>NC_141920.1:14655000-15280000 GCF_057802395.1 Ceratotherium simum simum
TAGGCACATGGGAGGCACTCGATAAATAACAAATCAGTGAAATGGTATATGAAATGTCCCAAGTGCACGTTCTTCCTTGTCCATAAAATTTGTCTTGTCATATTGCAACAGCTCAGCAAACACTCTGTAAAGGGCCAGAGAGAAAATATTTTAGGCTTTGCAGGCCATGAGATCTCTGTAGTAACTACTCAACTCGGCTACTTTAGCTCAAAAACAACCACAGGCAAGGGCTTAGACCAGCTAACGGCAGTGATGCAGCCCCCATTTCAATAGATTCCAACTCTCACCTTTCACTTACTTCTACAAAGACAGGCTGAAGATTCTGGGAATTGGTGGATGTCTCTTATTTCTGAGCCCAGTTTTTGAACCTGACCATCGGTTAACATCCCGAAGGCAAAACCAGTGGAGACTGACTTTAAAATCTAGTTCTCCAAGACAGACATGTAGAGGGACTGGCTGGATATCCTAGTGGTTAGGAATCAAAACTGGGTTCAGTCTTGGTTGTGACACAAGCCATGTAACCCTCGACAAGTTACTGCACCTCCCTGAGATTCAGTTCTCATATCTGTAAAACAGGAATAATAACAATAATAGCACGTTCCATCTAAAGTTTTCAGAGACAGAAATATAAGTGTTTACTTAGCACAGTGCCTGATATAGTAGGTGTTCAATAAATACAGGCCACTTGTTATTCCCAACCAAGTCTTGTGTTTCCTTAAAAATAAACCAAAAAAACTCTAATTCAGTAAAAATAAGCACAGAGAAATGACAGCAAAGCTGCAGGAAAAGACAACATTTTCAAAATCAGTTTCCTAAAGACACTCCAGCTCGGCATTCCAGGGGTCCCAAGGTGTCAGAAAATTCTCCACTCTAGATCAAACCACTAGCAAGGCCCCCAATCTCTCTGCCCACCCCCCAAAACAAAAGCCTGCTTCTCTATTCTTCTGTCATTTGTCTTTTTTGTGGGTGCCAGAGCCATGCGGAATATATTTGGAGCATTTCTGACATTCGCTGACTTTAAGACATTCTTTCTTCCCCTCACCCCCCTCCTCCACACCCCAAAATGAAAGTCTGCAGGGAGTGTGGTCTCTTTAGCAAGAGGAGAGCACCAGAGAGCTCAGGCCCATCGGAGACCCGAGGTGGATAATCTTCTTGGCTCCCCTTGTTTTTCATGGCTGATGGGGCCAAAACTCTGTTTACAACACAAGCAGCAAGTCACAACTTGTTATACCACACAACACCATCCAAGCAGGGAGTCACCGCTTCCCCCTACAGCACCAGTCACACAAAAGGCCAGAGGGGCAGGAATCCACCCCCTGTGCTCCTTCCCCTCAACCCCCTTCCCAACCAAGAAGGGCATTCAGACCTCTGCTGGAGAGACAAACATTTCTAGAACACCCAGAAACAAAAAGTCCGCATACGTGCAAATAATACACACCCACGAAAGAAAATAACCTATCTGCATTGACACCCTTGCTGTCTCTCCTAAATGGAGGTTTTCTCCCTACATGGAGTTTCCATCAGCGCCGGAGTTGGTACCAAACTCGGGGACGCAGTGGGCACTCTCTCCGTCTCTCTGTATTTCAGGGAGCTGCCAAGCAAGGAAGACCTAAAGGTCTGTACTTATACGGTGCACCCCAAATGCTAAAAACACATACAACGGTGCATCTCAAATGCTAAAAACACATACATCTTGCTAGAATAAAAAATTGTTTTGCAAACTATTAATACCTTAACCACAAAGTTACTACAGGAAGGGGATGGGAGGTGAAGAAATTGACCAGAAGGAACACAAGACATTTTCCACCTCTGGCTTCCGCATTTCCAAACACCAGGAATGAAACATCTGCTTTGGAGTAAAAGGTGGCCCCAGAACCTGCCTTTTCTCCCGAGCAGTGAGGGGGTGATCTGAAGGAGGGGATTTTGGCCCTCCCATCTCACTTTACCCCGAGAATGTCTTCAGTTGTCCCCAGGACCCAAATCAAATCGAGATTTTTCAACCGTGGGCTCAGAATCCCCCTTTCTGTGTCCACTCCAACCAAACATATCCAACAGGCAGGAATTTAGACTTGGCCGAGGTAAGGAGAACGGGTGGTTTTCGCCCTGTTTTGGTGACCTTCATAGGGCTTATTTATGCACTTTAAGCTCATGACCTAATACATGTTGGTTTGGCTTCTCTTCTCATAATAGCAGCCTGTAAAAAGCTTTTGAGAATTCCCCGTGTTTTCTTATTTTGGGTCAAAAAAATAAAATCGATATCTAAGTAACCTTAAAAAAAAAACGGCCTGCACAATCTAAAAATTTGGAATGTTTCCACTAGGGCTAAGGATCTCTCTTAAAGTCTCAAAGATCATCCAAGTTAAGACCAACGCTTGCCATTTTTAAGGTGAGATATTTGGTAACGGCATCTGTGAGAATTAGCTAAGAGGGACTTTCTGAAATAAGTCAAACAATGACACTTAAAACTCACGTTAAAGCAATTACTGTGTGGAATTTCTCCGTGTTTTTCCCATTTCTTAAACAGAAGTGTATATGTTTTCAACATAGTTTCTTGCTGTAATTTTCTTTCTTGGCAAACCCACATCTTACCATGAAACCCAAAGTATGCACGATACAGAAACAATAATGGTTGAAACAGACCCGGCTGTCTCTGGCATGAATTTTCTTTACAAAATTAAAATGTCTTTTGGCTAATACACTGTACATTTCAGTTATGAAAGACCGTCCTTGGGAGAAGAATAGAAAAGAAAGTTGAACTGACAGATTCAGCTGATGCGAGACAAAAGTAAGTTGTTATATTCCTACAGTAGGAGGACCCGCCAGTTCCTCATTCTTTGGGGAAAAAAATATGTCGATTTTATCATTTTTCCTTTAGTTAAATTCACAGAGAGTTGACATTTCTCCTCGGAATGATTGTGAGTAGATATGTACGGATAAGTTACATCTGGGAACACACATATTTTAAAAATCTAACTTGATTAGATGCTCAAAAGGAAAATAGAGGGAAAAAATCCAATGCCATTGAAATCACACACATTTTCTTGTTATTGACACAACACTATTGACACTAAATGACAAAATAATTTCCAACCCCTTTTAAATCCTTTGTGCATTTAAATATGTCTCAATTGGCATTGTCAGGCAGACGGCCCATGTGCACATTCCCAAAACTGGTAAGAAGCAAACCTGTCTCCCTGGCTATCTGTTCATCTACATTCCTGTTTTAAAATTCTGCATATATCTGAAAGCAGAGGCAGACTTTTCCAAAAAAACAGGAGCAGACACAGCTGCGCCCTCACCAGTACCATCAGAGGGGCGATGACAGCGATGAGGAAGCTCCCACTTTCTGTAGACCCGGGACTGTGTGCAGGGACCCTCTCATCCATCCTGCCAGGCTGCACCCCAAAGTGAGGGCCCCTGCAGCCCCCACGACCCTCAGCCCGCCTGTCCCAGATTCAGGCAACCGGCGGCCTCCCTTAACCTTCAAAGTGGCGAAGATAAATTGTTCTGGTTACCTGACTCTTGGGACCACCTGTTCCAAATTATTCTTCGCTCTCCAAATGTTTACAATTCAGCTCCCAAACAACAACCCACCCATAGCAATCCAGCACCTTCCAGAAAACTTGACTTGGACTGCCTACCGTAACATTTTAGGGCCCTGCCACTACCGGTAAATTTATTGTCTCTTTTTAGGAACTGAAATGCGTAGCATTAGAGCATCGAAGGCACAAATCAAATTAGCCCTGGTAAATAAACAGTCATTTTCCTTTACAGAACCACACACAACCTGCTAACTATCATGACTCACAAAGGCTTGTAGTTGTGTTTTCTAAATACTTAATACGAGTTTTCTTTCGTTTAAAACAACAACAGCAAAAAACATCACGGCAGAGTCAGAAAATAATTGTGTTCCCCGCATTTAAAACCATCCAAATTCAGCATCTCTCTCTAAGGGACACAGAGCAGAAATGTTCTCCAAGCCAAGGTTTTCCTAGCACATGGATAAGGCACAGTCTAGCAGTCCGAGGGCTTAGATCCCGGCTTCACTTGCTTTCTGGCCTCTCCTGACTCAGTTTCCTTGTTAACAAAGTTGGGATAATAACAACAACATTAATTCCTAACCCAAAGGGTTGTTGTGAGGACCCATCCTAAAAATACACGTCAAGAGTTGACTTCAGGCCTGGCCTACAAGTGCTCAAAAAATGGCAGCGATTTTCATCATTATTAAATACAAAGATATCATTTGTAAGTGGAGAGATAGGCAAACGCACCAATATAACGAAAGTGAGCAAAAAGGAAAAAAAAAGCAGGAAAAAGGAATTTAAAAGCCTGTGACTTCCCTCCTCCTCTTTCCCCTAAATACACCTGGGAGGTACTTTCACACTTTGAAACTGATTTTAAATCTCACGCAAGGAAGTACGTGTACCTGCCCCTCTGACTCATTGAGACAAGTGGGTCCCAGCCAGTCACTTCAACTTTTTGCCACCTGACTGAGGGGGTTTATCCTTGGATTAGAAGAGGTGTTACTCAAACACCATTAGCCCAGTTAAGATCTTCAAATAGCGAAAATGAAGCATTGTCTCAAGTGAATTCTCTGCTAATTGTTTCCTTACCAGAATCTTCTTTTTGTTTGTATGTTGGGACTCTGTGAGCCGCCACAAACGATAAAGGGGAAAGAAGTGGGCCATTCAGAAGCTGTTGTGATCCTGGGGGGTAGGGGTGAGGGAGGAAGGTGGGGAGAGCGAGGCATTGTGGGGAGTGTGTGTGAGTGTGTGTGTGTGTTCTGTCAACAGGCTGTGTTTTCTCAACTCTGGGGTTAATTCTCTGTAAAGAGATTCCTTTTGAGCGGAGTCCACCAACTCCTTTTTCAGAGCAGCTAGCTAGAAAGAAAGTTTCCTTCCATCAACAAAACCCAGTCTTGGCAAGAGTCAGAAGGTTCAGCCTTTGGAGGTAACTGAATAACTAGCCACTTCACCTCCACCAACCCCACAGATAAGGAGAACTACATAATTAGGCGAATTCTTCCTTTATAAAAAATCTTTGGGGGAGAAAGGTCTTCTCTCTCCCAAGGAATTCATGTCAGGCCAGACGGCCTTGCATTTTATCTGTGCCTAAGCGAGAGGAAACCTCTTCTCACCCAGCCTACACACACACACACACACACACACACACACACACACTCAGCACTCAAACACACAGCATATACACTGTAGACCTGTGGAGTCTAATTACTGCCTGATTTTTATGCTTTTATTTCTTCCCCAAGCATTTTTGTGTTAAGGAGGCCTGCCCAGCAAAGACAAAACCCCAGCCATCCCTTACAGAAGATAATGTGCTGTGCGTGGATATCTAGTGGATCTTTAAGGTCAGGCAAATGTCTAAACAAGACATTTCCATTCCCTTCATTTTCCCCTGACAGCCACGGGCTCTCTCTGCCGAGGCATCTGTCATGAGCCGCTGGGAACCCCACTTATGCACCATAACGGCCTGCGATTTTATTATACAAGGAGTTTATTGCTGGTCTAATTAGTTTCAAACTGGGCATTCCAGCTGAGGACACCTAAAAAACATCTGGTGGAAGGAGCAAGAATGAGTTCTCGTTCTGAGCTGGTTACGGTTGGATTTTTGCATAACTCTGGTCTCTTGCGCCCGACACAAGTTATCTTTGGAAAAGTAACTGAAAAAATAAGGAAACAGTTTCTTCTTGTGGGAAAGGAGTCATCTTGTCATGAGGGAACCAAAAATGTCTTAAAGTGGACGTGCCTGGACTGTGTATACTTTCTCACAAACTGCCGGGGTCTCAACAGCTTGCTCGACCTAATTTGAAATGTACTTAGCTCCACCACAGAGAGTTTTTGCTAAGGACTATTCCGTTCTCCCAACAGCAGCTAGCATTTTATCAATTTATCCGTCTGGAACAAGGCTTGCAATCTCTTCCATGCAATTTAAAGCAGAAGAAATACCTCGTATTTGAAACAGCGTGTCTTGGGTGTTTTTGCCAAATGGTAATCCTATAACAAGTCAACAAATCATATCTCTTTATGATGTGTTTAATACAACACAAAAGGCATGAAAAGAAGATTCTAAAACTTCAGTGATTAAAACATCTGTTTTTTAAAAACCCCAAAGTATTGGGATAACATCTTTTTATTTTATTTATTTTATTTCCTTTGGTTATTTAATATTAGGAAAGAGATTTACGTGTTTATAGAGTATTCTCAGACACACAGCCACTACACTGGGTGAGCTATTTCGAGAGGAAGGAAAAATGCCAATTCCTTTAAGACAAAATGGTTAAAAATATTGTGAAGCTAAAGTTACATGAGAAGAACGGGGTAACTACTAACTATGTATGGGACATATGAACTGCTTAGAAAAAGTTCAGTTCCTTTCAGATCTAGCTGCATTGGTCGAAATCGAAAAATGTAGAATATCCTCCAAAGGCAAGGCGATGTTGAATACAAACAAGATTTTATGCTTAGTCTAAATAAAGCAAGATTCAAACAATCATCATTTGTTATATAAATTATTTATTAACTTTCCCTAGTCTGAGGATGTCTAAATGCAAGGAAGTATAAAGATGAAGGGGTTTAAGGTGATGGGGAAAGAAAAGCGGAAAAAAATTAACATTTCTTGGGTAAAGTTGCCCAAAAGATTGTTTCACAAGGATTATTTTTAAAAGGAGGTTCTCTCTCTCTCTCCAAAAGGGCAAGAGGCTAGTAATGCGGCTACTTGTTCAGTACTCATATTCTGGAAGTAGAAATTCACTTGAGCAAGAAGGGGCTCATGAAATTAATAAATTCGGTTTGAAATACAATTGTCCGCTGGTTATAATTTCCTTTGGAAGGGAGCTCCCTAACTCAAACCTAATTCAGCACTCAAATTCCGACTTGATGTTTGTAAATCATTCCACTTCCCTCTGTCTTGCTAACAACACCCAACCCCGATGTTCACTCGTCTCACTGCACTTCGTAATTAAAAGGTACCTCCACCGGGGGTGATTTATATCTCAAAGTTACAAAAAAAGTAATTAAAGATTACATTACATTTTGGGGAAAGGGGAAAGAAAAGAACACGGTATCCATAAAAATGCAGCATATCAGTCTTGCTTTTTAGAAAGAATTCAGAACGCAGCAGCGTGCACGCTGTCAACTCCTAGCCTAGGCTTCGCCTTGGGGAAGCAGGAACCTCGCACCACCAGACGCTCCACTTGCAACAGCTGAGAAATGCGCGTGGAGCATTTTGTGATGCGAGCATTTTTTACCAGTCAAGCTTTCCCATTATTCCTTGAGCTTATAAACTATTTATTTGGGGGCAGGAAATACATTTAAGGACCTAGGGCCGGCACGGCCGCTTAACCTCCAGGCTGCAAGGCTAAAAAACAATTCCCTTCTCCACTTTCTCCCATCACAACAAAACCCTCGCTTCCTTCTAAACATCCTTGGGATGTAAAGTTTTTTAAGTTTCGACTCCAACTTCAGCAAGCGCCAGGACGCCGGCTCCGGTACAAAGCCGGAGAGCTGGACCAGCGCAGGCCGAGCGCAAATGGGCTTTAAAAAAGAAATGTAGCTGGAAAGACAAGGCTCGGCGGCAGTTCCAGCCCCATCCCAAGGATTCCAGCCGCCTGCTCCCCGGTTACCCCATAAACAGCGCCCGAGGGCGTGAGTTTGTCTCCCGGCTCCCGGCGCCTCTTCGGTCCGATTGGGAGAGCGTCCCCCATCGCAAACCACTCGGGCCATAAAACAGACCAAAGGCAGAGGACCCAGCCGCGTCTATACCGCCTGCGCGCCATGCACTTGTCCCGCGCGCGGGAGTGCAAACTTCGGGGTCATTCCCCCGCAAGCGCACGGGGAAACTGAGGCCCGGAGCCTGGGAAGGACTTTCTCCAGACAGGCTCTGCCCGCTGTCCCCGCTGCCCGTGTGCCTGAGGGGCCCTGGGAGCCCCGGGCACCCCGATCCGGCCCGTGCGCGCCGGAGCGCCCGGACAGCTGCGGAGGCCCCCGCTCGGCGAGTGCGGGAGGCAGGCGCAAGGTGAGGGGTCCGCGTCCACCCGGGCCAGGCGAATCCCGGCGGGCCGCCCGGGGCGGGCGCCGCGGGAGGTACTCACCGCGCGCAGTGGAGAGGGCGCCCCGGCGCGGTGCGGGCGGGCGGGCGCGGGTCCGACGCGGCCGGGCTACTGCAGCGGGCCCGTTGCCGCTGCCGCTGCCGCCGCCGCCGCCTCCTGGGCTGCCGCGGCCGCTGCCTGCGCGGGGAGGACCGGCCCCTTCCCCTCCCTCGGCCGGGCCCTCCCTCTGCCCCCGCCCGGGTCCCCGCGCCGCCCCGCGGGCGCGTGGGGGCGCCGAGGCGCGGCGCTGGGCTCCGCGGGCGCACACCCCCGGCGGCTGGACGCGGGGCGCGGGGCTCCGGCCCTGCAGCTGCCGCCGCGCCGCTCTGTGCGCCTGCAGCCCAGCCGAGCGCGCTCGCTCTCGCCGGCCGTGGAGGCGGCGAGGGCCCGGCCTCCTCTCCACCCACCGACACGCACACCTCCTCCCTCTGCGAGCGGGCATGGCCCCAGAGAGAAGAAAGAGTGCCTGGAAGGAACTTCAACAATTACCCTGGCCTTCATTCATTCATTCATTCATTTGTTCACCCACCTATTCATCCATTCCACATATATTGAGCATGCACTGTGCCAGGTACAGCTCATGGGAGATTCAGCTAGAATCAGACAGACTAGTTTTCTGCCCTCCTGTAACTTACGTTCACATGGGGGGACAGACCATAAACAATCAAATGAAGAAGCAAGACTATTTCAGAAAGTGGTGATCACTGTGGAGGGGAAAACATCATGTGCTGGGGGCGCGGGGACGGTAATCTTAGAGTAGTCAGGGAGGACCTCTCTGAGGAGGTGACATCTGTATTATGAGAAAGTGCCACTGCTGGTGATATCTGCGGGAGGAGAGTTCAGGGATCGCCCCCTACCTTTCACCCATTTTACAGATAGGGAAACTGAGGTCCCAAGAATTTAACTGGCTTTCCCAAAGTCAGTGGTACAACCCCTTCCACACACACCCTCAAATTAAGGCACCCCCTTACCTCGTCCTCTCACGGCCACCTCTTTCAATCTTCCCCACAATAAACTGTCTCGACTGGAGTCTGAAATACTTTTCTCCCTCTCACCCTCTCTCTGATGTTTATGAACTCAGTGGGTGGAACACCTAGGATCCTTCAGTCCAAAAATAAGACCAACTGCTGCCATTTGTGAAGCTCAATAAAATACAGGACGCCCAGATAGATCTGAATTTCAGAGAAACAAGAAATAGGTGTTAATATAATGTGTCCTGTGCGATAGGCGGTACCTACTTGTACTCAAAAATTATTCACTGTTTCTCTGAAATTCCAGTTGAACTGAGTGCCCTATATTTTTCTTTGCTAAATCCGCCAACCCTAAGCTCATCCAGCGTGCCTTTCTTATCTCATTTAATCCTCAAAAGAGACACAAAGGTAGACGCTCTGAGCGTGCCCATTTTACAAGTGATGGAGTCCAACCTCGAAGGCAGAGAGGGGCTAAGCCAGGGCTGACATTCAGGTCCAGCTGACGTCAAAGCGCTTGCGGTTGAGATGAAATACAGAGCCTTCAGCTCCAGTTGTAGGGTGCCTGGGAAGCCGCTGAAGCTTCAGCTCCCCGGCCCCTCGCTTGCTGCACCCCTTTATAAGGCCCTGGCGTAGCCCCTAGAAAGGGCCTAGAACTGTGTTCACATGGTCACCTGTTCACCTAAAATTTCCCGAAGTCATTTGCTTTCCACATTGAGCTGCGATCAGCAGAGAGCACCCTCTCTTGCCACTCTGATTCTCCGCTGTCGCCCTTGATCTTGAGTAGGATGAGGGGGAGTGGCCACTGGCATTCGGGGATCCAGCTGAGGGAAAGTTGAGTTGGGAATTTTGTAACGTTTATGGTATTTTTCAGCTTCGTAATATCTGAATTTGTTGTGATTTCTTAATTCAAAGAAATATTTACATTTGGACCTCAATTTGGATCCATAGCATTGTATTCTTTTTCTTAAATAGGGTCCCCAAATTATATATGCAGCAGGCCCCACTCTACCCGGATCCCCCTCTGGTCGTAGCTTCTTCTGTCCCCTTTCTAATCCCAAAACTTCAGCGGGAAGCAGTGTATTCGGTACATGGCTGTTCTCCTCCCATGAGCCAGGTAAGCGTTAGACCTGCTGCTCCTGGCTGAAGATGACTCTTCTGCTTCTAGATGCAGAACGTAACATAGGTACTTGGTCTTGATTTTCTCATCTCTAAAATGGAGATAACGGTACCCATCTCGTAATATTATTATTGTGACAATTCCCTCACATCTGCTCATAAAACACTTTCTGCTATGACTGTAGCTGGCACCAACAATTGCTCAACAAATACTATTACTGTACACACGACTTCACTTCCCACAGCGTCTTTGCAAAAGGCTCCAAATCATTATAAATGGAGCCTCTTAATGCTCTCCAGAGGTATCTAATTTATCTTGGCCCATGAGCCTTAATATAATGTTGTTTAAACAATGGTAGTAAGCAAAAATTGTTTTCCCTAAGGGAAGAGACTGGACTAGGAAATATCAAGTGAATTGTGTGCAGTGAGAGTGTGTGTGTGTGCGGGGTAAGGATGTGAAACGTGTTTCTTCCTGCAGATCCTGGGGAAAAGGTTGAAGGACGTCTATTAACTAAGGGTACTCTATGGGATACAAAGGGTTAATCGGTTTCCTTCAAACCGTTTGACTCCTTCACCAGAATCTGGCCCATTATCTCATAATCTCATAAATCGCAGCCACACCCCAAGGCCCCCTGAGAGATACGAGGAGGCAGGTGCTTATTAATTTTATTCTTTCCTTCTCTTAGGGCTGTGGTTCTCAACCTTGGCTGCACGTTAGAATCTCCAGGGGGGCTTTTAAAAATCCCCATGCTCAGGCCTCACCCTAGACCAATTAAACCAGGCTCTCGGGGTGGGACTGAGGCATCAGTATTTTTCAGAGCTCCTGGGTTGATTTCAGTGTTCAGCAGAGGGTCAGTCTCCATCTTTGGAAGAAGGAGGACTTTGATTACAGGTTCACAGCAGATGAGGTAGAAACTGAGATAGGACTTAAGCTCCCGGTTCTTACTCAAGGCCGCTTAAAATCCAGCCACCTTCCTATGTAGGAGCGCCCCCTTTCCGTCTCTTTCTTTATCTTGATTTCTTTTTGTTAAGAATTTGCCCTCATTTCATAATGACCAGCAAAATAATGCCAGACAAGATCTGAACATGCTAAACCATAAAGTAGATTCTTTGGAGTGTAGACCACAGACATGCCTACCCCGGGGTAAAGCATTTTTCCCCCTACAGTCTTCCAAGTAAATGTTCTCTAAAGCCAGAAAACCAGCTTAACTTTGAAAACTACGCACTTCACAACTAACCAACATGTATATACTTATCCTGCAAACACACGTGTATTCTCCATGTCAAATCATGCCTTATTTCTGTACACATTCCTTTCCCACCTGAAAGATCTCCTCTACAGAAAAGTATTCCATTTTTAAAAATGCATTCATTTAAACCTTGGCTCTTTCCAAAAAGGATTTGAGGCAGCATGCAAAAATATATATATGGCTGTAGAATAAAGAAAACAAGAAAAGCAGTGAAAGGGAAACATGGGGAGGAAAAGAAAAGAAAGTCAAGGGTGAGGTTTGCACACAAAATGTGGGCTAGGAGGTCCTGAGCACTTGTCAGGAGTGGACTGAGAATTAAATGCTGAGCTTCCTGGCAGCCAATGCAAAGAGGAAAATGCGATCAATTACATCAGTGGCTTTCAAATTTTCTTTTGTTCAAAAGCAAGCATGCACGGAAGCTCAGCGTGGAAAAAGGAGGTGAGGGATCCCAGCCCCAGCCTCATGCCTCACACCTTTCTCCTGTGGGCACTCGTAAGGGGTCTTGAAGAGACTTCCAAAGCTCTTCAGAGTCAAGATTGAAAACCATGGATTTTAAAGTGCTTCACTGTGTTCATGATTCTCAATGTCTATAAGATAGAAGCAAACAGAACTAATTGAACAAATCAAAACTTTGCCTGATATTGATACAGGAGAAAAGTTTCCCCATGGTCCTTATAAAAGAGGCAGTATGTGATACAGTGGGGATATGGGGGTCGGGCAGGGGGTGTGTTGCAAAGACACGAAATATAAAATACCCCTTCACCAAATGAAAACCAAAAGAAAGCCAAAAAGCCTCACATCCTTCCTAACCCAAGAACACAAATACAGGCACAATCTGGACATCTCTCTGGTAAATAGTTTCCCAGTAGACTGCCTCTTTGTATTTAATTCCCAAACTTCGTAGAAGGCATGTGTCTCACAATCATCTGACCAGTATTTATACAGAAAAACTTATATCTGTATCCCCAAGACTCGATGTACCATTTCTATCAAAATAACACACAGGGAAAGTAACATTTCAACTACTATTGAGAGAACATCAGAACCACATTTTGAAAAAACCACCACAAAGCAAAGAAGGGGATGTGAAATTGATGTGGCCGTGTCACCACGCACACATCAACTATTTGTTGAAAACTTGAGGAATTGTTTGATGATGGATTAGGAAGCCGTGCTTTAAGCATTTTTTATCCTAACAAGCTAGTTTGATGGTTGGTAGGCATTTTAAGTGTTTAGTTCCATTTTAGGAAATTGTTTTGGGGCTTGGGGTGACATGTCATGCATTATAATTTTTCCCATTTAAAATAACAGGAAATCAACTCTTGGGTGCATTTTCAGGCAGAGCATCAGCATTTCAGGATCCCCAATGTTCAGTGGGAGATGCTTATTCCCACGTGGAGAGCGGCTGTTCCCTCGCCTGCACCACCCTTCCCTGACATAGTCCCGTGTTTGTTTGCTTTTTGTGAGGAAGATCAGCCCTGAGCTAACATCCATGCTAATCCTCCTCTTTTTGCTGAGGAAGACCGGCTCTGAGCTAACATCTATTGCCAATCCTCCTCCTTTTTTTTCCCCAAAGCCCCAGTAGATAATTGTATGTCATAGTTGCACATCCTTCTTGTTGCTGTATGTGGGATGCGGCCTCAGCATGGCCGGAGAAGCAGTGAGTCGGTGTGCCCCCGGGATCCGAACCCAGGCGGCCAGTAGCAGAGCGTGCGCACTTAACCGCTAAGCCACCGGGCAGCCCAGTCCGCTAAGCAACCGGGCAGCCCAGTCCGTGGTTTTTACTCTCACTCCATTCAGGGCTCTGCGCAAATGTCTCCACTCCAGGGAGGCCCCGCCCTGACCACTCTGTCCAACAGCATCCTTGTCGCGCTGTCCTCCATCCTGCTCACCCAGCGCATATATCCCTCCATGACACTACATCACATATTTAGCTGTTTATCTGGTCATTGTTTGTCTCCCCCACTGGAATATCAGCTCCATGTGAGCAGGGACTTGACTGTTTTGTTCATGGCTGTATTCCCAGTGCCTAGAACAGTGTCCGCTGCATGAGTAGACCCTCAATCAACAGTTGATGAATGAACGACAGATACAAACAACACGGTCTGGGTTCTGATGCTGCACACACAAAATGACCACACTCATGCCGCCCTTTCTAATTTCCTTTACCATCCACCCTGAAATAAATAAACAGAAATAAAGATGTTTGAGAAGCCCAATCTTCTAAAAACCAGAAAAGAGCTCAAGATGAGGTCAAAATTTTCTTCTTCTCTTTTTCTTTTATGCTCTCTCTTTCTATTTGTTCTTCAGGAAAACCCTGACTATTCAAAGATGGGGAATTGAGAGTAACCCGGATGGCTGAAGTCCATTCTTCCCTTCAGGGACCAGTTAGGAGACCACAGAGAAGGTGCCAAATGAGAGGAGAATGAGATGAAGCTCTTGCCTGTTGATTATAAAATCCAACAATGGAGCAACAGCCTTGATGGGACTGCCCAGATCTTTCAGTCATGCGCAGCTTTCAAATCGATTCTGACGTGAAGAACATATATATGGCTCCAAGCAGGTTCTCGCAGCCAAGCGGGGGCCAGGCCGGCTTTCCAACATTAAACTCAAGAATTTCTACCCCTCATCTGCTTGTCATTTCCTTCAAAGACCTGCCACTTCTTGCTTTCTTTTGTCTCTAGAGAGAAAAAGCAAATAGGATGACAAGATTTATGGCTTTTAAATACATTTGGCTTCTCTTTTCTCCTTGCTTTTAGCTGAATATATTATCGTTGATGGTGATACATACATATGATCGGTATGTATCAGGGGAACGATCTTGGAAGTGCTGACTGAGAGACATCAGTGAGCTCCAGAATTCAACCGTACCTTGTTCTAAATTCTAAAAGTGTTTGTGGTCCTGAAGACATAGAGGGTATCTGAAGAGACTGTAGGAGTCCCTCAAGTTCAAAGGTCCAGAGACCTTTTGTGAGTGGAACACTTTTGAGAGGGAAAGGGACATTCTTAATAATACAGCATAAACCAGGATTGTCCCCAGCAAACCGGGACAGATGGCCTCCCTGCCACTCCATCCTAAGCAGGATGACCAAAGACGTGATATTTAATCAGATGATCACATGGGAGGCAGTTGCAAACTTACATGAGCGGACAAGGGGCTGTGAGCAGCCCTTTCTGAAGTTATGAAATCATCCACATAACACATCTCAGTACGGTTCAGGGCGTTCGGTCCACATTGCTGGCGAGACTCCAGTCCGTGCTCTGGCCCAATCTCTGGTTGTTATGCAACCTCATGGTGTTGAGAAAGGGTCTCCCCAAACCAGGTGGGATGATATCATGGATTCCTACGTGGATATTGAGAACACTTTTCCTGGATGTCTGCAGTTCTTTGTCTCTTAGTCTGCTGGAATCTCTAGAACAATAGAACTAGTGCCAGGGACCTCTTTGGCAGTCTGATGAAGCCTAAGGACATCTCGGAATAATGCTCTTAATACACAAAAATGTGTATAATGCACACATGGTGCTGGAAAACTGAATACTGATAAGAAAAAAACGAACATAGACTGTTACTTCACATTATACACAAAGTCAACCCAGGATGGATCACAGACCTAAATGTAAAGCCTAACACCATAAAACTTCTAGAAGACAACACAGGAGAAAATCATGGCAACGTTGGGTTAGGTGAAGGTTTCTTAGAACAGAAAAAGGTACAAACCATGCAAGAAAACAGTGATAAATTTGACTTCATCAAAATGTAAAACTTTTGTTCTTCAAAAGACAAAACTGAGAAAATACAAGGCAAGCTGCAGTCTGGGAGAAATGTAATACATCTATCAGACAGATATAAAAAAACATATAAGGAATAGATGACAAATATAGGAAGAAATTCTATAACTCAATACTAAGAAGACAAATAACAAAAAAGAAATGGGCAAAAATTTTGAACCAAATTTTAAAAATTTTTTGGTTCATTTCAAAAAAGAAGATATATGAATGGCCAATAAGCACATAAAGAGATGCTCAACATCATTAGTCATCAGGGAAATGCTAAACTAAAATGAAATACCACCACACATCCATTAGACTGGCTGAAATTAAAAAAACTGACCACACCAAATGCTGGCGAGGATGTGGAGCAACTAGACCCTCATACCCTGCTGGTGGGAAGGTGAGATGGTACAACCACTTTGGAAAACAGTTTGGCAGTTTCTTAAAAAGTTAAAAATTCCCTACCGTAAGACCCAGTCATTTGACACCCTAGAGAAAGGAAAACACAAATCCGCACAAAGATTTGTATATGAATATTAACAGCAAGTTTATTTGTAACAGCTAAAAATTGGAAACAGTGTAACTGTTCATCAGCAGGTAAATGAATAAACAAATGTGGTATATGCTACCGATGGATTGCTACTCAGCAATAAAAAGGAATAAAAGGAATGTATGATACATACACAACATGGAAGAATGTCAAAATCCTTACCTTGAATGAAAATGCCAGACCCCCTCCCCCTAAGAAAAAGACTCAATGCCTGATTCCATTTATGTAAAATTCTCAAAAATGCAAATTAATTTATAGTGACAGACAGCAAAGCAACGCTTGCCCACGGTTGGGTGTAGGGGAAGGATGGATTACAAGGGGCACAAAGAAACTGTTGGGGGTGATGGAAAAGTCCAGTGTCTTGATTGTAGTAACGTTTTTGTGGTGTGTATATATATGTCAAAAATAATAAAATTTAACACTTTAAATATTTCCAGTTTATTATACTTCAATAAATATTAAAATATTGTGATACAGTCATATGAGCTTCTTTTTTTTTTTTTTTTTGTGAGGAAGATCAGCCCTGAGCTAACATCCATGCTAATCCTCCTCTTTTTGAGGAGGAAGACTGGCTCTGAGCTAACATCTATTACCAATCATCCTCCTTTTTTTTTTCCCCAAAGCCCCAGTAGATAGTTGTATGTCATAGTTGCACATCCTTCTAGTTGCTGTATGTGGGACGTGGCCTCAGCATGGCCGGAGAAGCGGTGCGTCGGTGCGCGCCCGGGATCCGAACCCGGGCTGCCAGCAGCAGAGCGCGTGCACTTAACCGCCAAGCCACGGGGCTGGCCCTAGCTTCTTTATTAATGCATTAAATAATAAGATCTAGCAGCAGGGCTAATCACTTCCATAATTTCAAAGTAGTGATGAGTATAAAAGATATTTCAAGATATTCGCAACACCCATAATGTGATATGAAAATACCTGTGATTTCTGTCGGTGACAGAGTCACAAGTCCTGCTAATGCTACGTGGTTTGTTGCCACATTGGTATTTGAAGGGGATGCTAAATTTCATTTAGAGGTTGGTGAACATAAAGATACTTTTTTTCCATCCAAGTTTGCAGACCCCATGAATTGTAACCACGGATCCCAGGTTAAAAAGTCTACTTGGCAGTGACCTCAGCTACCTGAAGACAATAGTTTCCCTAGAAGGTAAGCATCTTTAAACCCCAGGAATATCTAGAGTTAATTACAGAAATGTCCTAAATGGGAAAGCAATTTTATCAGTAAGCATATTTTAACTGAGATAAGATTCACAAACAAATGTGGAAATACTTGACAGGGTCAAAATCATCATGTTAATATTTTTTTGTTAAAAGGAATCTGTAATTTACATACTGTAAGAGACACGTTTAAGAGACTTAGGCTGTTAGAGTAACGTGTTGGTCAGACTTGTTGATTATAATTTAAAATATAGTTGAGTCATTGCTTAAATGTGCAGTTTTTCAATGGGAGTCTTACTAGGTTTATATGCAATCATTGGAACACTAAAGAGAATTTAAGATTTGCTGTGTAAGCATGATTTATTAGATTTATAAAAATGGATTGAGTTAGTACAAATGTTGGACAGTTAATGTACTTGCAAAGAAAATCCAGAATATCAAATTTAGAAATGCAGTTTAAAAACGTTGAAGACTTTTAATCAGCTAAGCTTATAAATGGGACCAAACATTAGTCAATGATTTCCTTAAAGACAATGGCTGATTTTTGTTATTCTGTTCTTAGAAATAGAACAATAGATTCGAAAAGGAGACTTAAAAACTAAAGGGGGAAAACTAAGTTGGGTAAATTGTACATTTGGTAATTCAAAATTATTTTCTAGAATTTGTGTACGGCTTATTCTGTATACAAAAACCACCCAAACTCACATATAACAGTGTGGATGACTGGAAATGGAACAAGCCACAGGAAATCCAGGACCCTTCTGTCATCTCGTGTTTATTTTTGACCTCAGTGTCCCTCCTGTGCCTTTATTTGGGCCTCTGCCATTGAGGAATTAGCCACAAACACAAGAAAATTCTTTTCAGTGACCTAAGGAGAAGCAAGGTCATTCGTTACACTGGGCTTAGGAACAAATTTAAAATACTGAACCACTTAATTTTTCAAAACAGTGGAATCTAAACAAATGCTAAACTGGTGAACAAATGTGCATTCATTGCCAAAACCCCAGTTGGTTTGGACCACATTTTCCCCCGATTCCTTCAGCAGAGCTGAACCCCTTGGCCTGCCCTCTCTAACAGTGTAGAAGAATCCCAAGGGGAATAAAATAGTTGTACAATAAGCATTTTTAACAATCTACAACATTCATGGAAGTTAAATACCAATATACAAACTTGCCTCCTCATAGACTTGTTGGGAAGATCAAATAAAATAATCTTTTAATAATCTCCCCAATTTGAAATGACTACTTTCTTTACCAGATAATTCTCTTTCAGCATTCAGTGACTGTATTATTTAGGACATCAGTTTGGCTGCCGTGACAAAAAGACCTCCTCCCAAAGTGGCTTCTATTTGATACATTTTTTTTCTTACTTAAAAGTCTGAGTAGGCAGTTAATGGCCAGTTTGGTGGCTCCACAATCATCTGGGATCCAAGGTCTTTCTGTTTTGTTGCTTTGCCATCATCAAGTGGCTTCAATTTTGTAGTCCAGGATGGCTGCCCTAACTCCAGTCATCACATCTGCATTTCAGCCAGCAGGAAGAGGGAAAAGAGCTGTAAGGCTAACTCTTTTCTCCTAAGGGAACTGCCCAGAAGTTGAACACATCGTCTGCATTCACATCCTATTGGCCAGACCTTAATGATATGACCATACCTAGTTGCATGGGAATTTGGGAAATGTACACTTCATCTTGGCAGACACTGCCAAACTAAATATTCTATTACTATGGCAGAAAGGGAGAACAGGTACTGAGTGACAGCTATCAGTCTCTCCCAATTTCAACATTAAACTTTACAGGTTTTTGAGTTTTGTGTGCATCATGATTTCTCTTGTGAAACATTCCTTGTAAGCTTGAATTGGTATGACCATATAAGAGGGAAATTTGGAAATATCTGTTAAAATGTAAAGTGTGACCCAGGAATGCTATTACCTGTCTCCTCTTTATGTGTAGAAACACATAAAGTAGTCTACAATGAGCGTGTGCAAGATGTTCATCAAGCCTGGCATAGAGGAGTAAAAAGATGGAAACAAACTAAATGGTAATCAAACAGAAATGGCTCGATGACCTGGTGTACCCATATTTTAGAATACTTAAGAAGGAGGAGAATCTATATGTATGGGATGTGTAGTTTGTAGAATGTCATAACTAGTATGAGTAACAGTGTTTATATATTTTTAAAAGAATATATGTGTATACACACATACTTATAAATATTCAGAGAACTGGAAGAATTTGTATATTAAAAAGATCCAAGAGGGGGGCTGGCCCGGTGGTGTAGTGGTTAAGTTCGCACGCTCCACTTCGGCGGCCCGGGGTTTGCAGGTTCAGATCCCTGGCGCGGACCTATGCACCACTTATCAAGCCATGCTGTGGCGGTGTCCCATATAAAGTGGAGGAGAATGGGCACAGATGTTAGCCCAGGGCCAGTCTTCCTCAGCAAAAAAGAGGAGATTGCAAACGGATGTTAGCTCAGGGCTAATCTTCCTCACCAAAAAAAACAAAACAAAAGATCCAGGAGGATTTATATCTTAGAAAAGAAAACATACATATATACAAAAAAATACATTTTAAAAGAAAATATAATATGTATTTTAAAAGAAAACAATGATGTATTCCAATATATAGTATATAGACTGTATACTATAATATACTGTATGTAAAATTATATATTATATAATATATAATACATAATACTATAATGTTATTATATATTATATAATATTCTATTAAAATACCAGTTATTTGCAGAATGTCCCTCATTTAGATCAATCTGATGTTTTCTCATGATTAAATTCAGGTTATGCATCTTTGGCAAGAATACCATACAAGTGATGACATGTAGTTCATAGCACGTGTTTTCTATTTGTCCCATTAATGGTGATATTAACTATGATGCCTAATTAAGGTGGTGCCTGCCAGGCTTCACTATCAAGTTACTCTTTTTTTCCTTAGTAATTAATAAGCATTTTGTGGGGATATACTTTGAGACTATGTACATATCCTGTTCCTCATCAAACTTTCCATTTAGTAACTTATTTATTCATACTCTTTAATTCAATGGGTATAATCTGTTATTATCTTATTTATTTTCACGTCCAGATTGTCCCAGATACGGCCGGGGGAGCCCCCTCATGCTGGCTTCTGTGTCCATTTGATATGTCCCCATCATTCTTTGAGCACTTCCTTCCTTTCTGGCCCAACAAGATGTTCAGGTCCGTCTTCTACTTGTCTTGACCCAGTCCTGGAATTAGTCATTTCTCCAAAAGTCTCTGGTGCCTTTCAGTGGAAAATTATTTTTAGAAACCAAGATCCGGACACTAAGTGTGTTCATTGCTACTGTTGTGTCTCTGCTCTCAGACCCCCTCAGTGGACAAAGCTACATACACATACACATACAGACACATTTACACATACAGACGCATATACACACATAGATGCATATACGTATATATGTATACATACAGATGTATATACACACAGACCCATATACACATACAGACACTTACATCAGTATTTATGAGTGTGATAAGCTGATCCTATAATTCATCTGAAAGAGGAAATGTTTGACAAGAACATCTTGAAAATGAATAACAAATTACCTCACCAGATATCAAAATAGATAAAGGAGCTATGATAATTAAAACTGAGAAGTGTTGGCATAAAGAGACAAACAGATCAATGTAATAGAATATAGAGTCTAGGAACAACACACATTTATGCAAATTTGCGTGGCTCAGTGGGGAAAGTATGATTACTCAATGCTGTTGGAACAAGTGGCTCCCTATTGGGAAAGGCTAATTCTTACCTCTCTTCAGGCATTAAATTCAGTGTAATAAAAGATACACATTAAAAAAATAAGGAAGCATAAAGATACTAGAAAAATAACATGGGACTATTTCTATAACATTGGGACAGGAAGGCCTTCTTTGAGCAAGATAAAACAACACAAACATAACAAACAAAAAGACCCAAATTCATAATGAAGAAGATCAACCATTTTACTACAAAAGGTTTAAGACTTTTTTATACCAAAAGATAAAAGAAGCCAAATTAAAAGACAAGGGACAGTTTAGAAGAAACATCTGTTAGATACAAAACAGATAAACTATTAATAGTTCCAGATACATTTATTAAGAGTTCCTACAAATCAGTAAGAAAAAGACACACAACCAGTATACTAGTGAATAAACGTATGACTATGCGATTGATAAACTGTGAAGGAGAAATGGCCAATAAACACTAAAAAAGTTGCTCAACCTTGTTAAAAATCAGGAATATCCAAAATAAAACACACTGGAATATCCTTTTGTACTTGCAGGTTAGTAAACATAAAAAAGATTAATAGTAACCAGTTTTGGGGGAAGTTGTAAGGAAATGGATATGCTCATAAAATATTGGGAGATAGATCAGTCTTCTTTTTTTTTTTTTTGTGAGGAAGATCAGCCCTGAGCTAACATCCGTGCTAATCCTCCTCTTTTTGCTGAGGAAGACCGGCTCTGAGCTAACATCTATTGCCAATCCTCCTCCCCTTTTTCTTTTCCCCAAAGCCCCAGTAGATAGTTGTGTATCATAGCTGCACATCCTTCTAGTTGCTGTATGTGGGACTCGGCCTCAGCATGGCCGGAGAAGCGGTGCGTCCGTGCACGCCCGGGATCCGAACCCGGGCTGCCAGTAGCGGAGCGCACGCACTCAACCGCTAAGCCACCGGGCCGGCCCTACATCAGCCTTCTTAGAGGCAAGTTAAACAATAAAAATATATATATATGGGGCTGTCCCGGTGGTGCAAGTGGTTAAGTGTGCACGCTCCACTGCGGCGGCCCAAGGTTCGCCGGTTCGGATCCCTGGCGCGCACTGACACACCGCTTGTTGAGCCATGCTGCAGTGGCGTCCCATATAAAGTAGAGCAAGATGGGCACAGACGTTAGCCCAGGGCCAGTCTTCCTTGGCAAATAAGACGAGGACTGGCAGATGTTAGCATAGGGCTGATCTTCCTCACTATATATATATATATATATATATATATATATATATATATATATATATATATATATATATATGTGCGTGTGTGTATATTTTAAATTTATTTGTATTTATATTCTTTTTTGAAATTTTATGTATATTCATATATACTTAAAGAAAAATAAACTTAAAGAAAAATTTCTTTCACCCCCAGAAATTCAACTTCTATTTACCTACCTTCGAAAAGAAGTCAGATGGGGCACAAGGAAGCATATATAAGGATTTTCATCAAAGTATTATAATAGCAAAAAATTGGAAACTAGTTAAACCAATAGGAAATTGGTTAAATAAGTTAAGAGTACAAAAATTCTATGCAGCAGTTAAAAAGAATGAAGAAGAGGTACATGTTCATAAAAATGTCCAGGATATATCAGTAAATGAAGAGGAATTACAAAATAAAAAAACTAGCTGGGCCGGCCCCGTGGCTTAGCGGTTAAATGCGCGCCCTCTGCTGCTGACGGCCCGGGGTTCGGATCCCGGGCACGCACTAATGCACCGCTCCTCCGGCCATGCTGACGCTGCGTCCCACATACAGCAACTAGAAGGATGTGCAACTATGACGTACAGCTATCTACTGGGGCTTTGGGGGAAAAAATAAATAAATGAAATAAAAAAAAAAAACCAAAAAAACATGGTCTCATTTACATAAAAAAAAAACCCACAAAACACACACAACTCTTCTTCCCTCCTGCCTTCCCTCCTTTTGCCCCCCACCCTCACCCCGCCCACCATATACTCTGGAAATGTACACATAAAGTTAATACCAGTGGTTACTTAAAGGGAAGGGGATTGGTTTTAGAGGAAGGGTACAAGAAGGGCCAAGAGAAACTTCATTTTATTTGTATTCTTTGATTTTTTTAATGATGATAATATATTAATATATTACTGGGGTACTTAAAAATAAATTGTAAAACCAATCATTTTTTAAAAAGAAGTTATTTTAGGTTACAAGATATAATATATGCAAAGTACATAGCACAGATCCGGCACATAATAAAATGCTAGCTATCATTATTCTACTTTTAGGTATGTGATTTTTGACAAAATCCATTTCCCAGGAGACAGGATTCCAGGTTCCTGGCTTTATCACTGTGAAATTAACAAAAGAAAGGGGCACTAAATTGGAGTCGGGAGGGCCTGTAGGGGGAGCCCTCACGCCCTACCACACATCAGTCAATTACTCCCAACAGGAAGGGACAAATGATTGCATCTCTGACAGGAAGGTGTTTTCTACTGTCCTGCCCAGCAGGAGGAAGGAAGATTTCTCTCTCTGTCACAACAGGCCAGCCAATGAGAGATTGTAGCAACTCAGCCAATGAGAAGCCCCTGTGTTACCTGGCCCACTCACCCCATGAGACGTTACCCATAACCCTGCTCAGAACAAGCCTAACACGTTCTCTTTATAGGGAGGAAGGAGGAGATGGCTGAGACATATAGTTGAAACCGGTTGAAGGCAACAAGGCAATCTGACTTGACCTGACATAGCCCCCCCTGCAGCTCATTATACGCTCATTGTAATATATTACCATATTATGGAACACACCCATGGGTGCCATGACAGTTTACAACTGCTGTGCCAAGGGCAGGATATAACCACAGACGGAAAGAAAAGAGGTGGCACCCTTGTTCCCCCAAAAAGCCTACCCAGTTCCCCAAACACCTATGAATATTCCTCCCTTTCTTTACCTTGACCCCTTATAACAGCTGCTTAATCACCCCAAGAGCTGAGAAGTTGATTTGTGAACTCAGTTCCCACTTCTTCAATCTTTGGCCATTGAATAAAGCTTGTGCTAATGAACGCTCAGCTTCGGTCTGGGTTCAAAGTTGCGACACCGAACAGAGGAAGAACCCCAAGAAGAAGGACAAGAGACCCTTCCTCGGGTCTCTCCCTGGCTGGGGAGAAAATTCAATTGGTAACACCTACACTTAGGACTCCCAGCTTCCTCCAGTGGGCTCTTTGTTCATTGTGCCCTCCCAACTCCCCCGTTTCCTCTATAAAAGAAAGTCCCTTCCTTTGTGTCTCTGGATTGCCTATGGTCAGCCACGGCCTGCATGTCCTGAGTTGCAATTCTTTTGGTTGTTCCTGAATAAACTCATTTCGTGGGTAAAACAACTGGCCAATTTACTTTTTAGGTTGGCGTCACTACCTTACTGTGTGACTGTTCCCATTTCTGATTCCCAGTTGCTCCTCTGTAAAAGGAAGGAGTAAGACTGAAGTCTGTCTGAGTATTAGAATTCTATGATTAGACACATTTTGCAAAAGTCCTCACAAATGAAATTTGTAGTCGTTTCCTATTGTTCTGTAACAAATCATCACAAACTAAGTGGCTTAAAACAACACACACTCACTAGCTCACAGTTTCTGTGGGTCAGGAGTCCAGGCACCTTACCTGGGTCCTCTGCACAGTGTCTAGGCTGCAGTAAAGGCATGGTCAGGCTGCGTTTTCACCCGGAGGCTTAACTACTAGGGAAGGACCCAGCCCCAAGCTCATTCAGGGTGTTGGCACAATTCTTTCCTTGTGGCTGTAGGACTGAGGGCCCAGATCCTTAAAGGCCATTAGCTGGAGGCTGCTGTCAGATCCCAGAGGCCACCTGCAGTTTCCGGCCATGTGGTCCTCACCATAGGCAGTTCAGCTCACCATAGGCAGCTCACATCCACCACAGGGAGTTCACAGTCACCATAGGGAGCTCACACTCACCACAGGGAGCTCACAGTCACCATAGGGAGCTCACATCCACCATAGGGCACTCACGGTCACCACAGGGAGCTCACAGTCACCACAGGGAGGTCACAGTCACCACAGGGAGCTCACAGTCACCATAGGGAGCTCGCATCCACCATAGGGCACTCACAGTCACCACAGGGAGCTCACATCCACCATAGGGAGTTCACAGTCACCACAGGGAGCTCACATCCACCATAGGGAGTTCACAGTCACCACAGGGAGCTCACATCCACCATAGGGAGTTCATAGTCACCACAGGGAGCTCACAGTCACCATAGGGAGCTCACATCCACCATAGGGAGCTCACACTCACCATAGGCAGTTCACACATAGCTGTTTGCTTTTTCAAGGCTAGAATCTCTCTTACTGCAGTGCATGCTAGTGAGATGGGGTCACACACAGGTGTATATAAAATCTTTATATACTTATTTTGTATATAAAATCTTTATATACTTATTTTGTATATAAAATCTTTATATACATATTTTGTGTATAAAATTCCTGTGAATTTTATTATATATAAAATTCCTGTGATGATATATATATAAATTACACGTATATATTACCGAATATATATTATTGAATATATATAATTTATATATATATATAAAATTGCAGAAATGAGATTTGCTATATATAAAAATCACAGGAACGACTCCCGTCACCATTGCCATGTAGTGCAACCTAATTAAGAAAGTGACATCCCACCACGTTTGCCAAGTTCTATTGGCTAGAAGCAAGTCACAAGTGCCCCCTACACTAGGGGAGGGAATTCTACAAGGCATTAACACTAGGGAGCTGAGATCATGGGGACCTTCTCAGGATTCCACCCGTCACAACATCTCTAAGTTGCAATTATTAAAACAACAATCCTCTGTCTTTCCATGATAAAGTTATTCAGACAGTGGAGTAAGGGGGGGGAAATGGGATTTATCAGGAAGGTAGAATTCCATTTTCAAAGTGGAGTTTTGCAGCAAAGATGACAAAGCCTGAACTGCTAGAGTTTTTATTTTATGATTCAGAGCCTACTATATACGTTAATTTTAAATCGTCCCTTCAAGCCACAGAGCACCGAAAAATACATATTTAAAGAGGATGTGAAATTGAATCACCTCTAGACAATTATTTTGAAAAATTAATTTCTGCCTGATTGTTTTAAAAAAAATCTAGTCTATCATTTGGATTCCACTTTTTCCCATAATTTTTTATACAGTTATATTAAAAATTGAGGCTCTGGGTAACTCGGGCATGCTTGGAGGGCAAAGTTAAGATTGAAGGATCAAATAAAATGAGTCCCCTTTGAAATGTGCATTTAGACAGCGATCATTTGCATGAAATTGTGTGAAGCAAGGAGGATAGGAATTAACCTGATACCCTCTCAAAAATACGGCAATGTCAATCAAGCAGACCCAGATAGTAAAGATGGATAAGAGAAAGAGGAAGGAGTGGGTACTGGTCTTCACACGGACAGCTATGTGTTAGGATTGAACGGAACTTCCGCTGTGATTATCAAGGTCTCCCCATCTACAGTGCTGGGATGTAAACTTGCACCCCTTCTGTACATGGCGTGCATCTTCCCATCCCAAGACACCTTTGGTCTAGTTTAGAGAGAGAAACAAACAAATCTGCAAATGCTTTCATCAGCTGGCCTAACGAAACATGTGTGGGGGCAAAAGGTTTGGCTGTTCTTCATCCACCAGCAAATGCACGATTAGCCATAACGGTTAAAACAAATGTTTCTGTTAGGGAGCCACTTCCCAGGCGGATAAACATCTTCAACAGAAGTAAACGTTAGAGTGTTAGGACAGAGCAAAATAAAGGACTTTCCAGCCAATGCTGCCAGTGAAGTTGAAATGTAGTCGCAGGCTGGCAGCCACCTAGAGATTGCTCACAATCAGAGCTCACGTGAGTTTGCCCCGTACTTGTATGGGAAAAGAGGAGCCCCATCAGATGGCCTTCTGAAGTGGCTATCCATGCAGAGGAGGCAGCCGGGTGACATCAATTTGCCCCAATCAACTGCCCCTATCAATTTGCGGGACTCAGGGTCATTGTACAAAGGGAGGCCCACTTACCATAAATATCAAAATGTTCAATAAAACATGTTCTAGCCTCCTACTTTTACAAACGTACCTTCATGATGACCTGGAGAGCCAGGTTCAGGTTTAGAATTCCTGGACTTCTCCACGTTCTGGCTGAAATGTCACCCAACCCACAGCCTACCTCCCCTTTCTTTCTACCTTCAGCTCCAGCCTACCACGAGGGGCTCTGTGCACACGTGTTTGCACGTGGCAGCCTGTGTGTCCAAGCTCTCACCCACCCCCTTGACCTCTCCTGGAACCGTAGGGTGTGTACCTTGCTTATGCAATTTGCTCTTGGGAGGACATCCCTGGGGAAGAAGCTCACACAGCTTTGGAAGGAAATTCTAGGATCCAGGGTGCATGGTCTGGGAGACTGAGTGTGGACTGTGGGTGTGCATGTCCCCATAGCTTGGCTGACTCCTCTGCAAAGGGAGGGCACAGTCGGAGGAGGACCAGCTGGGGGCTTTGTGGTCATTCTAGTTTAAATTGAACCAACTCTTCCCAAACGGCTATGAACAAGAGGCCAAAGAGATTCCTTGGGGAGAAGAGGGTAGGAATAAGGCAAGCAGAGGAAGAGGGCAGAGTTCACATTCTTCCCGCTCCAGGAGCTTGGTTAGCTACACACTTACTCAGGGCCTCCAGGGTAAAGGTGGCTCTTAAAAATGAGAGAGAAAGGGACTGCTTTTTTAAAGAAAATTGGACTACGGAGGGAACATTTTGAAAACAGATGTTTGGAAATATTCTTGCTAAGGGATTACTGTTGATATATTTACATTATTCAAAAATTATGGAAATTACCTATATAAATGCTCAAAGCTGTACACAGTTTAAAGACCTGGAAACAGAATTTTCTAATATAATTAAAAACCATCCCAGCCTAGCATTTCAGTGGGTTTTAAACTCATGTATTAAAAGTATAAAAATTCAATGCTTTTCAATTAGTTTTCAAGAACAATAGCTTAAGCACAGGCAAGATAGAAATAACCTGACAAATTTCAATAAAAACCTTTGCAAAATTGGTGTATAGAATTGAAAGATGGAAAGCATTTTTAAAAATAACTACAGCCAGTGGTACCCGTCTTCCAGTTGGAGGACGTATCTTTATGGGGTTACTTCTTCATTTTATGATAGCCATTAAAATCAAGTATTGAGGGCCGGCCCCGTGGCTTGGTGGTTAAGTGAGCGCGCTCCACTGCTGGCGACCCGGGTTCGGATCCCGGGCGAGCAACGACGCACCGCTTCTCCGGCCATGCTGAGGCCGCGTCCCCCATACAGCAACTAGAAGGATGTGCAGCTATGACACACAACTATCTACTGGGGCTTTGGGGGAAAAAATAAATAAATAAAATCTTTAAAAAAAAAAAAAATCAAGTATTGATAATAAAATGTACCATATAATTATAAATGAAGAATTTAAAAACAATGAAGTTTATTGAGTCATAGTGTTTTCAATATTCAAATAGTAATAATAATTTAGTGAGAGTAAAACGACTTTTTAATGTCATTGAATAATCTTTTTCAAAATATTTATTTCTACTTTATCACTCCCTCTTTACATTTTTTCTGGCATCTACTATATCATTCACAGGATATGTTAATAGAATCAAATATGTATATAATTCATAAGTAAATAAATAAACATTGGGGGAGTTGTTTCAAAATGTTTTGCCTGATCAGAAGTTTGGAGACCACTGATTGAGGGTAGAATGTGATCCAGGATAGAATCCAAACAGGTCCGGTTTGTCACCAACCCTTTGGCAGGTCAATCCGAGAATGGATGCTGTCTCTTTTTTCCTCTTAGACTTTTCAGATAAGTTATGCCATCTGCTTCTGGGGAAGGAGAGGGCGGGGTTAGTCTATTCCATTCAGGGCTCAGAGCCTCTGGTTTCTCTTTCATAATCAGAGTGATGCAGGCAGCCAGAAGGCACAATTTGCTTTTGTTTAAACTCTTGGTTTTTAGGACAGATCTGAGGAATCCTGTTTACTCAGTCTCAAACAGAGAAGTCACTGCTGACGGCAAGAGACAACGAAATCCACCGAGCAGTGGTGGGCATGTTGGCGCTATGCGAAGAAGTGTTTGCTGACAGACGTAAAGGAGCTAGCAGTCATAATCGCTACCGTTCATAGAACGCTTATCCAGCACCGCACTGCGGGCTTTATGTGCGAAATCCGCACAACATTCCTATATGGTAGGAACTATTATTCATCCTAATTTTAAATTTTGCATTTTGAAATAATTTCGGAGTTTCGGAAAAATTGCAGAAATGATACAGCGAGTTCCCGTATCCCCTTCTCCCAACTTCCCCTGATGTGAACAATTTACATGCCATAGTACGAGTATCAATCTCCAATCCCAGGAAATTAACACTGGGGCAATACTATGAACTAAACTACAGACCTTGGTCAAATGTCACCACTTTTCCCACTCACATCCTTTTCCTGTCCCCAAATCCGATCCGGGAAGCTACATTGCATGTAGATGTTTTGTCTCTTAGTCTTCTCTAATCTGTGACAATTTCTCCATCTTCCTTGTGTTTCGTGGCATTGACACTTGTGATAACTAGTGATCAGTTCTGTCTTCCCATTTGGGTTAGTTTGATGATTTCTCATGATTAGATTGAGGTTGTGCATCTTTGGCAAGAACACTACAGAAGTGATGCTGTGTCCTCAGGGCATTTTATCAGGGGTTACACGATGTCGTTATGTCTTATTACTGGCGATGTTAACCTTGATCGCTTGGTCAAGCTGGTGTCTGCTGGGTTTCTCCACTGTAGAGTTACCAGGTTTCCCTTTGTAGTTAACAAATGTCTTGGGGATGATACTTTGAGGCTATGCGAGTATCCTGTTTCTCTGCAAACTTTCACCCACTATGTTAGCATTTGTGGGTGGATCTTGCCCGCAACAATTATTATTGTGGTGTTTGCCTAATAGGATTCACCCTCATTTCATACATGAGGCAAATGAAGCTCACAGAGCTGGAGCGACTTGCCCAAGGCCACAAAACCCATGACCCTCCTCTGCTCAGAATCCTGACATGGCCCACACTTCACTCAGGGGAAAAGCCAAGGTCCTGACAGGAGTCCCCAAGGCCCCCCACAATCTGGCCCCCATGACATCCCTGACTTTATTTATACCCCACTCTCCTCCTCGCCCACTTTCCATGGGGCTGCACTGGCTTCCTTGTTCTTCCTAGAAAATGCTCCCATGTCTGGACCTTTGCACTGGCTGTTCCCACAGCCTGGGACACCCTTCCCCCAATATCTGCTTTGTTACTTCTTCACTTCCTTGAGTCTCTGCTCAAATGTCACCTTCTCAGTGAGGCTGAAAAGGTGTTTATCCCACTCACAATCCCGGCACTCTCTATCCTTCTCTCTTGCTTTCCATCTGATATGCTATTTTTACTGATGTTTTATGTATGTATGCAAATAGGTGTTATTGATGGCCTGTCAACTCTCTTGGCTGTAATCTCCCTGAGGAGGGGGAGTTGTGTGTTTTGATTCCTGCTAATTCCCAGTGTCTGGGATAGTGCTGAGCACACAGTAGACACTCAATAAACAGTTGTTGAATGAATCAATGAACTTTGGAACATGAATGAAGGACTTAGGAATATTGTCTTTACAGGTAACAGAAAAACACAACTCACACAGACTTCTCTCTCCAGGGAGGTAAGAGGCTCTCCTAGGTGCAAGTCTGGAGGTGGAGCCGGCTACAGGAGGAGGCTTTCAGGACTCGCGCCTCCCTTCTCTGTGACGGTCTCAGCTCTCTGGGTCTTCTGCATGTTGACCCATTCTTGGGTTGCTTCCCCAAGAATCTCTAGAATCATCTCTTTCCCTTTCAGCTCCATTTTGCCTACTGAAGTCTTCACTCTCAGGTGGATCCTCCCCCTGTGCGGGCCCCTGGCCACTGCAGGCTCACATTACCCGTACAGCCAGTGCTTCCAATGGAAAAAGAGGACTTTTCTTTCCCAAGATTCCCAATAAAATTCTGGATTCCCAATAAAATTCTGGGACTGGGGCCCACTGGCTCGGGTTGCATTGAATGCCCATCCCTGAACCAATGACTGTGAACAGAGGGACAAAATTCTCTGACTGGTCTGGCCTAGGTCATGTGCTCACTCTTTTTTTTTTTTTTTGTGAGGAAGATCAGCCCTGAGCTAACGTCTGATGCCAATCCTCCTCTTTTTTTGCTGAAGATGATTGACCCTGAGCTAACGTTCATGTCCATTTTCCTTTGCTTTATATGGGACGCCACCACAGCATGGCCCGACAAGCAGAGCGTCGATGTGTGCCCGGGATCCGAACCCGCAAACCCTGGGCTGCTGAAGCAGAGCGCATGCACGCAACCGCTTGTGCCACCAGGCGGCCCCTCATGTGCTCACTCTTGGTAATGGGGTGGGATCATCTTCCCCAACTGCATGGCCTGAAACTTAGGGAAGGGGTTTTCAGAAGAAAAACCGGGGTTTCTAGAGGAAAGGGGAACATATGCTGGCTGGGAAAAATTATTACCATTCTGCATGTCAAATTTTATATACCCTTCCTGGTCACACCCACTGGGATTCTGCTTCTTTAGTTCTGGGGAGGGGGTCCAGGCATTTGTGTTTTTAGGAAGCATGCCAAAGGGATTTTGATTTACAGCCAAGATTGGGAATGACTGGTTTATGGCATTTGTTCTGACCTCCCTGGAGTAAGAAGGGGGTCCATTTCACAAATGTGATTCTAAAGTTTCCCGGCTGAAAGGCATTGACAGCAGTTCATGTCCATTGTGTTGAAGACTGTGGTAGGAGACATCTGCTACTTTGTGTGCTCAGCAGCCTTTCCTTAGTTTCAATGGGAGCCGTCAATTTCGTGGCCCTGCCTCTCCTACCTCAGGGCCAACCATGTGACTCAGGAGGGCCAATCAGAGTCCTCCATCTCCCTGGCTCTAATGCTTGGTTCAGGAATGGGGGCCTGAATGAAGCCAGGCCAATAGGAGTTCTTTCTGGGGCATTGTCTGGAACTTTCGGGGAAGTGTTGCTCCATTTACTTTGAGAACACAAGTATGAGGACCATGTGAGCCCATAACTGCTGACAACAGTGTTTATTTCAAAGTGGGATGCAATCTGCCTGTAAACAAACCAACCTAAAGAAGAGAAGAGGCGAGAGCTGAAGAGAAGGGTGCTGGTGATGTGTTGGTAGTGACCCAGATTCAGCTGTGACGAAAGCCGACACAATCACTGGACTTTTGGTTGCGTGGGCTAAGAAATTTCCTTTGTTTGATTAAGCCAGTTAGGGCTGTGTCTCTGTAACCAGAAACCAGAGGAGTCCTAATTAGCTTGGTATGAGCTACAACCACCTCAATTTAAGACCCGTAAACACCCTTAGCTCTTTATCTGATGTAAAGACTGGCACAAGGAATGCCTTTTGAATTAGGAAGAATAAGTCATCTCATATATTAGTACGGCTATTACATGCAAGTCAACGTGTGTGTTGAGTACCTTCTATGTATAAGGCATGGTGCAAGGCACTATGGAAGGAGTAAGGAACATCCTAGAGGTGAATAAGATATAGTCCTGCCCTTGAAGCCTGTAAAATGCTGTGCAGTCTTTCTCAAACTTTGTGATGCATAAAAATCACATGGCGAGTTTATCAAAGCACCAAGTCCTAGGACTCAGTCCCAGAGATTGATCAATAGGTCTGGGATAGGGCCCAAGAATCTGCACTTCTGACAAGCCTTCCCCAACCCTCACCCTGCAGGCGACTCAAACCACACTTTGAAATGGATCTATCGGAGAGAGGTGGAGAAGAAGAAAAGAGCAAGAAGGAGGCAGAAAAAAAATTTGAAGAAATAATGGCTGAAAATGTCTCAAATTTGAAGAAAGACACAAATTCATAGATTCAGGATGCTCAATGAACACCAGGAAGAATAAAGATGATGAAGCCCACGCTGAAGTCAACCTGAAGAGCAAATCATGAAAGCAGCAAGAGAAAAACAACATATGACATATAGGGGACGTGATTTAATTAATGTTTGACACCCCATACGGAACCGTGGAGCACAGAAGAGAGTGGAACAACATCTTTAAAACGATGAAAGAAAAAGAAACCCTGTCAACCTAGAATTCTATATCCAGTGAAAATATCCTTCAAGAATGAGGATTATTATCAGATAAAAGAAAACCAAGAGAATTTGTTTTTCCAGCAGACCAACACTACAAGAACTGCTTCAGGGTAAAGGGAAATGGTACCAAGTGGACACCTGGTGCCTCATAAGAGTGAAGACCATCACACATGTTAAATACCTGGATGAATATCAAAGACTAGATATTTGCTTTTTCTCTTTTAATTTTTTTTATAATATGTATGACTGTTTAAACAAAAATTATAGCACTGTCTTGTTGGGTTTATAATGTATGTTGACTTACCTACAACCATGATAGCATAAAAGATGGGAGAATGTGGACCTACACAGTTACAATATTTCTACATTTTTTTTAATTAATTAATTAATTTATTTTTTTCCCCTAAAGCCCCAGGCGATAGTTGTAAGTCATAGTTGCACATTCTTCTAGTTGCTGTATGTGGGACGCGGCCTCAGCATGGCCAGAGACGCAGTGCGTCTGTGCGCGCCCGGGATCCGAACCCGGGCCGCCTGCATCAGAGCGCACGCACTTAACCACTAAGCCACAGGGCCGGCCCCAATATTTCTACATTTTACATGAGGTGGTACAAGACTAACTGTAAGTGGACTATGAAAAGCTAAGGATATATGTTGTGATTCCTAGAGCAACCACTAAAAAACAATGCAAAGAAGTATAGCTAAAGCTAACATAAAAATTAAAACAGACTTATAAAACCAATTTTTATGGGCTGAATTCTGTCCTTCTAAAATTCATATGTTCAAGTTCTAACCTCCAATATTTCATGATGTGACTGTATTTGGAGATAGAATTTTTAAAGAGGTAATTACATTAAATGAGGTCATTAGGATGGGCTCTAATCCAATATGACTTGTGTTCTTGTAGGAGGAGGAAATTTGGACACAGACATGCACAGAGGGAAGACCACGGGAGGACACAGGGAGAAGACGGCCATCGACAAGCCAAGGAGGGAGGCCTCAGAAGAAACCAGATAATGATAGATTGGTCTCCCCCAGGAGCTTGTGACAACTCCTCTTGTCCCACATACTTAAGAATACCTGGTATTGTCAAATAAATTATTTTATTTTGTTGAATATCTTTAGAGTTAAAAAGGTAATCTTGAAGTTAAAAAAAACCTATACCTTTAAAAATATTCAGAACCTATTTTATCATTGAATGATGCCCAGCTAAGAGTCTAATTAGACTGAGAACTTCTCAAGGCAGGTGGTTTAAAAAAAATCAACTTTAATGGGGTGTAATTTACATACAATGAAATGCACACATGTTAAGTTACAGTTCGGTGAGTTTTGGAAATGCCTACACCTGTGTAGCTACCGCCACCATCAAGATACAAGACATTTGCATCACCCCCCAAATTTCCATTGTGTCCCTCGCTAGTTAACACTCACCCCCATTCCTGGCCCCAGGAAACCATCGTCTGTTTTCTGAGACTGCAGATTGGATTTGTCTTTTCTAGAGTTTCATATAAAAGGAATCATACAATATCTACTCTTTTGTGGCTGGCTTCTCAGGTTCAACATGTTTTTGAGATTCATCCATCTTATTGCATGCAACAGAAGTTCCTTCTTTTTTATTACCAAGTAGTATTCTATTGCATGGATATATCACATTTTGTTTATCTGCTCACGAGTTGATGGACACCTGGGTTATTCCACTTTTTGGCTATCGTGAATAATGCTGCTATGACCGTTTTATGTGCAAGTCTTTGTGTGGACACATGCTTTCATTTCTTCTCGGTAAGTAAAAATGGAATTGCTGCTTCATAGGGCGGGTGTGTGGTTAAAGCAAGGACTTGGGAATATCTATCTTAGGAGTTGCATTGCCTTATCCAGGACTTACCGGGATTCTGATGGGGAGACAGGTGAATTTTCCCCAAGAGAAAGAAGACAGGGAAGAAAATTTGGAGGAAAGGTAGATGGAAGAAACAAAGGAAGAAAAATGGATTTCTTGGACTCGCCATGCTGGTATTTCCCACTCTGAAATAGAATCCACACAAGGAAAGGCAAGATAAGCATTTGATCTCGCTATTTATTAATTGGCAAAATAATGCAGGAGCGAGAAGGAGGAATATAGATTTTAGTCTAATATGAGGAAAGATTCTAGAGAATTATTCAAGGGTGAAATGAACACCGTCAAGGGTTTAAACAGAAGCTGGGTGACCATTTGGTGGGGGGATGTTGTGGGAGCCATTGAAGCCTCAGAAGGTGGTTGGGCTGCAGAACAATTAAGATCACTTGCACCCCCAAATATCCGAAGCATCACTTTTACAAACGTGTGGCCGGGGTGAGCGGTCAAGTGTCGGGAAGGCCAACTACCTGATGGCAGTTCTTGATGGCGAACCCTGGACTCCTCCTCTTGGCAAAGTCTCTTAAGTAAAAGAGACTTTATCAGGAGCTCATGGAATTGTTGGGAAAGCAGCAGAACTGGGGAAAGAAACGGGCAGGACCAAGAACACTCTGGAAGGAGGTAGGAAGGAACTCACTTGTGTTTTGGTCTTTTAGTCACTCTGAGCTCAGATTCCAGAAAGGGAACCCCCAGTTGTCCTGGCATGGGTCACTCCCATGCCCTCTCCTAGCAAGGGGAGGGTCACACCTGATTAACAACCCTGCTGTGGCCCCTGAGACACAGGCAATGCAGGAAGAGGAGTCATAGTCCTTGGACTAGATATGGGAGGACGGGTTAGAAATTCATTCATTCATTCATTCACTCAGAAAATGTTTAATTTGTGCCTACCAGGGGCCAAGCTCCAGGATGGCCACCTGGGCCAGATCTAGGTAGGAAAGGAAAGAGGCAGCAAGTCCTGGCTGGCGGGATCTGTGGCTGAGTTTGTCCCGCCTGGAGGCGGGCAGTGGAGTGCAGCAGATGCCAGAAAATAGATGCGGGTTGGCATTTTGGCTTTGCTCCTCTCTGGCTGTGTGACCTTGGGCAGGTCACCTCACCTCTCTGAGCCTGTTTTCTCATCTGTGAAACAGGAGTAAGAATCCTTTCCTCCAGGGAAGGATCCAGTTTTGGGGGCCTGAAGCTTATACAACTTTGGGGGTCTTTTTTATAGGATAGAAACAGGCCTTACTTTTGCCAATATTACCACACATGCCCTCATGAGCTTATTTCAGGGGCCCCCCAGGGCTTTGGAAGAGGCCACGCAAGTGAGGGCCCTGTCACTTAAACTTTAATAGCCTCAAAGTAAATCCACTTTTGCTAACCCACAGCATTTTTATCCTTGTTTTTTTAACGATGGAATGAAATAAGGCGCACGTAGAACTAAGCACTGTGACCCAGCACAGACGTGCTCATTAGAAACACCCAGCAAATAGCACTTTCTGCGAGCCAGGCAATGTTCCAAGTGCTTGACATGAATTAACTTATTTAATCCTCGCAGTGAATTTATGAGGTAGGTGCAGTGGAATACTCCATTTTACAGATTAGAAAATCGAGGCCCCGAGGGTTAAATGCTCCGTGCCCTGTCCCCAGCTTGTGAGTGATCTGGCAGCCTGGCTCCAGGGCCCCTGTTCTTAACCACGAGACTTTGTGGTTCTTGTTGAAAGGCAGGGGGTTTTATGACCTTTTCTTAAATATCATGAGCATGCGCGATTGCAGGAAGGTCTCCATAAGCAAAATGAGACCTTTGTCCATTAATGTAGGTGAAAGCCCCTTTGGGGCCCCAGAAGCCTGTTTTCTGAGGATTGCACTCCTGGTGAAAGAAAACTCTTCTCCCCCAGGGAGGTCGTGTGAACACGCCACCCCCCAGAACACATGTTGCACGCGAACCGCTTGCCAGAATCCCAGTTCCCCGACATTACACAGTGAACTCTGAACTCAATTAACTTCCGCCTCTACTTTATAGTATCCCTGATGGGAAAACCAGGGACCAGGCCAGTTGTACTTTCTGTGCAATGCAACTGCGCATAGAAACAGACCCCAGACGCTGACATATGGTGGGGCTGAGGCTGCCCCATATGGTTCTTTCCAAGGTGAGATTTGTGCTCCTGTGGAGGACGGCTGTGGGCTGCCTGCTGGGCGATGACTGAGGCCGCTGAAGGGTTAACTCTGCCCGTTTTCTAGAAGCCTTTGGGCTGTTGGTCAGCTGTGCTACAAGAAGCACGTTTTAAAAAATTGTGGGGCACGTGGTGTGCAGTGGCCTTGATACAAGCAACCTTTTCTTTCAACTGAAGAATGAACTCACTTGACTGAATCGTAGCAAAGAACATGAGGACTAGATGGGCATCTTGTCGGGAAAAGCATCTCTGGGTTGTTAGACCAGTTGGAGGAGCGCGTGTCTCCTGGACGGGTTTCACTGGACAACACGATAGCCACATTGCGTGGTTCTCTTTGACAGGGTTGTTTTCAAGATCTGATCTTGCAAAGCAACACTTCCGCCCTGTCTCTCCACTTCCCACAAACCTGTGAACTCATCCAATGTGAAGGCAATTCAGAATGTTCCATCTCCTTCTTCCAACCCTGCAGTGGCTCTTCACTGCCCATGGGATTCAGGCTCAACCCTCACGTGATGAAGACGCCCCGCGGGACCTGGCTTCGGCTGGCCTGGCTCCCAGCGTTGTCTCTCGCACTCCAAGCTCAGATGCAGTGCCTCACGTCCTGAGGTCTCCCCGGTCCTCCAAAGCATCACAGGGTCTCTTTGGTCTTCAGGGCCTCTGCCTGGAATGCTCCCTTCCTTCCTTCTTCTCACAGAGATCAGTTATTTTTTGCTGGCTCATTATAATTCCCTCTCCTGGTAATAGCATCTCAGTCCGCTGAGAGACCCACCCTCCCCCAGACTCTGTCCACATAATTTGGGTAGCTGCGACCAAACTATGGGGGTGGAACAAGACCCACATCTAGCCAAGCTAGTCAACTTTAGGACATTTGCTGGCACTGTTGTAAGGTGCCTTTATACTGGGGTTTTGAGCAGACAGGATGTCAGCCCAGAGCTGCTCAGGAACATCTTTGTCACCATGAGAGGTGAGCCTGCTTGAAAATGAAGCCACACACAGGCATACAGATCCAAGAGATATAGACAGTTTCCTGATGATATCATTTGAGCACCTAGATCCAGCCATACCTGAAGCTAACTACTATGGGACTTTCCACTTACACAAGCCAAATGTATTTCAGTTACATGAGCCAACGTATTTCCCTATTTGCTTAAGGCAGCTTGAGCTAAGTTTCTGTTAATAGCAACTAAAAAGTTCCTCAAGAATACATTTTCCCTTTTATTTGGTTAATTCTTGTCCATCTTTCATGTATCAGCTTAGAGGCCTTTCTGATTCTCAAGTCTGGGTTGGGTCTCTCCTCTGTCCATCCCCAGAACCCTGTATTTTCCACATATTAACACTTATACCACTGCACTGTAGTTTCTTATTTGCTTCCCTCCCTAGCCTCTGAGCCACAAGCATGAGTCTTCCTGTGGTATTTACTGTTGTGCCCAGCTCTGTGCCTGGTGTATAGGGCACTGTTAGTGATTTTTGTTGGTCAGATAAATTACTTATTTAATTAAAATCACTAAATCTGTATCTAGGAGGCTACAGCTATCAATTTTGAGAGATTGAGAGTCAATGTCTGAATCTCTCTGTTGAGAATTCTGAGACTGAATCCAGATTCATCAATAAAAAAATGCTGTGATTGATTAGTGATGCTTGTCATGGGTCTGGAATGGAAAGGTTGTGATATGTGTGCCACATCTCACCATCTTTGGTCTATATCATCACTGAATGATTATTCTTTGCTCTCTATTTGTTCCCTGAGTGACTATCTTGTCTCTTCCATCAGATTGTAGCCTTCTTGAAGGCATGGGTCAGATCTTGGGCTTCTCAAGTGTTGCTAACTTCTCTGGATCAGACACACAATTGCTCAGTAAACATTTGGTGGCAGACAGACCTACATTCTTTCAAAGTGACAAATTGGAGACCTCACAAGTGTAGCCGTCCAATAGCCTTGCCCCTTCTCCACGGCCTAATGAGGGAAAGGTCACAAATTACTTCCCCTATTTCACAGATTAGGAGAGACAGAGAGAGAGGCATGTCGCAACATTTTCCTACTCTTCCTACTGGATGCTTGCGATGGTTACTTTTGTGTGTCAACTTTACTGGCCAGTGGGTGCCCAGATTAGACAGGATTTCTGGGTGTGTCTGTGAGGGTGTTTCTGGATGAGATTAGCATTTGAATAGGTGAACTCTGTAAAGTAGATCCCCCGCCCCAATGTGGGTGGGCAGCATCCAATCTGTGGAGGGCCCAAATAGAACAAAAGGTGGAGGAAGGAGGAATTCGCCCGTTTTTTGTTTCCTGACAGAAGCATGGCCTGCTTTGGGGGGACATCTCATCTCATCTTCTCTGGCCCTTGGGCGGATTTAAACCATCAGCTCCCCTGGTTCTCAGGCCTTCAAATTCGGATTTGGAATTACGCCACCGGCTTTCCTGGGTCTCCAGCTTGCAGATGGCAGATCGTGGGACTTCTCAGCCTCCAGAACTGCATGAGCCAGTTGGTCATAATAAATCGATCTCTCTCTCTTTCTCCATATATATATCTCCTACTGGTTCTGTTTCTCTGGAGAACCCGACTAATACAACGCAGGTGCTATTTCTCGGCATTTAGGAGCACAGGCTATGGTACCAATCAAAATGTTGCAGTGAGTCCTAAGAATGAAATAAACGACAGGCTTCAAGAGTTGCTAGGAATGGACTCAGTGGGTGAGCTGGACGACGTAGGTGGGCTCTCGGCTCCTCCTGCGCGCACTCCGCTCCTCTCCGCTGTGGGGCTAGAAAGCTGCACACACATTCCCCGACCCCTTGCTAGCAGGGCTCCTATGCGTTCTGCCGACCGCAGGTGTTGGTGGGTCAATGGAAGGCAGGAGAGGGGAGAGGCTGTTTTTCCAGCTCCTGGTGACGCCTCTGACAGGTGATGGTGGCAGCACCAACAGCGGCAGTGGTGGCAGGGGTGACGTGGCTTCTGATCCGGCTCAGGTGGCTCATTGCCATCAGCAGCGTCTCAGAGGCACCCTGCCTATGGACTCTGGTAGCCTCACATCCCCCCTCTTCTTCCTCCAGCCCTCCCAACACCTTAATAATCAATTCCTTGCATTAAATTCCCTCTGTGAAATACGAGATTGGACACTTACTGAAAAATAAACTGATGTAATGAGCACTTTTTCAGTTATCTACCTGGCCCACAATCCATTTGCTAAGAACAGCCTCCAATGACCTACAGAACGCGTCCCAAGGCCAAGTGTTTGCCATGTGAGCCCCTCCTTGGCCATGGCTGACTTACCTAATTCAAACTGGGCCAATCAGATTTGCTCTCCAGGGAGTTGGAACATGTGACACATGATCACTGAGTGGTCTCTGCTCTTGTTCAGTTTAAAACAAGTCAATTTGTGCAGAGCAGCAGGTCTCACCTGGGGCCACCTTGTCCCCCATGGCAATGTCTGGAGACATTTTTGGTGGTCACAACTTGGGCAGTGCTACCGCCATCTAGTGGGTGGAGGCCAGGGATGCAGCAATGCACAGGACGTCCCCACAACAAAGAAGGATCCCGTCCACAATGTCCATAGTGATGAGATTGAGGCTCGAGGTTTGGATGTGACCATGCTTAGCCACCTGCCTGCTGGGGAAGGAAAAATTAGCTTCAAGTGAAAGAGGAAACAACGCAGATGCATCCGGTGGGCAGGGGAGGTGGTGGATCATGGGCGTGGATGTACAGAGAAATTTTATTTATTTTCTAATTAACTGGTTCCTCATGAGCCCCTTTCCATGGAAAGAAAATTACTCTTATCTCTATTTGGTTTAAACTTTGTCTGGTGAGAATGAACGAACCCCAGCTGCGTGAAACGACATGGATAAATCTGAGCAATAAAATGTCGTGTTTGAAAAGCAAGTTCCTTTAAATTGCAGACAATCTGATACCATTCTCATAAAGCTCCCACACGAGAAAAATGTTGCCTAGGGAGATACACATATCTGATGAAACTATGAAAGAGAAAGCTGAGAGATAAAGACAAAATTGAGAATGTGGTCCCCTTGGCGCAGGGTGGTGAGGGAGGCAGGGCGAGGAGACAAGGCCACAGAGTCAATGGTAGTAGTAATATTTTGGGGTTTAAGTTGGGTACTGAATTCGCAGGTTTTTGATTTATTATTATGTTTATAATATATTTTACATATCATCTTTTTGTATGAATCAAATATTAATGGGGCCAGCAAACCACAGTCCACTGGCCAGATCTGCCTCGGGTCTACTTTTGTAAGACCCGCGAGCTAAGAATGGTTTTTACAGTTTGAAATGGTTGAAGAAAATCAAGAGGAGAATATATCATGACCCATGAAAATTATATGAAATGCAAATTTCAGCGTCCATAAAGTCTTGTTGGAACACGGCCACATTCATTCGTTTACAAATGTCTATGGCTATTTTCTGACTACAACAGCCGTATTGAGTATTCATGACGGAGACCATATATTAGAAAGCTTAAAATATTTACTATCTGGCCCTTTATAGAAAAAGTTTGCTGACCCCTCAAATATTACATTAAAGAAGAACATTTTTTAAAAACTGTCTTACAAAAAGAGTCTAATCTAGTAATTCAGATCGCTCTTCTAGGGAAGGCTCAGCCTTGGGCCATCGGGTCCCCTATTTCTGTGTCTGCTCTGCTGAGATGACCTCCAGGTATTTGCGGGCCGGGTGAGCGCAGGTGGCCTGAGTGGTCTGGAGGGAAGTGTCCTTGAACCCACAGCTTGTCCTGCTATTGTGGCTCTTCTGGCTGCCGGGGGCCCTGGGGCCTCTGCCTTGGAAGCTGATGGCTGACGTAGCACGCTGTCTCTTCTTCCTGTGAGCCGATCCCTCCTGTTACACGCTCCACCGGCCCTCTGGCTTGGAAAGTCCACCTGCCACTCCAGGCTCTGCGGTGCGTCACACTGCCCTCACCACCCTGGGCCCCACAACGGACGTGCCAGATATCAACTTGGCTGCCTTCTGAGGCCCGCCTTGTGAAGCCACAGGGACCGCCAGGCCGCATCCTCACTACATAGGAACCAGGAACAGCAGGAGAGAGCAAAACACCAAGGCTGCCCTCGCCCTCACCAACTTGCCACTCAAAGGTCACTTCCACGTGACATCCCTGGGTGCGGACAAGCCAGCCACAGCAAGCCAGAGAGAGGATCCATTTCCAGAGTCTTACAGGGCTGGAGGCGGAGCTCGTCGTTCCTCAGGCTCCCCACCCCTGACTGACGCAAGGCTCCTGTCTCCTGGCCAAAGCCCCAGGTGGGAAGTTAAGCCCGATGCCTGCTTTCCTCTCCTCCTTCTCTTGATCAGGTAATTCCGTGCCCCCACCTTGTGATGATGAGGCTTGGATCTGAGGAAGGGGGCTGCATGCAGAACAAGATTTAAAGGGCAAAATTCAGACGCGCCTATGTCTGCCGGGAACTGCAGAGAGGAGAGACCACACTGCCTCAGGATGAGAGGCGCCATTGCCCTGGCCCCAATAGCTATCCATTGCTGTCCTGAGCCTGCGGAGGCCGGCCTGCAGGTTTGGAATCCGTGGACACCCCTGACTCCCTATAAAGAATTTCTTTGTTTTGTTTAGAAGGACCCCACTGAGATTTTATTTAAGTTTCTCTTACTTTCAATGAAGAGTCTACCTATCCCAACCCACCTCTCAAAGAATTCTGTAATGCATTCACGTCTTTTAGTAGATGTGTCCTTGACTTGGGAGGGGAGGAAAATTCTTCCTAAGCACAAATATTTCACTGTGGATTATGTCTTTAAACACTCCCTCCCAAACACACACATTTACCCAGACGTTTACTCCAAAAATGAAAACCAGCTTCTCCCCTTCATCCCCAACTCCTCAAGGGTGTTGAATGATTTTTAAAGTAGACAGTCTGAGAGAGATAATGAAGCAGATTAAAGTGTATTTACTCAACAGACTAAGATGCAGACGAAGCCTGGCTCCCAGCAGTAAGTCGTCAGAGTAGCTCCCACTTCTGCGGATTCTTCTGTGCACCAGCGACTGGGCTGAGTTGGTTCCATACTTCAGCTTGTTTAATCCCGTCAACACTGTGATCTAGCGATTACTATTCCCATCATACAGACAAGGAAACTGGTGCGGAGAGATGTTACAGGATTTGCACAGCTAGATCTTATAACTCGTACCGGAACAGCCCACATTGGAACTCAGGCTCCCTTGGTATCAAACCCTCGGCCCTGACCATGTGGCTATATTGCATACTTAAAAGTATACACCAGGGGTTCGCAAACTATGGCCCGAGGGCCACCTGTTTTTGTAAAAAGTTTTCCTTGGAACACAGCCACACCCATTCATCTGCGTATTGTCTGTGGCTGCTTTTGCAATACAATGGCAGACTTGAGTAGTTGCGACAGAGACCCTATGGCCTGCAAAGCCTAAAATATTTACTAATTGGCTCTTTACACAGAAAATTTGCTGATCCTTGGTGTATACAATATTCTATCAAGTGTAAAAAAGCAAACCGCAAGACAGTAACTATATTGCTCTCGCCACAAATGACATACATGGATAGTGGTTAAACAAGACCAGAAAGAAATACGCATATATGTTTATGCAGATAGATTAAAGATGTGTTTGGTTTTTTTCTGAGGGATAGGGAAGTTTAAAGTTGTTCTAATAATAAATAAAGTTTCAAATTAAGAAGTTAGTTGATTGAATTTTTTAAAACCGAAACAAAAATGGGAACATCTCTGTTTGATGTGGATGATGTTTGCGAAACACACAAGTGCTTTCTCCTCGGGCTAGAACTCAGCCCTCCTGGGAGATGAGCTGGCTCTCACCAACTTGTCAGGAGAGAGAAGAATTTGGGGCGTCTCAAAAGGCAAATCATTGCAAATTGTGGGAAACACTGAGATCAAAATCCCCTGTCTGCTGGGGAAGTTTGGAAACTTTTATTGCCTTAGAGTTGGACATTTTAAGTTTTCCAAGAATGACCTGGGAGCAGGGCTGGGCAGTGGGTGGGCAGGGGGAGAAATGGGCGAAATAGCCCCAAAAGGCTCGTTCAGAGACTTTCTTCTTAGCTTGTTTCCCCGTAGCTTGGGAGGAACACGTAGAAAGAGAACATAGGCAAAGTTGTAGAGGACGCTGATTCTGCTACTAATTAGCTGGATGACTCTGGGGTGTGACATCTCTATTGTTGTATTAGAAAAAAGGAGGAAATAATAGGCCTTTTTCGCTGGGTTGGTCAGGAGGAGTAAGTGGGATCGTGCATGTGAAATGCCCAGAACAGGGTCTGGTGCAGAGATTCTTTTATTATTTTTGAACTTTGTCAATCAGAGGTCACGGATACCAATCTCAGGCCACAAACTCAGGTGAGAAACAAATACCATATTCCTTTACATTCTGTAAATCAGTATTTCCCAATGTATGTGACGTTACAACGATTTTAGGTGATAGCAGGTTTTGGTGTATGGACCTGGCTTTATATAACATTGACTCACACTGAGAGAAATTTAGTCTCTCTTCAGTTCTCCTTCAATCCTTCAAGGACCAAGTCTCCCTGGGTTGCTAGTCTGTCCCTAACACCCCCCTATCGCTGACTCGTCTCTTTCTGTGACAGAGAGAAAAGGTCTTGGGGAGGCCACAGTACTCAGCTAGAGTTTATGAACATTGCTTGGCTCTTGTTGAATGTCATTTATCAGTTACCTCTGTTTAAGACAAGTGATATCTTAAAGTGATATTTCCAGTTTTATTAGTGACATGAATTTCCCTTTAAGAATAACTTTATCTAAACAAAAAAGTAATAAGGATTTAAAGAAAATATCAACCAAATGCTAGAACAGTTGGTTTGCTCTCAAAATATATGAGGTGGTGTATGGTTATGATAAAATCTTGGAGATAGGGTTGCCAGATTTAGCAAATAAAAATACAGGATGCCCGGTTAAATGCGAATTTTAGGTAAATGAATAACTATTTAGTACAAGTGTGTCCCAAATATTGGGGGGAGGGAGGGTGAGAAGGGTGGGCAGGAGAGAAATAGACTAAATAGCCCCAAAAAGCTTGCCTAGCTAATTTCTTCTTAGCAATATTTGGGACATATACTAAGAAATCGCTTGCTATTTATCCGAAATTCAAATTTAACTGGGCGTCCTGTATTTATCTGGCAGCCTCCTTGCAGGTGGTTTGCAAAGGACTGGATATTTGGAAATGCTGCTCTGAATCCACTCATTTCCAGTCTGAGTCCTGAATCGGTGTCATGGTTGGGGCTAATTGGGCCCACACCCGGGGTTGTGTGAAGATGTGGGGTTCTGGAGTTTTAGGCAGTACGAGTTATGGCACACACCGGTTACGCATGAGAGGCCATTGTCCCAGCCCACAGGGCCCCCTTATATACAGTGGCTCTGATGCCCCCTTCCACGCCAGGGGCAGGGGACCTTGGCTGAGATGGGGAGCTCAAGTGACAGGTGCGGAGAGTGGTGGCAGCCCCTTTTGAGCCCTACCTTATCCTCTGGCCCCTGCCGGGGAGCAGGGAGCAGCCCTTGGGACTCCAGAACCCTCAGAATTCTCTCCTCTCTGACTCAGCTTGGGGAAAGCTCTTCTTAGGGCAGGAAATCCCAATTCTCTGTAAATGGGCTGTGGCTTTTGGAAACAAAATCTGGAAGCCCTGCCATAAAACTCTCTGGAAACAAGGTGGCCCAGAGCCTGACCCCCATCTAAACAGGGGAGAAGAAACAGGATGGAATGCAAGAGACATACATCCGTATCTGAAACAGCTCGCCTTCCAGAGGCAAGTGACCTCCCAGTTCCCATCTCCAACCACCACCAAATAACAACCCAAATGGAAACTCCCCATCACGTCAAAGCAGGACACAGCTTTTTCTGCCCAAGTCCAACTGTATGGGGCATCTTTGTGGATGCACCTGAGAGATGTTTAAAGATGCTGCCTCCCTTTATCTCAAGGGCTCCAGATCCCAGCTCCATCATTTGTTATTTGGGAAAGCTCTTAACATCTCGGGACTCAGTTTCCTTATCTGTAAAATACGGCTCCAACTTTATTATGAGCATTCAACGAGTTAATAATGTAAAGGGCTGAGAACAGTGCCTGGCACATGCCCAGACGCTCTATTTGTGTTAGCTCTTATTTTTATCTTCCGTGCCAAAATACTTTCAGGTCACCTTTCCAGGGGACCCTAGATGTTATTACCAACATCTTTAGGTCTGTTAACAATAAACACACACTTGATCTTTTTTTTTAAGAGATTGCAAGTATTTTCACATCCAGTCAATTGATAATGTGCAAAATATCTCTACTCGATGGGGACTGCTATCCTGCTGTCACAGATGAGGAAACAAGGGTAAGAGAGGTGTATCAGTTTTCCATGGTTGTGTGACAAATGGCTCCCAGACTCGCTGGCACAAGACAACAACGATTTCTTCTTTTCCTGGTTCTGCAGGTTGGCTGGGCAGTTTTTCTGCTGATTTGCTGGGGCTCATCAAGGTGGCTGCATAAAGCTGGGAGATGGTTGGAGCTGAAAGGGCCCCAGTGGCCTCCCTCCTATGTCTGGCTGGCCATGGACTGGGGCGTCTCGGTTCTCCTCCACAGGGTGTCTCATCGCCCAGGAGGCTTGACCGATTTCCTTACTTGATAGCCTCAAGGTTCCAAGAACAGGAAGGCAGAAGCTTCAAGGCGTCTTAAGACCCAAACTCTGGAACTCACACAATGCCACTGTCACTGTGATATTGGTTAAATCAAGTCACAAAGTCAAGCCCAGATTCACAGGGATGGAGAACTAGACCGCACCTCTTGATGAGAGAAGCAGAGCCACATTGCCAAGGGGTGTGCACGCTGGATGGGAGGAATTTGTGGCCATTAAACAATCCACCACGAGAGGTGAGCTCTTTTGACCAGGGCCCACAGCAAAAAAGAGTTAGAGAGGGATGGGAAAACCAGAAGCAGACTCTTTCCCAGAAGAGTCTCCAGGAAAATACTTGAAGGAAGAGACAGAGGCCTGTGATTCAGTTACAATTCCGAGAGACACGTCTGGTGTAATTTTGCAGCCGGAGCTTGTGGTTTGCTCTGGCTTAGATGCCTGTCTCAGTCTGTTCGGGCTGCTATAACAAAATACCAGAGACAGGGTGGCTTATAAACAACAGAAATTTATTTCTCCAGTTTTGGAGGCTGGAAGTCCAAGATCACGGCACCAGCAGATGTGGTGTCTGGTGAGGGCACGCTTCCTGGATCATAGCTGGTGCCTTTTCACTGTGACCTCATATGGCAGAAGGGATGAGGGAGGTCTGTGGGGCCTCTTTTATAAGGGCACCAATCCCAACCCACCTCCGAAAGGGCCACCTCCTAATTCCATCACCTCGGGAACTAGGATTTCACCATATGAATTTTGGGGGACACAGACATTCAGTCCATAGCAGTGCCTGTGCAATCTCTAGCCTCAAGCTGGGGTCCCCGGTGGGTGGTATCCTGTGGGTTCTACTTTCTCTGCCTGGGCTGAGAACACTCTCTCAATTTCTTGAGAAGCTCCAACTTTTTAGTGTTCAAATTTCCTTTTCAACGAAAAGTTTTTCTTCCCTGGGCCACCTTTGTCGTTCGGTAAACACGTTTTGGGCTTTGAACACAGTCTTTACGGTGACTGCTCCCAGTGTTTACCTCCAGCCCAGACTTTTCCCTGCATTTGGGATCCGGCCCCCCTACTGTCTACTCAGCATCTGCTATTGTGTGTCTAATGGGCATTTCAAGCTTCGCACGGCCCAAACTCACTTCTGGTCTGACCCAAGCCCATACAGTCTCTCACATGGCTCATCATATGGAAGCCTCACTAGTCCCTCCGCCACAATCTATTTTCAACACAGTTTCCTGAGTGATCCTATTAAAACCTAAGGCAGAACATCCTGTCTCTCCACGCAAAACCCTCCAGCTGCTTCCGATCTCATTTGGAGTAAAAACCAAAGTCCTTCTAATGGGAAACAAACCCTGAATGGTCTTTCCTTCCCAACTCCCAACACCTCTCCGACCCCATCTTCTCCCGCTCCCTGGGCTCCAGCCACCGTGGCCTCCTGGCTGCTCCTTGGATACCGCATGGTCACTCTCAGCTCAAGATGTGCCCAGCAATGAGCCTCCCTTGGGGGAATTTGAACTTGAAACTAAGATTATTGGTTGGGTGGGAGTAATTAAAACGATGATTTCAAGATTCTTTTATTTAGTCTTGAATAAAATTAATAGCATTTTTAATAGCACCTAAATAGAAAGAGAAATTTTGAACTGTTGATGCAAATACTTTAAAATACAAAGCATTGAGCCAGCCATGACATTGGCTTATCTAACCAAGGGTGAAACTGTTGCGTGTTTGTAAGTCAGACCTTGAAGATCTCAAAAATATAAATATCAGCAGGGTGGATGCGAAGGTTCTTTCCTATCAGATTTATGCATATTCTACAACTTGTCCTCATAAAATTCAATTCAACAATATGTTTTTTTAATGTAACCTTGAGTTTGAATTTACAAACCAGCCTCTTAATATTTAACTCAGTGACAGTGACTTCACTCATCTTAGCCTCTTGGACCTGTTTTTTCTTCCACGTGTAAATTTCAAAGCAAGTAGAGATAAGTTACCGCTACAGCAGAAGTGATTAAAACGATCTCAACTTTTCCCAAGATGTTCAGCAGCATGAGAAGAGGAAAAGGCAGGAAGAGGCGGGTGATGGAGGGTGTCCTGGTGGAGTGTCCACTCCTGCCTCCAAAACCGTCCCCACGAAGATGGGCAAGTGTAGTGGGAACCAGATGGATGTCACACTCAGACAGACTTGGGTTCAAATCTGCACTTTCCGGCTGTGTGACCTTGGGCAGGTCATTGCACTTCCTCTCTGCCTTTCTTTCCTCAACAGTAGAAATAATGTCAAGGTTGTTGTGAACCCAAAATGAGATAACGGCTGTGACGTGTTTATTTAGCACAGAGTGTGGGACATAGTTGTTGGGGTCTTTCTCTCACCTGAGGTCATCTGATGTCACCTTAGGATGTCTTTGATCCTTGGAAACTCTCAGAGCCTAAAAGAGCAATGTCCCAGACTGGCTGGATCATTTGCCCAAGGTCACAAAGCCAGTGAGTGGCAGAGCAGGGATTTGAACCCACGTACGTCTGACTCCATCTACCGCTCTTTCCAAGTCCTTCATTGTTTCCGGAACTTCAACCACTCAGGAACCACCTTCATCTCACGCTTTTTTGCCAGATATGCACACGAACTGCGATATTATTTTCTTAAAGTATGTCTTTAAATCAACTCATTTTATTACTGCAATAAATTTACTTAAATAAGAAACGTAACATCTCTACTCAAAATGGAAAACCAGCATCATTGTAACACATAGACAGTAACTATAATATTTTATATATATTATATATATATTTTTAATGAAACCAAAACAGTGTTGGTCAAACTCATCTAGATGCTGTGGCCTGCTGAGAGCTCTGAGCCTGAAACTGTCTCTGTCTCGTTACAAAGGAGGATTAGCAAATGTTGGAAAGTGTTAAAGACATCCTAGTCCCCAAGGGAGACTATCTCCTGCATGTAATCAGAATGATGGAAAAAATAACTGAACAGAGATTATTAATGCTATCACTATGTGGTAAAGTGTTATTTAATACCATATCCAAAACACCATTTCCCATACCACCAGGGGAAGCTGCCCCATACTTTGCTAAACACGGCCTTACACTGAGGAACCTCCAAAAAAAGCCTTGTAATAGACGATTTTTCAAAATTTTATGACCACACCCGATGGTAACAAATACATACCCACATTCCTATTCATATTCACATCTATATCTATATTCTCGTCTGCATCCAGAACAATGCATAACAAAGGTATTTATGATAATATGCACAGTCCTTACCAAGAATCTGTGCTTTGCACACAGTTCCTTCTCTTCCTTTTCCTTGCCTGTCCTTATCTATTTAATTTAAAAAAATATTAAGCAGGACGAGCAAGATAAATACTGAGTTACAACAAAAAGCTAATGATAGATAAAAGATAACAGGGCTTGGGGAGAGAGAGAGAGAGGAGATCTTAGTGCTTCTAACCACCCTAAGACAGTGATTCTCAAAGTGGGCTTCAGTGACCCTGGGCTCCCCAGATCCTCCGGGGAGGATCTAAACTACTTTTGTTTTGATGGGACAACACTACGATGTGATTTGCCTTTTCCACTCTCCTTCTCTCCCAAGTGAGCAGCGGAGTTTTCCAGAGGTTACATGACATGTGATGATGTCATCCCCCTGATAGCAACACGTAATGGATTTGTTACTGTTCTTTTCACATAAATCATAAGTATTTTTTAAATGTCTCCATTTTAATTTCCAATAGGGCAAAAATCAATAGCTAGAACCCATGTAAACAAAAACTCTTTGGGGTCCTCTATAATTTTGAAGAGTGTAAAGGGGTCACGAGGCCCAAAACCTCGGGAACCAGTTTCCCTAAAAATGATCTGTTGGATAAATGAACGAAGAATTAAATTGTGTAGCAAGTTGAGGGAGAGAAATAAAAGCTTCCGTTGAACTGCAGTTTTCAGGGAAGTTTTTATGTGACGGATGCGGAGCTCCACCTGGGTGCTGACAGTTCAGACGGGTTTGTTTAGTTGTGGGAGGGAGGGCATGTGCGAAGCCAAGGTGCTGGGAAGGGGAATGGGGTGAGGTGCATCAGGGGCGGCGAGGAGACCGGCCTTGCTTGGTGGGAAGGTGCGGTTTAGAGGTGAGATTCTGGGAAGAGAGCTGAAGACCTTTCCACCCCTTGGTGGTCTCTGAAGCTGACTCAGAGGCCCCCTTGGCCAGAGAAAACCAAACAGCCTCGTTTGCTCTGAACGTTCCCTCCGGCTGCTCCCGGGAGCCGAGACCTCACCCACGGGCCCCACGCCACTCAGGGTGGGGGTCCACAGTCAACCACAGAGCTGAGCAAAACCTAAACTGTTTCTTTTCTTTGGAAGGCCTCTAGAAACAGGAAGAGAGGCTGTTTTCCAGGATTTGCCAAGAGTTAAGTCATTCCTCACTGATACAAACAATTTCTCAGGTTACTCTTCAAGGCCCAGGAACATTCACGAACGGCGCTGGGTTTGAACTCTTCAACTCTGAACCGCAGTTCCCCGGGTCACCCGCCTGGGGCCGGGGCATGGCTCTCTGGCTCTGCCTGGGATTTCAGACATGGCCCAGCCACCTCTGGGATGGGACCTCAGAGAAATTCTCATCCAGAGCTGTTGTGGGGAGTAGACTGACTTTGATCCTTCTCCCGAGTTAGGTCAGCAGATACCAGGTTTCCAGAACACCTGGCCAGGCCGTCACGGGTGAAGCAATGCGCAGAGGTAGAGGCAGTCGAAGAGAGTGTGCAGAATCAGGAAAGCAATGTTTAATGAGCTTGCATTCGTTGTGCAGTGCTCTGTCCTGGGCGCCCTGCGTGTCTTCTCTCATTTAATTCCCACACCACCTCGCAGGGCGTAGCGTAGTGGTTGAGGACAATGTGTCTGAAGCCACCGTCTGAGTCTGTGTCCTGGTTCTGTCCTGTCGCAGATCATATTTTCCAAGATGGCAGCAACAATGTCTTCCACCCTGCATGTTCCTCTACAATGTGACCTTGGCCTTCCTCCCATCCAGAGTCGGGGTCTATGTCCCCTTCTCTTGAATCGGGGCAGGGTTGTGACTTGCTTGCAACCAACAGAACATGGCAGAAGTGAAACTATGGGACTTCCATGGCTAGATCAGAAAAGGCCAGACTGCTCCCCTTTGCTGGAACATTCCTGCTGGAGCCTTGAGCCATCAGGTAAGAAGTTCTACTTCCCTGAGGCTGCTGTGCTGTGACGAAGGGAAAGCCACAGCCACACGGGGAGGCCATGGCCAGAAGGGGAGGCCGGGTGTAGGTGCTCTGCTCGGTTGGCGGTCGCAGCTAAGTGGAGTGTTTCAGTCATTCTTGCTCAGGTGTCGGACATGTGAGTGAGGGACTTCAGTCCCAGCCACCAACTCGTCCCCAACATGCGAGTCTTCCCAGATGAGGCCCCGGACGTTGTGGAGCACAGATGAGCCATCCCACAAGATACATGAGGACAACAGAATGGTGGTTCTTCAACGTCACTAAGATTGGGGTGGTTTGTTATACAGGAATAATAACTAGAATGTGCCACTAACTTGCTGTGTGACCTTGAGTGAGTTACTTTACCTTTCTGAGCCCAGGTTTGCTAATCAGGGAAATGAAGATAATTATATTATATATCCTCCACTGAGATGTGGGGAGAACTGGATTAGACAGTGGAGCTCAGCATTTCATACAGTGTCTGGCACAGGGTAAGTGTTTGATAAAAGTTACTATAAATTGCTGAAGGCTCCTTAATAAATAGAAATAAAGATGGGAAAGAAATTGCCTTCTCTCCCACAGTCCCTTCCTTCTGCTTTGTCCCAGTTCTGGGGCCAGACAGGGAATGTAAATAAGTGAAATACATCACTCATATAAAAAATGATGGAATGTACAAATTGACGAATGGAACAGACACTCGAGTTCAGCATTGGGGAAACTTAAGGAGGAGTAGGGACTGTGGCAAACTAGAGAGGTTATGCTTTTCTGAATGGAGTAGTCACTAATCAACTCCAGCCAATAGGTGATATGCAGAAATATGGTCCCAGTGCTGTCAGATCTTCCCAATTTTCATAAAGAGCCATAAATCCATATTTCATTTGGAATCTCCCAATTAATAAATATTAGCAATGAGTTCAAATTCTTAAAAAATGTTTGGTGGGCCAAATAAGCAAGCCAATGGACCACTTTGACGCCCTAACTTTAGTGACGGAGTGATCATGCACTACCTGCTGATGTTTAAGGCCAGAGGGAGAGAAGCCCCCTCTTTCCCACCTGTGCCCCCTGAGACACCGCCCATCCTTGGCATGACACTTGCGACACTTCTGATCTCATGTAGGCTTCACTGGGCAATTCCAAACCACCTGTCTAGATTCGAGTTTCTCAACCTTCTAAAAATTATTGCTAAGGATCTTTAAAATTATATCCTAAGGAGCTTTTTAGACATTTTTTCCCAATCATCCCCCACCACGAAATTTTAATCCACAGGCATTTCGTATATCTGTTTATGTACTGTGTGTATATCTGTGCTTCAGACATAAAAAGAGTATGAGTTTTTTTCATCCTGACCATGTATACTCAAAAGGGAGTGGTGGGGGGAGTTTTGCCCCCAAGGGGTTGAAAATCGGTTCTTAAGGGGCAAAAACACGCTTACTCTTTTTATGTGTAAAACACAGATATGTAGTACATCTGTGGCATTAAAATTCCATGGAGGGCAGGTGGAATTAGGGAAAAAATGTCTAAAAAGGCTCCTTAGGGAGGCAATAATGAAAAGCAATGAAGCACTGGTCTAGACGCTGTTGTTAGCCAGCATTGCCTCTCAGATCCCCCAGCCTGGGGAGAAGCCACACTCCCTGCCTGAGCTCCGTCTCCAGGGGGCGCTCTTGCAAACGTGTGCAGCCTGTGGCCTCAGGGGAGGCCATTCTTGGTGAAGGGCTGGGGCCAGGCTCCGCTTCACGGGTGTGACCGGCACAGGCACACAGTCCTGAGCTTAGAATGGTCCTGCACTTGGGTTAAAGCTGTGCTGTCACCATCTTGAAACTCTTCATAATTTTTTAAAAAGCGCTCCCACATTTTCTTTTTGCACTGGCCCCTGAAGATTATGTAGCCAGTCCAGCCTAGGGTTTGGAACCTGGGTTTGAAGCCCAGCTTCATTACTTACCAGCTATTTGGCTCGGACAAATTAACTAACCTCTCTGAGCCTCAGTTTCTTCATCTGCTAAAGGGGCATAAAATGGCACTTGCTTCCAAGAGTTGTTGGGAGTGAGGGTGGTTTCGGCTAAAGCCTGTGGGGGGGCACAGCCCTGCCCTGGCCCGCGGCAGGCACTCACTCCGCGTAGCTAGGATGACTCTTGGTCTCGAGAGCGCGGGCCCGGAGCGGCAGGATTCTACCCGGAGACCTTCCTAGGGAGTCAGTCTGTTCTGCCTGGTGACGGCTCTGATTGGCTTGTTTGTTGTCCGCGTCTGTTCTGATTGGTCAAGGCCTGAGCTGTACTCTTTTTAGATAATGGGGCTAGCTCCCCTGCTTATAAGTCCTCCTTTCTTCAGGTGACCTCTCTTATCTTGACATTCGGGAGCATCGCCACAGCTCCTGCGAGGGTCCTGCTCCACCAGCAAACCACCCCCATCCTAGGGCCCGTGACTCCAGTTCGGGAGTCGTCCAGGCCCGTCGCATATCGGTTTAACATTTCACAATCCCCGAAGTGCGATCCAAGCCGAGGATCTCACATCCTTGCTGAGTATGAACTGGGCGGGTTTTTGGGAAATTGTCTCCATGTCGCCCCGCAGGTCATGGAGATTTGGGGTGCCTCGTAAAATATTTTCTGTTTTACACTGAGGGCATTTCTCACTTCTTCCTCTTACCCATGGAAAAGAGATCTGGTCCAAGACAAGGGAAGCTGAGATCAGACTATAGGATTATGTGTGCGGGGGGAGGAGTGAATGGGAGGAGGGTAAGTGAAAGGCCAGCTGTGGTCTGGTGACAAAAGCAACTGTGAATCAGGAACAAACTCTGTCCCCAGTCATGCCACGGACTCCCTGTGGGAACTTGGACAAGTCATGTACCCTGTCCCGGTCTCTGTTTCTTCATTTGCAAAATGAGTAGTGTATCAGTGTTTTTTTGGTTGTAAGTGACAAAAAAACAAATCAAACTGATGTAAGCCACAAAAGGGATTTTACTGGTTTATGGAACTATATGTGGCTTCAGGCACAGCTGGATCTAGGTGTCCTATCAATGCGTCAGGAATCTGTCTCTTTTCATCTCTTGGCTCTGATTTCCTCTGTCTTGATTTCTCTCTCAGGTGGACTTTTCCCAACCTGGTGGCAAAGACAGACCCAACAGCTTCAGGTTTAGGTCCCACTAGTTTGACATCCTCATTTGCTGATAGTTATGGGAAAACTCCTGAGTTTGACTCTGATTCTTTCTCCTTGGACCACATGCCCACCGTTTACTGTGCACATGGAGAGGAAATATTTTCATTGGCTAAGCTTAGGTCACGTGCCCACCCTGGAACCAATCACTGTGGCTGGGTGAAGAATGCTCTGATTGGGTGAGCCTGGGTCACATGCCCCCCCCCCTCCCCCCGAGCTGGGGCATAGATCAGACCTACCCAACCATGTGGACGCAGAGTACGGGTGGGAAAGTGTTTCCCCAAGGAAAGTCAGACCGAATGAACTGGAGGAAAGGGGATTCAGGCTGAGAAGGCAAAATTACCCATGTCGCAAGGGGGACTGGAGGGGATCAATGGCTTCTAGACCAGGTTCAGGAGAGACTTAAAGGGAACCTACAAACATTCTGTTATTTCTGCTAAAGAAAAAAAACATGTTATTTTTGCTATATGTTATATGTTTTAACATATGTAATATGTTAAAAAAAAAAATACCTGGCTCAAAATTCCAACAGTCTACTCTTTTCACTCTATACCTGTGCCCTCCTGTCCCTTAACTAACTATTCCCTCTTCCCAGAGGCAACCAGTTACCAGTTCCTCGGACATCTGTATTAGTGTCCTGTTGCTGCTGTAACAAATTGCCACAAATTTAGTGGCTGAAAACAACACAAATTTATCACCTTTTAGTTCTGCAGGGTAGATGTCTGACACAGGTCTCATTGGCTAAAATCAGGGTGTCACCAGGGCTGTGTTCCTCTGTGGAGGCCCCACTGGAGAATCAGTTGCCTTGTCTTTCCAGCTTCTAGAGGCCGCCTACGTTCCTTGGCTCAGGGCCCCTTCCTCCATCCTCAAAGCCAGCAATAGCCAGTCGCCTCTTTCTGAGTCTGCATCACTCTGACACTGTCTCTTCTGCCTCCTTCTCCACGTAGAAAGACCCCTGTGCTTACATGGCACCCAGATAATCCAGAAGAATCTCCCTGATTCGAGTGCAGCAGATTGCCAACTTTAATTCCATCTGCAACCTGAATTTCCCCTTGCCATGTGACCTAACATTTTCACAGGTTCCGGGGCTGAGAATGTGGACGTCTTTGGGGGTCATTATTCTGCCTACCACAGTATCCTTTAAGAGACAATCTATGCATACAGAAGCAAAGATGTATTTTAGTTTAAAACCTGATAAAGAGCAGCATTGCACAGTCAAATGTGCAACCCAATTTTAACCTACGTAAAATGTACAACCGATAACTGCCCTGGGTCATGACCATCGTTTATTTTTAAGGAAACAGAACGCACAGCACATAATAAAAGCAAGTATTGCTTGGTGAAACTTTTGCTTCAGTCTTGGGTGGGTGAGTGCATATGTGTGAACTGGGTCATGATATAAAAAGTATTTGCTGTTGTGAGTCACAGTCAGAAATGTGGGGAAGTTATCATTATATAGTTGAGCGGGTATGTGAGGTTCTCTGGGGTCAGACTGTCTGGCTCCATAACTTCCCAGCTGTGTGACCTTGAATAACTGACTGAATCTCTCTGGGCCTCGGTTTCCTCGTCTGTAAGATGGAGACAATAATTGCACCCCGCCTTACAGGGTTTGTGGGAAGATTAAAGCAGCTGAAACGTGCTAGGTGCTTGGCACAGGGTAAGCACTGTATTATTATCCTCGTTTGTATTATCTTTGTTGCTCCTTTAAAAGCAGAGAGAGGACGAGATTTTCAGGGGCGAAAGAGCAGAGGCTAGACGGGGACTTTTGGATTTTTGTGCAGACGGGAAGTGTGGCCTCGCCTCGGAGGAGGGAGGCAGCCCGGGGCGGGGTGGGTGTGGGAGGTGTTCCTGTGCTAACCCAGACCCCGGGAGAGGTCATCTGCTGTGATGTTCATTCTTCCAGCTCCTGGTGACTGTCGGGAGGAGCCTGATGACATGCCAGTGAGTCTGTGATCTGAGGGGGCCAATCATTAACCCATCAGAATCCTCCAAATCTGATCACAAATTCCATGACCTAATTCATTCATCCAGTTAGTATTTATGGCGTTCCTAGTGTGTGTCAGGCCCTGTTCTAGGGGTGGGGACACAGCCGAGAACCAGCGGGACTGCCCTTGTCCCCATGGTGTGCAGGGGCTGAGGGTGTGCAGGCGTGAGGCAGGTGTGCTGGGAGGTATGAAGGAGAAGTACAGAGCGTTAGGGCGGGTAAAGTGGGGGACTCTGATGTCTCTGGGCGGGGGACTCATGGGGAATTCCCTGAGGAAGTGGTTTTGGCCAGCTGTCTGCATGATGACTAGGAGCAAGCAAGGTCAAGGGCTCTGGGATGAGGAAGAGACGTCAGGTGGACGGCAGGGCAACTGCAGAGACCTCGACGTGGGAGACGACACGGCCCTGTGTGGGGACTGAAGCAAATTCAGAGTGTCCTGAGGAACTGAAGGACAGAGGCGTCACACGGGAGCCAGGGAGCGTGGGACTCAGGACAAGGCGCTGAAAGTGGCCACAGAGAAGGAGGCTGGCGTCTTCCGGAGTCCTGGATGGGGAGAACGTAGAATTAAGGTCTTGGGGATTTGCAAAGGAGACCTCCCCTGCAAAACAAAACAAAACAACACTCTAGTGCTGCTGCAGGAGGAAGGCACGCCAGGGTGCAGGGCAGGGGGTGTAGGAGGCAGCTGTTCAGAACAGCAGTCCGGGGGCTGCAGACTGGGGCCCTGAGGCAGGGATGAGAAGGAGGCCCCGAGGCAGCTGTGGCCCAGCTGTCCGAAACTCCAGACCCCATGGCACATTCTCGCAAAATTCCGAAGGTTCTCCAATGTCGGGATCTGTGGGTGAGACCTAACAAGCTAAAATTTCTTCAGGTTCAGTGTCAAGTTCAGCCTGTGGAGTTGTTCATTCATTCAACAAGCGTTCAGCAAATGACACTCTGAAATCAGAAAGGCCTGGGTTAAAATCTGTCTGTCACCTATTAAACTCCTAAGAAAGTGTCCACTCTGTGCCTCAGTCTCCCTACCTGTTACTTGGGGATGGCAATACCTACTTCCTAAGGGGGTGGGGAGCATTAATGTTGGGGATGAGCTCGCCACATCGCAGGCTCCTGGGAATGTTGGTTCTGGCCTCCAGACTGGGGTCAGAGGACACAGAAATGAAAAAGGCAGGTTTCTGGCCCCAGGTAGCTGCAGTCTTTTGGGGAGACAGACACGAGAAGAGGCAGTCACCATACCCTGGGATTACGGACACAGTGGTGGAAGCATTGGAGGCTGCGGAAGCAGAGAGAGGGGATCCCTTGGGTCAAAAAATCAATTGCTGATGAATTTGTAGGTTACCCCTCAGAGTTACTCAAGTCTTTTTTAGTTGCAAGTGACAGAAACTCAACTAAAACTGGCTTTTATTGGTTCATGCAATGGATAAGTACAGGGGTAAAGGCTTCAGGCCTGGCTGGATCCAGGTGCTCAGTGGAGGTCCTAAGGACTTATTCTCACTCTGTCTTTCTGGTCTGCTTTCTTCTGCATTGGCTTCAATCTCAAGAAGGCTTGTGGTAGGGAGATGGCCTTCAGTAGCTCCAGTCTCATTTCCTGCCAGTTTAACCACTCCAGTGGAAAGAAATTGTTTTTTCCTCAGTAATTCCAAATGAATTCCAAGGATTGAGCCTCATTCCATTGGCTCGGGTCAGTGTCCATCCCTGAACCAATCACAGGGGCCGGGAGAATAAACCATGCTGATTGGCCCTGCCTGAGTCACATGCTCAGTCTTAGAGCCAGGGCAGGAGGGTGTCTGGGCAGGGTTCAGGCCCACAAGCCCACGTGGTTCTGCTCTTCTGTTAGTTTTATTCTCAAGTACGCTGTCACCAAGAGGTGGCAAAATGCACCCTACTCTTTGTCCTTCTGTTTTCCAAAAAGGAGAAAGGACAATGCTGTTTGAGTGATTTCTCAAGGCAGAGGAGAGAGGGGGTACATGCCCCAACAGCAGGTATGTCACAAAACAACTGGGAGGTGGAGTTTCAGGGTGCTAGAGAAGAGTGGAACACAGAGATTGTAATAAGAGTTATCACTGGCTAAATACCACCCCCTGCCTCCAAATATTTGTTAGAGTCATGAGGGAAGATTGACATGTCTGCCTGGGTCATGTTTCTTTACATGGGACACTGTTTGTTAACTACAGGGATTCATGGATGCATACGGGTTATATATCAGTTTAGAACTCTTCTCTTGGTTTCTTATCCCATGCTGTGTGCTTATGGCCAGTAAAATGCCTCCCTTTGCATAATCCAGGTCAGGTTCAGGAAAGGATGACCCTATGCCCAGCTTCCAGGACTGGACACATGACTCGGGTCTGGCCAGTCAGAACACTCCACCCTCTTGGCCAACGGTTCAGGGATGAGCCCAAGGGAAGCATCTCCAGGATGACTCCTGGGCAAACGACATTGTTTCTATGGAGTGTGCTAAGCTTTCAGACGGGAAGCCTAGAGCTGCTGGTGTGGTAACCTGAGGGTCCTGCTACAAAATAGAGAGAGAGTTCTTGTGATATCGTTGGAATTCCTGGATTCAGCTTTGCCTGAACTCCATATCTCAATATTTTTTTAAGTTAATTGAGCCAATAATATCTCCCTTCTTTTTATTTAATTAATTAATTTGTGAGGAAGATCAGCCCTGAGCTAACATCTGGTGCCAATCCTCCTCTTTTTGCTGAGGAAGATTGGCTCTGGGCTAACATCCGTGCCCATCTTCCTCTACTTTATATGGGACACTGCCACAGCATGGCTTGACAAGCGATGCATCGGTGCGTGCCGGGGATCCGAACCTGCGAACCCCAGGCCACTAAGCGGAGCGCGCGCATTTGACTGCTATGCCACCGGGCCGGGCCCACTTTTATTTTTAAATTAAAATTTTTTGAGATGAGTTTCTGTCCCTTGCAACTGAAAACATCCCACTTAATACAGAGGTCATCATCATCCTCGTCCCTCCCATGCCACCATGTAGAGAGCGAGTCTCGGTCCAATTCAGTGCTTGAGTTCACTTTAATGAGCCTCTCTTGAGTCCCTACTGTATGCCAGTGCCAGAGCCAGTCCTCTCTATACAGATGTGAACAACGCACAGTTCTCTGCCCTTACGGAGATGCATCCACAGCTCATGACGGCAAACATCAGATTGGGATAAGAGCGGAAAATCAATTTGTTCAAAGCCTCTTGTTAACCTCTAACATGTACGAGGGCTGAACTAAATGCTGGGGCCATAATGGTGAGCAAGATGGACGTGTTTCCTGTCCAAGTGCTGTGCATAATACAGGGGAGGAGACTAACAGCGAACTAGCAATAAATAACAACATAAAATAGGAAGAAATAAAACCAAGCATGATCAGTGCTCAGGTGAGGAGGCACCGTGTGCTAGGGGAGCAGATAGTCTGGGCCAGGCGATGTGCATGATGACTGATGTGACAGTTACATTTATGTGTCAGCTTGACTGGGCCACAAAGTGCCTAGATATTTGGTGAAACGTTATTCTGGATGTTTCTGTGATGGTGTTTTTGGATGAGAGTAACACTTAAATTGGTGGACTGAGTGAAGCAGATTGCTCTCCATAATATAGGAGAGCATCCAATCAGGTGTAGCCCATCAGTTGAAGGCCTGAATTAGGACAAAAAGGCCAGCCCTCCCCGAAGGAAGAGAGAATTCCTCCTGCTTCACTGCCTTTGAACTGGAACTCACACTGAAACATCAGCTCCTCCTGGGTCTCAAGCCTGCTGGCCTTCAGACTGGAAGCACATCATTGGCTGTCCTGGGTCTCAGGCCTTCAGACCTGCACTGGAACTAAACCACCGGCTCTCCTGGGTCTCCAGCTTGCTGACTCACCCCTAAGATCTTGGGACTTGTCAGTCCCCATAATCACATGAGCCAATTCCTTTCTCTCTCTCTCTCTCTCTCTCTCTCTCTCTCTCTATGTATCTGTTTCTCCAGAGAAACAGAACCAATAGGAGATATATATCAATATTGATACATAGATATACATCTTCTGTTGCTTCTGTTTCCCTGGAGAAACAAATATAAGTATCTATATCTATATCATCTCCTATTGGTTCCATTTCTCTGGAGAGCCCTGACAAGTACCATTACTGCCGAGGTCTTACTGTGTCTTAGGAACTGTGCTGGGTGCTATATAGGCTTCTTCCTGTTTTATCTACATCACCGCCCTGGGAGTGAGGCACCTTCCTCTTCACTGTTAGGGAACCTGAGGCTCATCGAGGTGAAATGATTTGCAAGGTCCCCCAGCTGGTAAACAGCACAACTGGCATTTGTGCCCAAAGCCCATTCCCATCTCATCACACCTACCGCTCTGGGAGCACAAGACCAAACGCTGGGTCTTTGGGGGCAGGGGATGAACTAGGTAAATCCCTTGTGTGCCTTCTTGAGGAAAAATAAAGAAAATAATATGCACCAGGTGTGAGAGAGAAATATAATTACAAATAAAGAAGAAAGTAAAATAATTTTCAGAAAACATTTTGGAAACTCTGTGGCAAAAACATGGAAAATCTAGAGGAAATAAGTGATTTTTAAACGAAATATAAATGACCAAAATTGATTTAAGAAGAGGTCAAAAGTGTTAAAAGACAACTAATCATAGGAAACCATAGGAAAAACAGAAGTTGTTAAAGATTTACCAAAATGTTATTCAAAGTGTTTCAGCAGAAATTGATGCAAAGGTCACCAAATCATTTATCAAAGAATAAGCTTAATGTCAAAATTTGTTATTTCCTCATACAATTAGGAAAGCTCTAGATCATGTTCACTTAGATGCTAAAATTCTCAATAAAATGTCAGCAAATATAATTCAGTGGCATATTAAAAGAATAACACGCTATGAGCAAACAACGTCTGTTTCAGGAGGCAGGAATGGCTCATCATTAGAAGATCTGACAATATAATTCATTACCTCAGCAAATTAAGTGGGGAAAACCAGAGGTTATATTAAAAAAATGCTGGAATGGCATTTGATAAAATTCCACAGCTGTTCCTAGAAAAAACTCTGAGTAAAACCAAGGATAGAAAGCAACTACATGAAGAGAATAAAAATAATTACTATAATCTAACAGTAGACATACTATGATACTGTGAAATATGAATCAGACCCAGCAAAATGAGAAATAAGGCAGGATGGCTGCTGTCTACACTGTTATTTCAGAGTTACTAGCAAATGCAATTATATAAGGAAAGGGAATGAGTAGTGTAAATATTCAAAATAAAGAGACAAAATTCTCTTTTTTGGCAGATGATATCATTGTAAGCTTAGAAAATTCAAAAGAGGCTATTTAAAAAAATAGTATTCACATAAGTATTTGGTATTTGTAAATGGTTAATTTATAAATTGCTTGAATATGTTCTAAATATGAAGAAATCAATAGCTTTTAAAAAAATTAGAAATAACCAGTTAGAAATGAACGTAGAAAAATATTTCATTCGTATCAGTGATCAAAGCCATAAAATACAATGGAATTTAACAATAAAAGTACAAGGCTCATATGGAAACAATTGTAGGATTTTATGAAGGAATTAGAAACAAAGCCTAAGGAAATGGCATACATGGAGACAGCCCATGTTTCTGAATGAGAAGATTTCATTTCCCACAGTTTCAGTCCTTCCCTAACTAATCTTTAACTCGTATAAAATTCCAATTCTTATCTCAACAAGGTTTTTGGGAGATGTAGATAAAAATCTCCAAGAAATTTTTGAAAATTAAGACTCAGGGCTGGGGTGGGACCAGACGGGCTGTCCTGCCAGATTGTCAAAGGGTTTGGGGCTGGATATTTCCATCTGGGTCCACTCCTTTCTATCCTGCTCGGAGCCCCCGGAAGCTGACCCCTCTGACCGTGTCCACAGCCCCCTAGTCCTCTGACACGTGGAGTTGGGGCAGTGGGGTGCACTGCGAGGGTGGGGGGGCAGGAAGAGATCAAAGTCAGCATATTTGTTCCCCCTCCTTCCCTGCTGGGCTACCGTGGGTGGGCTATGTCCTACTCAAGACCACAGTTCCTTTCCGACAGCCTTCTCCATACAACTCTTGTCTCCCAATTCTAGAAACACTGCCTCCTCTGGGTGTGCTGGTAAGTGTTGAACAGCAGGCTCTGGGAGCGAGGAGATCTAATTTATAGCATTTGCCAGTTTCCTTGGTGTAAAATGTTCCCACCATGGCAGATTTCAGGTTACCCATATGAAGTCATGAGTAGTTGGAGAGAGACGCTAACAACTGACCCTCGCCACCCAGTGTGAGTCGGCCCAGCGTCCCTCTGCTTCCTCCGTTTCCCTTTCAGCTCTAGGATAGTAATAGTTCCCCTGTCACTAGCCCCCTACTGCCCTGCCCCTTGTTGGCTTCCATAAACCCTGCCCACCCCTTGGCAAAGAGTATCTTTATGAAACCCTTCCAGGTTGTCCTGCTGGAGTGGGCCATTTGCTTCCTGCTGGGATGCTGGTTGATGTATTACTAGAAAGCTAGTGAAGGAAAAACATGGGAATAAACAAATAGATCCGTAGGACATTATGGAAACTCCAGAAATTAATTTAAGTATATATGGAAAATTTATACGTATATATATAAAGGTGACATTTAAATTCAGTAGAAACAGGATATTTTATTAAAAAAGGGTATTGCCATAGTGGCTGTCCATTTATAAGAATGTAAATTAGACTTTACCTCATACTATATACAAAATATTCTAGTGGATCAAATATCTAAATGTAGGAAAATAAAAATGACACTTGAATAATACTTCAGAGAATATTTACATGCACTCAGGATAGCATGGGGGAAATTTGCAACAAAAATGACAGGCAAAAATATAATATTTCTAATCTACAAAGAGCTCCTAGAAACTGACAAGAAAATGATAAACATTTCAATAGCAAAATGGATAAAGGGTGTTCACAGAATAGCCAATATACTTGAAAATATTTGTAATCTTGCTCATGGTCAAGAAAATCTAAATAGTAATATGCTATTTTACACTCCTTTGTTGACAAAAAGTGAAAAGATTGATAACACCCAGGGCTGGTGAAGATGTGAAGACACTGTCACAGATTCCGGTGGAATGTGAATTGCTATAATGGTTTTTGAAGTATTATTAAAAAGCATTAACTTAAGAGTATTATGCAAATATTATTAAATTGAAATTATTATGACAGTATTATTGAATTTAAAACTCTTGGAGCCTTTGATGCAGAAATCCCACATTTGGAAATCCATCCTACATAAATAAAATTGTCAGGACACATCACCAAGGATGTTGATTGCAGCGTTGATTATACAGGCAATAAATTGGGAGCAATCTGAACATCTTGATGGACATAGTGTAATAATTTAATAAATTGTATATCAACCAGCAGAGGTGTCCATAATGGATAATGATTAATCGAATTTTAGAAAGGGTGGGGATCTTATTTATGTGACCATATGTTGGCCTTTGTTTATATGAGCATCAGGAAAAAAAACTATATGGAAGGATTCTCACCCAATTATTAAAGCTTAAGGTGTGAGTTGAATTTCAGGGTGAATGTGAGTGGTTTTTTTTTTTAAACTAATCTCTGTTGGTTGATTTGTTGCAAATAGCATGCATTGCTTTTGTTGTTAGGAAGAAAAATACAATCATATTCACACAGACATATATGGTTACACACACATAATATGTTTAAAAACTTGAAAAACATGCTGCATAGACTTCCAATATATAGATATACTATGTTACATTTAACCAATTTCCTACTGTTAAACGTTTAGTTTGTCTTCGACTTTTCACTATTATAAACAACACTGCAATGATTATCCTTGTGTATATATATTTGCACATGGCATCCCCGCATTCTAATCATCATCGTGTTTTTTGTGCCTCCTACATGCTAGGCACTGCTTAGGTGCTGGGGAGACAGCCCTGGTGGACTTGACACTCAAGTTGTGGGGCACAGACAATGAATACATAATTAAGTACATGTAAAATACAATGTCTGGCAGTGAAGAAAAATAAAACAGAACAAGAGAAAGAGAGTAGTGGGAGATACGGGGCAGTGGCCTGCTGTTTTAGGTAAGCTGGTCGGGAGGGACTCAATGATGCCGTGACATTTGAGCAGAGAAGGGAAGGAGGAGACAGATGGAGTGAGACCAGAATTCAAATATATAAAGAAGAAAATAGAAATAATCCGTAGTCTTACCAGCCAGAGATACTTCTATTCAACATTTTGGTTTTTTCCTTTCAGTTATTTTCTATGGAGTTATGTTTTTTAAACATAAAAATTGGAATGATAAAAAACTTATGTTTTTATATTCTTTTTTTCTCTTTTCCTGGGACTTTATACTGTGGGCATTTTCTCCTGTTTTTCTGATTGTTTCCTTAAGATAAACTCTGAGAGTGAAATTGCTGGTCCAAAGGACGTGTCCATTTAACATTCGATAATGACAGCGATACCATTTTACCTTCCCACCAGCAATATAGAGGAATCCCCATTTCTCCATATTTTTGCCAACACTGTGTTTTTAAATCTTGGCCAGTCTGATCATTTATTTTTTTTAAAAAGGGAAACCAGTGGCATAGTTTCTCAAATTCTTTCTTCGATCACTAGCAGACGTTAATAACTTCGTTTTTCTAAGAAGAAACATAGAGACGAATTTAGGAATTCATTCATTTCTTCAAGCAACAAGTGTTCAGAGCTTCCTTTGTGCCAGGCGCCACGCTCCTGCAGAGGAGGTCTTGGAACTGCAGCGCCACGAGAGAACTTAGCGACCTCGTGCCACTCCTTGGTTTTGTGGAGGAAGAAGCTGAAACCCAGAGTTCAGTGATTTGTCCGAGTCGTGGTGCATTAATTAAAGATCTGGGACTAGAACTTGGATCTTAATGCTCCTTTTATGACAAAACACTGCCTTGAAAAACAAAACAAAGACTACTGCAGACTATTTAACTGGAAAGCACGATTTGGAGAGAGGAGGTTGGAGGTGCCGCTGGAGAGAGGGAAAGTGGTTTGGTCAAATCTCAGTAGTCACGGGGACTTGGCTTTGCGGGGGGCAGAGAGAGTGCTGCAAATGTGACATTCTGCAGTAGGTCCCCAGAGTTGGGAGAGAGGGGTAAATGTCCGGAAATTAGCTCTGTGGGCTGTCTTTGTCATTCTGAACCCCTCGCCCCCACTCCTTCCTCCTCCCCAAACCCGTTTCAGAAATCCGGTCCCATTTTTCTTGCCTCTGACCCTGTGGCTGAAATTTCTCTCAGTATCATAAAATCTGGGGTTGTAAAATTCATATTGTAACTTTAAGAGCCACATCTGTTTTAATCATTTTTTTTTCTTCTGTTTTAAGAACACAACGGGATTTTAATGACAGCAATAAAATGGAAAAGTTGAAGGAAATTATCACAGATTTGTAAAGCCATAAGGCAGGTTCCTGGGCTCATGTGAGCAGTCAAATTACAAAGAAATAACCCAATTGCTTTTATTACAGGCAGATCTCTGGTTTAAGCATTTCTCAGTTTAATCTATTGATGAGGATTAGTATTTTATTCACTTCGGCACTCATAATGGCTTTGGTACATATTACCCCGATGGGCCAGACTGGTGAGAATCACGAATCTCAGGGATGCAGAGAAATACAGGAGGGGAAAAATATCGGGTCTGGTAAATCAGACAGACCTGCTTTTAATTCCGAATCTGTCATGTTTAACTGAGTATGTGGCTTCAGGCAAAGTCCTAACTTCTCTAAAATTTGTCTTCCTCATCTACATATGAGGCCATATGAGCAAGTCTTGCAGTGAAATTATACAACGAAATCACTCAGCGTGATGCCAGGCACACAGTAGGGCCGTCACTTGGTCCTCCTTCTGATGAGTAAGCTATTTGGAGCAGCCACTGCTGGTGCCCCACCTACATCCTCTTGCACTGACCCCCTTGCCCTGAAGAATGCTGTCTGCAAACACCTGTAATTCTCCACCAGGGGCTCTTTCTCTGGCCCCAGGAGCTTGCATGTTAAGGGCAGGCCAGAGGGCTGATGCGTTACTGCCCACAGAAGCGGCCCTCGCCCAATGACGGATGGGGCCTGGAGGATAAATACCTCTGCTCCCTCTCCTGCAGGAGGCACGGGTTCTGTGCTGCCTCCCAGAGCACCCCCGTGGGATAAAGCCCCGACTGCCCATGGTGGTGGCCTGCTCGGTAACACACTCTCTATTGGCTTCTTTCTCTTCTCTGTCTCCTCTCATGTGTTAGTCTGTTCAGGCTGCTGTAACAAAGTGCCACAGACTGGGTGGCTTATCAACAAGAGAAATTTATTTCTCACCATTCTGGAGGCTGGAAGTCTGAGATCAGGATGCCAGCATGGTTGGGTTTTGGCGAGCACCCTCTTCCAGGTTGCAGACAGCCAACTTCTCATTGTACCCTCACCTGTCAGAGAAAGAGCTAGAGAGCTCTCCGGGGCCCTTTTATAAGGCACCAACCCCATTCACGAGGGCTCCACTCTCATGACCTACGTACTTCCCAGTTCCCACCTCCAAGTACCATCACACTGGGGATTAGATTTCAACATATGAATTTTGGGGGGGCAGGACACAAACATTTGGTCCATAACGTCGTATGTAAGAGGAGAGAGGGCATCAGAGGGAGTACAGGAGGGACAAGGAAAACGGTCCCTGGATGCTCCGGTAACTTCTAACTGCCAGTATCTGCATCTAGCCTGAGAGCTCCTTTCCCTGAAACTGTGGGAAGCCTTGGTGACGGCAGGAAGAGGCACCCACAATTCAACACAGCACCCCCAGCCGCTCTCATCCAATGGCTCTCAGGAGTTAGGGTATAAACACCCCAACTCCCTCGCCCCTGGGGCAGAATAACTCTGAGGCCTCTACTCTGCACCACTTCCCAGGGTTTGTCCAGGGGATGAGCTGTGGTTGCTGGTTGATAAGGCAGCTACCCTGGCTGCCCTCTCCCTGACTCATTCCCTGCTTCCCTTTGAACTGTCACCTCTCATCTGTCATATAAACTACATGCCCTCGATCTTTGTCTCAGGGCCCGCTTCCAGGGAAACCCAAGCGTCAAGTTCTCTGACGTTTGAGTGATGAGAAGTCAGTCGTGAAAAGAACTGGGTCAGAGGGGAATAAAAATGGTGCCTGGGTCTTTGTTTTTGGTGGTGCAATGTTCTGAGATGTGGAAGAGGGAGAACAGGACTCGAAGATCACAGTGGAGCAGTCAAGAGCACAGACTCTGGAGCCAGCACCTGGGGTCATGTCCCAGCTTTGCCACTTGTCACCTGCAGGAACTTAGGCAAGTGACCAAGCCCCTTATACCTCGGTTTCTTCATCTGTAGAACGGAACTCAAAAGTGCCTCACAGGATCCCGATGAAGAACTGAAGGAGTTAATGTATGTAATGCACCTAGAATAGTCGTGGTGCAGTAAACACTCTGTCGTTATTATTATTGTTATTAATTATTACTACTACCACGATCACTGCTTTGGACATAAGACTGCGATGCCCCTTGACATCCAATTATATCTGGCCCAAGGGCCCCCAGCTCTCCGGGACGATGTGGTGAGTTAATAACAGACATGAAAGGGTCTTGGAAATTCTTTGTTTACCCTGCTGTCTGCCCCTCTGAGCTCCGGAGACCGTGACTAACTTGCCTCGGGCCCAGGGCTTCCCTCAGGCCTGCTCAGAGCAGCGGCTGGGGGTCCACGGAGGGAATAAATGAGCGAAGGGAGGGGGCAGCTCTTGCTGCCACAGGGAAGGGGACATGAGTGAGATGACTTCAGCAGGGGTCCCAGATCTGCTCGACTCGGGAGCTGCTTTCCGTGCCCCCAGGCAGCTCCGGGGGCTTTAGGGTGTGCTACCCAGAGTTGACAGGTTTTTCTGAGACCTGAGATAAGGCAGCTCTCAGAGCCTGTGGGAACCTGAGCTGCCAGGCTGGTAGAGCTGTCAGGCGATTCCTCCCAGTGTGGGGACAGAAAGCCAGCCCAGGTAGGCACGCCAGCTCCTGGCTCCTCCCAGACACAGGCCAAGTGTGGAGATAATGACCCTCTGCTGAAGGCAGCTTAATCCCAAAAGATGCTTGAAAAACCAAATCCGCCGTCAGTGGGAATTGTCAAGTGTTCTAACCCTTCGGACAGGCAAATTGACAATATCTAGCGCCTTCTCGAGCTATATTGGAGCCTGAGGCGAAGGGGAAAATGTGCATCCCTGATATATATATGTTTTTATGTAATTTTCTTCGTGGTTAATTTCCTTCCAGGAGTAGATTTTGAAAATATTAGTGATGAGTTTGCTTCCATTCAAGCCAAAAAAGTAAAATTGATGCAAATTCTGTTTTGGGTATAAATAAAATATTGAAACATAAAAAATAATGCTGTGAGTTCAATATGCCTAGTTTTCAACTTTTCAATATATTTTTGTCAACTACTTCAATGTTCTGGAAGAAATTACCATTGAAGAATACATAAAAATATGTACATAGAGCACACATTTCCTTTGGCCACAGGTTCCAGTATAGCTCAGTTTGGCTCTGCCAGATCTTGTTGGCAAAATTGTGATATTTTGTTCATCATGAACTGTTTTTAGCATTGATTTTGATTTTTAAAAATATTGCATTAAAATACGATTTATCCTGATTCCTGAGTTTTTTTGGTGTCCTCTTAAATTTCGTGCCTGAGTCAGTGCCTTGGTCGCCTCACCCTAGTCCCAGCCCTGGGAGAGCCACGGAGCCTTACCCTCAACACCACCTCCAGGACCTGACACCGCAGAGACGGTCTCAGCAGAGCACAGAGATGTGCATACAGTGGTGTTCACTGCAGCCCTGGGGCACCCACCCCAAAGCCCCCCTCAGAGAGGCCCGCTCAAATATGTGATGGTCCATCATAGGATGGCACATTCTACAGCTGTTAAAAGGAATACGATTGCTGGGACTTTTTGGGCACAGAAAAACACCTAAGAGATAGTAAGAAAAAAAGTTACAAAATAGTAGCTACAATAAAGCGAATATTTCTATTTGCACTGTTGGAAATGTTTTGTGTGCATTAGCTCCGTTCATCTCACCACTTTCCTGCAAGGTTATAAATGAGGAAACTAGGGCCCAGAGAAGTTAAGTCATTTTCCTAGGGACACACAGCAGGGAAACAGCAGAGTTAGGTTCTTTGAATGCAAGTAGTCTGGCCCCAGAGTCCCAGATTTCAACCACTAAGTTAAACTGTCCTCTCATTTGATTGTGAAATCTACGCTTATGTATATCCATATAATGTAGAAAAATCATGGGGCAGAATTGCTACTGATGGTTACTTCAGACGGAGGTGAAAGTATAGGACACTTTCGCTTTGGATCTTATGTCATTTGATAAAGTGTGGATTTTTAACAACGAGAATGTTATTTTTATAATAAGAAATAAGAAAAAATATTAAGTACTTTGTATCAGGTCCTATGCTAGGTACTTTGGAGGCATTATCTCATCTAACCCTTGCGACAGCTCTCTTATGGTACCATTCCACAGATGAGAAAACTGATGTTGGAGAAGGTGAGGGGACCTGAGCAGCTTGCAGAGCTGCAGAGCGATGGAGCCAGAATTCACCCTTGGATGCCCGAAGTAGGATTACACTGAACGTGCTTTGTGACTTGCGTTTCCTCTCTAGTATACTGTTTCCCGGCTGCGTGTCAGTGCCCCCCAGGACTGTAGCACACATTTTCTACTCCATCCCCGATTGCTGGGCATTTAGGTTACCAAAAGGGACTCGCTCTTTTTGCAGCAAGGGGGACTGGGGAGGCCACTTGGCCAGGGGCGCACGCGCGGGGAGGTGAAGGGACGAGGGCGTGGCTGGGTCCCCCAGCCCGTGCCATTTTCTCGGGGGCCTCTTCCCCTGGGTCCAAGCTCAGAAAGGAGCTGCCTTGCGGTGAGGGGGCCCGCTTCGTCCCGCCTCCCGGTCCCTGGGGGGGCCTCCGGTGCCTGCCGCCGGGGGCGGCACCATCTGCGCCGCGCAGGTGTGCCCGGCCCCTGCCCAACCTGGGGGCTGCGAACACTGGGCCGATTGTGGCCCCGCGCGCCCGCCGGGCAGCTGCGCCCGGGCTGCCATCTGTGCGCGCCGGTCCGCGCCCTCGCCGGGCCCCATTCAAGCGCTGCCAAGGCCTAATTGATGAGAAATGGCCCCGAGCAGGTGCGAACCTGTCTCCGGAGGCGGCGGGGCGGAGGGGGGGGCCGGGGAGGGGGCCGCGGCTTAGCGGGAGCGCAGCTGTCGAGGGGTCATTACCGCGGCGGCCTCCCCGAGGCGTTCCAGCCTGGGGGCGGGGTGGGTGCGGACAGAGAGAGCGCAGGAGGAAAGGTGGTGGGCGAGGGGGCGGGGAAGGGAACCCCCAACCCCTTTGTCGCACCCAGAGTCTCCTCCCGCCAGGACCTTGGAGCGCCAAGGACCTCCTTAGCTCCTGTGACCTCGCTCATTGCTCATCCGAGGAGACAAGCCAGGTGGGACCAGCCTAGAACCCAAGGACACCCAGCAAGTGGTAGCTCCACCAGGGACTCCTAGTCTAGGGCTATCCCCCAGACCCCCGGTGGTGTGCAGTGACCCCTCCACTTCCATTTTTCGCTACTCTAGGTATGTATATGAAATGCTGTAGCCGGGTTTTGAAATTCTCTCCTATTTTAGGTGTTTATAACGACTGCATCAACCCTTCTGAACACCCTCCTCCCCCCAGAATACCAGTCAAGTTGCAATCAAACTGTGCGTTTTCCTAAGATGTTTACAGGACTGACTCTATAATTTTAGTTCCCTGGGGCCTGCAGACAGGGTGAGTTAGTAATGAGGCAAAGGGTCCAGTTGGGTGCTGAGGGGCTTCTCCGTAGGTGGTGAGCCTGCTCTTTGCGTCAGTCAGCTGCTCGCTCCATGGTCCTTGGGACTGAGGTCATTCAGGAAGGCCCAGTAGGAGGCCCTGCTCAGCAGTGCAGCTCCGGATAAGCCCTCCTCCTGGTCCCATCCTCCACCTCACTGGCTGCCCCAGAGGCCAGCCTGCTGAATGAAAGCCACATTCTCAGTGCCAGACACCTTGCCAAGTTCCCACCTGCGGCAGCCAAAGTGATCTTTTCAAAATGAAAATCAGAGCTCTTCCTCCCCACTGCTGAAAATCCCCCCATAATTTCCTATTCCACAAGAGTAAAATTCTGATCCCTACTGTGGCCCAGGGGCCCGAGTGGGCTTGCTCGAGGACGCCTCTCTGCCCTCGTTTCATAGTTTCCCTGGTATGTGCTGACCCTGCCACATTGGGGCAGCATTCCACAATAAAGTGCCTACTATGTGCCAGGCAGTGCTCTAGGCTCTTGGGAAACAGCAGTGAACAAAACAGACAAAAATCCTTTCTCTACGAGGGTGGCATTCTAGTGGGGGAGACGGACAAGAAACAGACAATTAAAATACATGGTGTGGCTGACTCAGTCCTTCAAAATCATCACAGTTGTCTTTTCCTTGGGGCCTCTGCACATGCTGTTCCCATTGCCTGCAGCACTGTTCCCCAGAAATTCACATGCTTGGAATCTTCAGATCTTTCTTCAGTGTTGTTTTCTCAGTGGGACCTTTCCAGGCCATACTATTTAAAATCTTGATTTATGCTAGAATTCCCTATTCATTTTACTTGGCTTTATTTATCTCCATAGCATTCATCACCGTCTGACATACTATATATTTGTTTGTTTGTTTGTGGCTAGTTCTCCCCAATATCTGTGTTAAGCTCACCGCTTAACTACATTTCCCAACGTCCCTTGCAACTGGGCGTGACTCTGTGCTTGAGTTCTGACCAATAGAATGTGGTGGGAGTGACGGACATCACCTTCAGGCCTGGGCGGGGAAACCTCCTGCAGGATCCTCCACTTTGCTGTCCTCCCTCATGAGCTGTGGGAGCAGAGGATAGGGGAGGGGAACCTCTGAGGCCCTGGAGCAGAGCTTTCTAAGCTGGACTTTCTACCCTGGGGTCAGTCCAACCACCCCCAAGGGATCTGTGGCTAGAAGGCAGAGGAGGGGCCCCTGAATTTGGAGTTTTAAAGATCACATCTCTATTTTCACTCACTTCTAATTAAAAATTATCATTTCCTTCAATTAGGAGTGTAGCCAACAAGCCACAATAGTAGCAGCAAAGCCTGTGACGTTTTTTTCCCAGGAGAAATTACAAATGTCTTCATATTACATGAGAGTTGTTGCAAACATCTCAAAAATATTGTTTACAGTGTTGGGAGAGAGGGAGAATCCCCCTCTGCCCTTTCCCTTAAGGTTCTTATGGCTGGCCAAATAATCAACAAGACAGGTTAGCAGGAGAAAATAATATCAAGTTTAATAACATGTATACATGGGAGAAACTCAGAAATGAGTGACTCGTCCCTCTGTCTAAGCTGCTTGCTTAAGTATTGTAGCTAAAGGCGAGGAAGGTGTTGGGGGTGGGTAGTGGTCTAGGACTTCAGAGGCCAGGAAGACAGTTCTTTTCAGGGTCATCTATAGATAATGTGGTCAGGGAGAGAGAGAGTTTTTTGATAAAAGGGGCTTGGTGCCCCTCGCATTGTAACATCTATTTTACATTATCATTACAGCCATCATGATAGAAGATCTGTTCCAGGAAGGAGCCACCATGTCAAATTCTTTAGGCAGTCAGTGGGGGAGGTCAAATGTCCTTCAGAGAAAACAATCAAGGTAAAGAGATATATTTCAGGGTGGCCAAATCTTGATCTCCCACAACAGCAAACTTTTTTCTGTAAAGATGTTAGGCCACACGATCTCTGTTGCACCTGCTCAATTCTGCCCTTGGAGCACAAGAGCAGCCACAGACATTATGTAACCAAATGAGTGTTTCTGTGTGCCAATAAAACTTTATTTACACAAACAGGTGGCAGGCCCACCCAGTTTGGCCCGTGGCCGGTAGTTTACTGATCCTGCCTTTATACTCATCATCACTTTGAAATTATGGTCGTTATTAGACCTGCCACTATGTCTTGTTATTTAATGTGTTAATAAAGAAACATACCTATTACTATGTGATAAATTGAAAAACATATTTTAATAACTATGTGTCAATATAACTGGTGTCCTTTATAATCCTATGTATTTTGTTTTTTACATTTAAAAACATTATTCTGCAAAGAAGTCCATAAGCCACACTGCCAAAGGGGACCTTGGCACAGTAGGGGTTAATAACCTGGGCTCATCATGGCGACGCCATTGGACGGAAGGAGCTGCCAGGTCCCTGAAGCCTTGCTCTGCTAACCTGCAGTGGGCTGTGATGTGAATGAGAAATAAACCTTTTTTAAAGGAAAAAATGAAATGACTGAGACTTGAGGGTTGTTTGTTGCAGCAGCGGGCCTACCCTAACACATCCCTCGAGGAATGTTGGCTCCCTAAGGGCGAGACTTTGGTTTGCTCATGGTGGTCTCTCCAGTGCCTAGGACAGTGCCTGGCACTCAGGACACAGCAGCTGTTCTGAATGATGAGGAAGGAGCCCTTCTGCTCAAGCCAGTTTATGGTCCAGCTGGAGCATGGAAAGAGCCAGAGAGAGCTGCGGGCGCATTTGGATGGAGGCAGGGAAAAGCTAAGCCGGTGATGGGGAAATTTCGGGCATGGGCAGCCGGGGCAACCTAGGCTGTTTAGACTTTGATGGAGTTGGGGGACTGAGGGACCAGCCACTAAAGCAGTCACTCCCCACGGCAGTGCGGTGGAGGGCCTTAGACCAGCTCTGCCCTTGTAATTCCCATCATCTCCTCAGTGAGTCTCTGTTGAGTCTCTACGTTGGGCGACTGAGTGCAGCTCTGACCTATAGGACAGACCTCTGATTCATCGTGATGCTAAAAGGAAAACAGCGCCTGGCAAAGTTAAGACTTCTGCAAAGTAAATACTGGACACGCCTTCTTCCTCATGTCTGGGCTCTGAGACTCCACTTCCCTCCCTCTTCCTTCCCTCTTGCCCTTCCCCACTCACCTCTTAGGTACCAAGAATAATCTGTTCGTCTGTTGTCTCTTTTCTCTGTCCCTTTCCCCCGGCTCTCCATTTTTCCCTGTATTATCTGGCTCAAGTTACCTACTAGTTCCATACCTCAGTTTTCCTACCTGTAAAATGGGATGATAATAAAAGTTCCTTCCATGCAGGGTTGCTGTGTGGATTAATTGACCAGGGCTTAGAGACCACTGGGCACAAAGCTACAGATTGATACGTGTGAGCTCTAATCGTTAGAGTGTGTATGTATTCGGGAAAAAGAAGCAAACCCCTTCATGGGTATTATTTCATAGATAGTATTGCTTAGGATGAGACTGAATTGAAAAATAAGTCCATTGGAAGAAAAACATTAAGTGAATAGTAAAACATTGGATAAGTGGTTTGTGGACATGGAAATCATCCTGAAAGTTGAGAGTATGGTTGAAGTTTGGGCAGCTCTGCCGTGTTGGAGAAAAATCTGTCTCCCAAGCATCTGCTTTCTGAACCGGCACCTATGGGTGATGGATGGACGTGCTGGAATCGAGCAGCGCCTGAAGCAGGGCTGTACGGGCGGGCTTTCAGTAGTGAGTAGGTGGTCGTTCCTTTTCAATTAAACCACTGAGGCAGAGGCCTGCTCTCCTAAGGCCATGACTGGTGAGGACATTGTTGACCCCCCTGTAGTGGGTTGAATAGTGTCCCCCAAAAAAGATACGTCCAAGCCCTAATCCCAGTGCCTATGAATGTGACCTTATTTGGAATAAGAGTCTTTGCAGATGTAATTAAGGCAGGGATCTCGAGATGAGATCATCCTGGATTAGGGTGGGCCGATGACAGGTGTCCTTCTAAGAGACAGAAGAGAAGACACACAGAGACACAGGAGAAGGACGAGTGAAGACGGAGGCAGAGGTTGGAGTGATGCTACCCAGAGCCAGCAAATGCCAGGAGCCATCAGAAGCTGGTCGAGGCCGGGACAGTTCCCCCCAGAGCTCTTGGAGGGAGTGGGGACCTGCCGACACCTCTATTTTGGACTTCTGGCCTCCAGAACTGTGAGAGAATACATTTCTATTGTTTTAAGCCACCAAGGTTGTGGTAATTTGTTGCAGTGACCCTAGGAAATGAATGCACCTTCCATTACAAAGAAAGCCCCGTTTGCTTTCTCTCTCTCTTTGGAGCTCCTGCTGGCCGGGACCGTGTAGGGTGTGAGAAGGGAAAGCTCAGAACCTGGAACCACCTGGAGGCAGATTCCCCATGACGTTAATGAAGCTTAAACTGCAGTGCCTGACGCCTCCCCAGGCACCTTCCAAAACCCTGGCAACTCTGGCCCTGACACCACATACATGGGGCCACATGTTTGTTAAATCTGCAAAAGTATGATATTTAACTACCATCCCCTAAGACCATTGCCTCTCTCTGCTTTGACTTTCCTGACACACTTCCTCTCGCATCGCGTGGTGTTGGGGGGCTGTGGCGCTTTAGGGATCTGGCCAAAGGCAAGTTTGGTTGGGATTGCGTTCATTTGGCCGCATGAGATATTTCGTGTGGCTCACAGTCATCTCTGTGCACGGTTAAGTCATTGCTTGTCCTCCAGGTGTGAGAATGGCCTCCTGGAAAACTCCTCCTACCCACTGTGGCCCCAGAGTCATCATCACAGCACGAGGATGGGTGTCATTGACAAATTGGTTGATGAGAGTCATCAGTTAGCGAGTATTTGAGATTAATTGCTGTGCTTAGAAATCTTGAAAGGCCTTGAGATGCTTTAGCTCGTGTAGGGAAGAAACTTGATAGTGGTGTTCCCAAATTGGACAACCTTCCTACAAAGGTATGTGTTATGGGCTGAACTGTGTCCCTCTCAAAATTCATATGTTGAAGTCCTAGTCCCCAATACCTCAGAATGTGACTGTATTTGGAGATAGGGGTCTTTAGAGAGGTAATTAAGTTAAAGTGAGGTCATTAGGGTGGGCCCTCATCCATCATGACTGATGTCCTTATAAGAAGAGGAGGTGAAGATATAGGCACACACAACGGAAGACCATGTGAGGACACAGGGAAAAGACGGCCATCTACACGCCAAGGAAAGAGGCCTCAGAAGAAACCAATCCTGTGGATACCTTGATCTTGGACATCTAGCCTCCAGAACTGTGAGAAAATAAATTTCTGTTGTTTAAGCCACTCAGTTTGTGGTACTTTTTTATGACAGCCTTAGCAAACTAACACAGTAAGTAACATTACCAATAATGGCTACAAAGCCAAAAGAAACTTTTCTAAACTGTCAATTAATTTTTTTTTCCAGAGCAACCTTTCTAGCGGAAAGAATGAATTCCATTTCTTTTCTTTCTGCAGAAAATGATATTTATAAGAGATGATCAAGACGTCTGTGGTCAAAAGGGAAAATGATGATCAAGTTGCTTTCCAACATGAGCTAAAACATTTCAAGATTTCTTGTGAAGTGATTAATCTTAAATACTCGCTGAATTGATAACTCTCAAAGTGTGCCAGGTAGTTAATTAATAAAAATATTTTGTTTTTGTTTTTTTTTTTTTTTGCTGGATTTTGTGGTTCGTGTCAGCGTTTAAGAAAGTAATTGGTTTCTTTTTTTCTAAATAAATATTTACTTCTAGACCTGATTTTGTGTTAGTAAATTTGTCTTCTTCTTAAAGAGGGCCCCTCAGATAGTATAAGCTTCAGGCCCAAGACTGGATCTGCCCCATCCCACCCCTCCCCATCTGTCTCCAGCAAGTCAACATTTTGGGGGACCTTCACCCCTCAGAGGGGACCTTGTAGCCTCCAGCTGCTCGGAGCCTCTGCTATTTGGGCCTGTTTTCCTAGGAGGTGAGTGTTGAGTGCAGAGGAAAAGATGCATAATTGATGAGACTCCAAGCGTGGCTGGGCTGAAGAGGTCAATTAATTATTAAATATGGACTCAATGGGGAGAAATTTCATTATGGGGTCATTTAATTAAGTGGCAGGCCAGAGGGACATTGAGATGGGATTTCAAGGCTCCTGTTTCTGAGTTTGGTTCTGGATCAAGTCTGAGTGTGTGAAGGAAAGGGGAATGGCTCTTAAACCCAGAGCATTGGTATGAATCCGTCCTCCCCGCCCTCTCCCTCATTTCCTCTCTTCTTTCCTTCCGTCCTTGTTTCCTTTCTTTCTTTTCTACTTTCTCCCTCCCTCCCAACCTTCCTTCCTTCATTATTTCGAATATATTTATCAAGTATCTTCCACGAACCAGGCATGCTTCTAAACATCGGGGCTAAAAACAGCTTAATTGTACTGGGGGAGACAAGTAGTAACCAAGTAAAGGAATAAATAAACAGGACGGCATCGCATGGGTGTGACTGCTGGGCCAAGCTAAAAAGCAGGGTGATGGGAGCCCATGGAGATAGGCTTGTCCCTCTGAGGAGTCAATATCTGAGCCGAGTCCTGAAGCACGAGAAGGAAATGGTCATATGACAATGAGGCAGCAGAACACTTCAGGCAGAGGGAACAGCAAGTGCAAAGGGGGACAAGCTGGTGCGCTCCAGGAATAGCCAGGAGGCTGGAGTGGCTGGAGCAGAGTGGGAGGGGGAATGCAAGGTATGATATGAGGTTCAAGAGGTGGGCAGGGGCCTAATAGATGATTGATGGAAAGGAGTTTTTTTTCAATAGGCACTGGAGTAAACTTCCTACCACTGAATGTAACAGGGCCCTTTTCAGCTGTATGTGATGGAAACCCAACTCCAGCTGTCTTATTTGTAACAAGGGACTTCATTGGATCATGTATCTAAAAAAAATTAGAGGTAATCAGGCTTCAGGTATGGCTGAATCCAGTCATTCAATAGATGGTGACAGCATAATGACTTTGTGACTCTCTCTCTCTTTCTCGACTCCGTTTCCCTTTTCAAGCAGGCGTTCCTCATGTCGTGGCAAAGGTGGCCACACTTTATTCTCCAAGCTGAGAAACCTCAGCAGAAAAAAGAGCACCTTTTCCTGAAAGGTTCGAGCTAATGTCCCGGTTTAAAATTATCCAATGGCCTGAGTCAATGGCCCATTGCTGAACCAATCACTGTGGCTGGGAGTGTGAAATACTCTGATTGTCTAGAACTTGGATTGGGGGAGAGATGGATCCTCAGAGACTAACAGTGGGGGAGCAGTGGATCCCCAGATAAAAACTGGGGTTTTACGGCCAGAGGAAGAAAGAATTTTCTGGGCAGACATAGACAACAGATGTCCGCTACACTTCTCGGACTCTGTCTCTTTTTCTTTGTCTGCATAAGACTGTTGTTTTGAAGAATCCATCAGGAGGAATTATCCCATCTTGACAATGGGCATGCATGGGCCACGGGCTTTGACATAAATCCTGATAACACACAATTAGCAGCACGAGTTTTGAGTCAGAAAGGCAGCATGGAAAATTGGGAAGTGCTCGGGCTCTGGGGCCCAACAAAATAGACTACGAGGTGAAGAGCTTTGAAAAGGACAGAGAAGGAGATTGCATGTGAACAAGAGGAAAACCGCCCCCAAGAAGAGCCTTGAATTTTGGTGTACCTAATAACGGAAACTCAAAATTTAAAACGTAATCAAAAATGGATAAAGCGAACTTTTCTGGTGGGAGGGTAGTCTGATGCAGCCATTCTGAACAGCAAACAGGCCTGCTGAGGCCAATTAATTATCTGCAGAAGTATAGGACCCAGTCTTCCTCTCTCGGGTCCCTAACCCAGACAGATTCTCATGGGGGTCATAAACGGACCTGGATGTGGACGTCATTCCAGCATTAGTGGTGGTGGTGGGGCGGGGAGGTTACCTGGGTGTCCACTACAGGGGGAGTCGATGGATAAAATGAGGACGCACCCTCGAAGTTCTGAGCAGCCTTTAGAGCAATGGAGGAGGCATGCACATCACGACGTGGACGGATCCTAAGAACCTAGTCCTCGTGTGGGGTGCAAGACCTAACAGATATGCAGCACAATACCATTTACAGGAGATAAAAATGTATATGTACACAAAATAACACAAATCACAGATGAACACAAGCAAGCCAGAAGGACATCTTCAACACACCAGAATGGTTGTCTGTGTACCATTGTGGAAGGGTGAACTGTAATCAGAAGTGGACATTTGGAATTTTAGAAAATGAATGGCAACTAGCTTTGATTTTTGGAAATGCTGGCTTTCTCGCATAAGGATCGTTGGCAGATTTGAGGAGAGAGCTCTGAAGCTTCCGTGTGGCTGGGCTCTTCCTTCGTGTCTCCTCACGATGGTGCGTGAGAAGCAGGGGGAGGACAGGTATGCAGGCAGAGGATGCTCTCCCGTGCTATTTCCCCAAGCGACTTCTGGGAGCTGATGCTCCGATGCGCCCTGGACTGTCCCCAGTTGGACCATCCCTGAGCTCCACAAGGTTTCCCCAAGAAGGACATCTGTCAACTCTGCCGGTCTGGAGAGGGTAGGCTCTGTCAAGGCTACCGTGAGTCCACTGGGGCTGGTGGTATTTTGTTTCCAGTCCTGTATTTTCCAAATTACAAAAACAATACATGTTCATTACGAAAAACAGGCACCCTTCTCTTACCTCCTGCAGGTAATGACTATTGACAGTTTGGCGTTTGCTTCCAGACAATTCTCTGTGTCTACACGTACATGGACGAGTGCGTCTGTCAGGATCCCAAAGGAAACACATGGCATATTCAGCTGGGTAAGAGAGGGGAGTTTAGCGAATGAAACATTTACAAAGGTGGGGGGGCAGGAAAGCAATAAAGAATGGTGCGGGGCATCTGGGGTAGCAACAGGCCTAAAGAGGTGCAGGGAGGAAGCGGTCACCAGACCCAGAGAGGATAGTGGGAGAGACCGTGGCCTTCAATAGAAGGACAGGTGAATTCTTGGTGCCTGGCAGGGAGCAAGGGGAGATAAAGACCCTGCCCTCACTCTGCGTCTGCCCTCCCATCTCCTGCTGGGGCCTCCCATTGGTTGAACCCACAGGAAGCTAGGTGAAAGGGAAGCCCTCAGATTCACCCCATGGGTCACCCCCAGGGTGGATTTGGAGGGGCAGCAGAGGAGGTTCACATCACCTGCCTCCCTAACCTCCCCCTTCCATCAGCCTGCACAGGAGGGGCGCCGGGCCCTGCACTGTTAGTGAGACCCTCTCCTCCCTTCCCTCTGCACACTGCCCACATTCATCTGCCCTGAGACCATCAGGGCTAGTCTGTCTCTGACCCCCATTTACATCAGGCACCCCAGGAAGCCCAGACCCTCATCTCCACGTGCCTGTAGACAAGGAGGCAGCCCCCTGCCCCGTCCCCCTCTCTTGTTCCATTTTTCTCCACAGCACCTCTCACCGTCTGCTGTGTTCTTTCTCTGATTTAGTTTCTTGTTTGTATTCCTCGACTCAAGCAGATATTTTTGTCCTCTTTGCTCCCTGTTGTATTCCAAATATTTAGCCCAGTAGCAGGTGCTCAAACAGCAAAGCATCCCGGCACTTCCGCGTCAGCTCACACAGCCCTCCGATGCTCCTAAATCCGCGCAGAGCATTTCCTAATATAGCGAGAACTCCGGTACGTGTAGCCAGTCCCTTAAAAATCGGCTTTTAGGGAAGTTCCGGTTTTTCCCCAGGGTGCACAAGGCAGCAGGAGTCACCCCTCCCTGTGCACATTGTCCTCACACTTGTGTGACTCTTTCTGTGGCGTAAAGTCCCAGAAATGGAAGCCCAGTGTCAGAGATGTTGCGCTTTGGGAGAGATGCTGCTGTGAGTTCACAAGGAAGAAAGAACCAAGCGTTTCTTTGTGCTCACAGCTGTTTTGATGCTGATGCAGGATTCTCCGCCCACCACAGATCAAGCACTTCCTTGGTGCATCTAGACCAGGCTCTGTCCTCCATGAGTTTGGAGTCTACTTCAGGAGCCAGGGCGTTCTCCTCCCTTGGGAGGAGGCTCCTAGACTGTCAGGGCCTGGGGGACTCAGAGAGGGCAGGAGTCCTGGGCCTGGGGACATTGGGACGACTGCCTGGTGAAGGGGCCACTCATGAGCTTCATTAATCAATTCAGGGATAATTTATTGAGCACCAACTATGTGCCGGGTACAATTCTAGGTGCTAGGAAAATAGTATCAAGCAAGTTAGAAACGGTGCCTGTTCTCACAGAGAGAACATTCTGACGAGGGGAGGGAAGTAGTAACCGAGTAAAGAAATAAGCGACCGAGGGAAAGTTGTGAAGGAAGTAGAACAGGGTGCTGTTATGGTGACCGATGGGGTGGGCTGGCTACTTAGACCGGGATGCTCAGGAAGCCTTTCGGGAGGTGGCATTTGAGCAAAGATGTAAATGACAAGGAGTGAGCCTTGTGAATGGCAAAGACAGTCAGAGGACAGAGCGCTCCTGGACGAGGAAGGGCAATCTCTACGGCTGTGGGGTGGGGCGAAGTTTGCAGCCATTAGGGAGCAGCCGGGGGCTGTGGCCGGAGTGGAGGGCCCCGGGCCCAAGCATGCTGGGCTTGGAGGTCACTGCCAGGAATTCGGATTTTATTCTACATGCAGTGATTAGTGGATTTTAAGCAGGATAGGGACCTGATTTCTGTGTTGAAAGATCCCTGTGGCTGCTGTGTGGAGACTGGCTTGGAACAGCGGCAAGAATAGAAGCAGGAAGGCCAGTGAGGGGGCACCTGCCGTGATTCAGAGACGACGGTGGCTTAGAGCAGAGTGATGGCTCTGGGGTGCTGAGAAGGGCATGGATTTGGGAAATACGTTTTATTAAGAGCCAACAGGATTCACAGATGGAAAGGAGGTGCCATACAAGAGAAGGGAAGGAAACAAAGATGAGCTGGAAACTGTGGGACTGGGTATTGGTTGGATGTTGGGGCCATCAACAGGTTTGGGGTGTAGGCAGAGGAGGATGGAATCAAGAAATCTGTTTGTTTGGGGGCTGGCCCTGTGGCTTAGCGGTTAAATGCACGCGCTCCACTACTGGCGGCCCAGGTTCGGATCCCGGGCGCGCACCGACGCACCACTTCTCCGGTCATGCTGAGGCCTTGTCCCACATACAGCAACTAGAAGGATGTGCAGCTATGACGTACAACTATCTACTGGGGCTTTGGGGGGAACAAAAAAGGAGGAGGATTGGCAATAGATGTTAGCTCAGAGCTGGTCTTCCTCAGCAAAAAGAGGAGGAAAAAGAGGAGGATTAGCATGGATGTTAGCTCAGGGCTGATCTTCCTGGAAAAAAAAAAAAAAAAAGAGATCAGTGTGTTTGGCTCTGCTCTGAGTTGAGAAGCATCATCTACAGCTTCCTACGCCTTCTCCTGTGTGAGCATCCTCACCCAGGCTTGTCCCCCGACAAAGGCTTGCGAGGGTTGAGGTCGGGCAGAGAGCTCCCCCGAGCCTCCAGGTGGGACTCTGAGGATGCTTCGCCAAGTAGCTTCTCGGGGTGAAACTGACAAGGTCAGGTGCACAAATGCTGTAAATACTAGAAGAGACACATTCGAAATGACAGGCATAACCAAACCAGAAAATCTTCATTTCTAACCAGATACATTAAGTATCTGTTTTTCGTCTCCGCCCCAAAGATGTGCACAGCTGTCTGGCATTTGCGGACCGGCTCAGGCTGCTTAACTCCACCTGCTTTCCTGGGGTCAGGCCTGGTTGGTGAGCTCGGATATTTGTGCTGCTGCTCTCAGCAGCTTAGATCTGCCAAGCCGGCGAGAGACTTCTGGCGGGAAGGAGAGGGGGCCTGGCTTTGCGTAAGGGACACGGGAAGGGGCGCCCGATTGAGCCGTGTTCAAAGGCAAACCTGGGACACGATGCAGTCTGATGGGGACAGTGGAAAGATAGCCCTCCTCCCTCCAGCAAGCAGAGGAAGTGGGGTGAGGCCGGCAAAGGTGGGGTTCTGGATGGGAAGCAAGTGGAAGAAAGAGCAAGGCATTTTCCACTTGTTTGGTTGGTTTGGGTTTTTGTGGTAGGAGCAATAAGAAGCGAAAAATGAAATATTTTCCAATGACAGATGCTGGTGGTTGACTACCCAACAGCCCTTCTCCCTTCTTTCTTGCTCGTATGACTCTGATTTTGTTCCAAGGCGCTGGGTCCAGTCCCATGTGATGAGTCAGTTGATCCAAGCCAATCACGGCAACCCAGTCTTCCTTGACTAGGGGTGGACGTGTGACCCAGCATGTGTCACTGGCCATATAATGACAGATTTTCCTCTGAGAGACAGACATAAAGATAGAGAGAGATCTGTCTCTCCTTGGAATGATGAGTGTGATGCTTGGAGCCATGGCAACTATATTGCAACCAGGGGGGAAACCCAAGAGAATCACAGAGGCATAGACTCAGAGTCCTGACATTGCAGAATGGTTGACCTGATCCTGAAATGGCTTCTATTTAGACCAGGGTTTCTCAGCCTCAGCACTATTGACATTTTGGAGCCGAGAATTCTTTGTTGTGGGGAGCTGTCCTGTGCATTGTAGAATGTTTAGCAGCATTTCTGTTCTCCAGCCAATAGATGCCAGTTACACCCACATCCCAGCCATGACAATAAAAAAATATCTTCACAGACATTGTGAAGTGTCTCTTGGTGGGCAAAGCCACCCCTGGTTGAGAATGACTGCTCTAGAAGTATTGTTAAATGATATAATATATGTCTTGAGTGCTTAAGCCACTATTAGTTGGGGATTTTGGTTCGTGCAGCCTAAGCTGCGAGTCAGACACAGTCCTGGTCCTCATGCAGCTCACAGTCTGGTAGTGGAGACAGAATCATTCATTCATTCATTGGTTTATTCATGCTTTTGTTCCTATGTTCATTTATTCCAACAGATCTTTCCTGAGCACTAACTGGTCCCACACACTGTTCTAGGGGTTGGGGACATCACAGGGAACATAGCAGTGTTCGTCCTCTCAAGAATCTGACTTTTCAGTGAGGCGGATGATAAACTAAGCTTGTGCAGTTGGTCAGCTGGTGATACCAGCGATGAAGAAACCAAGCAGGGTTGAGAGGTAGAAGGCGGCCATGAAGGGGATGTTCCTTCCTGTTCATCTTGGTGGTCAGAGGGATCTTCTCTGACAAGGTGACATTTGAGTAATGGGAGAGAGGACAAGTGCCCTTGGCCGGGATGGGGAAAACCTTTGTGAGAGAAGCAAGTTTGGAGGTGGAAAACCAAGATTTTTTTCCAGACGTGTTAATCTGAGGTGTTTGTTAGAAATAAATGGAGATGGGGGCAGGCAATTGCGGATAGAAACATGCACCTTAATGAAGTGATTCTCAAACAAATCACGCTCCCCTCTTGGAGCCTTCATCATGCTGTTCCCTCTGTCTGGAATGCTGTTCCCTCTGTCTGGAATGCTGATCCTCCAAGTTATTCAATGGGGCTCAGGTTCAATGTGGCCTTCGCAGGGAGATCCCTCCCCGGTCTCCTTGGAGCCTGGGCCACAACTGAAATTAAACAATGGTATTTGTGACGATCTGTTTCTTGTGTGTCCTTCTCATTCCCTCTCAGACCACCAGCTCCATGAGGCCAAGAACTGTGTCTGTTTGAATCATCACTCTGTCGCCAGCACGTTATATATTGTAGGTATTCAGGCTTATGGAATTAATGAATGACATTTGTCTACTCATTCATTTATTCACCTCACAGGCACTGCCAGCTCCCGCCTGTGTCCACCTGGTGTTTACCCAGTGCACTCAGCCTGACTGCCAGCTGCCGACACCCGCATTTCTTTGCCTGAGGGATTTCACGGCCACCGAGCTGAGTTCCGCCCAGCAAGCAGGTAGGAGGTACCGAGGAATTGACGCCCCCTCCCCTCCTGGGGAAGACTCTCAGCTAATGACTGATGGGATTTGGGAATAAATACTCCAGCTGGCTCACTCCCCGGGGGAGGGTAACCGAGGTGCGTGTTCTACACCGTCCCGCGGGGAGCCCCAGTGGGGTTAAGCTCCACTTGCACCGTGGAACCTGCTGGATACCACACCCTGGGGGGGCTGCCTTCCTTCCCATGTCACTTCCCGGCCCCCTTAGTGGTGTTTCCCATACTTCCCGAATACACTTCTTGCACTTGAATCCTTGTCTCAGAGGTTGGGGAGACCCAACCGAAGACACTCACGGATTTGGAGCACCAACTTGGGACCAGAGCTGGCTCTGGTCTCCAGAACCGAAGTGAGCAGGTCCCCTCCGGCCCCGTTTCCTCTGGTTGGGATGGACAGGTCATAAACAAGAACAGCAGGAAATCAACGAGAAAATCATCCCATCGGGCTGATGTGAAGAAGGGATAAACAGAGCGATGATTCGGGAAACATCTGAGGGGTGAAGGCTGTCTTCGGGCGGTCAAGGCGATGTCTAGACCTGGAGGACGAGGAGAAGCCAGCCCCGGGAAGCTCTGAAGGAAGGGTGACCCGGGCAGAGAGCACAGCTAGTGCGCAGGCTGGGTGGCATGCGGAGGGGGAGGGAGGGGAAGCTGGGCGGGTTGGAGGAGCAGGAAGAAGGGAGGGAGGCGGAGGCCGGCCGTCAAAGCCAGAGATTGGAAATGAGGTCAGAGAGGTGGCAGTGGCCAGAATGAATGAATGAATGAATGAACGAGCAGAGGACCTGGAGCTATGGAAATTGGAGAGGAGGCCGTCTGGGGCAGATCTATCCCAGCCCCTGAAGGGAGAGGGGGGTCCCCTGTCTAGAGTGGCGGCAGTAACCTGTCAGAAATGTTGCAGCTGGACCAGAAATGCCGCTTATTACTCTGATAACCATTTGGAGGTCGGGAGGCAGAGGAAGGGAGCTAGACAAGGTGAGGAGGAGGGGAGGGGAGCCTCGGAATCTGACAGCATCTGTCACCAGGAAATCAGGTGTAATTGCCCCAAGGGATAAAAATCCGGTTGGGGAAACACTTAGTGCCAGGCAGAGCGGGTGAGCAGGGCGGTTGTCTGGCCCTGTCGCCGTGCGCTTCCCTGTAGGGGAGGAGAGGCTGCTCTGTGGGATGCGGAGTCCCCAGAGGCTCCTGCAGCCCAGCGTGCCGGGGGCCTCGCCACCCCCAGGGCAGGGGAATCTCAGGAAGTGCTGTTTGTTGAATGAATCTATTGTAGGTTTGTGGGGGAGCCGCCTCACCCCACACCATGTTGCTGTGCCTGACGCCCACCTGGACTCACGGCTGTGACTTGAGCTCTCCTACCACGGCCCCTGCAAACACATACCTGTGACACCCGGAAGAGATGGCACATTGGCACCTGCCAAAACCTTCATCCAGAGGCTTCGTCAGTTGCCAGTGGAACCCGTGAGGAATGGAACAGAGGACGGATATGTTTCAATGTGCTGAAGGCATGCGACTAGTGTTACCAGGGACTTGTGGTTGTGAGAGGTAAAAATGTGATTCAAATGGACTTCAACAAAAAAAGAATTTATTGGTATTTTTATTGTGGTAAAACACACATAACATAAAATTCACCATTTTAACCATTTTCTAAGTGTACAGTTCAGTGGCATTAAATACATTTCACGATGTTTCCAGAACATTTTCATCATCCCAAATAGAAACTCTGTACCCATTCAACAATAACTCCCGGTTCCCCCAAGAATTTATTGGATTTTATAACTAAAAAGTCCAGGAAGGTGGGCTGGCTTCAGCCACAGCCTGATGCACGTGCTCGAATGATTTCATCTCTCGATGCTGTCCCCCTGGGTTGATTCTGAGATGGGATCTCCTTTGGGACGTCAAGATGGCTGACCAAGCTCCAGCCTGACACCTTCATAATGCCAAGTCTGGAGGGAGACAGAAACAAACTCCCTTGACAGTTGCTCAAGCAAAGGCCTCGGGATTCACTTGGGTTGGCCTACCCGGCTTGGCTGAAGTCACGGTGCTGACTTGCAACTTGACACGTAGACTGAATGTTTATGTCCACCCAAATTCCTAGGTTAAAGCCTAGTCCCCAGTGTGATGGTGTTAGAAGGTGGGGCCCTTGGGAGGTGATTAGGTCATGAGGGTGGTGCCCTCATGAATGGGGTTAGTGCCCTCATAAGAAGAGGCACAAGAGAACTTGCTTCCTCTCCCCATGTGAAGATGCGAGGGAACATGGCTGTCTGCAAACCAGGAAGTGGGCTTTCACCAGATACTGGATCCCCCTGCACCGTGATCTTGGACTTAACTTGCAGAACCGTGAGAAATAAATGTTTGCTGTTTAAGTTGCCCAGTCTATGGTATCTTGTTATAGGAGCCTGAGCAGACTAAGACACGTATGATCCCCAGAGCCGACCACTGCCCAGAAGCCATGATTGCCTGGTTGGCTTGTGGATTGTGAGTTGGGGAGAAGGTGGCTTCCCGGGCAAAATCAGGGTTCTGTTATTTGGTGAGAGAATGTTGGTCGGGAAAAATACAGATGCTTGCTACCCTCTACGCCTCTGGTCATCTTTCCAGCGTGAGCAGGTGACTCAAGCCAGGCCAAAGAGTGTCACCCCAGAATTCTTGCTGCAGTAATATGAACTCGAGTTGCTAAGCTAAATGAATGAAATTCCAAAGCCACTCGAGCCCACCGTGCAAAGAGGGCTCCTGGGTCTGAAGCCAACACAAGGGAAACAGAGCCGAGAGATGGAGACGGGCTGGTCCTCATGACACCAGTACGTCCCTGGGTCCAGCCAAGCTTGAAGGAGTTCTACTTCCGGACGTTAGTTACATGAGCCAACGAATTCACTTTTTGGCATAAGCCAATCTGAGGTTTTGTATTTTTGTCACTTATTATCCAAAGAGGATTAATGCTAGTTCATGACCACAAATCATTTAAGAAGCATGAAGCTAGGTGATTTCGAAACTCCCCTCCAGCCAAAACTTCTAAAAAACTTCCCTTCCAAAATTTGACAACAAAGAATTTTATGTGATCTGGGATGTCTTATCAAGCCAGTGAAATTTTCCTATAGTCACCAACTCACTGTCTACCTTTGGCCACCCCTCCATTCCCTCCTCTTGGTCTGTCCTGTCCTCCTGTCCCATCCCAGGGATGGAGGATTAGGAGGGCTGGGGGCTGACAGTAGTGATTGCAGCAGGAGACTCTGATAAGGTGACATTTGAGCAGAGCCAGGAAAAGGTGAGCGGGAGAGTCATGGGGGTTTCTGGAGCAAGAGCATTAAAGGCAGAGAGAACAGCAAATGCAAATGTCCTGAGGCAGGTGTGAGCCTGCTGTGTTCAAGGAGTTTAGTGTGGCTGGAAGAGAGAATATGAGGGGTAGAGTGGTACAAGGTGAAGTCAGAGAGGAAATGAGGGAGAAGGCAGACTGTGTAGGGAGTTGGGTATTATTATCAATATTAATGTGATATTCAGAGTTACACACATTCTTTTTTTGGTTCCATAAATTTTTTTCCAGCTTTATTGAGATGTAATTGACATATAACATTGTGTGAGTTTAAGCTGTACAATGTGATGATTTGACACACGTATATATTGTGAAACGCTTACCACAATAGGGTTAGTTAACACATCTTTCATCCCACATAATTACCATTTTGTTCTTGCTGTTGTTGCTATGGTGATAATATTAAGGCTCTCTTAGCAACTTTCAAGTGTACAACACACGTTGTTAACTACAGTCACCACACTGTCAGAGCTACACACATTCCTGATCACACACTCACATACGCAAACTCCCATAGGCCCGTATACACACATTCAGACCTTCACCCACAGTGCCTGTGGACACGTAAACACACACACTCACACTGGACACACGTCCACGTGTTCCCTCACACACACACTTACATCCTTTGCTGGGGTACGCATGCTCTCCCGCATTCTCTCTGACACACATTCATGCACACAAGCACACACACAGTCACAGACACACACGCACACTCACGCATGCTCCTTTCTATTCACTCACATATACACGCTCACGGGTATCCACCTACCCATACACGCTTCCACTCACACGCCGTCCCCGATCCCCAGCCTGACACTCCTGTACACACATGCTTGTTAGCTGCTCCACATGCACTTACATCTGTGCACAGATCCACACACACACACACAGCCACATTCTCATCCACTCACCACCGTCGTCCCCTGACCCCTGTATTTTCTCGTTGGGATTCATCAATCATGGGGTCAAGACAGACATTTGAAAATCATCCTGCTGTTACGTTATTCCAGGGAAAGCTGGGGGCGGGGGAAGTTTATTAAATTTGGAAGGGTTGCCTCTCTGGGGAAACTCGGAAGAAGGGAAAAAAAGAACCCTCAGCTGGTGATGGAAAGCTGAGCTCGGGGCGGGGGATTACGGGATCAGCCGAGATCCTCTCTCTGCTTTCAGTAACCCCAGAGTTTATTTTCTCCCTCTCCTTCTTGACAAGTTCGCGGGAGACTGGCAGCCACAGCCGTCCAGAGTTCCCTGGGGAGCCCCCCGGGGGCTGTGGTTGGGGGGGACTGGGTTCCCGTCAGCTCTGCCAGTGTAATGGTTGAATAGTGTCCCCCCAGATTCCTGTCCAGCTGGAACCTCAGAATGGGACTGTATTTGGAAATAGGTTCTTTGCAGATGTGCTTAGTTAAGGACCTCGAGATGAGGTCACCCTGGAGCCGGGGTGGGCCCTGAGCCCAGTGACGATGTCCTTATAAGAAGGAGAGACACAGGGAGACACAGGAGACGGCCTTGTGAAGACAGAGGCAGAGACTGCAGGAGGCAGCCTCAAGCCAAGGGACACCGGGGCCGCCAGAAGCTGGAGGAGGCAAGGAGGATCCTCCCCGAGGGCCTTCCGAGGGAGCGCAGCCCTGCCGGCACCTTGGTTTCGTTTTTCTGGCCTCCAGACCTGTGAGAGAATGAACTCCTGTTGTTTTATGTCACCGGTTTGTGGTAATTTGTTACGGCTGTGCTACAGCACGAGCACAGACTTGAACTGACTGCACGGACTTGGGCAAGTCCCTCACTCTGCTGGTCCTCGATGTGCGCACCTGCAAAATGGGATGCTCTTGGACATCCATTTATTCAACAAATGCACGTTGGGCATCTCCTATGTGCCTGGCATTGGAAATACTGCAGGAGGCCAAATAGACGGGAACTCGTGCCCCCGTGAAGCTGACATCCCAGAGGGTGGAGAAAGATAATAGACATGAAAATCAGTAAAATACCAGCTGTGCCAGGATGTGATAAGTCCCATGGGAAAATGTAGGGGGAGCAGAAGTGCTGGTGGGAGTTAGGGGTTTGCAACTGTGAGAAAGGCCTTACTAAGGGGTGACATTTGAACCAGGACAGGAAGGAGATCAATTGTGTCCCAGAGAGAAGGTCCAGCAAATGCAAAGGCCCTGGGGTCGGAGCTTGCCGTGTGCGCTCAAGGAACAGCAGTGAGGATGGAACAGAGTGAAAGAAATGGAGAGTGGATAAATGGTTTCTAAGTCCCCTTCCAGGGCTGATTTCTAGAAGTCTCTGCTTCCCTCTGGCTCATATAGCCAAACCTGGATTTTGTACATCATGGGAAATTCACATGAATCACGAGGTATTTGTATGTTTGGCTTCTCTCAGGGAGGGAGGCCTGGCAGGGGTGCACTGGGCTCTTTCTTGCAGCTCCCACAAACCCTGATTCCAAATCTGGGCAGTAACGGGGCAGGGGGAGGGAAGGCCTGGACTGTGACTGCTGGGCTGGGGCGAACCTGAGACTCATATGCATCCGGTCAGCCTGCGATTCCCACCCTCCCCCTCACCAAAGGCAATTCCCCTCTCTGGCTTCTTTCCCCTTCCGAGCCACACCCGAGGATGGAAAGTGGACCCCAGAGCACCCTGAGGACACCTTATACAAAGGCAAGGACATTGGCTTTGGCTTCACCTGGGCCTGGGGCCAAATTCCCAACCAGCAACACCGGGGTTCAACTCTCAGCTCCCCTACTTGCTGGCTACAGGACTCTGGGCAAGTATTAACCTCTCTGTGCCTCAGTTTCCTCTTCTGCTAATGGGGTAATGATGTGTGTGTAATCTCCTGTCCGGGATTGTTGTGAGGCTCACATAGGGCTCTATGCCTATTAGCCAGGGTTACTGTTACTGCCTTTGTTGTTACTGGACCCTCTCCAGGGGTCATCCGTCGGCACCGGCAGCCACAGGGGTGTGAGGAAGGAAAATTGACGTCCGTAAGACATGCTCCCAGCTCTCAGGCCCTTTGTGGCTTCAGGGAGCACATCAGACACAGTTTCATCACAGAGTGGCCCAGCCTGCTCCTGACTCTAGCGACACGGGGTGGGGAATGGCAGGGACGGGGACAGGGGGGCCAAGGAGGACCCTCAACTCTCCCATGGGCACAAGTCTGATCTGCTGGCCTGTTTAAATAACCCACCTGGCCTGTTTAACTATTTTGACATGGAGAATGTATTAGTACAGCAGTTGTTCAGTAAACATTGACTGAGCAGCAGTGAGTGCCCGGCCCCGTTCTAAGTGCTGGAGACACGGCAGCCATGCGCTGTGTGAAGATGAGGGCCCCGTGTGGCCCGTGCCGCCTAGTGAGAGAGACTCGGACAAATAAATGAATAAACAGATGAGGAAATCCGCGATCTAATGGCAGGTAGTGAGACATGTGATGGAGAAAAATGAAACAAACAAAAAGAGACAGGGAGGGCCGGCTCTGTGGCTTAGCGGTTAAGTGCGCGCGCTCTGATGCTGGCGGCCTGGGTTCGGATCCCGGGCGCGCCCCAAGGCACCACTTCTCCGTCCAGCGCGAGGCCGAGTCCCACGTACAGCAACTAGAAGGATGTGAACCTATGACATACAACTATCTGCTGGGGCTTTGGGGGGAAAAAAATGAATAAATAAAATCTTTAAAAAAAAAATAAAATAAAAAAAAAAAAAAAAGAGAGACAGGGAATGAGGTGGGAGGAGGGAGACACTCTAGACCGGACTGTCCAGGAAAGTGTCTCCAGGGAATTGCATCTGAGCAAAGCGAGCCGGCCGTGGAGATGGTGAGGAAAGGGCTCTCCGGGAGCGGGGACCAGCAACTGCAAAAGCCTGGAGGCAGGGCGATTCTTGTCCCGTTGGAGGAACCCCAAGCAGGCCGGGGGGGTGGCAGGTGTGGTAGGAATGAGGTCTGAGAGAGACAGGGGCCAGCCCAGGTGCATAAAGATAAGGGTGTGATTTTGAAGAGTAATCTTCAAAAACATTATCAATAGAGCCATTTCTAGGGTTGCCTTTCCAACTCCCAGCTTGTGTCTTCATTTCTGGTCTCTGACGCTTCTCTCTGGCCCCTCCGTCCACTAGTCAGTCACCCCACCGGCTCCCTCTACAGCTCCCTCTGCAGTGCTGGCTGGCTTTGTGGCTAGCTTTGGCAGAGACTCCCCCACCACGGGAAGTCACTCTCAGTTCCGATTCTGAGGGCAATCATAACCACCTGGGCTGGGTATTCCCTTTGGTCGGATAAATAAACTCAAGAGAAGGGGGCTGTAGAGACTGCTGAGGGCAGAGATGGACAGGGCCTGTGAAGCTGAGCAGGGTGGGGTGAGGGGGCCCCCAAACTTCCCCATGCAGAGAGAAATTGGGGTGGGGAGGATGCCTCTTTGGGTTCCAAACCTGCCACGTGTCTCCCCGCAGGGCCTGCCTCCCTCCTTCAGGTCACCGGGACACCGAGGTGGGGGGACATCTGGAGCCCATTAGGATGGCATGGATCCCACACGGGGATGTTTTGACTGGACCCTTGGAAGGGATTTCTTGTACATTAATGATGTTTATTTTCCAATAAAGATTCTGAAGTCAAGATTGCTGCCCTGGCCCCTTCCAAGGGGAGAGACGAGCTGGAAAGCCTGCCCCTCTGACCCAGGGGTCCTGGGTCTTCCACTGAGGATGGTGGAAGCTTCAAGACATTGTGTATGGCCTTGCAGACAGACGGTCAGAACCCGAGGTTGAGCCCAAGCCTCTCATGATACAGGGTCTCTGTTGCAGCTATTCAGTGCTGCGCCTGCAGCACAAAAGCAGCCACAGACAACACATAAACACACGGACGGGGCGTGTTTCAATAAAGCTTTATTTGCAAAGACAGGAGGTGGGGCACGGTTTGCCAACCCCTGCCCTGTGGTATCTCAGTGTTTACCATAAGATCTTGGATGTGGTCTGTGGTCAATAAATATTTGCTGATTTGGTGAATGATTCTTGCTGTTTAACAGCTGTGAGACCTTGAGCAAGTCGCTTCCTCTCTCTGAGCCTCAGTTTCCTCATTTGTAAAATGAAGAGTCTGGACCAGGTGGGCCGTGATGCTCTATGAGAGCGAGCAATGGCTGAGAATTCCAAGGGCCCCACAGCATTTCTGCCTTATTTCCTTATCTTAAAAAGGCGCGGTGTGGGGGCCGGCCTGGTGGCACAGCAGTTAAGTGCGCACGCTCCGCTGCGGCGGCCTGGGGTTCGCTGATTCGGATCCAGGCGTGCACTGATGCACCGCTTGTCAGGCCATGCTGTGGCGGCGTCCCATATAAAGTGGAGGAAGATGGGCACGGGTGTTAGCCCAGGGCCAGTCTTCCTCAGCAAAAAAGAGGAGGATTGGCATTGGATGTTAGCTAGGGCTGATCTGCATCACACACACAAAAAAAGAAAATAGGTGTGGTATGTGTTCATGTTGTGCCGGGATTTATTTTCTTGGTCCCTTTCTTTGATTCATCTTTATATTATGATTCCTTTATCAAAAGGCCTGGCCATAAATTGCTGTGGGTCTCTGACCTCCCTAGCTCACAGGGCCTGCTGGCTACCTGCTTGTCACCTGCTCTGTCTCCCACAGTGATGTATTATCAGGACTTCTGGTCATAAGTGACAGAAACTCAAGCTGCCTTAGGCATAGAGAAAATTTATTAGCTCATGAAGCTAAAAAGACCGCGCATAATATTGCTTCTAGCACATTCCGGTGGGAAACTCTGAGCTATCTGAGATCCCTAACTTCAAACCTGGCCTTCCAGATATATCTGTCGTGGTAGGAGGAGAAAAAACATGTTTTGCTTTGTTTATAACTTTTGCTTATCAGACATTTGGTACGTGGCCTCCGTTTGAGCTCTGGTCCTGGGCCCACGCTGAGCTGGCCCCGGGGGAGCTGGCCTTCGGCAGCCATGGAGGGCAGGAGGGGGCTGCCGGCGGCTCTGCCACACGCTGGCTGTGAGCCCTGGAGCAGGTGGCTCACAGCCTCTCTGAAATGGGACTCAGCATAAAGCCTCAGTCACGGGGTCATTGGGAGAAGCGAGTGAGATAACGTGTGCAAACGTGCTCTGAGAAACCCTAGACACGTAAGGAGCTATTATTATTACTGGAAGTGATTAGAGGCCGGCCCGGTTTCATCGCCCTCCTGAGACCCGGTGCCCGAAACCCAGAGGATTCTGGGAGATGTCTGCCCGAAGGTGAACAGAGAAGGGCTGTGTGCAGACGGGAGATAAAGCAACAGCTTAATGTGGCGGGAAATCTTAGGAGCTCCGTAAATATTTAGCTTGTCGACCAGACGTCAGCTGAGCTCTACCTATGCCAGAGGGTTCTTGAAAAGGCAAGCCCAGTGCCCCAGTGTCTGGCCTGAAGCCCTCAGAAAAGGAAGAGGTCTTCTCTATCCTGTCCCCCACCCTGTCCCTGGCATCCCTGGACAGAGGCTGGTGTGCAGAGGTGTGTGGAGAAGGAGGTGTAGACAGAAGGAAAGAGGATGGGTCGAGGAGGAGGAGGGAGGAGGCAAAGAGGAGAGAAGGGGGTTGCAGGAGGGAGCCGAGTGGAGATTCCTAGCATTTTAGAGCTGGAAGGGAGTCCACAGATCCTGCCCAATCCCCCAGGAAGTGGAGGCTCAGAGAGGTCAAGCAACCTGCTGAAGGTCACACAGCTAAGCATTGGCCTCAGAAAAGAAAGATGAGCCACCAAGACAGAGTGGTCTGCAGCAAGTGAGGGGTGGGAGCAGTTAGAAGACCCAAAAAGCTTCTCCAAACAGACCCCCAGGCAGCAGAGACAGCACTAAGCTGGGGGTGGTAAGGAACTAACATTTACTAAGCACTTTCTAGGTACCAGTCTCCATGCTGGGCACTTTTCTTCTTTTTTTTTTTTTTGTGAGGAAGATCAGCACTGAGCTAACATCCAATGCCAATCCTCCTCTTTTTGCTGAGGAAGACTGGCCCTGGGCTAACATCTGTGCCCATCTTCCTCCACTTTATATGGGATGCTGCCACAGCATGGCACTACAAGCAGTACGTCGGTGCACGCCCGGGATCCAAACCGGCGAACCCCGGGCCGCCACAGCGGAGCGTGCACACTTAACCACTGCGCCACCAGGCCAGCCCCCTGGGCACTTTTCTTACCGATAGAGTGTTGTTCTTAGATTATGCTTGGTCCATAAACTTAGTTTTTTGTTTTTGTTTTTTTTTGCTTTGTTTTGTGTTATTTGAGCACTTTCCTTTGGTCTCCAAGCCACATGCCATGTCAGTGAACTGTGGGGAAAGTCAAATTCAGTTCTTCTTGGTGTTCCCATCCAAGTCCTGTGCAAATATCCTGTGGTCTGGTGTAGCCTGAGTCATGGGTGGCCATTCTTACCAGTATACAGTCCCCACTTAGTGAGACATCCAGTTTCCATACGGTCCCTTCAGGACAGGAAGCCCTGATCACTCATGCCATGTTTAGGATATGGTGAGATTAAGGACCTCTCTAGTCAAGGCCTGAAATTCCTCAGATGCACTGTGCAGCTGTTAGCTCTGAGGGGCAGATGTCAAGGGCACAGACTCTGGAGTGGGGCCACCTGTGTTCGAATCACTCAGCTCCACTACTTATTAGCTGTGCAAACTTGGCAACTGGCTTAACCTCTCTGTGCCTCTCTATCTATGAAATGGAGATGAAAAGTCATGGTAAGGGGTAAACGAGTGAAACCATTCAAGGTACCTAGGATAGGGCCTGGCACAGAGTGTGCATTCACTACATGGCAGCTGCTACTAGCAAGTTTCCCTTCTCTATTTCTTTTTCATTGGCTTCACAGGCCCTCTCTTCTCTCTTCTTATCCTCTGGGGCACCTGGCAACGGGCTGTCCAACTGGGCTAATAAGGACGAGAAAACAGAGCTGTTGGGAGGACCTCACGGTGTGATGCGCGTGAAGGGTTTGGCACGGCGCGTCATATACGTTGCTGTGGTTTTGAGATTTATTATGATCACTCTTACGATTCTGATTAGCCTCGGATGGCGCTCAGAGCACCTGCCCTAGTCAATGGGAGGGAGAGGGAAGTGTAAGTCCACTCTCCCGGCCTCTCAGGGTCTGGCCCTGCCTTTGCCGGCCTCCGGCCCTCCCTGGCCTCGGCTGGCCTTACCTCTAGGCCCTCTGGCTGGCTTGCCTGGCCCCTGGTGTCTCTCTGCTGCTCTCCTTTCTGACCTCCCCCAACTGTGCTTCCCACTTGACCAAACCTTCCATGACCGTGGCCAACTTCCTCAGCCAAGCCAGATTCCAGGTCCCGGTGTTACTACACCCATTTGACAGGTTGGGGAACCCAGGCCCAGCGAGGGGCTGTGATTTGTCCTGGGTCCTACAGCAAGGCGGGTGCAGGATGCCGACCCAGGTCTCCTGTCTCCCAACCCCGAGCTGCTTGCCCTTCCCAGCACGAGAGGCTGTCTGGGGTGATGGGTGAGCGCCAGAGTCTAGACCAGCGGCTTTCCACCAGGAGCAACATTGCCCCAGAGAACATTTGACGACATCTGGAGACATTTTAGTTGTCACGACTAGGGGGTGGGGGTGCTACTGGCATCTGGTGGGTGGAGACCAGGAATGATACCAAACATCCTACAATGCACAGGACAGCCCCACGCTACAAAGAGTTACCGGCCCCAAATGACAATAGCGCTGAGCAACCCTGGGTTAGATTCACATGCAGATTTAAATCTTGAACATATTATTTAACCCCACTTTGCCCTTCTATAAAATGGCAATAATAACACCACCAAGCTCATAGAATTTGGGGAAGATTAAATAGCCTAACACATGTAACCAGCAGAAGCTAGTGGCTGGTGGAAAGTGAGTTTACTCTAATAAATGGGGTGGGAGGTGGGAATGGGGACGGTGCACTGTGGGGTGGGGTCCTGACCGTGTCCCATAACTGGACTCCAGGAAGTGCGATGGGGGACCACCATTTCCAAAATCAAGCCCGAGTGGCACACTGAGTCGAATAGAATAAATTCCTGCCCCCAACCCCGCCATCATCATTTGAGAATTCGAGTGTTAATTTAAAAGGAGAAACTGCATTACCTGTTCTCTTTGCAGATCTGAGCTTCCATCTTAATTTGGCTTCATTATCTCTTTCTCTTATTAAGAACAGTAAATCTGTTTTGTGTTTTCATTATTCCCTTAGCTCGAGGAAGCTCATCAGTAATGTGGGGAGCTGCCAACATAAATAGCACAATTTTCATGCAGGCGATGCAATAATTGACTTAAATCACTATTCTGCGGAGGCCGAGGCTCACAATTAGAGAAAGCGGTGTGATTCGAAAACGAGTTACAATTGATTGGATTTCAGGGGAAACCAGGTTTGGAATGTGTTAATTGCATTCCGCCTAAATGCCGGGTGTAAATGAAGCAGCCAGAGATTTAGGGAAATAATAAAATCTTCTCTAGAAATGGCCCCAAATTGCTTAATAGGATAGGAGAGATCTGATTAAGAGGGGTGGCTAATGGCCTCACAGTATTTTGGGGTGAGGAGCTGAAATTCTCATCTTGGAAATGCCTTGAGATAAGAGAGTAACAAACTTAAACCTGTTATGGCCTGGCTGAGTTTTGGGGGGCAGATATCAATGGTACCTCCTTCCTGTTAGAATCTAAGTCAGACTATGTCCCACCGCAGCTCAAAACCCGTCAGTGGCTTCCATCTCATTCCAGAAAAAGCCAAGTCCTTACAATGGTGTGCGAGGCCACTTGGGCTGTTCTGTGAACTTGCTCCCCAGGGGCTCCCAAGGTCCTTCATGGTCAGGCCCCTGCTTATGTCTCTACTCTCATCTCATCTCATCTCTCATTGTTTTCTGCTCCCACTCCAGCCACCTGGAATTACCGAAAGATCCCTGATGGGTCTGTTCTCCGCCTCTTCTATGCATCTGCTGCCCCTGCCGCATTCAGCTGGTTAATCCCCAGGCTTCCCCCAGCTCCTACTTGATACATCCTCCCTTCTCCTCTAATTCTTCCTCTTTAAGTTCCTGGGAATGCAGAGAAAAAAACACAAGTGGAAAACTTGTGTTACATGATTAGCTACTCCAGCCCCCAGGTTTCTAGACCTTTCTTCTCTCAGCTACAGATAAAGTGGGAACGGACGTATTTATATCCAACGACTCCGCTTCCTGGTCACAGGTGATTGGTCCAAAGGTGGCCTCTGATCCAAACTGGACCAATCAGAGTCCTTCCCTGGAAATTTGAAATGTGACATAAGGATTTAAATCTCAGTCTGGCTGTACTTTTATATCTTTCTCTTTTGCTGTCTCTTTTTCTTTCTTAATCCTTTTTATACAGAATTTTACTGAATTTACATAATATTACTTAATCTATAAATTTACTTTTTGTACATAATTTTACATAAATGAATACATGTAATGATATGCATTTTTTTAGTGCAGTGCTCAGTTCCCAGGTTTCTATCTCCTCCCACTATAACGTACATCATCCCTGTAACCCAGCTCTGGGCAACCCACATTAACACCCCAGACAGTATGCTTTCAAAATATTTTTATTTGTGTTTATATTTATATTGCTGTTTATATTTATGTGATACATACAGACATATGCAAATGTACTGGGATTTTTTTCAATTATTCTTTGTTTTATAAAAATGAGATTCTATTTTACACTCTTTTCTGCACTTTGTCCTTTTCTCTTATTCAAATGTTTCTCATAGAAATCTCTCTAGGTCAACTGAGAAAGCTCTAATTTATCCTTGCAAATGGTGACGTGATGGTCTGGGTTGGGTCTACACCAGAAAGGACAGCTGCTATTCTCGGAGTATTAGGAGAGAAAGTGGGTCTGAAGATGTGGAGAAAAAGGCAGCAGGGGCTCAAATGGAAACAGAGAAGCCACAGAGATAGGTGCCCCCTGCATCTGGGCTGATATAAAGCCTGCCTGCCTCTCAGCCTTCGGGTCTGGGAGACCCCATGGCTTCTTTACAAGAATGTGGCTCTGTGTGGGCTGAAGCCAACTGGGTGGGTATCAGTTGGTTGTAACTAACAGAGTCGTAACTAATACAGGGGAATCAGGCATGATACTTTACAGCTGTTTGGGGTATTTTCGGACCTTGGGCAGTGAGAGTGGGCTAACCGACCTCCTCAGTTACTGACATGTTATCGTAATCGGTCCAGGCAAGCCCCAACCCTTGATTGATTTGTCCATTTGTGTCTATTCTCCTTTATTCCATCCTCCGCGTCCACCGCCCACCGCTGTCAGCCGCTCACATGTGCTTTCTGAATGTCCTTTATTTTGTACGATTCTGCCTAAAATTTGCGATCGTTGCTTTGTGTGCATGAATTTTAAAATTATATGTGTGGCATTATGCGATAGACCACTTTCCCTCTTCTCTTTATTTTGTTTGTTTTGGTTTTCACCCCGGTGCAGAAGGCTGAGTCGGTCACCCTCCTCAGCTTGTCACATTATCGTTCTCGGCTATGCAAGGCCCTGCTCCTGTTCTGTCAATCTGTTTAGTTCCTCTAAGCTCCGTTCCGCATTCCCCTTCCTCCCACCAGCATGTTTGAGTGTATTCTTCTCTGTGCATGTGCGTTTGGCAAAACATGTATAATTGCTTTGTGGGCATCTAATTCTAACTTCTGTGAGATGGCATTGCACTGTGTTTTTCAGATCTCTCCATTTGTTGGCGCTGTTTGTACCCGTCTCATAATCTTCCATGGTGTTCAGCTGGCACGTTCTATGTACTGTCAAAGAACAATTCAGAGGCATTTAGTTATTGGCGTGCTCTTTAGTTCTCACGTGAGGAAGACTCATGTTCCTAGACTGTTTCAAGGAACAAAGGCAAAAAACAGAATTTATAAGGGAGCAGAAAGAGCACAAATTGCAGGCAGGCTGGAAACAGTGACTCTTGTTTGGGGGGGGGGGTGGGATACACGGATTATCTGGCACCTAGTGAAGAGGCCGGTTGGAAATTGTCTTTGAGGCGTTGACTAGAGGAAGCAAAGACCATTTTGGCTGTTTACGGATTTTCTGAAAACCTGGAGAGTATGATTGTGGAGCATCCATGGCAGGCTGCCTCTGAGGGACGGCCACGGGTGTCTTTCCATCAGCATCTCTGCCCTGCACGGCCGGGCGGGCACCGTCCTCCTGAGAACTTCTCCTGAGGTCTCCGGGGAAGACACCCAGGATGTCTCCATCACCTCGAGCTGTGCCGCCGTGAATATCCAAACGCGCGTGTCCTGTGCAAGGCCCTCTCTCCACCGTGCATTCTCAATGGGGGTGATATTGCCCCCAACGGGGCAAGGATTCGTTCTGGGGGAGGGGGCTGGAAAAATATTACTCTTTAAAAAATTGTGGTAAAAGACACATAGCACAGAATTTACCATCTTAACCAGTTTTAGGCATACAGTTCAGTGGCGTTCAGTACATTCATATGGTTGTGTCACCGTCACCTCCTCTTAGAGTCTCCGGAACTCTTTTCATCTTGCAAAACTGAAACTTTATACCTATTAAACAACAATTCCGCACTCCCCCTTCCCAGCCCTGGCCCTTCTACTTTTTCTCTCTGAATTTGACTACCCTAGGTATTTCATGTAAGTGGAATCATGCAGTCTTGGTCCTTTTGTGACTGGCTTATTTCACTTAGCGTAAGTCCTCAAGGTTCATCCATGTTGTAGCACGTGTCAGAATTCCCTTCCTTTTAAAGGCTAATATTCCATTATATGTATATACTACATTTTCTTTCTCCATTCATCTGTTGATGAATCTTAAAAATCTCACTCTTTTCATGTATAAAGCACAGCTATACCCACAGCACATTAACAGATATACAGTACAGACAGTGTCACTGTGGTAGTAAAATTTCATTGGGGGAGCAATTAGAAAAAATGTCTTAAAAGGCTCCTTAGGGGACAACAATGACTATTGACATTTGGGTCAGGTCATTCTTTGTTGTGGGGCTGTCCTGTGTGCTGTAGGCTGTTGAGCAGCATCTCTGGCCTCTACCCACTAGATGCCAGTAGCATGCCCCCTGTTGTGACAATCAAAAATGTCTCCCGACATTGCCAAGCGTCCCCTGGGGGACAAGACTGTCCTGGCTGAGAACCACTGCTCTAGGCTCTGGCTGGGAGTGGACTGCCCTCTCAGGGAGTGTGTGCACGCTACTTTCTCTGAGCCCTGCCTGGCGGCTCTCCGAGTGGCCACCCTCCGGCCAGCAGGGCCTGAGCATGGCTGTTGGGGAGAAGCCTGGCTGAAGCAAACATGGCCTTGGGGCTGGAGGACAGGAGCCTCACCAAGTTCAGCACAAAAAACCAGGATCTCTTGGCACAGAGTCCTGTGGCCTCTGGGTCACCTCACCCAGCTGTGACCAGAGACGGCCCGGGCTGTCATCCTGTTCCTGGGCGTCAGGCTCCAGAGGGCGCCTTGAATGGACTAAGCTCAGGTGTTTGCAACTAACAATACCCACCACCGCTCCCCAGCCACATTCTCACCCTCCTGAGCACCCCCGCCCTTTCACACCCCCGTGTCTTTGTAAATATCCGTTCCTTTAACTGACAAGGATTTATCGAGCATCTATTAGGAGCCAAGTTCGGAACTGGGCTCTGAGATACGATCGTGAATAGGACCGGCCAGCTCCCCACTCCAGCCCCAACCAAGAGCTCTCAGAGGGCTGTGGGCACTTGGATGTCTGCAGCTCCCCCCCCGCCGCCAGCTTGGGCAGTCAGGGAAGGAATTCTGGAGAGGGGACACAGAAGCTGAAACCTCAAGAGTGAGTCCAGCCTGCTTCTACGACCTCTGACTAGAAGCCACAGTTATGACCACAGTGATGGTCACCCTTAGGTGAACACTTACCATACGCCACGCTTCTGTCACCACCTTTCCAGGGGGTCTGCTCGCTGGAGAAGCCAGGGTCCTCGGTGACTTCTAAAGTCGTACATCATCTGCCCCTGGCCTCCCCTCTCTCCAACTCATCTTCTAGCACTTTCCGTTCACTCGCTCCATTCCAGCCACACTGGTCTCCTTGCCAATCTTTCAAGTATATCAGGCCTGCTTCTACTGCACGTCTTTGCATGTGCTTTTCCCGTCCCCTGGAATACACCTTTCCTCACCCCCACCAGGTGGTTGCTCAAATGTCACCTCTTATCATTCTACCTCCTCTCATAATCCTTCTCCCTGCCAATCCCCGTCTGGGAGCACTGCTTTGTTTTTCTCCCTTGTGCTTATCACTCTCTGACAAATCCCATATTTTACATATTTATCTTCTCTGTCTGTCTGTCTCTCCCCATTAGAAGGTGAATTCCACAACCACCGGGATTTATCTGTCATGTTCACTTTCACTGCTGTACTCTCAGCGTTTGCCACAGAGCCCGGCACAAAGTAAGTGTTCAATAAACACACGTCGAATCAGTGAATTGCATGGACTCCTCACAAAAGCCTTGGGAGTCTGATCAATACTTCTCAAAATTTGGGCCGGCCCCGTGGCTTAGCGGTTAAGTGCGCGCGCTCCGCTGCTGGCGGCCTGGGGTCCGATCCCTGGCGCGCACTGACGCACCGCTTCTCCGGCCATGCTGAGGCCGCGTCCCACATACAGCAACTAGAGGGATGTGCAACCATGACATACAACTGTCTACTGGGGCTTGGGGGAAAAATAAAAAAAAAAAATACTTCTCAGAATTTAACGTACACTTGAGTCGCTTGGAGATCTTGTGAAAATGCAGATTCTGGGCCAGTGGGTCTGGGGCGAGGTCCGAGATTCTGCGTTTCTGCAGGCTCCCAGGGGATGCTGATGGCGCTGGTCCTCGGCCACACTCTGAGCAGCGAGAACTCAGCTACAATGACTGGCTCCCGTTTCACAGACAAGTAAAGCCGGCTCAGAAAGGTCAGTTGCATCGCCAGAGCGCCCGGCTCCAGGGGCTGGGCTGGGTTTGAAGTCTGTCAGACTCCCAGAGCCGATGTTGCTGTTAACCATCACTCCACCATATTGCAGACCCCAAGGCTGAACAGTGGCCCCCAGGTGCTTGCAACACTGGACTTTCCGCGTGAGAATGTGGTGGGTGCCACTCAGGACCAGCACGGTGAGGCCTGTCGCGCAGAGCGATCCCCAGCCTGAACTGAGACCTTTTGCCCGAACATTCTCCACGCTCTCTCTAAGCTCTCTCTTGCGCTGGGATTTGGAGGGGTGTGTGTGTTGGGAACCTTCCAAATAGCTTTCTTGGCTTATTGACAATGAAGGAAGCTCTCTCCGGGCCAAACCTTGCACTTGGTGAGCGTGAGCTAGTAAACTTGATGAGCAAGTGGGGGGAAATTCGCAGCATCATCTCATTAGAAGGTCAAGAGCCTTAGTCTCCCTCTTACCCGCTCCCAGAGCTCCATCGGAAACCCCAAAGAGAATGGCAAAGGTGGCAGTTTTATCCAGAGCCTTCTAACGCCTTCGTTACATCTGAACTCAATATCACAGAGAGAGACTTTTTAATGAGAGGCTCTCACGTTCCTGCTTAGCTCTTACTGCCGGCGAATTACTGAGGCTGCTATTCCCAAATCTAACTAGCTTCCCCCACGATCAAAGCACAGTCTCTCCCACTCGGGTGGATCTATACCACAGCCCGCCTGGCTGCCCCCGCACCCACCCCAGCCGCCTAGCCCGCAGGCCATCCCTGCCTTTCCGTTACCTCCAGTATTGACTGCCATCTGAGCGCTTCCCCTAAGCCTGAGAATGGAACCCTGGTTCTGGCTTCTTCACAAGCAGCCCATGGCTAAAGGCAGGTGGAGTCTGGAAGACCTGAGAGGTCAGAAACCCAGTGCCTATGGGGGCCAGGTGGGTGATGTGAATAAGACAGGCGGGTTGGAGGGAGGGTGCTACCTGGAGAGCTCAGGCCAGCTTCTAAAAAGACGACAGAGGCCACAGCTGCGCCATGCTGGCTGAGAGTGGCCATGAGGGAAGGCCCCGTGTGTGGCCAGATCTAAACTTCTGCATGAACATCTGTTTGCACGAACTCTCCCCATGGTTAAGGGTTGCAAACTACAGTCATGCAAAACTTAGCGACGGGGACATGTTCTGAGAAATGCGTTGTTAGGGGATTTCATCATTGTGTGAATGTCACACAGTGTGCTTACACAAACCTAGACCTGCTACACACCTGGGCCATATGGTGCTGATCTTATAGGAGCACTGTCATATATGTGGTCCGTTGTCGACTAAAGTGTCGTTATGTGGCACATGACTGGAATTTGAAAGAATGTTTCATCACTGTGTGGATCAATTAAGCATGTGTGACAGCCAAATTCATCCCACGAGGGCCACCAATTTGCAATCTGGGCTTAGAAAGCTGAGGAAGGAGCAAATGTGAATTAGTGGGGGGTCTGTAACAGTCAGGGTCTGAGGAAGAAATGGGGAGACAAACGGGGTCATTTGAAGGGAGTTTTCTATTTACAAAGTATGGGAAACCAGAAGGAACAGTGCCTCTGACACAGGGGTGCTGTTATCACCCCAAGGCCTGGAGGCATGAGGGGAGAAAAGTGACTGGAACCTGATGGAGCCGTGCTTCACAGAGCATGACCTCGGGAAGGGGGAGGCAGCCCGTACAAGTCACTCTGCAGGGCGGGCAGGGCCGGGGAACGAAGTTCCCCCCCTCAGTCTCACATCTCCCTCCCCTCCAGAGAAAGCTGCCGCCTGGGGGAACCCAACAGAACCCACTCAGCCATGGGAGCCCGTTGGCAGAGCCCACGCAGGTGGGCCTCCTGGGGAGAAAGCAGGGTGGAGGAAGGTGAGGAGGTGAATGGAAGATGTCTGGAACAAGACCCCACGCCGTGGTCACACCTGGCAATTACCATACCACCGAGTCGGCCACCTTTGACCAAGTGAATAGAGGACTCTGTGTCAATGTCACCTCTCAGCGTTTCTGCATTATTTACTCTCCTGTGGCCAGCCTGATCTTGTCCTTCAGATTTGGCACATCCTGTGTCTTCCTGGCTACAACCTTGCATCCTTTTGATCTGGATTCTGATTTTTAAGGTGATATAGAAACAGAAACGAGCCTTGATGTCCACCATCCTGGCTTTGAATGTTGGCCTCGCTGCTCACCAGCTGTGTGATGCTAAGTGAATCAGTTAGCCTCTCTGAGCCTCAATCCCCACTTCTGTGACAATAATAAGGCAGACGACAACAAACAAACACATAGAGGTTGGATTGGTGGTTAGTAGAGGGGAAGGGGCTAATTAGGCACATATGTGTGGTGATGGATTGTAATTAGTATTTGGGTGGTGAACATGAGAACATGACGTAATCCATGCAGAAACAGAAGTATAATGATGTACACCTGAAATGTATACAATGTTATAAACCAATGCTACTACAATAAACCAAAAAAAAAGATACTAGTGATATAAAAAAAAAAAGATCCCATGTCTCCTTTACCCAGTTTCCCCCCTAATGATAACATCTTTAAAAACTATACTGTAATATCACAGCCAGGATGTTGACATTTATACAGTCCACCAGTCTTGTTTAGGTCTCCCGTTTTTCCTGTACCCATCTGTCTATGCGTGTGTGCATGTGCGTGCATGTGCATGTGTGTGTGTTTAGTTCTATGCAATTTTGTTACCTGTGTGGGTCCATGTATCTGCCACTATAGTCAAGATACAGAACATTTCCATCACAGCAAGGTTCCCCCATTTACCCTATAGCCACACCCTCTTCCCTCCCTATGCCTCCCCCCAGTGCCTGGAAACAACAAATATGTTCTCTGTTTCTGTAAATTTGTCATTTAAAGAATGTTATGTAAATGAAAAAAAAATAATAATAAGAGAGGAGAATGATCCCTCCCTTACAGGGTTGTTAAAGGCTTAGAGATGATGGTCATGTGGTACGAGTACAGTGCCTGGAACTTCACAGTTGCTCAGTAAATTTAGATGCTGTTCTTTTTAATATTATTATGACTCACTCTCCTTAAGTGCTCCAATTTATATCTTGGTTAATACCATCTTTCTTTAACCCATACGCCCCCTAGCTCCCCCTAGTGGTCAGGCTGCCTCTCCTTCCAATTCACGCTGGAGTCCTTTCTCCTTGGAATGCCTTCATAATTAGAGGACACGGTTCCCAGCTGCAGACCCAAAACCCACTTCCAGGACAAAATTATCTTCCTTGCAATTACTTTGTCAGATTACTGACACCGATTCCCTGGACTCCCACTTGCAGAAATCTTCCTGATTTTGACCCAAGGAAAGAACCTGAAATCCAGTAAGAGTATTATCTACGAAGATGTTCATTTCCGTGTTATTCATCATTGTGAAAAATTAGAAACAATCTCAATGTACAAGAATATGGGATGGGGTGAGTAGGATACTGGATGGGGGCATATCCTGACGGCAGATTACGTAGCCTTTAGAGACGGTATTTATGAAGGTTTATAATAACATGGAAAGTGAATACAATATAATTAAGTGAAAAAGCAGAGTTCAAGATTACCTTATCCGATATGATTGGGTCTGTATACAGGGGAGTTGCATATGTGCCCACTGCATGCATGTAAACTCACTTGTATTCTCTTGATCAAAAACATTTAAAAAGGAAAGAGAAAAATATCATTTAAAAGTGCAGGTAGGGGGCCGGCCCGGTGGTGCAAGCGGTTAAATGCGTGCGCTCCGCTGCGGCGGCCGGGGGTTCGCCAGTTCGGATCCCGGGCGCGCACCAACGCACCGCTTGTCAAGCCATGCTGTGGCGGCGTCCCATGTTAAGTGGAGGAAGATGGGCATGGATGTTAGCCCAGGGCCAGTCTTCCTCAGCAAAAAGAGGAGGATTGGCAGATGTTAGCTCAGGGCTGATCTTCCTCTCACACACACACACACACACACACACAAAGAGTGCAGGTATTTCTTCTAATTGATTGACAGTGTGCCACTAACTGAGTGTGCAGTGGGAGGTGAGAATCTGGGGAGCATCTTTGGGTCTCAGTTCTAAGAGCATCTCACCTGCTGAATTAGCATCACGCTCTGGCATCTCGAGACCCGTAATTTCCATGCAACATGCCTTTTAAACGCAAGCCAGCCGCTCTGTGTGTAGACAGAACAATTTGGGAGCAATTTAGCAGGCTTTCCTGGGCATTTTTACAGTTTCTTCCCAGAGGCATTTATCTTTATAACCTAACCCCTGTGTATGGGATGACTCCACCATAGAAATAAAAAGAAAATCCTATGTATAGAAAAATGATAAGAAGCAAATGCACCAAAATACAACCGGTGGTTGAACGTGAAGGAGAAGTGTGGGTGGTTTTTTCCTGCCCCCTTCTCTCATTCACTGGGGAATATTTATCAAGCATCCACTGTGTGCCAGACGCTATTCTATGCACTGAAGAAAAAGCAGTGAATAAAAAAATTGCAAAACTCCCTGGTGGGTGGAGACAGACGATAAACACCTAAATATGTAAAATATAGAGCAGTGTGCTTGGGGGAACCAAATAAAGCTGGGCAAGGGCATGGGAAGGGACAGGTTTGGGGGTGGGGGTTGAAAATACAGGTAGGGTGATGGGAAGGCCTCATTGAGAAGGTGAGAGCTGAGCAGAGATTGGAAGGAGAGGAGGGAGTGAGCATATTTGGGGGAAGAAGTTTCCAATGCAGCAAGGTGGCCGGTGGGGCAGGGAGGGCAGGGGGGCAGTGGCTTGCTGAACTTTCTGTGTTTTCTCTAATGAGAGTATGGACTCCTTGTATAGTGGAAATGAAAGCCTTTTATTATCTTTAAAGGAAGAGAAAGGAGAGATGGAGGGAAGACGTCTCCTCCTTTGTGGCCCATGTAGAGCTGATGGTTTTTTCCTCCTCGCTGCGCAATGACTGGCTTCCTGGAAGACCCGAACACCCCCTCAAGCCTGCCCTTCCCTGGGTCATCACATGGTCAGCGTGAGAGATGCCACTCTCCAAGGGTTCAGTGTGGTGTGGCCTGTGGTCTCAGGACTGTGGGCTGCACTCTCTCCTTCCCTCAACCCCCTCCCACCATCCGCAGCCCTGGGGAGCAGAAAGAAATATGAGCAAACCACGCTGACTGCCCCAAGCCTCCCGAGGGCACCTGGGGTGATGCTAGCCCTGGGAAGGAGTCGCCAATAAAGATCCGAGGTGCTAATAAGGAGGTGTCAATCCATTAACTTGGCCTGAAGGGAAGAAAAAAAATGTCAATTACTGGTAACGGGAAGCAAAATAGTGGGAAATCACAAATGACAATCTTTTTAAGACAGCCCTGGGGCCACTTCCAGCTGACCCTGTGCATTAACCTGGCAGAGAAATTTTTTACTCTGCTGCTCCCCCCAGTGTCCTTAATAGCATAAAATAAAAAGATTTTAGATAAGATTTCATTCTGTGAATCAATTGGCAAACCACACTAGGCTTCACGGGGCTTTCTGGCTTCAATCTAATGGAAATTATTATTTTTTAAATGAGAACATCAATACTAAATTGGATCCTATAGCAGAAAGCATATACGAAGGATTTTATTTCAACTGGAATTCTCTGGCTATTTGTGAGCTTTGCTTAACCCAGTTGCTGCCAGTGTCTCCAGAAAAGGATGAGAAAATCTGGAGGGAGAACAAAATCCAAAATCTTTGCCGTGACAGCACAGCCAGAAAGTTCTGGCCCCTCACTAGTTTTCCATATTAGTCTTTGTTCTGTTCTTCAAACAGACCAAGTGCACCCCAGGACCTTTGCACTCACATTACCTCTGCCTGCAATGCTTTCTCCTGTTGCCTTCCCCTGGCTTTCTCCCTCTCAGTCTTCAGCTTCAAACATCTTCAACTTCAAAAATCACTTACTCAGCGAAATTGGGCTTAACCACAACTCTCTCCTATTATTCACTCTCTCAACTTCCTTCAGGACCCATCACAGCCGTAATTGCATAAACATTTATTTAATGCGTCTGCTACTTCTGCAGAGACGGAGGGACCTAAACATATTAATTAATTTCAATCTCCACCTCAGCTGAGGCCAGTTATTCTAACCAGGAACTTATTCTTCAAGAGTGATCCCCTATTATGTAATCAGAGAGACCACGCTCCAGGGGCGGTGACTTCAATGTCCCCGCTAGCTTTATGTTTGGTCAACACCAGAGGCTTTGCTAATTGGCATGACGAACATCAGACATAAGCGGTCATTGGTGAAAGTCACGGTCGCTGATGAGCAAAGTGCACGTTAGAAATGCATTCTCTTCAGTGACTTCTGTGCTATTCAAGACGAGTGGATCGGGGAAAATACTTTAGAGCCGCTCTCTGCCCTGGCATGAACAGCCCTAGATTATTAATCAGTAGTCACAGGCCACATTGTGGCTGTTTCAATTTCAGTGTAAATTAACCAACATTAAAATAGATAGTTCAGTTCTTCGGTCGATTGAATTTCAAGTGCTCCATATCTGCTTGTGGCTAGAGGCTAGCGTATTGGACAGCCCTGAATAGAACATTCCATCCTTGTAGAGAGACAGAGCTGACCTAGAGCACGGCACCCTTTACCCTGAGGGGTCACACTCTAGCTTTGATCCCTAAGTGGCCTCAGCCTTGACCCCCACGGGTGTTAGGCAAAGCCTGCTGCTGGAATATTGCTGCCTTTGCCCAGCGAGCCTTTTGTGTCAAGCATTTTCTGAGCCTCGAATAGAGCAGGAAGCTGGCAGTCCACGGAGCTTCCAGAGCAGCTTGTGTGGCTGTTTTCTGCTGCCTGTTAATAAATGTCTATTTGGTAAGCTGGATGCGGTCTGAGACTCGCTTTCACGAAAACCTGGATGCCCGCTGCCAGCTGCTCCATTTCTTTTTGTTTTCATTCAGTGAAGATTTATTGAACACCTACTATGTGCCAGACACCTTCCTGGGTGTTGGGGACACTGTAGAGCACAGTGCAGTTTCCTCCTGCTCCCATGCAGATTATTCCATTGTCGGTCTTGCGGGGGGACAGACAACAAGGAAACAAACGAGTGAGTATGATCTTGCCGGCTGGCGATGAGCATCGTGAAGACAATCAGGCGATGTGCGCTGCAGAGGGGGGCTTGGGGGGGGTGGGGGTGGAGGGAGCCTTTAATGGAGCAGACAGGACACAACAGGAAAATCGCTGTCCTCCACGCTGGAATTCCCCCATTCAAAGGCTCTCTACTGTCCCCTGGACTCAGAGTCCCAGATGTCTACCCTGGAGCGAAAGCGGAAGTTCCTTAGTCCTGGCTCTGCCACTAACTTGCTATGTGACCTTGGCAAGATCGTTGGCCCGCCATGGGTCTCCCTCCGTTTCCCCCTCTATAAACTGAAGGCGTGAGGCCTCTGATTTTCCAGCTGTGAACTGTGACCCGTTAAATGGGTCATGCAATCAAGTTGGTGGGTTGTGACCATCATTTTAAACAACGAAATAGAAAAAATAGAAAATAGCAGAGTGCATTGCACAAAGAAGGGTAAGTTAGTTTCCTGTAATGAGTGTGTGTGTGCACGTGCACGTGCATGTACTAGGTCGCCATGTAAATTGTAGTCCTTATCGTGGGCGGCTGTCAAAAGGATGGGAAAGCTGTGCACCCCACCACCTCTCCGGGCCCTCCAACTCAAGCACACTACAAACATCTCGTTCTTAACCCGCGGGACCAGACAATTTAACAACACGCTCCTGAGCAGAGTGGAAATTGAATCGGGGAGTGTGTTCTGAGCAGACATCGCCTGCATTTTTATTACTCCCAATATGCAAAAATCACATTAAGGCTTCGTTTAAAAACCTGGAATATTGCAGGAGGCCTGGTATTTCCTGGGGATCTGTTCCCACACTTCCACCCACCACGCTCTGAGACTCGGCAATCCCTCTCTTGGGAGGCAGCCTCTCGCCCCCTCACTCCCGTTCTCTCGCTCCGTAGGCTCTCGTTGTTCTCATTCATTCATTCACTCACTCACACACTCACTCATTCACTCGATCATTGAACACCTATTTCTTGAGAGCCTGCTATGGGCCAAACATCATTTTAGGCGCTGGAGATTCAGGTGGTGAACAAACGCACGAGGTCCCATTCTCGTGGAGGTTATGATGGGTTTGGTGGGGAGGGGTGGCTGGTGGAGGGTGAGACAGGCAATAAACAAGACCGCAAGTCAATGACAGCTGTCAGGTGGTGATGGGAGCTAGGAAAGAAATCAACAAGATGATGGAAGAGAGGATGACAGGAGGGGAGGGGAGGCTGCTCTAGACAGGGGGACCAGGGAGGACTTCGTTAAGGAGCTGACATTTGACTTGAGACCTGAATGACCAGAAGGGGTTGAGGAGGGAAGGACAGGGAGAGGGGACAGCAAGTGTCAAGGCCCTGAAGCACCCCCTACTCCTCCCACCCGGCTCCCTGCTTTCCCAGTAGCTTTGTGTTGACCTCATCTGCCTTCCTGCCTGGACTAGACCCATAGAGAGCCACTTTAAAGATGGAACACAATGGTCCTGACCCCTCTCCATCCTGTGACTTTCGGGACTCTTAACATATGTTATCTTGATAATCCTCTCAACAACACTGAGAGACACCTATTATTTATCCCCATTGTCCAGATGTAGAAACTGAGGCTCAGAGAGGATAGTTGACTTGCCCAAGATCACACAGCTCATATAGTGGCAGAACTAGGATTTAAGTCAAACTCAGACTGATTTAGAAGCCCATAGACTGGCTTCAGCAGGAACCTCGCTGCTGTCTGACAGCTCCTCAGCCTCCTATTCCTGAATCCCTGTGGCCACTGGAGTTATCTCCTTTGCCTGTTCTGATTGATCCCTTGTGGCTGCTGGGAGCCCACTGTTGACAAGAAACCTCATTCATTCACTCAACAAAGATATATTAGGCCCCTGTTGTGTGCCAGACTCCGTTTCCAGCACTGAGCATTCACGGGCAGACAGCCAGCCCTCACGGAGCTGGCACTCCAATGAAAAGAGATAAACGATATCTAAAATAAATAGGGAAATCATGGACTGTGTCAGAAGGTGAGAAGTGCAGTAAGCATGGAAGGGGGATGATTACAGTTTTAAATAAAATAGTTAAACCCAACTCTTCCCATGGCCAGCTCCTCCTCATCCGTTAAATCCCAGCTCAAATGTCACCTCCTCCAGGAAGCCTTCCCTGACTACCTAGTGTTGCCTGTCCCCTTCCCATCCTGTCTGCCTTTACCTGGTTTTATTTTCTTGCCCTTATCTGACATATTATAATTTGTAATTGACATATTTGTTTATTGTGTGTGCTCCCCCACATTAGAACAGGGACCTCATTCACTGCCGTGTCCCCAGGGCCTAAGCTATTGAGCACATAATATAGAGCACACAGCCACTAGGCAGAGGAGCCAACTTAGTTGTGGACTCCAAGCTTCCTCAGAGCAACTCGAGGACAGATGCTCTAAGCCACTCTGGCCTGGCGCACACAGGCTCTCTCTAAGTGCGTGCTGGACTGAGTCTAGCCCTTGGGAGCCTAGCGGACCCCAGCACGAGGCTCAGAGCCCAGGTTAACCCTGAGCCTCAGCGTCCCGCAATTCCACCCCCTTGCATCCAGAAAAATGCTTGGGCCCATTTGAGAAGGAGCCCAATGGTCCCCGCTAATCAGCAAACCAAAGCCATGCCGCGGGTGCAGAGAACCAGGACATGTCTGCAGACAGGCTCGCTGGAGGGCCTGTGGCAGTAGGTCGCTGGGCTCCAGCCCAGAGCTTTGGGTTCACTGGGGCCCGAGAACTCGCCTTCCAACAAGGGCCCGGTTGCTGTGGAAGCTGCCGCCTCAGGACCTTGCTCTGAGTGCCGCTGGACTGGAGGGTGGATGAACGGAGGCAGGGCCCGGTGCAGCGGGCAGGGGACCGAGCCTGGCAGCGCCTCTGCCATTTTGGCTGGCTCCCTCCTCTGCCAGCACTTTCTTGTTTCTTCACCATGAACAGAACCAAGTGCCCCACTTGGACTGGGGACCGCTCCCTCTGGGCCACTGGGCTTCATGCCAATTCAGGGGAGTTTGAGACACACGGGGCTGCTGAGAACATCTCGCGGAGGACACGCGTCCTTGGTGGCCCAGCATAGCCTCATTCCTCCCGTGGGCGCAGTAGGCCACTGGCCCCTTGGCAGCAGGAGGTTGAGGACACCGGGGAACTGTCTTTGGAGCTGGGTCCTTTCGCGGATGGCCCCCATCTTTGGGGGAAGAAGGGAGGTGGGTCATGCGAGACAGAATTGCGTGTGATGGTTAAATCGCTGGTTAAGCCTGAAAGAGTGAGTTGGAAGAATCCCAAAGCCCTCACTTCCTGGTTGTGTGACCTTGGGAAGCTTACTTAACCTCTATGAGCCTCAGTTTCCTCATCTGTAAAGTAGGGATAGCAAGGCTACCTTCTGTGTTAGCCATCCTGTGACTGAGCATCTACTCTGTGGCAGGCGCGGTGCTGGACACACGGCTCTGAACATGCCTGCCTTCGGGGGGCTACTTTCTAATGGGAGAGAGGAGGATGTTAAAAAAGAATAAAAGTAAATTATATTAATATATTGGGAGGAGAGAAGTGCTATGAATGTAGGAAACACTAGAGGGCAAACAGCCCAGTTTCTTCAACAGATAAATTGCAAGGAAAAAGACAAACCAACAAAAAAAGAAGGGGGAACTTATAGATTTAAAAAAGATTTAAGGGATAGATCAACCGTTTGCAATATCTGGACCTTCTTTGGATACTAGTTTGAACAAATAAACCATAAAACTAAGTTAGACTGTCAGGGAGATTTGAACACTGGCTGGATTTGGGGTACCACTACAGAATCATTGGTAATTTTTGAAGTTATGATAATGGTATTGAGGTGATGTTAAAAAAAAAATCCTCATCTTGGTGATATTTACAAAATGTTTACAGGTGAAATGATACGATGTCTGGGGTTTGCTTCAAAATTGTCCAGTGGGTGGGGTGGGTGGGTAGGAATCAACGGACTCAGATGGACCAGGATCTGGCACCGAGAGGTGGGTATGTGGGTTCATCTTACTGTTCGATCTACTTTCGTTTGAGTTTATAATAAGACGTTTACAGAGAAATGAAAGTCCTATTCTGGCTTCACGCGTCACTCAGAGTAAAGCTTGGATCCCTTCAATGGCTGACACCACCCCACGGGTGACTCAACACCCACTTCCTCCCCGTCCTGACCTCCCCGCCTCCCCCTCTCGCCGCTTCAACCATAGTGGTCTTGCTCTTCTAGATCCCTGCAGGATCGCCCTCCTCAGGACCTTTGCACTTGCTGTTCTCTCTCCCCTCCCTCAGGTGTCCTCCTGGCTCGCTCCCTCCACAAATTACGCCTCTGCTTAAATGTCACCAGCTCAGTGACACCTTCCTCGTCACCCTATTTAAAATTCCAACCCTCCACTTAGCACCCTCCTCCCGGTTCCTGCTTTAGTTTCTCCACAGCACGTATCACCTCATAATCTACCAGATAATTCGCGGGTTATTTTGTTTATTGCTCCACCAGAGGGTCAGCTCCAGGCGGGCAGGGATGTTTGTCTTTTTATTCTCTGCTGCATCCTTAGCATCTAGAAAAGTGTCTGGCACATAGTAAGTGCTCAAGAAACCCCACAAAACTGTTGAATGAATGAACGAGGCACAGAAACAGATATTGATCAAGATATTAGCATGAAGGAAAACTCCAAGAAGCTTCCCGAGGGTCTCTGGATCATGGGGACCCATTATTCCCCTCTTTGTGCTGATCTGTATTTTACAAATGTTGCTACAATGACTAGGAATTACTTTTGCCATCTGAAAGAGCAAATAATGATCTTTTAAAACGAAATGCAAGGGATTCCTATTTTTACTAGAACAAAATTGAGTCTTTATCGTCCTCTTTCAGCACCATTGCTCTTGATCCTCACTGAGGAAGCAGCAAAGCAGAAGGCCCTCCTTGGGCATCCTCGGGTGAGCTCCGGGCTGGGGCGGGGCGGGGGGAGCGGGGCTCGAGCAGGCGCAGTGGGCGAGCGGTCATCCCTCCTCCTCTCCGGTCTCGGTATACGGCACCCCCATCCCCCAGGGGCACAGAGAAGAAACCCTTCACTTTACCTCGCTCCCCACGTCCCATCCTTCCCAAGTCCAGGCATCTTTCTCCAAAATGGATGCTGAATTGGATCACACCCCTCTGTCGGCTCCCCTGACCTGGCCCAGCCGCGGTCGTCTCTTGATTGACACCCACAACAGTCTCCCGGCTGTCTTCTCCTGCAGCTCCCCCGGCCCCAAGGGAAAACATAAAGAGCACCTAGGTCACTGCTGTGCGTAACCCCCCAGAGACATCCCGCTGCTCTTAGGATGGAGACTGCAGTCCCCTCTGCGGCCGCCCACAGGGCTCACCTGGTCTGGCCGCTGCCCACTCTCTTCCCTTCACCCGCCTCCAGCCAGGCGCCCCTTCCCAGCCTGTTCTCCAACGGCGCCGGGCACGTTCCTGGCAGGAGCACCGTCTTACAGCTCCTTCCTCGCCAGCCGACTCCTTGCCATCGTCCAGGTCCAGTTCCACCGGACCTGGCCTCCGAGAGGCTGTCCCCTGGACCACCAACCAGAGCTCCCATCGCATCACCGGGGGTTCCCTCCATCCCCCAGCACTGCTCTGGATCTGAAACGACCCTGGGTATCGTCTCTCTCCCCTGCCCTTGGTCTCCTTGCTTGTCACAATCCCCCCACTGTGCACAACACAGCCTGGCACACAGTGGGAGCTTAAAACACGGTTGTTGAATGTATGCAGACCCCCACCTCACAGCCATCACTCGGGGCGACGGATGGTATGAAGAGCTTGGTAGACAATGCAAAAGCTTCTGATGTAACGTTACGTGAAAATCCAGGCCGCAAAATTGTGTGTCTGGGACGATTACACCTGTGTTGGAAAACTAACAAAACAAAAAAAACGTGAACAACTGCCTAGGAAAAGGCAGGAACAAAGTACTCACTATTTAAATTTTGAGCTATCCCTGGAGGTGGGACTCTGGGGAGTTTATATTTCTTTGCTCTGCTTTTTTGTATTTTCCACATTTTCTCTAAGGCACAACCTATTTCTTTTATAATGAAAAAGCCATAAATGAAAATGTAGCAAAGGAACTCTTGCGCCCTCTGCTGCTCACCGTCTGGTACTGCAGGGCAGCTCTCAGGATCTAACCCAAGAGGAGCATTTGGGGGTGACAGCAAAAGGTGCCCCATCGGAGTTTGGAAGCGGGTTTTCTCTGTACTGGAAGTGGATGAGAAGAGGGATCATGACGGACTCCCCCATCCCCCGGGCGTCTTTCCAAATTCCCCGGTCCCCTCATCTTCTATGGAAAGACCCCAGAACTCCACCCCCCACCTCTCACCCCTGCCGCATCTGAATGAGCCCCTCCCTCCCAGCTCCCCGCCTCCCACCCCTGAAGAGCTCTAACGGGGGAGGCACAGGAGGACAGCAGGGTCAGCTTTCCGGGCTGAAATCCCGGGCCTGACCCTTCGTGCCTGTGTGTCACTGGACATGCTTCTTAACCGCTCTGGACCTCAGTCTTCTCATCCATACAATGGGATGGTGATAAATTGAGGTTTCGCAGCCTTAGCACTGTTGACAGTCTGGGCCAGATAACCCTCTGTCGTGGGGCTGCCTTGTGCATTGTAGGATGTTTAGTAGCATCCCTGGCCTCCACCCACTAGACGCCAGGAGCACCCCACCCCCTAGTCGTGACAACCCAGAGGGTCTCCAGATATTGCCAGCTGTCCCCTGGTTGAGAACACTGCACTCTTGGTTTCTATTATTACACCTCGCTGCAGTTTCTGCTGCTAGAAGGTGCTCAGAAGATACCAACATGCATTACTGCAGAGTAATTTAGGGATCATCTGCTCTGATAAGAGAAAGGGGGAAGAGAGAAGAGTGGGAATTGACAGGGAGCCTGAGATTCCCTCCTTTCTACCTGCATCCCCACCCCAGCTGGCTGCTCCCGCAAGCCAGGTTAGCTCGCATTCCTGGTCCCCAGACATGTCCCCCTGCCCCTGCCTGAGCAGGCCCCAGGCGGCAGAGGTGGGGCGGGCCTCCCAGGCCCCTCACGCTGGGCCTGCTGTGCTTTGGTGCTGTCTGCAGGCCTCCATGGCGAGGAGAACGTAGTCAATTAACCTAGAGGAGCAATAGCAGTAAGGGTCAGAGTTATTGTGAAAAAGAAAAGGCGGTGAAAGATTCTGGCAAACAGGCCCCAGTGCGCTGGACAAGGGAGGCGGAACAGCTTGGCTAAACTGAGGGAAACCTCAGCAGCGTGGGGGCCTCAGTGTCCCCTCGAGGGGACGGAGCCAGCTAGGAAAAGTGAGACTGGCTCCATACCTCGGCCTGTGGAGGCAAAGAGAATGCAGTGGGACCCAGGTCTCCCTGGGTTCCTGCTAGGCTGGGGCAGAGAGAGCCACAAGACTGGCTCGGAAAGTGCTTGCAGCTTTGGGGGTCCTGCTAGGGGAAGGGGGATTCTTACTTCCTCAGTTCCTGGGGAGAGAAGATCTTTCCTCAGGGAGCCAGAGATTAGCATAGAGGAAGGTTCTTGCTGGAGCAGCCTCCTGCTGTGAGTGGAGCTGGGGACCCTGCCCTGGGGACATGGCCTCTGATGTTGACAATGATACTCAGGTCCTGGGTGCTTATGAAGGGCCAGGCGCTGTACCACGTGCTCTACAAACTTTATCCCATCAAATCCTCACCACCACCCGGTGTGACAGCCTTGTAGGGGATCAGAATTGGCCACCCCAAAATGTATCTCTTTGGCTTGATTATTTTTAAGGACAAAAGACTCTGAAAGATACTTTGACCTTCCCCGTGACTGCCTCAAAGAATTTAAGTCAGAAGGCCTGTCCCAGGAAGGAGCTAATACCGTAAGATAACTCGAGTATAAAAACACTAAGCGTGGTAGACAGGAAGATAAAAAAGGCAGGCCCATTTTTATCCAAGTTCTCTCTCGGGTCTCACTGTCTATAGATGGCCCAGCAAACGCTTGTTTATCAAACATTTGCTTTTCCATTCCATGTGGATTGCCTTCCTCCCATTTGAAGTCCCAAACCGCTACCCTCAACATGCTCCTTTGTCTTTAGCTGAAGATGGTATTTAAGGCGGTGGCTTCAGCCATTTTGGAGAGTTACTCAGTTTTCCTGGGTTTCTCCCCTGTATACATGTTATTAAACTTTGTTTGATTTTCTCCTGTTATTCTGTCTCCCGTAAGTTTAATTCTTAGACCAGCCCGAAGGACATAGAGTGTAGAGGAATTGTCTTCCTTCCCTACAGCCTCTAGTCATCCATTATTCATTCAGCAAATATTTTTAAGCACCTACTGTGTGCACATTTGTTGGGCGCCTATGGGGTGCCAGCTTCTGTGCTGGGTGGTGGAGATAGAATGGTGAGAAGAAACAGATGTGGGGGTGCAGAGCAACTGTTAGGCCCCCACCTTGCTGGTGGGAATGTGAGATGGTGCGGCCACTCAGGAACACAGTGTGGCAGCCTCTTATAAAGTTAAACATACACTCACCACGCGACCCAGCAGGCCCACTCCTGGGTGTTCAACCTAGAGAAACAAAAACCTGCGTTAATGCAAAAACCTGTCCATGAAGGTTTAGAGCAGCCTATTCATAATCACAAACCGGAAACAGCCCAGATGTCCCTCCCCCGAGGATGGACAAACACACGGTGGCACGTCCATGCCGTGGACTGAGACTCAGCAATAAAAGGGAATAAACTACTGACAGACACAGCAACATGGATGAGTCTCAAGAGCGTGATGCTGAGTGAAAGAAGCCAGCCGTGGAAGGCTATATATTATATGATTCATTTCTCTGACATTCTAGTAAAGGCCAAACTTCAGGGGCAGAGAACAGATCAGCAGTTGCCAATCTGTGGGGTGGAAGGAGGGTTTGGCTAAGGGGCAGCTTGAAGATATTTTGGGAGGTGACAGAACAGGTCTGTATCTTGATTGTGCAGGTGGTTACACAGCTCGATGCATTTATCAAAACTCGTAGAACTGAACCACAAAAAGAGTGAATTTTACACTATGTAAATTTAAAAAAGAGAGAGAGAGATGGACCCGGCTGTCATGGAGATTATCTCCAAATAGAAAGAGAAAAAATAAACAGGCAAACACATAACACACTTAGGAGGAGGGATATGGAGAAGCACAAGGTCGTGTCAGGGGACAGAGGCAGATGGGCGGTGAGCAATCAGGGTGGGCCTCACTGAAGAGGTGACGTTTGAGCAGAGGCTGGCAGAAGGTGAGGGAGGGAACCCCATGAATGTCTGCGGAAGACTGTTCCAGGCAGAAGGCAGGAGCTGGCTTGGAGTCTTTAAGGAACAGTGAGGAGGCCAGTGTGGCGGGGGCAGAGTGTGTGTGGTATGGAGTGAGCTGAGGTCAGAGGGTACAGGAAGCCAGGCCTCCGAGAGCCTCGAAGGCCACTGTAGGATGGGAGCCGTGGGGGTCCTGAGCAGAGGAGGGACACGATGTATCTTTGTTTTACCAGGATCCCTCTGGCTGTGTGTGAAGCGTAGACTGTCAGGATGAGGCGGGAGGCAGGGACCAGCGAGGAGGGGACTGCACGCTCCAGGCGGGACATGAGGGTAGCCCGGACCAGGGTGGTAATGATGGAGGTGATGAGAAGTGGTCTGATTCTGGGTGCATTTTGAAGGTCGAACCAATAGGTTTTTCAGACTGAATGTGGGGTGTGCGTGAAAGAGAGCTCATGAAGACTCAAGTATTTGGGGCTCAACTTCTGGAAGAACGGGGCTGTCACATACAAAGATGGGGAATATGGTGGAGAAACAGGTTTGAGGTGAAAACCAGGAGTTCTTTTATCCTCTCCAACTTGTAGATGAGGAGGCTGAGGTCCAAAGAGACTGACTCACTTGCCGGAGGTCACACAGCCAGTGTGGGACGGGGATGGGGTCTGAAACAGATCTGCCTGGTCCTGAGCTTTGCCCAGTCTGCAGGCTCCTGCTCTAGACCAATGCTACTCGTTGCTGTTAGAAATGCAACGTCTGGGCCGGCCCGGTGGCTTAGGGGTTGGGTGCGCGCGCTCCGCTGCTGGCGGCCCAGGTTCAGATCCTGGGCGCTCACTGATGCGCCACTTCTCCAGCCATGCTGAGGCCGCGTCCCACATACGGCAACTAGAAGGATGTGCAGCTGTGACATACAAGTATCTACTGGGGCTTTGGGGGAAAAAATAAATAAATAAATAAAATTATAGAAATGCAAAGTCTTGGGTTCTGCCCAAGGAAGCATTTGGTATGTGCCTCGTGCTGTTCACAATGAGCCTTGTATCATCAGCTGTGCTTTTGGCTACAAGTAACATATCATCTAAAAGAGGTTTAAATTCTAAGTTTTCTAGAAAGTGTGTCATATAACAAGAAGTCCTGAATTAGATGGTTCCGTGGTTGGTTAATTCAGCAGCTCACTTATGTTGGACATGAAGATGGGGGCCTCTGCAATTCTCCTGGTCTTTTCCTTGGGGTCACATGATGGCTGCTGCAGCTCCAGACATTCTGACTTCTTTCACAGATAGGACAGACGGAGGAGAAGTTTCTCGAGTGTCTCAATCTTATCACACAGGAAAATCTTTCCCAGAAGCTCCCAGGAGACATTGACTTACATCTCATGGGCCAGAACCAGGGCATCTGCCTACCTATCAACCAATCGCTGGCCAAAGGGAATGATTTAGATCAATAACAATTGACTCCTGGGACTGGGGGTGCAGCGTCTCTCCGTTGAGCACTTTGCTGTCTGCTCTATGCTGGAACAGGGGGGAGTTCTCTCACGCAGGAAGAAGGGAGGATGGCAATCTGTCTGCTGCAGGCCTCCGGGCAGGCTTTAATGTGTTATCTTCAAAGAAGGTTCTATCCAGTCCCCGGGAAGCTCCACTAGGACCGATAGCAGAGGAGATCACAGAAAATCATTAAACTTAGGTGCCACCATGGAACCACGCAAATTACTATTTTTAAATGAATCTCACCATCTCTGTCTCTGCTAGTGCTGTTAGGCCGTGTTCTGTATGTATGTGTGTGTGTGTGTGTGTGTGTGTTAGAGGCATGAGTTTTAAAATCCAACCTTGTAAATGTGACTTCAATTTTGATGACTCTATTTTGGGCTTTTTTTTTCCTTTTCTTTCTCTCTCTTTTCTTTCCAGGATTTCACTATAGAGAGAACCAGCTCAGGCTTCTTTTGCGCTCTGAGAGTCTCTACGCGATCCTTGCAACAGCCCCGCGAGGTGGGTTTTATTACCCTGTTGCGTGGATGAGAGCACCGAGGTCCAGGTGTGGGAGGAGTCCCCGGAGCGGCTCCGCTTGGCCAGCTCCCCTCCCCATGACCCGTGGAGAACGGACTCTCACCCTGATTTCCACTAGGAAGGCATTCGGGAAATGAGCCCTGGTGTTGCACTGACAAGGCTGGCCGGCTGGACCAAGATGGAGCCAAGAATCCCCTTGTCACCTATAGGACACCCCCAAGATTTCTTTCCCCACCACCCCCGTACTCTCAAAATCACAGCGTCCAAAGGCAGACACTTGTTTAACAGCTACCTCGTGCGCCCTCGTGTGCCTCCAAGGTGTAATAACATCGTAGGGTTTTCACAACAGTAACAATGTTGATCGTGGCCGATGTGCCAAGCAATGTATTAAGAGATTTAAACACACTATCTCAGTTTTGATGTAATTTGGAATAAGTTATATATGACTATTGTAAAAATAAAAAAATCACACAGCACACAAAGGTAGACAGTGAAAAGTTATCTCCCTCTCACCCCATTCCCCGTGATGTGAAAGGCACCCTCTAATGTTGGGCAGTGCACAACCTGCCCAACTTTGCACTGCGGCCCTGATATGGGTCTGTGTGCAAATGTGTCTGTGGGATAAATGACTAGACATAGAATTGCATGTGTCTGCAGTCCATTCCAGGGAGCAATTAGTACCACTTTGAATCAGCACTGGCACTGGTTGCAGTGGCAGACATTTTTCTCATTATTTCCTTCATTCAGTAAACCACTATTGAACACCTACTGGATGCAAGGCATTGCGTTAAGTCCCCTGAGAGACCCAGGATGAGTCAGACTCACTGGACCACACAGGTGTGATCTGAAGGCTCTCCAGGAGGCACAGAGGGCTGCTCACCTCTGCCTTGGCAGGCCTGTCAACCCCCTGGGGGTGGCACAGCCCGTGCACTGCTGCTCCAGGAGCTCATTCCTGGAACGTGATCCGATGAGCAACTGGGCGCTTGCTGGTAATGGCAGCACCTCTCCGAGCAGCTGGTGCATCCTGATGGGAAAACAAGGGCTTCAGAGTTAGACACACATGGGGACAAGACCCCACTCTGCCATTCCAGTGTGTGACATCGGGCAGGTTTCTTGTCCTCGCTGACACCTGAACTTCCTTACCTATAAAATCTGGACAATAATAATTACTTTGGGGGCTACAGGGAAATTCGGATGCTTCAGAAATATTTGTTGAATGAATGACTTGATAAAATCTTGGTGGGAGCCATGCTCGCTCAGGAGACATTTAAGACTAGGCGTGTCTCAGATTAAATACTTAGTCATTTCTCCTCCCGGAATACGATTCCTCCTCTTTATCAGCCAGGTCTCTTGATTACAAGTGGAAGAAAAAATAACGTGAGCTGGCTCAAAAGAACCAAAAGAAATTTATTGACTCACACATCTAAAGCGCTCATGGATGGGTCTGACTTGGGACATGAGATGCTCACATGACGTCATCAGGGATCTATGTCTCTCCCCGTCTTCACTCCGCCTTCCCCTGTCTGGGCTTCATCCTCAGCCAGGCTCTCCTTGCTGGTGGCAGGAAGGCAGACACAGCTCTAGGCTTACATCCCATTCCCTCAAAATCCAGTGAAAAAAGAGAAATTCTCTGTATGAGATTTAAAAATCATTCCCAGGATGCAGTGACATCGGCTCTGATTGGCTTAGCTTTGGCCGCGCCCCATTCTTGAACCAGTCACTGTAGCCAGGCCGCTAGGAGATGCAACGCGCTTATTGGCCAGGCCGGAGATGGGGGGGGGGGGTCTCCAAGGAGAATATCCTCAAGAAGTTTGAGGGCGAATAGAAGCAGATGATGTCTAAACAGCAGATGTCCGCCCTGCTGCTCAACCCTTCCCAAAAACGTCTCCTGGACCCCTCTGCCTCGTATGAGGGATGCTGTCAGAAAGGGCAAGAGACTTAAAGGAAAATGCACCTGTTTTCCGTATAGGAGTTGATGCGGGCTGGAGACCACAGCTGCCGAAGCTGAAAGGCGCAGAGGGTGAGAAGTGGAGCCCGAATGTCCAGGCAGGTGTTGGAGGGATAGACGAATGCACCGGGATGTGAGAACGGGACTCTTTCTGACTCCAGTTTGGCGGGAGCCCCAAAGGCCAAGAGAAACCCAGTGGGTAGCAAGCGCCCCTCCCCCCTCCTATGCAGGAATTGCAAAGGGGGTGGTCACAGTTGGTTTTGAGACCCATAGCTCAGCGCCTACCTTGAGGAGGCTGCAGAAGCTGAAAGAGAGGGCTGTTCGTGGGAGACGCTGCTCGGGGTGCTGTGGCCTTTCCCTGCTGTCAGCACCCCAGCCCTGTGGTGGAGAGGACGCTCTGGCTCTTCACCTGAAGCCAAGGCAGAGAGAGGTGGGGAAGTACTGAGAGTTTGCCCTGTGTCTCCTGCACAGACCAATGCCAGACCCAGGCCTAGAAAAGTCTAGAAGTTCGAGATTGCGGCTGCTCAGCCCCTGCAGTATGATGGATTACTGCCGGCTGCAACAGGAAGTGCTCTAGAGCGGGTCAGAGGTGTGAGTTTCTTCCAGGGACTGGTTCTCAACCCCACAGAAGCAGCCGGCCTGGGATCGCTTGCGATTCCCAGCGGCAGGGCTGCCTGGAAATGTGAGCGAGCCAAGTGGAGGTGCCACAGGATGTCAGGGGTCTGTGGGCAAAATGAAGAGTGGTCAGCCAGAGGAGACGTGTCACCTACATCTGAGGAAGTACATTCAGAGGTTCCCAGTGGGAGAATTGCCAAGAACCCCCTACACACACACACACACACACACGTATACACACACACACCCTAATAAGAGAAGGAGTCGGCTGCAAACACCCACTGAGCCTAGAAAGCACGATGCCACATCCTAACAGCGCCAGCCACTTAAGGCCTTCATGTCTCCTTCCCTCTTTGGAGTCTGGTAGGGGGTGGGGGGGCAGAAGAAGTAAGGGTGGGGCAGGGGAGAAGTGTAACATGAATAAGTTTGGAGTTTTGACATGACTACGCATTTTAATTACTGAATTTAGACCGTTGTTACACTTGGAAGCGACTGGAAGACGTTTTATTATTATCATCATCATATTGTTGTCATTATCTAAGAGGGAACAGAAAAGCTGTGGGGTCTGCCCGATAGGTCACGCAGGGCCAGGTAAAAATCATCCAGCCAAGAGTGTGTGAAGGGGGAATGGGAGGGAAAATAGGGTTGATGATTGCATCTTTCGACTTCCATTCTTTCCACGTACCGCAACGTGTAAGCCCCACATGCTAGCTGGAAGATCCAGTGATGGCAGGCGAGGTGGTGGCTCTTGGTGTCCCACGTTCTGGGGCTTCCGTGTAGAATGAGACTTCAGATCAGGTTACAGGAAGGGTGCCCCTGGAAGGCTGGAAGTCTCAGGTGCTAACATGGGAGTCACACTGTAATTGTCTTCAAAAATCAACCCGCGATGGAATTAGAGAAGTTAGTGTGGCCATTGATGCTACATGTGAGAAAGCTTTGAATGCTGTTCAGATCTGAAGATGTTGGTAAAGAGGGCAATAAAGAGTGGATTTGGAGCAAAATTTTATATCTCCTGCCAAGAGCTACCTGATCGATCTGGTTTCAACTGTCAAGGATGGAGTGAAAACTTATTTTGTGCCAAAATAAGTTATCTTATTTAAATTATCCTATATAAGTTCTCTTATTTTGTGCAGATGCATTTCAGGGGGAAGGCAATGAACTCTGGCTTCCAAACACAGTGTAGCTGCCAAGTTCTCCCACCTCATGAGCTGACATCTGATTGAGAGATGGCCTCAGAGAGAACTTTCTGGATTGTATCTCAGTAACCACCGACCCAGCCTGTCAAACCCAGAGATTTAGGATGGTATCAGACCTCCAATCTGGAAGAACTTAGCAACTTCATGGTGCCAGATCTAGGGGGAAAATATGCACACATAGAAACCAGAAAAGCGTAGAATGATGGGGAGAAAGAAAGAAAGAAAATGAAAACACTCTGTTTCCACTGGCAGAAACCAGTTTTTGCCAGGAAAACTGGAATGTTGACTTGGTACGCACATAATTCAATTTTCTACACACTCAGAAGTAAAGAAAAAGCCAGACACTGGGAGAAATTGCTGATACAATTTTTAACGTGGGCAAAGGCAGTATGGATATGAACTCAGGCTCATGTAAAATGCTTGATAATTGAGAAAGGTAAATTCCAGCACGTTTTGCACAGTATGGTCTCAATGATGTGGAAATATCTATCTATCCAAATATCTATCTTCATTTCTAACTAGCTTGATTTATCATCATAGACAAAAGATTAGATGACTATACACCAAATTGTTAGTCACTGGTAGGGCATGAGCAGTTTTTATTTTTGGTCTTTATATTTTTCAGTGTTTTGAAATTTTTCTAAAGTAAAAAAGATGTATTTTTAAATGATATTTTTAGCTAACCAGCGCCTTCGTTATGGAAACAAGACACATGTACCTGAACTCACGTGAATGCACACACAGCATAGAAGGTTCTAAATGGGGAGCTACTCTCCTCTCCCATCTTTCCAACACTCCTAGGCCCCACTGCCTTGAGATAACTACTGTTAGAATTTTTTGCTTCTATTTTTTTTTAGGTTGTTACCATTAAATAGTATACTAGGAATGAAAAGCTGGATGGAGTCTGCAGCAAACTGAGGGTTCGAGCCACATGTAATGGGAGGGGGCTGATACTCTGCGCCACCTGGTGGCTGGACTTCAGAATGCAGGCCCCCTGCAGCCCAATCTATTTCAAGAGAAGGCAGAAATACGGAGTTATATGTGAAATATCCCAAATTTCAAAAGTTAGCAACTAACTCGAAAATTTTAAAAGCAATGTCTGGGCCAAACAGAATACGTGTTAGGACCAGTTTCCAGAGCCTTGAGGCCTCTGCTTTAAGAAATAAATGCAGAGGGCTGTTTCTTATATTATCAGCCCTAAACAATATCTAGCCATAAGAGAGGTGAGGAATTTTGTTCGTGTACATTCTTCCCACTGCCCCTTCTTCCTTTCACCTCCTTGTTTTTATTAGTTATATTATTGCTTGTTCTACCAGTGGCCTTTATGACTTTATATATTTATGCTCCATCTAAAAAATTTTATCAACTTTTTACAGCATCTACAATGTAAGAGGAAGAAAGCACCTTTCTTTAACCTCTTTGGTGTGAATGATTACCCTTTATTATGTATCTGCAACATTCCAGCCACCTTACATTCACTCATTCATTCATTCATTCGCTTGACAAATATTTATTGAGTGTCTGCCTAGGTGCCAGGCACTGTTCTGATCAAGGGAAATACAGTGGTAAACAAACACACAAAATGCCCTGCCTTTGTGGAACTTGTACCCTAGGAGGGGATATGGACAATAAATTAACAAATAGGTCAGATGGATATTACGTTAGAGAGTGTCAGAGGCCAAGGAGGAACGATACAGCGGGGAAGGAGGAATGTGAAGTGTCAGTGTGTGCATGTGGGTACATGTACGTGTGCCTGCGTGTGTGTGCGTGCACACGTGAGTGTGACATTTTAGCTAGGGCAGCCAGGGAAGGCCTTCTGGAGAAGATGACTTTTGAAGGACAGATGGAGTGGGTCATACAAGTACCTGTCGTGTGCACCCTCCTCCCACGGGGCACAGACAGAGCAGAGGACAAGAGGCCAGGTGTGTTGGGTGTGTTGGAGGAACAGTGGAAAAGCTGGCGCTGACTGAGCAAGGAGGGGGTGGAGAGAAGATGGGGTCAGAGAGAAACGGGTGGCAACCCATGGGGGGCCTGAGAGGTCGTGACAAGTACTCCCCTGAGTAAAAGGAGGGGCCATGGGGAGATCAGATCAGAAGAGTGACATGGGCTGCCTTGGATTTTTTTCTTTTTTTGGTGAGGAAGATTGGCCCTGAGCTAACGTCCCTGCCCATCTTCCTCTACATAGCATATGGGACGCCGCCACAGCATGGCTTGATGAGCAGTGTGTAGGTCCGAGCCTGGGATCCGAACCTGTGAACCCCGGGCTGCTGAAGCCGAGTGTGCGAACCTAACCACTATGCTACCAGGCTGGCCCTGCTGACTTGGCTTTTTAAAGGATCTTTTTGGCTGCTGTGTGGAGAATAGAGGAGGCGGCAAGAACAGAGGTAAGGAGACCATTATAAGGCCATTGCGGTATTCTAGGTGGGAGATGACGGTGCTGGTGGCGATGGTGACGGAGGAGCTGATGAGAAAGATGGAATCCTGCAGGGCCTGCAGGATTTGCCGACAGATTGGGTGTGAGAGAGAAAAAGAGGAGTCAGGAATGCCTCCAAAGTTTTGATCTGAACAATTGGAAGGATGAGGTGGCCTTTTATCCATCTTCCTAACTCGCTTCATGTGTCATCAGAAATAAGAGATTAGATGGATATACACCACGATGTTGTTAGTGATCATATTTCAGTGGTAGGGCATGGTGGTTTTTATTTTTCTCTATGTTTTTAGTATTTTCCATTTTTGAAAGCAAAGACTGTATTATTATTATTTTATTTTAGGATTTTCGGGCATGCCAAAAGTGTACTCCGTGAGTGAGGTAAAAACGCTTCCTACCTGGTTGGTTTCTATATTAGTCAGCATTTGCTGCATAACAAACAACCCCAGAATCTTCAGTTAGCAGCTCTTTCTCACTTTCAGATATGTGAGTTGGCTGGGACAGCCCTGCTTCAGGCTGCAGGTGTGGTTCAGGTCTGTAACAGGTTTCTCGTTCTGCAGTCCAGGCTGGATGGGCTGGGGCACGCCACTGTCGTGAGGGATGTGGGAAGTTCCCAGAGGAGCGAGGGGGAACACCCAGAGCCTCTGAAGGTCTAGGCTGGAGACTGGAACCTTGTGGCTCCAGCCCACGTGGCCAGCCTACTGGCCAGAGTAGCCACACGGCCAACCTCAACATCAGTCAGGTCACAAAGGATACTCCGCTGCGAGTGGGGAGGGCGTGACTATTTGCTGAAAAGTAATTGAATCTACCAGAACTTCACTTTGATCTTGTTGTTTGTAGTAATTTTTATTGAGGTTCTTTAAAAATTTTATTACAAGTTATTTTTTAAATGAATGATAAACCTTTTTATTTTTTTATTTTTTTGTGTGAGGAAGATCAGCCCTGACCTAACATCCACGCCAATCCTCCTTTCTTTGCTGAGGAAGACTGGCCCTGGGCTAACATCCGTGCCCATCTTCCTCCACTTGATATGGGACGCCGCCACAGCATGGCCTGACAAGCAGTGGGTCGGTGCGCGCCCGGGATCCAAACCCCGGGCCACCACAGTGGAGCGCGCGCACTTAACCGCTATGCCGTGGGGCCGGCCCCTTATTACAAATTTCATATGTTTGTTGTTGAAATTTTTGACAATACAGAAAAGCATAATCAACCAAATTAAAACTCCCTCTTATTCCACTACCTAGAGAAGAACACTGTTAATATTTTGATGAATATTTATTCAGAGTAGAAAATTCATGCAGATCCGAGTTTCATGGTGGCTGTGACATTCAGACAGTAATGTCCATTTGGACTTAAGCTTAGCTTTGGCTTTTGGAAAGTCAAAGAGACCAATGCCCACTTGATAGTTATTTCTGGCATCCCTGAATCTGTGTGTCACCAGTGGTTCAGTAATCGGGGAGGTTTCTATCCATCTAATCAATAAAACACACAAGGCTTGTTAGTCACTTTCTAGATATAACTGGGAGGTTTTAAAAAAAATGTCTTTATTGCTTTGGATGTTGCGATTGTATTGATCAACTTAAAAATAAATGTAATATTTATTATTGCCAGAATAACATGCTATAGAGAGAGCTTTGGGGATTGTACCTCAGTAACCACCAACCCAGCCTGTCAAATCAGGAGAGCTGGGGTGGCACCAGACCCCAAATCTGGAAGAATTTAGCAACCTCGGATTTAGCCAAATCCAGTGGAAAAACACACACAGAGATTGTGAAAGCTATTGACTTTAAGTGCAATAAATCCTTAAAGATTCTCAAATACTACAGCAAAAAAGAAAGAATTCACATGAATATTGAGAGTGTATTAAGTAAATAATTTAGGAAGACCTAAATTTGAGTCAACAAATATTTTATGCAATTTTAATATCAAATGGAGCTAAGTCAATTAGATTACATAATAATCTTGAAATTCGTGTACTATTTTGGTGTGCCACCATTCATAACATTAAGTAAGACCATTTTTAAGAACTAAATTTGATTTAGTTATTTAATTTCATTTAGAATATGAAGCTTTCAAAGTAACAACTTACTTGGGAACTTTTTGCCTCTTGTGAGGATCAATTAAAAACAGATTGTCAGCTTTTCCACGTCAAAATTTCATGAGGAGGGAAAACTCCAAAACCATATTCCAAACCATCCACGATAATTCTTCTCTATCCTGGACGGGTCCCAGTATGGGAGGTCTGGAAACACTTTCAGAGCGTGGCTCTGTGAAAATTTTGTGTCTTACATCAAAATTCCATCCTCCTCCTATGCCACAGATGAAAATGCACTGGAAAGCAAAATAAGCAAAATAGAAGCTGAGTCTGGCCCTGGATCAGAGCAGGGGCAGGGGACAGCCTTTGGATGGGAGGGGAAGCCCTGCCCATTTCTGGGGGAACGTTTTGGAGGACCCCCACTCTGTATGGGTACACTGCCCTTTTCAGCTTGGAAAGTGATTTCCCATCTGATGTTTCAACCCAAACCTTTGAGGTAGCGCCTTCTGCTGCCCCCATTTTACAGATGAGGAAACTGAGGCTCGTAGAGGCAAAACCCACAAGCAGCCGAGGCAGAACTCACATCTGGGTCTCCTAACTGCACATGCTGTGCACTTTCTGGGCCCTCTCTCTTGGCCAGATCACCTCCTCTCTATGTACCCTGTTTGCATCCTCACCCCCCGCCCCCCGCAGCTCCTTTCAGATCAGCTTTGTGCCAGGGACCCCATGATCCTTGATCAAATCATAACCAAGACAGTAAATAAAACCTATGGTGAACATCAGGGGAGGTCACCCACCTGTGGGACAGGCAGCCTGGTTCAGTAGTGACCCCCTCATCTGTGGGGCTGTGCAAGCAGAGCTGGACACACATGTGGCTGGGATGTTGTGTCGAGAAACGTGCAGAGAGATGATCAGCATCTCGTCCTCTTCTCCTGCCAAGGGTACCCTTGATACTGAGCAATGGGCTCGCTCTGCCCTCCGATCTGAGCCAATTAATCACAATGAGTTAGAGATCGAGAAATGAAGTTTAATTAGATTAGCTGGCAAATCAGAAGACAGGTGACTAGTGTCACAAAGACCCATCTTCCAAGATTACAGAATCTTGAGGCGGTTATATAGGAAAAATGGGCAGTAAGGAGGGGGCCCAGGGATGTTGGTCTCCAGGCATGACGGGCTCCAGGCATCACTTTGTTCCATTCTTCTGTGAGCTGTGATGGATACCTTGTAGGTGCATTTCCTGCCTGTGGTCAGCCTGTTCCTGGAGAGAAACTCATAGAACAAAGTTTTTAATTTATCAGGCTATTGGGGAGTACATAAGTAAGCAGAGGCCATAAATCAGGAGAGCATGTGAATCTTCTGGAGTACGTGCAGAGCAGCAAGAAGTCACACAGATGAGCGGCTGGGGCCATTTTAGGTGGCCTCACTTATGCTCACTTACACCCTCACGTTCCTTTGGGGTGTTCACCTCTCCCCCTCTCAGCCATAGGGTTTGGGGTGATTGTCTCCTGAACTGGGTTGAATAGTGTTCCCTCAAAATTCATGTCCACCCGGAACCTGTGAATGTGGCCTTATTCGGAAATAAGGTCTTTGCTGATGTAATCAAGTGAAGCTGAGATCATACTGGACTAGGGTGGGCCTCAGTCCAGTGACTAGAGTCCTTATAAGAAGAGGGAGGTTTAGCACAGAGACATAGAGGGAAGATGGCCGTGTGAAGCGGGAGGCGGAAATTGGAGTGATGTGGCTACGAGCCGAGGAAGGCCAAGAGCTTCTGGCAACCACCAGAAGCTGGAGGTGGCGAGAAGGATTCGTCCCTAGAGCCTTCAGAGGGAGCATGGCCCTGCTGATGCCTTGATTTCAGCCTTCCAGCCTCCAGAACTGTGAGAGAGTAAGTTTCTATTGTTTTAAGCCACTTGATTAGTGGTACTTCATTAGGGCGGCCCTAGAACACTAAAACAACCCCCGTCTCTGGCTCCTGCTAATTTGTGTCTCCCAGTTCCCTGCCTACCACAGCTGGCTCAGAGACAGACATTTAATCCAGTCAGAACCAATAAGATGCTAGGAGGTGTTGGCTAACTTTTGGGGGAGAAAGGCTTTTCTTTCTCCTCCTCACCCCATGTGAACCTGGAAGTATGCATCCAGAGTTGCTGTGGGAAGAAGAGACTGTGATAGGGAAAAACTGAGAACAGAGGCAAAAAGAAGTATCCCGTGATATCATCCGAGCTCTGGATCGAGCTGAGTCTGTGTGAAGCTAGAACCCCCCTCCCCACCGTGAACTTTCGAGCACAAATTCCCTCTAATTTACCCCTGTTTCATTTCAGTTTCTGTCTAAACGTTTTCTAACTACTACAGGGAATCCAGCACTGGATGGGTATGTGGCCCAAACAGCCTCAAAGATGTGTTTTTTTCCTTCACCCATCTCTTTTAATGAGCCTAGAAATAAATTCTGGACATTCCCCAACTCCCCTAAAGATGGCGAATAATTGAGAACGTGATGTTACAAACACATATTTAAGACTTACCACTTAATCCTAGTTCACCCTGGTCCCCGGAGCAAGGGCTGAGGGATGGAGATGGAGGAGTGATTTGATGGAGGGAAATATAAGGGTCCCTCCTGTCAACTGAAAAAGCAAATTTGTCTCTTATTTTATCTCAAAAGGAGCTTATTCAGGAACAGCCAAAACAATCGCAATTTGGATGTGCATGCCATGGCAAACCACAGGCGAACCCAACAAACAAGGATGGGGAGCTGCCTTTATAAAGAAAAAGGGGGGGTGGGGAGAGCTGTTCTAAAGGAAAGTCCACTGGGGGAAAGGAGCAGTTCAGGGCCGCAAAGGCTTCTCATTGGTTGAGCTGTGGCATTTCTCATTGGCTGAGCTGTGGTGTTTCTCATTGGTTGAGCTGCGACATTTCTCATTGGCTGGGCTGTAGCATTTCTCATTGGCTGAGCTGTGGTGTTTCTCATTGGCTCAACTGTGGCATTTCTCATTGGCTGTGCTGTGGCATTTCTTATTGGTTGAGCTGTGGCATTTCTCATTGGCTGGGCTGCAGCATTTCTCATTGGCTGAGCTGCGGTGTTTCTCATTGGCTCAACTGTGGCATTTCTCATTGGCTGTGCTGTGGCATTTCTCATTGGTTGAGCTGCGGCATTTCTCATTGGCTGGGCTGCAGCATTTCTCATTGGCTGAGCTGCAGTGTTTCTCATTGGCTGTGCTGTGGCATTTCTCATTGGCTGGGCTGTGGCATTTCTTATTGGTTGAGCTGTGGCATTTCTCATTGGCTGGGCTGTTGCGGGGGTGGGAAGAGAACTCTTCCTTCAGTAGTAAACTAGTTTTACTTCCTGTCCAAGATGCAAGCTACTCCCTTCCTGTTTGATGTCATTGACAGTGTGTGATAGGGCATGAGCGCTCCCCCTACAGGCCTTCTGGACTCTAATTTAGTTAAGGTTTCTTTTATTAATTTCCACACTCCTATGCAGAAAAACTAAAGATTCAGGGGCCCTGACATATTCATGTGATGATATTTTGGATGAATCTTCCTGCCCAGCCTTGGAGGTCACAGAGATTGTCACCAGAGCCTGCCCTGTGACTGCCCCGTCTGAGCTCTGGGGTTTGGCTATTCCAGTGGATCCTGGGGCAGCCAGTGGGGGAAGGAAGAACTCAGGCTGTGGCTCCAGGGACAGGAGAGCACTCAGCTCACAGCTGTTCTCCCTTCCTCTGCTCTGGCTCCTCTCTGGGACTAGGGGTGGAAGGAATTCTGTGAACTCCTCCTGGGAACGGCTGTGACCTAGGGAGGGAGCCGGGAAAGCAATACTCCCCTTCATTCTCCTCCTTCCCTACATCCGACTACTGGTCCTCCAAACCCAACCAGAAGGCAGAAGCACTAGGTGGCCCATTGATTGAGCCCACACAAGCAGCCTGCTGACATAGAGCAGGTGGAGAGAGGTGGAGATTGAATTCCTGGACGCAAACAGAATAACTGGTTCAAATGCCCATTCCCAATCAAATTATTTTTCAAAAGTAGGATTGGAGGAAGAAGAAGGAAAGGCAGATGAGATGGAGGAATTTTAACTCTAATTCTAATTCTAGTACACAGACCCTCAAAAAAAAATAATAACCTAAAGGCAAAGTAAGTGCCACGGGGGAAATAAATAAGGGGCTTAGAATGATCCAACCCCTGATCCAATCAGCCAGGAAGTGAGGCCAATAATTAGGGGACACAGGAGCTCACCAAGGGGTCATGTGGGCATGGTATCTCCCCCACAGTTCAAGTAAAGGGATCTGCGTGCTAGGAGGGAGGATGAGAAGATGGATATAAAGATAAAGGACGAGTCTGTAATTTTGGTAGTTGCCCTCTGATTGGTCAGGCTAAGTTTGTAAGTAATGGACATGTGAAATAACAGTTGCTTATACCAGATAAAGGTTACTTCTCTCTCATGTGAAACTCTGAGCTGGTGTGGCAGGTCTGCTCTGTGAAGTAATCAGGGATCTAGTCTCCTTACAACTTGAAGCCCCACCATCCCTCGGGTGTTGTCCTTTCTCCGCATGGTCCAGGATGGTCCCTAACACGTCCTCATTTCCTTCAACAGGAATGGGAGAAGGCAAAGGGGAGGATATGTCTGTTGCATTCAAGGGTATGTATTAGCTAAGCAACAGGCTATGGTGCTGCAACAAAGGGGCCCTAAAACAAGGTGGCTTGAATAAGACAGAAGTTCACTCCTCTCTCGTGTCCAGTGGTGGGTGTCGGAAGAGGAGAGGGCCAGTCATCTGCCTCATCAGCCTCAGTTTCCTTATCCACAAGACAGGGGTGGAAACTCGCCTCCCAGGTTTGGTGACCTCAGGTGTGGGAAGTGTTTGGTTTCACATCCTGTCTCTTCTCTTACTTCTTCCCCTCTCCCTCTGGATGGCCAGCCCTTCGGAAGCAGCAGGAAGAGGTGACTGCGTCTACACAGCCTTCTCCTCTGCTGGAGGAACCCATTCCCCCTCCTTGTTCCATCTCTCCTTCCTTGGAGGACATTTGCTGTGGGGACCTTGCTGTAAACTGGCTCCACGCTGACACTGTCAATGCTCCTCTCCAGGAGGCTCTGACATGAGGGTAACAAGGCCACCTCTCTTCTGGATGCTTGTGACTTCCTGATCTTCGGTATTCACCAAAGAGTGGGAAGCCTATTACCTGAGGCATTTAAATGATTTTGGGTGGGTCACAAACTTCTTATAAATATGCTGATTCACACCATTGTTCTTTCAATCCAGACAAAGAGAAAGTCTTAGGTTGGTGCTGCTGCATTATGAACGCCTCTCTCACACTTGCTAAGCTCCCTTTTCAACACAGAGGAGGCCTTAAGTTCAGAGCCCTCAGGAGACAACAGTATTTACCAAGAATTTAGTGAAGCTGTGTTGCTTTCACAGTATTCTTATGGTTTCTTCCTGTTTCTGTAATTGATACTCATTTTCTCTTCCTCACAACAATGAATATTTTACAGCATTAAGTCAAACCATGTCAGTCCGCTGTTCAAAATCCTCCGGGGGCATCCCAGGACATTCAGAAAAAATCTGAAATGCTTTCTGTGGTCTGGAAGATTCTTCATTATCTGACCCCTGCTGACCTCTTCCTGCTCTTCTGCTGTCACTCTTCCCTTCACTCACTCCTCCTTGACGTTCCTCCAATATGGGAAGCTCGGTCTCACCTTAGGGCCTTTGCACTTGCTGGACCTCCTGCCTGGGACAGATGGTCTCCCCCTAGATCTTTCCATGGCTCACTCTAGTCCTTCATGCAGGTCTCTGCTCAGATGTCACCACCTCAAAGAGTCTCTCTCTGTCTACCCTAGCTAAAACAGCAGGCAAACATCCCCTTCCCGTGTCTCTTTAGCCCCTTATCTCTTCTTAGCACTCCTTGCTGACATGTGTCTGTCTGTCCGTCTATCTATCTATCTATCTAATCTATCTACCTACCTACCTATCTATCATCTATGTATCTATCTAATCTCTCTATCCATCTATTTATCTACTTTTCCCTCCTTCCTCCCTCTCCCTCCCCTTCCTTCTCCTCCTCCTCCTTCCTCTCGCGCTCTCTCTCTCATTTCTTGAGTCTAATTTCTCTCCCCCACTAGAATGTCAGCTTTGTGAGGACAGCCCCTTGTCTTCTTCACTGCTGTACCCCAGGCTCTAGCACAGTGCCTGGCACACAGTAGAAACACAATGAATATGTATTTGAGAGAAAAAAATAATTAATATAGTTTCCTCTTAAAATACACTTATTGAAGTTGAAAAGCAGGTCACTTTAAAGTAAAGCTTTCGGTAAGTCAGCTGTGTAGTGCAATTTGGCAAACTACAGTCAGGTGCTCAGTGATGGGCACACATCATGAAAGGGCTACGCATAAGACCTGGGTTTGGGAAGTGCTTCCCTGAAGTGATTTTGGGGATATCTGGGAGAAGGAGAAGAATTTCCCACCACCCGCCCTGCAGATTAATGAACCGACCACATCTCTTTTCTGGTTGGTGCTAATGACCTTGGAGCACCTATCAGGCACCCCAAACTTGTAGATTTCTTTGGTGCCCCCCCAATTCTGAACCGCCACCTGGTTCTTGCCCTTGTTACCAAGCAATGGACTCACTCTGCTCGCCGCGATCAGAGTCAATTAATCACAACGAGTTAGGAATCGAGAAATGAAGTTTTAATTCGATTAGCCATCATAACTGGGAAGATGTCTCAAAAAAACATCTTCCAAGATTACAGAATCTTGAGGCAGTTATATAGGGAAAATGGGCAGTAGGGAGAGGGTCCAGGGATGTTGGTCTCCAGGCGTGACAGTCTCCAGGCATCACATTGATCCATTCTTCTGTCAGCTGTAATGGATACCTTGTAGGTGTGTTTCCCACCTGCGGTCAGCCTGTTCCTGTAAAGAAACTCATAGAACAAAGTTTTTAATTTATCAAGCTATTGGGGAGTACATACATAAGTGGAGGCCATAAATCAGGAGAGCATGTGAATTTTTTGGAGTACGTGCAGAGCAGTGAGTAGCCACATGGAGGAGGGCCTGGGGCCATTTAGTGTAACAAGATGGCCTCACTTATGCTCACTTACACCCTCACTATCCTCCTCACCCAGGGCCCGATGCCCTTGGAGGCTGCTGGGACAGTTCCTCAATCATTTCTAAGCACCTACTATGAGCCCAGCCCTGAACTAAGTGATTGAGATGTGTCATCTCTAAATGGTAAGAAGTATCGTCCCCATTATACAGATGAGCAATTGTGCAAGTCACACACCTGATTGTGCTGCAGAGCCACAGAGACAGATGTAAGCAGTGGTGTGCTGGTAATACGTTGAGATAGGAACGACTTTTCCCTCCAGGTCTCTTTTCCTCCATGTTCAATTACACCCCCTCCCTCCTTTTCAATTCAAGCTGCCTGGCTTCCCAGTTTGCTTGGCACTGATTTCCAAAAGCCATGATTCTTTAAGGAGATTGAACTGGGATCCTCAAAAGCCCTTTCAGAGGCAAGGGCATCAAGAGTGGAGGCACAGACTAAAGGCCATGATTTAGCCACAGGTGTGTTTTGTGGAGCTGAAAAACTATTTTTCAATTAAAAATCAATTGCCACTATCAAAAAATAAAAATTTTGCACCAAAGTTTGAATTTCTGGATTTTCTTGAAAATTCAGATGGTCAGGCCACATCAGGTCTACATTCCTACACGGCAGCCACCAGCTAGAATTGAGCATCAGCCATTCCGTCCCTTAGAGAGGGGCTGTGCTCGCCCGTTTCCACAGACCTCACTACTCCCTATTGTCTTACTACAACGGGCTTCACTCTTTTACATTTCCTGCCAGATCTATGAGTTTATCATCCTGATCAAAAAATGGAAGAATTTACCCTAGGACTAGAAAACATTCTCCTAGGCTGACAGGAGAGAAAAGAGAATTGAGAGAGGGTTGGGAGTCTCTGGAGAAAGAACTGGACCTGAAGGGGCTACAAGGACTGATATAAGCAGTGTGTGCTGGTAAAAGTTTAATAACTGCTCTCCAGGAAATAAAAACGTGTGTGTCTATAAATTTTACTGGGATAAAGGATGTGTTTGTTGCACAAAATTTACAAATAATAATAAACACTTTATTGTAAATACTCTTTATTATAAATTCCATAGAGCCAATTAGTTCTCACAGAATATTTTTGTTAATTTTTTGCCAAACTCTTGAATCCAAAACCAACTATCACTGCAATTTAGCCATGACTTGACAAAATTAGACTATGGATAAATGCTTGATAACAATACGACTTGGCAAAGAAATCGCTCACCCCACTGAAGAACAAGTGTAGCTCAGACGTGAAAGTGGTTGCAATTTTTGTTCACATTAATGAGAAAGAGGAAAGTAAAACGATGAAGATGTACGTCAGAGCTCCTTCATCTCTGACACGAGCAACTTGTTTGCTGAACTAGATAACAGTGTTCGAATACTGGAACAATATTCTTCCCATTTTTTGTGCTACTCACAATGTATTGGCTACAGACACATTTTTAAGTTTAATTTAACATTTTATCCATTCCAACGTTCTTAAGACTGGAAAATTGAGAGAACAAGAAATTAAGACCTGATTTGTAGTGTTCCTTAATCTCCGTGATGTAAATACACTCCCATGGCCAGTTTCCAGCAACCAAGCTGACGTCATTTAACGCAGAATTGGGAAGAAATATGCAGTTTCTCCCCTCTGTCCCTCATAAGATATAATAGATGTAAATAACCTCAAGAGCACAGACAATAGTAAAATGTAGTAAAATAAGAAAGTGATGAGTTTTTAGTATTTATTACCTTTGTTTTTAATATAATTTACTTAATTATACGTTTAAATAATTTAATTTTTTTAATGGCTGTGTTTAACAACCAGTTTGCAAAAATCCTGAAAATTTAACAATCAGCTTTCAGGAGCCAGTACAAGCCGGCCCCAGTACAGCACTGGATATAAGGGAAGCATCTAGAAATGAGGGGAGAGGAGAAGTTGAGGGCCAGAGTCCTGTGGGGGCTGCATCAGCACCCATGTGAGCACGCATGGTGACAAAGATGGTCCGACGCCAGCACCCTGGACCTACTCCAGCTCTTCGTTCTCGTCAGCACCCAGGAGCTCCTTCTTGCTGGACCCTTCCTTTAGTGACCTCCGGCCTCCATCTCCACTTGACTCACCCCTTGGGGGATGACCCTTTACAATGTCCCAAAGGTGAGGACCTGGGTAACACGGCGAGCAGAACCCCATGCCCCGACTAGCTGAATGGGATCCGATGAAGACTGTTCTGAAGGGACACAGGGGTAAAACACACCCCCGGGGGTGTAATCATCCCCATTCTGCAGATGCAGAAACTGAGGCTTGAGGGAGTAGTTACTTACTCAAGGTCAACAGCTGCCAAGAGGTGGAGGCAACACGGACAACCAGGTACGCCGCCTCCAGACCCATCTCCTGTCTGCAAAGCCCTCCCTCAGCACCCTGGAAACAGCTCCTGGAGCTCGGTGCAAGCACTGTGACGCTCTTGGATTTCAGTGCACAGAACTCTGGAATCTCATTTACCTCTCCCCTAATTAAAACTCATATCCCCCGAAGAGATGACTAGCAACTTGAGAGCAGGGCCTAGGTTGGATATTTGTCATATTACCAGCATTTAGAATTCCAGCTCACTGGCGCCAGAAGAGATCTTAACTACTTGGGCCAGGTCGCCCATTGTACATACGGGGGAAACCGAGGCCCACGGTCATTCAGCAATAACACCAGCAGAATCAGAACTAGAACAGTCTGAGTTGCTGGTGGATAATAAATATTCTGGGAAGGAGAATTAGAGGGGTTGAGCAAAACTAAGAACTAAGAACCAAAAAGCAGGTTTCTCTCTCACCAAAAAGTCCTCCCCAGATGGAAAAAGAGAGTGGAGTCATGTGGTATCCTCAGCTGGATTTAGGGGTCATACCAGGAGAGACTTCCTGCCAGGGTTGGTACCCTAGATTCTCTGAGAAAGCCCTAGAGCAACAGAGACTCCATAAGATGTTCTCCTTGGAAGTACTGCAGAGATTCAGTCAGTGGGGAAACCGAGGCAAGAGAGCAGATGCTTAGGAACCCTCAGAGCCTGAGACTCAAAATGAAGACTTGGGGGTTCTCCGACTTTCATCCCTTTCACCCCAGCAATAAAACGTCTTCTGAAGCAGGGACAGCTCTTGAAGACCACCTAGCACTTGTGCTCCGGGGCCTAGACAAGCAGGAAGCTGGAGACTGTCTGCTGAAGCCATGGTTCCAGCATCTTCCAGGCAGATGGACCCCTCAGGAGGCTGCCGAGACCTCGATGCGGCTGTACTGGACGCCAGCTGAGCTCTGCCTGTGGCCAAAGCTCAGGGCGAACCTGTCGAGCACAGTGAGTGGAGTCAGAGGGTGGCAGGGCCTGGGGGCCTTCCCGGGGGAGACAGGAGTGGACCATCCCCCGGGACCCCCACCCTACCCCACCCCCACCCCTACGCTGCCCTTCCTGCTTCCTGCCTTAGTGTGAGCATTTCCATCTTCTGGACTGCTCTGCCCTCGTCTCCCTGTGTCCGCCCTCGCCCCCCACAGCCTGTTCTCCATCACAGCTGGAGGGACCTTTCTAAGCACAGAGACCAGCTCCTGTCACTCCTGCTTAGAAAGAGCCGCCCCCTTATCATGCTCAGCCTAACATCCAGGCCCCTCTCTGCGGCCGGCCTCTCCCACATCACCTCCTTCTGCTCCCACTTGCTCGTCACCCCCGGCCACGTGGGTCTCCTGTCTCTCTCATCAAATTACCCTACTTGCTCCTACCCCAGGGCCTTTGCATTTGCTGTTCCCTCCCCTAGAACACTTTCTTCCAGCTCTTAGAAAGTTTGGCTTTTTCTCATCATTCAGGTCTCAGCTCAACTGCTGCCTCTTCAGAGAGGCCTTCCTTTCCTTCAGTAGAGACAGATTCACCGATGACCTGTGATGTGCCGGCCACTGCCCTAGGCCCTGGGAATAGAGCAGCGAATGACACAGGTACACAGAAATATCCCCACGGTCATGAAGAATTTATGGTAAATTTGGATCATGAATGTACCTGTGGTACACCTGTACTCTAGCTAAAGAAACTGGACACCCCCCAAATCGACGTTCTGATGTGTTCACTTGCTGATAGGTTAACCTGCCTATTTTCCTCACAGTATAAACGCCACTCTGAAGTTAACTTATCCGTGCATTTATGTGTTTTGTAGTCTCTCTCCCCCTTACATTAAAATGTACCTTCCCTCTAAGTCCAGAGACAGGGTCTCTCTTGGGCACGGGTCTGTCCCCAGAACCCAGTACAGTGCCTGGCTCCTAGCTGGCACTGGAAAATATTTGCTGAAAGTGAATAAATGGATTCCTGAGAAATTGGGATAAAAGACGGATTTCTGAAAGTTCTTTTTTGTGATCATATCATCCTGGGAATGGACGGGTCTCTTCTGAACCTAAGTAACTTGATTAGAAAGAGAAAGGAACAACCCCACTGACCACAGATTGCAAGAGGGTCTGAGCCCCTTGGTTACTAGTGTGTCCCTAAAGGAATTGAGGAAGTGGACAGGTAAGATGCAGGCCCCTATTTCCCACAAGCACTGAGGCGTGAGGACACGAAGAGAAGTAAGCCCCAGAGCAGTGGATGTTGGCTCTATCCAGCATCCATTCTCCCATTTCCTTCCGGAATGAGGTCTCCTGTGCTGCGTATGGTCTTGGTAGGACTGTCAATCAAGAAGCTTTGCCCTATCCTGGCCAAGCTGGGGGCTAAGGGGTGGGCACAAAAACCAGGCTTTGGCCAATCAGACTTTCTCCAGGGAATGTGACTCTCTTATGGAGCAACAAAGGACTGAAGACAGTTGGTGCTGAAAAGACTGTCCCCTTAGTGCCTGCTGTCAGCATCCCTGGAACCTCCCTTGTCCCCACGCTCCCCAAGGTCAAGATTCTCTCTCTATCTCTCTGTGGCCTCTCATATTAGGGGCCCCTGAACTACAAGGACTGGAGTCATGACTCTCCCAAACTCAGACCTGCCTCTGGCCCCTGCCAAAGCCCCTAACTTCCTGTCTTCTCCAGAGGTCATGGCAGACCCAGCCTCCTTTCTCCAAGGGCTGGCCAGGCCCCCCCATGTGGTCCTGAGTCCCCAGATCCAGCGTGACACTCCCTCAGCTGCAATCACGTGCTGCCTTCCCCCCAAGCTGGCTTCCACCTGCCTCTCTACCTACTTTGCTCTTTGTTCTGGAGGAGGGGTCTGGAATCTTCTCCCAGGAAAGCCAGTATGGCAGAGATCCCAGGTGGCTCTTGGTGTCTGTACCTCCTTTATGTCTAGTAACAGCACCCTTGATTTTCAGCTGGGTACATGGCTACTCAGACTAAAGATAATGTTCCTCAGCCTCCCCTGCATGGAGGAGTAGCCAAGTTCTGTCAAAAGGGATGTGGGCGGAAGTAACGTGTGCATCTTGCAGGTCGGGTCCTCCTCTTCCCCTGCCCTCCTGCAGGAATGTGGTGGTTCACGTCACGGGCCACGTGGAAAAGGTCCTGTTGAATAGACGGCAGAGCAACAAGACAGAAGGAGCCTGGGACCCGGGATGACCTCTCGGAGCACAGCCCTGGACTCTCAACATCCGGACTATTCCAAGCAGCCAAACCTATTTCCTAACTAACATGGCTGGGTTGCCGAGGGGCCTGCAGCAGGTGCCATCCAACAAACTTGGGGTGTTCAGCTGGCAGAGAACACTCCGGGATGGGGTGGACTGGGTTAGAGGTTTTTACACTGGACTAATGCTGCATCCCTGCAGGGGCCACGCTGGGGTGGGACTTGGCAGACAGCTGCAGGGAGGCGATTTCCAATTCAGTATTTGATTGCTTTCCTTTTTAATCTTTTAGAGCCTCCCAGGAATAGGATGGTAGTCGGGAGCTGGTGACTCCCTTTACTGCAAGCAGTAACCAGGGCATTTGCCAAGGATGCTCAGGATTATAGTGCTTTCATGTCCCTTCCGATCCTCTATTCCTCTCTTCTCTTATTCGAATGGCCCAAGGTCCCATGATGCTAAGATTCTGAACTCCTCTCTGGGACCTAAAGACCTTACGTGACCTACCTCCTACCCACACAGCTGATCTGATCTTCTACCCCTCCTCCTTCCTTCCCTCCCTTTGTTCCAGCCACACTGGCTTCCTTGCTGTTCCGTGCACATGCACATACACTCCCAACCTCAGGGCCCTTGCACTTGCTCTTCTCTCTGCTAGAACTCTCCTCCTCCTCATCTTTACATGGCTGCCTCCTTCTCAGTAACTTAAATTGCACCTCCTCAGAGAGGCTGTGCCTCTCTGACCACCTACTCTAAATTAGCCACACCCCCTGGCCCTCTGTCCCCCTCTCTGCCAATAGGGCTCTCTCAATGAATTTTGCTGTTTTCTTTTCTGCCAACAACACACCACTCACTGAAATACTCTTGTTGATGGCTTATTTGTGACCCCTCCTCCACTAGAATGGAAGCTCCGTGAGGACAAGGACCTTTTCCCTCTTAATCTCGGCCACATTTCCTACGGCCCAGAACACTGCATGGTACATAGCAGGGACTTAATAAATATCCTCCAAATGAGTGGATTAAGCCCACAGTTCTTTGTGTGTGATTTTAAAAGGCCACGGTTATAGTGTTTTGTTTCTCCAAGCTTCCACAACTGTAAGAGTCTGTGGTTTTAGGATTGTACTATTCTAACCTCCGGTGAGTCCATAACTGCATGATTTTAAAATTCCTATGAGCTGGGCCTTAAAGTCACATGAAACTCTGCTGTAGGAAGACACCAAACAACTCAAGGAAAACAGCTCATGTATGAAGACAGGACAAAACTCATGTGTCCAGGCAGGAAGAGAGGCAGGAAGAGAAGAAAAAGGCTTTCCTGCAAAGGGCAAGTGTGAGGACTAAATGCTGAAGCGAAGTGCTCGGGGATGAGGCGACTCTCCCCCCAGGCCGGCCCTGTCCCCGCTTACCGTCTCCTCTGGAATTGCTGGTCTATCTCTGCCAACGACTGGCCTTTTGTTTCAGGGACACACAAATAGATGAAGCCCAGGCCGAGGATGGCGGTCAGCCCGTACAGCAGGAAGGTCCAGGACAAGCCGATGGCGCCTGGGGACAGGGGGCGGGAGTGTGGGTGGGGCGAGCCGGGGCCAACTGGCCGGTCCACCCACAGCAGACTCTCCAGACTTGCAGACTTGCATTCTGCTGACTTGCAGAATGGCCAACAAGCTGTCAGATCAGAACCTTAAAGCAGGAGGAGGGCTGCTTGTCCCAGAGGCAGACACGGGCCGAGGCCCAAATCCACAAACACAGAGAAGGGCGTCCGGTCTCTACGGGAAAGCCCACTCGCCCACTCGCCCACACCTACAACACTAACCAGCAACACGCGCTGTGTCTGCAAACGTGAACGGGGCGGGGCGGCGGGAGATGACATTGACCTCAGCAGCAAAACAGCTGCAGGATGCGGCCCTGGCAAAGCCCAGCTCTGGAAAGAAAACCCTCAGAAATTCCATGAATTGCTAATTCGGTGAATTGAGCGTTCAGGGAATTGTGTTTCGGCCAACTCTGTCTGACTGGTCGTCGGGGAGAGAGGACAGAAGCCTCAGTATCCCAGCCGCTCCCTCTTCCTGGAGCCTCGGCGGGGGGTGGGGACAGGGTCTCAGAGCCAGCAACCAGGACCCCTGGGACGACCCTGACTCCTCTGAAGTCAATCAACCCAAGACAGAGAAAGGAGGCTGTGAAGGATGGGGCTTTGTTGGGGCAGAGGCAGAAATTATGTGTCAGACACCACCGCCATCTTCACCTCTAACAGCCCTGGCCACACCTCCTCCAAGCAGCCTGCCCTGACCAGCTTGCCCTCCACTTAGTTCTTATAACGGCAGGGCACGAGCTGGGCTGGGAGGCAGAGGGCTGGGTTCTAGTCTTCTCACCCCGCTGGTCTTGGAAGGCCGTTATTTCCCCATTTGTGAAATGGGGATGAGAAGGATATGATACAATTCTAATAAACCCTCCCTTCCTTCTTTTTTTCCTTCTTTTCTTCCTTCCTCAGTCTCTCCCTCCCTTCCTCCCTGTCTCTCACTCACTCCTCATTCCACCTAAGGGGAATGTTCGAAGACTGAGGCCGCAGGAAGAAGCTTGGATTCCCTAAGACTGGGGCTGGGAGACAAGCAGGGTGGATGGGTTTTTCTACCAGTGTTTCTCACAGTCCCCCAGGGGTGGCTATGCCTTTGAGGAGGAAACACTTGGCTGCAGGAAATGGGAAAATAACTGAACCCTGAGAACTGAGCCTGTGGCCCACAGTGAAGGAGCCCCGCCTACTTTGGCCCCAGTGACCAGTGGCCTTGGGCCACGAGCATCTCAGCGTCTCAGAGACCCTTCCCCGGTGTTCTGGGCCCATATAATTTCCAGCCCACCCCATCACTGCTTAGACTGGGTTTGAATGCTAGGTGGAAAGAGAGGATGCCACCCAAACTAGATCTGAGAAGACCTTCCTGCTGGCAGGAGGGCATGAGCCAGTTTGAGCTGGTTTAGAATAAGAAGAAAAGGTTGTGGCTCCTGCACCTGCTGTGCTCTCACCAGCACTGGTGTAGACTATCACATGTTATCAGGCCTGGAGAATTTTACAGCGTGTCTGAGGGTTCTGGATGTTGTCAGACACTTTCGTGGAGCTTCTGCACCAAGATTTATTTGAAGAGCAGTTCTGTTGCTACAAATAGGAAAATTTTAAAAACTCCCCTGCTTTAGAGTGGGTACTTTGGGCTACAGAGAAGAGAACGGATTTGTCTGGGGGAGGGAGGGCAGAGCCCCACACTCAGGTCTCCAGATTTCCGCATCCCCCCCATCCGGAGTTTGCTGCCTTCCCCCCACCACACTAATCAGAGATGGCTTCCTGGAGGAGGAGAACTGGATGCTTCAGCTCTTCCCCTCCTTCAGCCTCAACTCCCAGGCTGCCAATCAAGCCAGCCCACCCACTAATGGGGCCTGGAATGAGGTAGAAGCTTCAGTCATATCTTCTGTTGTCTTTGTCTCCCAGCCTCTCCTCCCCCTTTTTCTGATAGCGGCACTGCAATTTTCCTTTGGGGAACCATCCCCCTGACCCCAGTCCATGCTGTTGGGTGAGGCTGTCCCCACCCCGTGGCTCCAGGGTGGGTATATGCCCAGGCCTGGGCATTCGAATATGCCAGCCCTCCAGCTACAGTGATTGGTTCAGGGATGGGCATGTGACCTTGCTGAGCCAATGAGAGTCACTCCCAGGACTTGAGCAAGAGCCCTGGGAAAGAAATGCTCTCCTGTCACGGGGCTGCCAAGCTGGAGATCTGCTGGCCGCCATCTTTGCCACCGTGAGGGGGTCTGCCTGCGAATGAAGCCCGCAGCGCGGGAGGCAGAGCCGAGAGAGTGAAGGATGGCCGACAGGTTTGTTGGAGTCATCAAACACATGGCTCTGACATTTTGTTGGAGCCTCTGGATCAGCTGTGCTTGAAGCCAACCACCCTCTTCTCTTCAGTGATTTCAGACAAAAATATTACCTTTTGTTCATCCATTGGTTTGCACTGGGTTTTCTGTCACTTATACCCTGACAGATACAGAAGCCGTGGCTCTGTCTGGAGGAAACTGTTCCTGGATCTAGAAGGAATTGGGCCAAGGAATTAGGTCAGAGAACTCACCGATGAGGTCGAGGAAGAAGAGGCTGATGAAGAGGTTGGTGGCCCAGTTGAAGCTGTTGCAGAAGGCGAAGGCCCTCCCTCGGATCTCCACGGGGTAAATCTCGCTGAGGACAAGCCAGGTCACTAGGACAGGAGAGCAGGGAGGGCTCCTAGGCTGCGGCCAGGACCTGGGGCCTGGCACCCATGGTCCAGCAGGCCATCCCCCCAACAATGTGGTTCAAGCAGAACGGCAGGCTCCTGACAGCCAGTTCTCCCTGGCTGCTTCCCCACACGCCTGTAAGAATCCTCTAGAGTGACCCGCGGTCTCGGTTTGCCCCGGACTGAGGGGTTTCCTGGGACACGAGACCTTCAGTGTCCTGGGCAAACTGGGATGGCTGGTCACCCTATTCATTAAATTCCTTTCAAGTAAACCCTCTTGAGTGAGCTATCCAGGGGCACATTTAGGTTTTATGAGGCCTGAAGCTTAACCGATTTGGGGCCTTTATAAGAAAAAAATCACAAACAAAAAACTAGGCCCCCGCCCTCACAAGGAGTGCCTGCAGTGAGCTGGGAGCCCTGAGGCTTAAGCTTCACGCGCTTCATGGTCAAGGCACCGCCAGTGTCCCTCTGAGACCCTGAATGATTCGGTCCCCAAGCTTCCCGCTAGAAGGGGTGGAAGGCTCCAGAGTTACCTGCAAGAAAACTCCCACCTACCTGGTCCAAACCCAAAGGAGAAGGCGCTCACAAAGACCATCATGCAGACCAGCGCAGTCCAGTGCAGCAGGGCCTGCTCTGGGGCGGGAGAAGGGGACGCGGGGGAGGCGGGGCTTAGGGCTGGCAGGAGAGGGGCTGTGGGGTTCCCAGCTTCGGGATGAGGCTTGGTTTTCTTAGAGGTTGACAAGACTGGCTCCGCTTGGCTCTTGCTGATTGTTGGCAGCGGAGGTGGCGATATGCCCCTTGGCAGGCCAGAGTCCCCAGAGAGGCCTGACAGCCTGGTGGCGTTGGGCATGGCCAGGCAACTTGGGCCCGAGTCCATGGGCACAGCAAAGCTGACGAGGCCCATGCCGCTGACAGACAGGGCCATGAGGGCACAGCCAGCTAGTAGCAGGGCCCTGCGGCCCGCTCGGTCCACCAGCCCCATGGCGGTCAGGGTAGCTGCCACCTTCACGGCGCCAAGCCCCACAGAGGCCAGCACAGCTGAGGATCCCCCTCGGAAGCCGACCGAGCGGAAGATGGTGGAGGCGTAGCACAGCACATTGGGCTGCCCTGTCAGCTGCTGGAAAAGTACCAGCCCCAGCCCCACCGTGGTCCTGCCTCGCATGTTATCCCGCGCCCTGAAGAGGTCCAGAAAGGAGTATCTTGGCCTCCCCAGGCCCAGCTTGGTGGCTTCACCTCCCTGGAGAGGGATGAGGTCCTTGTGGGCTGCAGCCTCATCTGTACGAGCAGGGAGAAAGAGGAGGCTGAGGGATTGCAGGAGAGCAGGCGCGGCGGCCCAGCCAAACATATGCCTCCATCCCCAGGGGGCACCGGCCAGTGCGTAGTTGAGTGCGTAGGAGAGCAGGATGCCCAGGGTGATGCCTGCCTCATAGAGGGACACCAGCACTCCCCGCTGCCGTGGCCCCACCAGCTCTGACACGTAGATACAGCAGGCCATGGAGGAGAGGGAGATGGCGAAGCCAGCTGCTGACCGGCCCAGGACCAGCCAGGTCAGAGAGCTAGCCAGGCCCAGGCTCAGGCTGCCTGCCAACAGCACCAAGTTGCTCCCGAGGATGGCTTGTTTCCTGCCATAGCGGTCGATGAAGAAGCCCCCTACCAGGGAGGCGAGGAGAGCCCCCAGGAGCAGGCTGCCCACCAGGAGCTCCTGCTCCAAGCAGCTTAGCCCGAAGTCAAGCTGCAGTGGCAGCAGGGCACCTGATATGACTGCCAGTTCATAGCCAAAGGTCAGGCCACCCAGCAAAGACACAGAGGCACACAAGGGCAGGAGCGGTAGGGGGCGGCCTGGAAAACAAAAGCGATGGGGCAGAGTTCAGGATGGTTCCTTGCCAGAGATCCACCCATCCAACCTCCCCTCCCTCTGTCAACCCCTCCATCTATCCATCCAGCTACTGCATCTACTTATCTATCCACTCATCCATTCTCTACTCCATCCATCCATCCATTCATTTATTCATCCATCCATCCATCCATCCATCCATCCATCCATCCATCCATCCACTTCTTCCTTCATCCGTCCACCCTCCATCCATCCACTCCATCCATTCACCCACCCATCCATCTACCCATGCATGCATTCATGCATCCATTCATTCATCATCCATCCATCCATCCACTTCTTCCTTCATCCATCTCTCCCTCCACTCATCTGTCTACTTTATCCATTCACCCATCCATCCATCTATCTATGCATCCATCCACTCCTTCCTTCATCCATCCAGCCTTCTATTTATTGATCAATCTATCCATCTATCCCTTCATCATCCACTCCTCCATCCATCCATCTGCCCCATCCACCACATCTTCTTCCATCCATTTGTCTGTTCATCTACTCCTTAATTCACCTAACCATCCATCTATTTATTGATCCACCTATCCAAAAATACATCCATTCATCCACCCATCTTTGTATTCCATTCCTTATGTACCCATCCATCCAGGCACGCACCCATCCATCCATCCACGCATCCATCCATCCATCCAATCATTCAAAAATTTATTTATCTGGCATCTACAACATGCCAGGCAGTGTTCTCAGGGCTGGAAATACAGTGATGTTGTCAAGGACCTCACATTCTAATAGAAAAAGACAGATGATAAACAAATAAATGCATAATATAACTTCAGGTGGTGACAGGTGTCATTAAAAAAAAAAAGAAAGCAGGGAAAGGGGATTGAGAGTGATGGAGAAGTTCTATTTTAACCAAGGTAGTCAGTTAAGGCTTCTTCGAGCAGAGATACGAATGACGTGAGGGTGAAAGCCATGTAAAATCTGGGAGAAGAACATTCTAGAAAGAGGAAACAGCAAGAACAAAGGCCTTGAGGTAGGATAGTTTTTGGTATGTTTGAACAACAACTATTACTATTAATAGCTCGTGCTTATATGGCACTTACCAAGTGCCAGGCCCTGTTTTAAGAGTTTTACATGTATTTACTCATTTAATTCTTGCAACAACCCTATAACATAGTATTATTAGCATCATCCTCCAAGGCACAGGGAGGTTAAGAAACTTTCTCATGGTCACACAGAAAGTAACTGGCAGAGCTCACGTGGCTAGAGAGTGCAGCCTTTTAATCACTGTGTTATTCAGCAAGGAGCTCAGAGTGGCTGGAGCCCAGTGAGTGAGAGTGGCGGAAGATGATGAGGCAGGAGAATTAGGCATGGGCCAGATCAGGCGGAGCTTGGTAAGTCATGAAGACAGTGATGAAGTTCATTCTCAGTGGATGGAAGCCCTCGGAGGCTTGAGCTGGGGAGAGAGATGATCCATGGTGGTCACCAGCACATGTAGATATCGGGCACTTCAAATGTGGCTAATGTGATGGAGGAACTGAATTTTTAATTTTAATTAATTTAAATGTGAGAATAGCCACATGTGGCTAGTGGCTGCCATATTGGCAGTGCAGTTATACAGGTTACTCTTAATTTTTAATTCACACACTTAAACTTAAATATTTCTGGAAGCATCTAGAGTAATCCAGCAGTATACATCTCACCCACCCCACCCTGGACCTGACAAGAACATTCATAACACTATATAGCCAGGTTTATTGAGTGTTTTCTCTGGATAGGGAGCTGCTGTGAGCCCTTTAAGTGCAATAACTCATGTAATCCTCACCACAACTTTATGAGGGAGGTGGGCTTCTGTAGGATTTGTGAATGAATACACTGATCATCAGAGACGTGAATGACTTGCCTAAGGTCAAAAGTAGTAAGTAGCTGGGCCTAGATTCAAAGCCAGGCGGTCTGGCTCCACAGTCTGTACCCTTACCCACTCCATTACAAAACCGTGGCATGATGATGATTTCGCTCTGTTCTCTCTTCTGCCTCGTCCCATCTCTGTTAGGCAATTTTTGTGCAGGGGGAGGAGTTTCATGGGTGGAGGAATCATTCTCCCCTTTCTGCTCATCCTTCTCCTGACCGCCCCTGCCCCGCAGGGAAATAACCCCCTACCATTCCCTGGCTGGCCTCCTCCTTCCTGTTCACGACCATCAATAAACCCCCCAGGGAAGCTGCCCAGGTCCTGCCCGGTCTTCAGCTCCCTGTGCCCCGCCTCCCTCAGTTCCTGGTGTTTACTGCAGAAGGGAAGGTTCTTCCAGGCCATATGAGGCAATCAAGTGAAAACACAGAATTTGTTTGCCATTTCCTCTGTTCCTCTTGAGGTGAGAGGGAACCCAGCCAAGGGGCTCAGAGGCAAAGTCGACTGTCCACAGGCTCCGCTGGAAAAGGCCTCAGGGCAGATCTGGGTCACAGCAGTAAGAGCCGAACAGCAAAAATAAGATAGTAACAATAACAGGTGTCTTTTATTGAGCATCTCCTCTACGCAAAGACTTTAGGTGCCTTCTCTCAATTCTTCTTCATAACAACCCTAGAGGGTACTGCTACAATTATCCCCATTTTACAGATGGGGAAATGAAGGCTCAGAGTGTGCTCGCAGCTGAGAAGCAACAGGATCAGGACTCAAACACTGACCCATCTGACTCCCAAAACCAGGTACTTAAGAGCTTTGCTGAACTGACTTCAAGCAAGAGCCAATCAGACGTAGGTGGGATGTGAGAGAAAGAGCAGGGGTGCGGGGGCAGAGTGCAGGGGAAATAAAGCTCTCAGGAAGACCCCAAGTCACACAGTTGTGCTGAAAGGATACTGTCGCAGGAACTATGAATGACAGCCTCCAAGGAGTCAGGGCCATTAGAAAGACATTCCCTTCCTTAAGCTTTCCAAGGCTCCCTAACTCGTTGGCATGACATCCCAGGCCCTTCAGGAGCTGGTGTCCCCAGCTGAACCCTTCAGCCACTTCTCCTCCCCGCCCCGTCCCCGCTCCCCGCCTGCCTCCCACACACACCCTGCAAACGCTTGTTCTGGCACACACCATGGATTTTCATGCTGCTCTGCCTCTGCAAGTGCGGGTCCCTCTGCTGGCACTGCCTGTGTTCCCAAATGCCCACTCATCTCTTCAGTGCCAGCTCACGGTCACCTCCCCGAAGGGCCTCCAGTAATACAGGTCTGTTATTTGGCATTCATCCTCATCCTCTGGCGGAAAGCTGCCCTTCCCTGTCCTTTGCCTCTGTCTCCCGATCTGGGCAGAAATGACTGTTCCCACTGCCCAGCTCCAAGGTTGTGTCTATGACCCGGATCCGACCAATCAGCAGGCTCCCGGCCCCGGGCAGCAGTGAACGCCACGGGGCTGAGCCTGGGCCAGTGAGGGTTGGCTCAGCCCAGGGGTGTCTGATCACTGAGGGCGCTAAGCTGGTAGTTTACTTGCCTGGAGCAGCTGGGGGCCATCTTCCCCCATGAGGCATTTCTGACAACAATGCTTGAGCCCCTAGGTCCAACCATGCCTGAAGCCACAGACTTTTCCCAAAAATATGCTTTTTTTGTTTAAACTAGTTTGAGAGAGGCCCTCACTAATTCCCATAATCTTCCTCAACTTTCCAAGCCACATTTTTCACTTCCAACCAACTCTGCATTCTCCTTTATTTGCTCCCACCATATGGTGAGTTCGTTGATGTGACCTCCTTATTAAACTGGGCAGGGCAGGGACGGGGACTTACTGTCTCTGTGCCTCCAGGGCCCCAGCCCTGCTCTGACACCCAAGACAGACTCAATGAGGTTTCTGCCCAATGAACCAATGACTGAGTCAGAGACCACGGCGGTATCACCACGTGGCATTCTAGGGGCTGTGTCAGGTGCATTTGAACCTAAAAGAAAGTTACATAGCAGCCAGACGGACCCTGTGAAAGCCTAAGGCAGGCCAGGTCACTCTGCTCAGAGCCCTCCAAGGCTGCCACTTCACTCTGAAAAATGCCACAGTACTTACACTGGCCTTCCAGGCCCTGCAGGGCCTGCCTCCTCGCCCTCGGCTCCGGTTCCGGCCACAGCAGCCTCCTCGCTGTTCCTCCTCACTCCAAGGGCGTCTCAACTCAAGGCTTTTTACTAGCTGTCACCTCTGCCGGGGAATCCCTCCCCCTCCATTCCACTTGCTCCTTCCCTTCCTCCTTTGGGTCTTTGCTCAAACTTGACCTTCTCGGAAGGCCTTCCCTGGCCCTCTACTTAAAGGTGCAACCTCCCACAGCACCCAGCACTTCGTATCACCCTTCCCTGCTTGTTTTTCTCCATCGTACTTATCGCCATCTGAAATAACTACATTTTTTATGTTTTTATTGGTCTCCCGGACCAGAATGTCAGCCCCAAAGGAACAGGAATTGTTTGTTTGTTCAGCTGTCTCTCTGATGCTGAGGACAGTTCCTGGCATACAGCAGGCACTCAGTAAATACTTGTTGAATAAACAGATGATCGAATGAATGAATGAATGAACTCTGGGGACGTAGGGAATTCAGAGAGAAAGGATCTTGGCCCTTGAGCATCTGGGGAGGTCCAGGGCCTGGAAGTGGCCATGCACAGGAAGTGGAGTGAATCCTGGCCCCCAAATTAGGACAGCCCAGCCTGGAGTTAGGAACCGCTCTCCTTTCTATGGCTTTCTTGTCTAAGTGTAGGTTGTATGTGAAGCCGTCTCACACTAGAGGAAATCCCTTAGTCCTCCAAGACCCGCACTGTGGAGGGCAGAGCTTCCAGGGAGAGAATCAGGGGGCAGGTGGAGGGGAAAAAACCCAGGGTTGGGGTTCACGTATCACCAGTTGCAAGTCCCAGGACGCCTTCTGTCGGTGACACCAGAGCAGCATCTGAATCAGAAGTCACGATGCACTGGGTCCCTCCCCGACCAGAGAGGGCTTCCCCTGAAGCCCCAGGGAGAAGCCAGGAGTGAAACAGATCTATGCGAATAGCCTCACCCAGAAGGCTGGCTTCCAAACGTCCCCAAAGAGCTAATACTCACAGAGTGCTCACGATGGCCAGCCATCCCTCCTCTTCTAGAAGCCATACCTGTATCAGCCGGCTTAGTCCCTACAGCAGCCCTATGACACAGGCACTGTGGTCATTCCCATTTTACAGATGAAGCAACCGAGGCTCAGAGAAGCGAAGACATCTGCCCAAGGTGACAGTTTGCAAGTGACAGAGCAGAGATCTGAACTTGGGCAGTCTGACTCCCAATGTTGGGTACGATTAAAAAACAAAAGCTCACGTTAACTGACCATTTACCCAGTGCAGGTGGTGAGCAGAGCACTTTAAGTTCATTTTCTCACCTCCTTCTCACGGCCGCCCTGTGATAATGGTATTTTACAGTAGCCATTTTATAGATGAGGAGATAAAGTCAGAGAGGTTGACAAAATGATGCTCCTGGGAAGTGGGAGGATGGGGGCTGGAACGTAGGTCTTTCTGACCCCCAAATTTATATACAGGGCCCAGTCTCTGGACCCTGCCACGAAGAAAGCAGCCTGGGAACTCTGCGGAGGATGGAGCCTAGTTATTTTGTACCTTCCCCTCCTCCTCCACCACCGCCCAGGCCCAGCCCTGCCCACAGTAGATGCTCAGTGAGTAGCTGTTGAATTAACGTAGGAGGCAGCAGAGGGATAAGAGAGGCAGATGCAAGGGGCTGGGGCCAATCTCAGTGTCCTTGGGAGGACCTTGACCTCTCTGGGCCTCCATCTTCCTCAGGCTCTGGGGCAGTGTGCCCCGGTGAGTAAGAGCATGGACTCTGGAGCCAGAGCTGGAGTTGGTCACCAGTTGTACCATTACCCTGTGCATGAGAGGCTGGGTGGTACAGTGGTTAGGAATGCAGACTGGAGCCAGAGTGCTGGGGTTCTATCCCAGCTTCTCCCCTCCACAGCTGTGTGACCTCGGGCAGCTCACTTAACCTCTCTGAGCCTCTCCATCTATAAATGGGGCTAGTAGTCATACTTACCTCACATGCCTGTCTATCTTATAGCTACTGTTAGCTATTATGATTCTCCACAGAATAATGCAGAGTGAGTTTTTAAAACACACTTCATGCAATGTCCCACCCCAGCTTAAAACCTTTCTCCAGCTTCTCACATCATTTGGAATAAAATCCAAACTTCTCACCATGGCCTACCAAGCCCTGCACAATCTAGCCCCTGCCTACCTCTCTGACCTCCCTTCCACCTCTCTCTTCTTGCCCACTGTGCTCCAGCCACACTGGCCTGGACCACACCAGCTTACTCCTGCCTCAGGGCCTTTGCACTGGCTGTTCCTGCTCTTCTCCCAGATCTTAGCAAGCCCACTTCTTTTGAGTAATATCTCAGCTCCAATGTCTCCTACTCTGGGAGGCCCTCTTTGCCTGCCTACCTACACAATCTGCCTTCCTTATCACTCTCTGTCATGCCACCTCATTATACGTGTTCCTCAGCACCTTATCACTCTCTGAGATTATTTTATTCATGTACTTGTTTATCTTCTCAACTAGAATGTCAGCTCTATGAGAGAGAGGTTTATTATCTATTTTGCTCACCCTGAGTCCCCAGCCCCTAAATCAATGTCTGCCACATACTAGGTGAATGAATGAATGAATGACCCTTTGAGGCTTCTGAATCCAGAGTGAAAAATTGAAACTTTGGTCCCCTGTAGCAACAAAGAAATTCCCTACTCCCCCCACAATTCTGCATGCCAATCTCCTCTGTCTCCCCTCTACTGAATATCTCAGGAGCAGAGGTTTGTCTGTTCGATTCAAGCAGCATCCCCAGGTCTGGGGCACAGAAGTGCTCAGCAAATTGATAATGAATTTGCTCCCTTCCAAGCCTCTGTTTCTTCGTCTGCAGAACAGGAAGAATTTCACTTGCCTGGGCTGGTTGCAAGTCTGAAAGCCGTCAGGCGAGAGCCTGGCCCCAGTGAGCGCTCAGTATCAAGTAAGGAGCCCTCTCGGGTCACTTTTTTCTGGGCAGATAGGAGCACGGAAGGAAGTGTGCCCAAGTCGCTTCCCAGCCCCCAGCCAAGGCCTGCCGTCCGGGGCTCGCCCCCGAGCGGGCGGCGTCGGGCCGGGTGTGCAGCGCGGGGGAGGGCGCGCGGACGCGGTGGCGCCCCGATCGCGACTTACCCATGGCGAGCGGGGCTCCGGGGCGCGCTGCGGGCGCTGGGGGGCCGGGCGCGCATCCCGGGCCGGAGTCCCCGCCGCGGCCGCCCACAAACTTTCCGGCCCGCCTCCCGCCTCCGTCCCTCCCTCCCTCCCCGCCTGCAACGCCGCCGCCGCCACGTCGCCGGCCCTAGCCCCCGGTGCCTGGAGGCGGGACCGAGGGGCGCCCCGGACCGCCCCCGGCTCGGCCGGGCCTGGCTGTGCGCCCCCACCCACCGTCCTCCCCGTGGGGAGGGCAACCCACATGCTGTCCTCCCTGTCCTTCCCGCAGGAAGGGGACACCCCAATCACTGCAGTCCACATTAGTGTGGTCTCTCCAGCCAGCCTGTGTACACACACACTCACACTCGTGTGTCTACACTGACCGGACAGGCACACACGCCCACTTAAGCCGCTCAGACGCTCTCCCGTGGATTCATCGTCCATTCATTGGACACTTAGGTGGGGACACCTCCCAAGTGCCCACAGGCACAGTGCTGGGCCTTGGGGAAGGGCTGGGAGAACAAGATTTTTTTTTGTTCTTGTGGAGTTTGCTTTTTAGTGGAGGAAGGAGAAAAATAACTAACTAAAGGAGCTAGAGAAATGCCAGCCAGTGATAAAGGCTAGGCAGAGAAGTAAACTAGGGTGATGGGGTAGGCATTGGCATTCCCTCCCAGGCCTGGGAAGGCTGTCTGAGGAGGGGATATCCGAGGAGCGCCCAGCACTGTGCCTGTGGGCACTTGGGAGGCGTCCCCACCTAAGTGTCCAAGGAACGGCTGATGAGTCCAGGGGAGAGTGTCTGAGCAGCTGCAGTGGGTGTGTGTGAGTGTCGGGTCAGTGCAGACACATGAGTGTGTACAAGAGCTGGCTGGAGAGTGGGAGGCAGGTTCCAGAAAGACAGAAGAGCCAAGGCCAAGGCCCCGGGGGGAGGGAGCTGGTGGAGTACAAAGAACCATGGAATCGAAGCCAGAGCGTCTGGAGCACAGGGGCTGACGGGTGGAGGGAGATGGCGCCCAAGGGAGGGCTTGGCAAGGACTGGGTCATTTAAGGCCTTGGGATGCCGGGTGAGCAATGCAGATTTTATTCCAACTGACACAAGCAATCACTGGGGAGCTCTCCTAGGTTACAGGGAGCAAGGGCGGAAACAGGGGGACCACTTGGGAGGCTGCTGCAAGGTGTAAGATGCAGCTGATTTGGACAAAGGTACAGTAGTGGGGATGCAGAAAAGTAGGCAGATCAGAGATAGACTCAATAAGGACTTACAGAGTGGGAAAGCAGCAGCTTAGAGCAGGGAAAGGAGATGTAGAGTTGTTTTGGCTGTGTGATGTTTAAGGTGCTCAATAGGCATCTTGTGGAAATAGGTGGGTAGTTCAATATGAGAGCTTGGAGTTCTGGAATATACCAGTTCAGCACTCACGTGGCCACAGGCTTATCCAACCTCTCATTGTGTGTTCACACATAGACACCTTCGTTCACATGCATCACTAGCCATACCCTCACCCAGCAGGAATCGTGTACCACAGACACAAGCAGGCATCTCGGCACAGAAGACAGCATGGACGAGACCTTCTGAGCCAGAGACCCTTGTACTGTTCTGAAAATAATAATAGCTGAGGCAGTTTGAGAACATGGCTCCAAAATTCTTTATTTCCTCCTTTGAAATCTAGGTGGGCTTGTGACTGCTTTGACTGGTAGGTTGCAGAGAGTGGCACTGTGTGACTTCTGAGGCCGAGTCACTGGGACACTGGCACCTGGAGCCCTGAGCCTCTGAGAAGTCCAACTACGCTGAGGCCGCCATGCTGTGAGGAAGCCCAAGGCACACGGAGAGGCCATGTGTGGATGCTCCACTCCCGTGGGCAGTTCCAGCCTTTGAAGTCAGCCCAGCACCGGCACCAGAACGAACCTTCAGATGACTCCAGCTCCCAGCCGTCACATCTTTCCAGCTGAGGCCCCAGATCTTGTGCAGCAGACACAAGCCATCCCTTCTGCTGCCAGTCTGGATTCCTGGCCCACAGGTTCCATGAGAATAATTAAATGGTTGTTTTAAGGTACAAAGATTTGGAGTAAATTGCTCTGCAGCAAAAAATAGCCAGAACAATAGCTTGAACTATTGAGCGATAATTATATACTTTGATGTAAGCACTTTACCTGTATTAGCTCACTGTTAACCTCACAACTGCCTCATGAGATAGGGACTGTTACAATTTACCCCCATTTTATGAATCGGGAAACTAGGCAAAGGGAGGTGGAGTAACTTGCTTTCATAATAAACAAATAAATTAAGATATATTGCACTCAAGGATACATACTAGTATATAGCTGAACTGGGAATCAAGCCCAGTTATGGGGAAATCAGGCTCTTACCCATCACGCTCCACTGCCTTTCTGGCATGGAGAAGAGCCCGAGGAGGCCTCTTGGCCATTGCTATGTGACAATTCCTCCTTTGTCTGTGAGTATCTGGAATTGTCACCAGGAGACCTGGTACAGCAAGGCCTGGGCTGTTCCATTCCTGGGAGATGACCTCGAGAAGTTAGGTGACGGAAAAGGGCAGGAAGTTCCTAGAGGGTTGCGTTAAGTCATGAGGATGTTTGCATGCTGCTGCCAGGTTCTACTCTCCTAGAGAACAGAGAATCTCTCTTCATTTGTTGCCCCAAATGAGAAAGGAAAAGTCCTTACCGGGCATTTCAGCAGGCATCTTCAAAAATGGCTTCCGTCGAGGGTGGGCAGGACCTTGACTCATTGCTAACAAATAGAGTACAGCAAAAGTGAGGGGTGTCATTTTAGAGACCAGGTTATAAAGACGGGGATTTCTGTCTTGCTCACCCTCTCCTGACCTCTCACCCACTCACTCTGATGCGGCCACCTGCCGTGCTGTGAGCTGCCCGATGGAGAGGCCCACACGGCAAGAACTGGAGGTGGCCTCCACGCGGTAGCCAGCAAGGAACTAAGGCCCTCAGATCAACAGCCCATGAGGAACTAAATCCTGCCACTAATCAAATAGTCACAAAAACAAACACAAGAGACCGTCTGTGACAATGCAAAGGAAGGACACCAGAGCTTATAAAAGTTGGATTTGCTCTCCTCTGAGAAGTCAGGGAGGGCTTCTCTGAGAAAGTGACATCCTTCCCTGAGGAAGGATGTCTAGATGGGTCTTGGCAACAAAGGGAGGGAAGAGTACTTCTGAGGTGGGAAATAGGAGATGCAAAGGCCCTGTGGCAAGAGGGAGCCTGGAAAGAATGAGAGACCGAGAGAAGGTAAATGTGTTTGAAGATCAGAGAGCAAAGGGGAGTTTGGTGTGAGATGAGTCTATAGGAGTCCCATGCAGGGTCTCACGGGTCTTTATCCTAAGCACAATGGGGAGCCATTGAAAGGTTTTAAACTAGGTTTCCTACCACAGAAGGCAGAACCAGTCTGACCATAGCATGCCTGGGACTTGATATTGTGTTTACACAGTAGATTTTCCAAAGGAGGGGTTCAGACAGCTTTGGTAACCATGGAGATGGCTGTGTGGACATTAACAATTATGATAATGAAGCCACAAACTTGGGAAACTGGGTATTATAAATAGAATTGGTTCTGGGTGAGCTTTGAGTAGTCTGGGCTGATGAAAGGTGCTGGAAACCACATTATGCCAACACAAAGGGTCTGATGTTTGAAAAGGTGACCTGCCCTGTGTATGAATGAAACGCAGGGACTGTGGCGCTGAGGGTTGGTCTCATAGCAACTCTGGGACCAAAGGGCCTTTCTTCAGTATTTCAAACAGGGTCCCCACGATGGGGGAAGGGACATGCACATAGGAAGAGTGTATGCTATCCACCAGGCACCTTCATGAGCAACAGCTTATTCAATCTTGATAAGCAATTGCCAAAGTAAAGCTAATTATCCTCGTTCCGAAGATGACGACTCTGAAACTCAGAGAAATGATGTTTGTCGCTGCATGGCACAGTGTGACAGGCGCTTATGGCTGCCTCCCCAGTGGCTGTGCCCAGCTCCCTTCCTCCTTGCTTACAGAGCACATCTCCACCTATAGGGGCTGAAAATGCCTGATCCTCATTTTTGCAGCTTCCTCTGCAGCTAAAGCAAAGACACATGGGCCAATTATGGCCAACGTCCTGTAGAGGAAGTCGGATGGGAGAGGAGCGATTTCCAGCAACGGGGTTCTCCCAAATGTTTTTGTGTCTTCATATCATGTGTGGAACTCTGGTGGCCATCTTGTGACCATAAAGTGACAAGTGTAAGGACCAAAGCAACCTACTGAGGCTGGTGAAGGGCATGAATATATGAGGGTAGAAAGATGGAAAGACCATCGAAATCATAAGGTGACTGAAGGACGCCTGAGACTCTGTACTTCTTAAAATTTTGTTCTGTGAGATCATCAGTGAACTTGTTGTTTACCCAAGTAAGCTAATTAGTTGACTCATCTCTTACTTGCAGCTTCATATATCAAAACTGCGGCTGTCTACTAATTGTCCCCCATATAACTCCTCCCCTACTTCCTTTTAGTAATAATTCCCCTAAGTTTTAGCTAAGTCCATGGCTGCCCTGCTAGAGAATACATTTTCCAGCATCCTTTGCAGAGTCATGGGCCATGTGACTAAGTCCTGGCCAATAGGATGTGAGTGGAAGCGATGTGTGGAACTTTGGGCCACATCCTTAGCTGCTTGTTCTCTATGGCCTCACGCCCAACCTCCTTCTTGCCAACTGCAGAGGGGGACAAGGGAATAGACTCAGAGAAGGTAGCAATGGGTTAAGAATGACAGATCTGGACTGTTACATGAAAGAGAAATAAACATCTCTCATATTTAAGGCACTATTTTTAGGTTACTTTGTTATAGCAGCTTATCCTGTACCCTGCCTAACTAATACAGTAACCAAAATGCACAGCCATTCAGTGGTGGGACAAGTCAGAGTTCTTGTTGTAAGACACACAAACTGCCTTGCTCCTGCGTCTGAGCACTGGCAGCCAAGACATGGGGTAAACGAGGGGCTTCTATGGCAGGACGTGGTCCCAGTGGTCCCCCAGGACACCACACAATGGGGAAGGCCCCTTCCCCCCCGAATAGTGGTTGGATGATGGAAGTCTACTTACAATAGCTACTATATTAAGCTACTATATTAAGCCCTCCATAAACAATAACAGCTTTCATTTATGGAATGCTTGTCATATACCTGGCATAGCTCTGTGGCTTTTACCTCTAGTTACTCATTTAATCCTCACAAAAACCCTCCAAGATAGATATTATCTACAATCTTATTTTATAGATGATAAACCAAAGCCCAGAGCGATTAAATAACTTGCTCTTCTTCAAACATGCCAAGCACACTTCTGCCCTAAGGCCTTTGCACCTGTTAGTCTGTGCCTGGAATGCTCTTCTCCCAGGAATCCATTCACGAGGCTCAAATGTCACCTTTTCCTTGAAGCCTTCTCAATCACCTTATTTAAAATCCTACCACTCCCCACTGCCCTGCCACCCTGCACTCTACTATCCATAGGGTGACCACATAATTTATCACCCAAACTAGCATGCCTTTAAGAGGGAAGGGGGGACACTTGTTATGCCAGGACAACAGGTTACAACTGGGGCCATCCCTGGAAAACTGGGATGCATGTCATCTTAGCAACCTCCCTTCCCTATTTTATTTTTCTCCATAGCACCTATTACCCTGGGGTATCATCCTTATTTATTTGGTTTTTTTCTGTTTCCACCTAGTAGAATGTAAGCTCCATGAGGGCAGGAATTAGTTTCCATTTTATTCACTGCTGTGTCCCAGGCGCTAGCGCAGTGCCTGGCCTAGAGTAGTCACTCAATAAATGTTTGTTGACTGAATCAGTGAATGAGTGAATGAATGGGCATCTGGTGCTGATGGGTAGGAAGTCTCCTTCAGGGCCAGCCTTAGGCTCAGAAAGGGCTAGGGCCGAGAGACGAGCCCTCTCCCCACCATGCTCCGCTGCTTGGCTATTGTACCTAGAACCTAACTGCCCATTCCGCAGCCAGAAGTGGAGGCCTTGAAGGGCCATGCCTGTGCAGTCACCCCAGCCTCGAAGCACCTCCCTTCCAGCAGGAAGAGCCCTTTGGGACACTGCTTCTCCTCCTGCCCTTCCAGCTCCCAGCCTGTTCCCAGCACCAGCTTGCTCCAGCCACGTGGAGCTGCTGGCCCGTCTCTCACCCAGCCCCGCCCTGTCTGTTCTCTCTGCCTGGAACCTGAGCATCCTCCCACGACTCCACTTGGTTGAGGGTGGAGCAACCTGGGAACCTCAGTGAGGGCAAAGGTACGGGAAGTGAGATATACACTCGACAGGAGTGTAAATAGGCACAAAACTGGACAGGGCAGTTTGGCTGATGGATCACATTTTAAAATGCTCATCTTCTACGTCCCAGAAACATCAATTTTAGAAAGACATCCTCAGCAACACTCATGCATGAGGTCAAGGATGCCCGGATAAGCCTGCTCACTGCAGCACTATTTGTGAGAGAGCAAAAAAAAAAAAGAGAGAAAAACAAAACAAAACTGGAAACAACTGTTTAGCAACAAGGATGGGCTAGCTCTATATGTACTGATATGGAAAACTGTCCAAGATAATTGCTTAGGGGGAAAAAAGCAATTTGCCAAAGAACGTGCAGTATGCTCTCATTTATATTGGGAAAAAGCCCATAACTATGTGTGAGAGTGCAGGTGTATCAGGAAAAAAAATCTGGAAAGAAACTTTATACAACGGTTGGTGGTGGGACAGACTGATGACCATAGGCATTTTGATTTTTCGTGTGTGCAAAATTCTGTATTGTAATAATGATGTACACCTGAAATTTATATAATGTTATAAACCAATGTTACCATAATTGAAAAATAAATAAGTAGAACTAAAAAAAAAAATTCTGCATTGTAAGAGTTTGTTACAGCCTGTATTGGCTTTGCAATTAAAAAACAGATACAAACAGTAAGAGTTTGTCTGTTAATCACTCCCACTTCACCTTAGGTTCTATCTCCTCTGGAAAACTTTCCCTGATCCCACCTGCCCCGCAGCCCCACCATCCCCACCACCCTCTTTGAGTCTCAATTATTTTTTTCTGTAAGATGAGTTTTCATCATTTAGCCTTATTACTCCTTAATGCACTTAAACGGTAGATATTATTATCCTACCACAAAGACGATGTTAGACTCATTGTCTACCTGCCACCCCCGACTCTGACTACTGTGAGCCCCTCTTGAGGGGAATTCAGGAGCCAGCAGACGCAGACATCCAAAAAGAGAACTCCCGGGACTACAGCTTCACAGGAGCCATAGAGACTCCTGAAAAAAGCCGATTTCGAACCGAAGTTTTCCGGAAAGAGCCGAAGAGCTGGGAGGCGGGGCCACCAAAGCCGACCGCGAGAGTCACGGAGGACTTCGGGAGAGAGCCGAGGCGTGGGAAGAGGGACTTACCGAGAGTTGCTGAGGGTTTACGGAGATAGCCGAAACGTGGGAGGCGGGGCCACAAGAGCCTTTCCGAGGGGCAACGAAGGCTTCGAAAAGAGCCGAAAGGTTCGGAGGCGGAACCGCTTCCTCAAAGCGGAAGTGTCGCCGTTCGAGTGGCCGCGAAGCCCGAGGATTTCCGGAGCGAGCCGAAACCTCTCCGACAGGTTCCGGAGAGAGCCGAGGGATGCCGAGGGGCGGCGCTGAGGCGCAATCATGGCGGCAGCCGGTGCTGCTGCTGCGGCTGAGAAGGACGAGGAGCCGGCGGCGGAGGCCGAGGCGCTGGCCGCGGCCCGGGAGCGAAGCCGCCGCTTCCTGAGCGGCCTGGAGCTGGTGAAGCAGGGCGCCGAGGCGCGCGTGTTCCGCGGCCGCTTCCAGGGCCGCGCGGCCGTGGTGAAGCACCGCTTCCCCAAGGGCTACCGGCACCCGGCGCTGGAGGCGCGGCTCGGCCGGCGGCGGACGGTGCAGGAGGCGCGGGCGCTGCTCCGCTGCCGCCGCGCAGGTGAGGCGCCCGGGCGGCGCGGGGAGGGGGCCCCTGAGCCCCGAGCCGCCATCTGCCTCAGTTTCTCCCTTCGTACCTTCTGCCGTGGCCTGGCATTAGGAAATGTCCTTTCATGCCTGTCTGCATGCGTTCCTTCCTAAGCCGCTGGGCCTGCAGCGACGGGCGTTTGCCCCGCAGCCCTTGCGCCTGGTCGGTTCCCGGCCCTGCCACCCGTGCTCGCCGTCGAGCATGTTCTCCCACCGCCCCGAGCCTCGGTGTACCCGTTTGTACTGCCTCGGTTTGCGATCGTTATCTTCTCATCCATCACTTTTAAGAAGCAGATGTAATTACAAGGACGTGCCCGGGAGCCAGGCTCTCTGGGTTCGGATACTGACCCCGCTGCTTCATATGGAGCCTTTCAACACGTTGCTTAACCCCAGCCTCAGGTTCCTCCTTGTAAAGGGAAGTCCTAGCAGCAGTAGCCACCTCGTAGGCGTGTTGGGACCATTAGATGAGGTGTGTATGCCGTGTGTTCGGTTTGGGTGTATGACTGGCACATACCGCTCGGTAAACGTTAGATTTCATTAAATTGTGTGTTTCTTCATTAAAGCATCATTGTGCACCACCACCGTAAGCCTTGTCCTCAGATGAGTTACTGAGGATCAGAGAGGGGAGGTAACTTGCCCAGGGTGACACAGCCAGGCGCTCAGCCCGTAGCCCTCTGACTCAGAAACACTGGCTTTTCACTTCTACACGTCCTGCCTTTCTTTCTTTCGTTGGTATATTTTAGGCGCCTGCTGTACCCCGAGACATTGTTAGGTGCTGGGAGATCTGGAGGAAATTCAGTAGTGAACAAGCAGACACATCTCTGCCCTTGCTTGGATGTAGTGAAGTTACTTGTGTGGTCATGTCTTCTGTTTTCACCCTCTGTGGGGGATAAGTTCAATTAAGCAGGGATGTGGCTGCCTTGTTTCCTGCAGTATGCCCCCCATATGTCTCCAGTATCTAGAAAAGTGTCCTGAACATGATGACATTCAATAAAGATTCACTGAGTCTTGGAGTTCAGTGAATTCATTGAACTATAGGAGGTGTTGTTCTCATATTGTAAAAGCTGAAACAGAGGCTTGGAGAAGTTAATGCGACTTGAAGTTTCTACGGTTACTGAGGAAAGGAGCTGGGATTTGCACCTGTCCTGTCTGATGCAGAGACGAATCTCTGGGCCAGCACACTGCGTGGCCTCCTGTTTGTGTCCCTGTCAGGTAGAACCTGCTCTGATGGCTCTGCTTTCTCTTCCGGCTCTTCATTTTGTTTTGTTTTTTAGGGGATGAGTATCACAGATGAAGTCCAATCATAAAGGGTGGGAAGGAGGAGGGAGCTGTGGCATTACAAACCGTAGCTGTGGGTGGTCTGAGGCACAGGCTTGCAGAGCATGAGCAGGGGAAACTTCCAGATGGGTTAAGTTGTACCATTCTGCAGCAGTCCTAAGTCTTCTTCCTGAAATAAGCAGAGACAGACTATAAAAAACAGGCTCAGTCTTTGAAAAGTAAGCTTACCATTAAAAAAAAAATAAAAAGAATCTAATCCAATAGCCACTTGTGTCTTGATTACAGGGATATCTGCCCCAGTTGTCTTTTTTGTGGACTATGCTTCCAACTGCTTGTACATGGAAGAAATTGAAGGCTCCGTGACTGTTCGAGATTATATTCAATCGACTATGGAGACTGAAAAGACTCCCCAAAAGCTCTTCAGCTTAGCCACGACAATCGGGCAGGTTTTGGCTCGAATGCACGATGAAGACCTCATTCATGGTGATCTCACCACCTCGAACATGCTCCTGAAACCCCCCCTGGAACAGCTGGACGTCGTGATCATAGACTTTGGGCTGAGTTTCATTTCAGCACTTCCAGAAGATAAGGGAGTTGACCTCTACGTTCTAGAGAAAGCCTTCCTCAGTACCCATCCCAACACCGAGACCGTGTTTGAAGCCTTTCTGAAGAGCTACTCTGCCTCCTCCAGAAAGGCCAGGCCAGTGCTAAAAAAGCTGGAGGAAGTGCGCCTGAGAGGAAGGAAGAGGCCCATGGTTGGGTAGAAGAATGTGTGCGACAGCAGACAGCTGAGCTGGTTACTTCAGAGGAAATTTGAAGGAATGCTACCAAGTTGAGATCAGATCTAAATAAAGTTGTTGAGGTATGTTTAGGTGCTGTCTGATCATGCTTGTTAAGTGTCATTATCTCTGCGGTTGACTGTTCGCAGGAGCTTACTGTGTACATAAGACACGTTCTAGGCAGAATTGGGTATTTAAAATAAGTCTAGGACAGGCTTATACCTCAGGTTTGTGGGCAGGGCCTTATAAAACTTCAAACCACATAAAGAGAACGTTATTCTCTTCAGTCCTTCTGGTGAGACAAGGACAAAGTCTCAGTTGGTGACAGTATGTCTTTATCAGCCCTCTAACGCAGCATTTTTTTTTGTTGTGTTCATGACATAGTCCTCTTAAAACCAGTATAGTGGGATAGAACCAGTATTTTAAAAATGAAATAGAATCAGACTAGAAAATATCATGTGCATTATATGTGGTATTGTAAGTATTCTTTCATGAAACTTGTTTCAAATGTATATAGACAAGGGTCTATACTGGGTTTTGATGTAAAATATATATATATATATTTTTTTTTTTTTTTGGTGAGCAGGATTGGCCCTAAGTTGACATCTGTTGCCAGTCTTCCTCTTTTTGCTGAGGTAGATTCACCCTGAGCTAACATCTGTGCCCATCTTCCTCTATTTTGTATGTGGGATGCCTGCAATAGCATGGCTTGATGAGTGGTGCGTAGGTCTGCGCCTGGGACCTGAACCTGCGAACCCTGGGCTGCCGAAGTGAAGCATGCGAAGTTAACTACTACACCACTGGGCTACACCCCAAGATATATTTCTTGTTGAGGGGCTGGCCCCGTGGCCTAGTGGTTAAGTTTGGCACGCTCCACTTTGGCAGCCCGGGCGCGGACCTACACCACTTGTCAGCGGTCATGCTGCAGTGACCCACATACAAAATAGAGGAAGATTGGCACAGATGTTAGCTCAGGGTGAATCTACCTCAGCAAAAAAAAAAAAAAAATATATATATATATATATACACACACACACACACTTCTTTTTGAGAGTAAGGTAAAAGATGAAAAATGCTGCTGAACTGTAATTTCTCTCTTTTAAAACAGGCTCATAGCTCTCAGGCAACTGAAATTTATGTAATTTTATACATTTTTATTTTTGTTGCTCTGTTTTTATGGTTACTTTTTTTTTTTTTTTTTGTGAGATCAGCCCTGTGCTAACATCTGCCAATCCTCTTTTTTTGCTGAGGACGACTGGCCCTGGGCTAACATCTGTGCCCATCTTCCTCCACTTTATATGGGACGCCGCCACAGCATGGCTTGCCAAGCAGTGTGTTGGTGCACGCCCAGGATCCGAACCAGCGAACCCCGGGCCGCCGCAGCGGAGGGCGCACACTTAGCCACTTGCGCCACTGGGCTGGCCCCTTATGGTTACTTTCTAATTAAGACAAGTGATTGATATCAAGTTCCTTTTAGTTTACATAGGTAAAAAAGTGAGTCGATTTATACACAGACAGTAAGTAGACTGAGCAGAAGTGGTGAAGTGGCTTAGGAATGACTGAAGGTTAGTAAAGCCTGGTTGAAGGGAAGGTGCAGGAAGACCAAGTTAAGATGCAAACTGCCACTAATTAGCTTGCACTTAACCTTGCCCAGCCCCAGTTTCTTCCTCCAGAGAAGGTGTGGATATGTTGAGAGCTGTAATAAAATACCTTTTCTCCTTGTAAGCTCCAACTAGCAAGTAAATATTTTGACTGCCTGGCACTGTATTGGGTACTTGGTGCAGCGGTGAGCAAGACAGACACGCCAGCTCGTGGAGAGAACGTTTGGGTGGGACCAGGACCTTGTCTGGTGGGACTGGGACCTTGTGTTTCATTCACCACAGTCAGCGCCCTGCATGCGGCAGATGCCCGGGAATGGATGAACGCTTCCCTTCCTGGGTAGTGGTGACTAGTAGAGAGGAGAACTAATATCATTGCCTGGTTACTGCATGTTGGGCATTGTGCCAGGAGTTTTCATATTAGATCTAAAACAACCCCAAGTTAAGTATTGTCTCCATTTTATAGATGGAGAAACGGGCTCAAAAAGAGGGGACCTTGTCCAAGATGTCACAGATAGCAAGGGGTACTTTTATCTGGCCCCAAGCCCAAATGCTTTCCACCGATCCTTTGGACATACTGGATACAACCTGTCTTCATATTATTATAATATGTATTGTGGGGCCGGCCCAGTGGCGTAGCAGGTAAGTGTGTGTGCTCCACTCCAGCAGCCTGGGGTTCGGATCCTGGGCATGCAGACACGTCGCTCGTCAGGCCATGCTGTGGCAGCGTCCCATATAAAGTGGAGGAAGATGGGCACAGATGTTAGCTCCAAGCCAGTCTTCCTCAGCAAAAAGAGGAGGATTGGCAACAGATGTTAGCTCAGGGCTAATCTTCCTCACACACACAAGAAAATAATAATAGTATGTATTGGCCTTATATTACATTATTTTCTAAGAACAAGGGCCACAGGAGCTGGCAATAACTTTTTCAATGAATATTCTCAACATGGTTGAGAGGGCTCATTCCCCGGTGTTTTGTGCTGGTCTCAGCCTATCAATAACCAGCGTTGTGCTTGGACCAGCCCTCGTGGTTCTTATGATTGCAAGATGCCCTTCAGCAATAACCATCAGGAAACTTTGAAAAAATAAAAGTTTATTACTCATAGGTCCTGGAAATTACCCAGCACACCTGGGGCCACATAGGTCATGGGGAGAGAGAGAGCACAGGCCTGGGGTTCTGCTGTTGTTGGGGTCAAGCGTTGGGGCCCACGGTTTCGTGGGCTCACTCTTTTTTTGTGAGGAAGATCAGCCCTGAGCTAACATCCATGCCAATCCTCCATTTTTTCCCCTTTTCTCCTCAAAGCCCCAGTAGATAGTTGTATGTTATAGTTGCACATCCTTCTAGTTGCTGTATGTGGGACGCCGCCTCAGCATGGCTGGACAAGTGGTGCGTCGGTGCGTGCCTGGGATCCGAACCCGGGCCGCCAGCAGCAGAATGCGCGCACTTAACCGCTAAGCCACAGGGCCGGCCGTGGGCTCACTCTTTATTGGTGAATTTAAAACATGGCAGGAATTTAAAGTTCGGGAAGAGAAAAAACAAGTGGCTCCAATGGTCAATTATCACAGTCAACCCAGATCTCTAAAACAAAGGAGCCCTTGGTGCGGGGAGGCAGCCTGGCTCTTTAGTGGTGTGGCTGGACATGTGTTTATTTTGAGAGATAGCTGTTTTTGAATTGGATGCCTCTTTGAAGTGAATGCCTCAGCAGTCAAAGCTTAAGTTAGGTACTCACATTACAAAAAAGAAGAAAAACACAACACCCAGTTTCCTCATAGGTACTATAAGGCTAGTAAGGCTAATATCTCCCTCATGGGGCATATGACTGGTTGACCCATGTGTGCAGGCGTTTAGTCAACAAATAACTAGTGCTCACTATGTGCCAGGCACTAGAGATACAGAGGGGATGTGAGGGCTATCCTTAATCTCCTGGGAAACATGAACGAAGTACCTAAGACAGTTTCACACAGTGATGAGTGCTGTAAAGGGTGCTGAGGTCCTGAGTGATCTGGAGGGGAGGTGGAGGGAGGGGTGATCAGGGGAAGCCTCTGAGAAGGTGACACTGGAACAAGATGTGAAGGAGAACCAGGAGATGGGGGAGTATGTTCCAGGCAGAAGGACCATGATGTACAAAGTTGGCGAAGGAGGAACATGCCTGAGGGCCAGCAAGGCCAGTGTGGCTGCCTTGCAGCCAGCAAAGAGGAGCAGGAAATGTGATCAGAGAGGCGGGTAAGCGCCTTGGAACAAGGCTGGGTTTTATTCTTAATGTGACTCAGAGGGTTTAAACAGGGAGACATCTGATTTATGTTTTGAAAGGATTGCTAGAAAGAGAACTTTCTAGAAGAAAGACTAAAGGGGGCAAGAGTGGAAGTGGGAAACGAGTGAGAAGGCTGTGCAACTTGGCTGGGCTGGTGAGGACGGTGGCCTGGATGCTGCAAACCGCTGGGCACCCATTGGTGCTTGGGACGTGGCGGCCAGTGACAGTGGGGAAGCAAAAATAATATTTGCAAGTGCTGAGGGGAAGAGGTAGATACTGGAGAAACTTCATCAATGTGCCCAGGAGGAGTAGTGTCGCTTCACGTACTCAGCTGGTGGCCCATGATGGGAAATAAGGGATTAACAAACATTCCTAGGCGAGCAGTGGATTCCTTCCCTAGTTCAGTGTCTGACGAAGGGCTAAGGAACCCTCTGCAATTGCAGATCCCTCAAAGTCCACGTGGGCACAGCCAGTGCTTTGCAGCGATGAGCCAAGGGCACTAGCAACTCTCTGTGAATTCCTACCTGAACCTCCCAGACTGGGGTTATCACCGCCACTTGGCAGATGAGGAAACACTCTTAGCAATGTGAAATCTCATGTCCTGGGGTCACGATAAGTGACAGAGCTGGGATTCAAGTCCACATTTTTAACAACAGTTAACATAAATGAGCAGTTACTAAGTTCTTTGCATGCATTAACCCATTTTGCAGAGGAGGCAACTGAGGCCCAGAGAAATTGTCTTGCGCAATGTCGCATAGCTAGTGAGTGGCGGAGCCAGGGAAATGTGAGGTGACGCTGAGATGTGCCTAACACTGAACAGGACGCAGACCCACATCTCCTGGAACATGGAGCTTATCTGGCCAGTCCATGGACCACAGGATGGAGTTACCCAAGCCAGGCATAGTGAGTGCCCCGTGCAGGCGTGTTCTTGTTAAATGAGATGAGCTGACCGTGCTCACCACGTGCTGGGTGAGGGGATACGGGAACACTTAGATCAGTGAAGGCGCGTGGTGTGTAATCTCCGCTGTAACTAAGAAAGTTAACCCGAATCCTGGTCCTGGTTCCAACAAGATTTTATTTACAAAAATAGGCAGCTGGCTTGTGGGCCGTAGTTTGCCAATCTGATTTTTTAAAATATTACATTAAAATATTTGTCTTGATTACTAGTTTTTTAGGTGCCCCCTTAAATTTGTGCCCTCGGAAGAGCCTCGCTCACCTCGCCCTAGTCCTAAGCCAGCTGTCACCCACTGCTAGACCCCCTGACTGTGAGACCCACGTTCTGACAGGGGCCTGCCTCAACCCTCTCGGGACTGGGAATCTCCTCCTGTGTCCTGAATTCGGGGCACTGCAGCCCCCTTTCCAGAGCCCAGAGGAGTAGCTCCCTTTTGCCACCAGAGGGCGCAAGTTACCGTCATTCTGGATGCAAAGAAATCAGCTTTCTCCCCTTCCCTTCTTCCTCCTGCGCTGCCCTCACTGCTCTGCTCTCTCTTCCTCTGTCCCTCTCCCTCCTCCTCCTCTCCCTCTCCCTCCTCCTCCTCTCCCTCTCCCTCCTCCTCTGTCCTCTCCATCCCTCTTTTCTTCCCGTCTTCCTCCCCGCCGCCCGCCCTTGAACTTGTTCATTTAGTCACTCAACACCTTAGCCGAGCATCCCTGTGCGGCGGGCACTGTGCTGATCCCTCAGGATGTAGAGAGCAAGACAGCGTGGGGATAGCTAGTCCCCTCCTGTCTCGGTGTTGTCGCCCCGCTCTCACTTCTTCACGCAGTCGTTCGCTAGGATTTACTGAGCACCTTGGCTGTGCCCGGCTCTGTGCTGGATCCCGAAGAAGCGACAGTGACGAGAAAGTCCAGCTACCACCCGGGAGCGCCCGTCACCCCTCCCAGCGCTGCTGCAATCCCTGGTCTCCCCACTGCTCCCCTGCTTCTGCCCTGGCCCCCACACTCTTCCTCAATTGGCAGCCAGAGGCACCCTCTTCAAGCCAGATGATGCCACTTGTCTGTTGAGAAGGTTGACGGCTTCCCATCCCCCATGTCTCCTTGCTTATCAGCAGCACGGCCTGGGAACCCCTCACTGCCCCTCTCTGAGCCTCAGTGTCCTCATCTAAAAAATGGACTGACAATGGTGCTTACCTCGTGGAGATGCTGGGAGCACTGTCATGGGTCCAAGCCCCAGAAGCAGACTCTGAGATGCAGTTTAGCGTGTAGGGCGTTGACTAAGGCACGCCCTTGGGGTCAACCTCCACCAAAGGGAAGGGAAGGAAGCCGGGGAGGGCAGAGGGAGAAGTGGGGCTGAGACAGAGCAACGGCAGCCTCAGCCGACCCCGCAGGGAGCTCTGCAGCTAGAACGGCCCTGCAGAGATGTCCCAAGTTGGACAGAGATGGCCGGGCCCTCATAATCCCACTTCATGCAGTCTTTGGCGGGCCACCCCTGGAAGGGCATGAGCTTGGGTGAGGCCACTCTCTGCCCATCCCTGAAGCGGCGACAGCTGGAGGCTGCCTGCTGCCCACACTCCCTGCATCTGGGGCCATCAGTCCTTCCTGGAAGGGGATCTGGGTCTCGCATCGATGCCCACCACAAGCATCAATGAAATAATGCACGTAGAGCGCTACCACAGTGCCTGGCACATCGCAACAACTAGCTGTGACTGTGGCTGTTATTATTATTTAATTTATATTGCTACTATTTTTAGAGACCAACGAACAGGCAATTATCATACAGCATCATTTGCTCCACTTACAGGCCAAGGGAGCACAGGTGTGCTTTCCCACATTGCGGGGACCCCACCCCCAGTGCACCTGAATCAAAAGGTCTGGGTTTGGGTTGAGAATCTGCACTCTAACAAGGTCCCGGGTGATGCTGAGGCTGCTGTCCTGAGAAGCACTGCCCTAAGGGAAAGCCAAGTGTTTCATGAGAGGAAGAGGAAATGGATGCTGGGAGGGTTATTTCCTATGCCCTCTTTGCAGATGAAGAAGCTAAGGCTCGGAGATGCTAAGCAGCTTGCCCGGAGTCATCAGCCTGTAAATGGTACAGATTGTGCCAGACATTGTCTGTTGCCTACCAAAAGCCGCCCCCTTGTTCTTTTTGGACACAGCCTCGATTTGTCCAGGTATTTATTAGGTGAAGACGGCTTCATCTCGGGGAAGGTCCGACTGGTCCCTGATATAGAGGTGAGCATGTGACCCTTTTTCAGCCAATAAAACACAAACGAAAATCTGCAAAAGTTGCTTCTGGGGAAGATTTTGCTTCTTATAGAAGGTGAGAGGAGTGCAAGAATTCTTTCCATGCCTTGGCTCCAACACACCCCCATCAACAATTCCTGCCTTGAAATGCAATAGTGATAACTGGAGGTTCAGCAGCCATCTTGAGACCATGAGGCCACCCCTGAAGCTAAAGAGTCAATGAGAGGAAGATGATGGAGTAGAGAGATGGGCCAGGTATGAGTCCGTCCTTAATGACATCAGACCTCAAGCCTCTTTTCCCTGACTTATTCCACGATAAGTAAACATCTTTAAAGCTGAAGCCGCTGTTGATCAGGTTTGCTATCACTTGAAGCCAAAAACATTCCCAACCAAATCAGATCCAGATCCCAGTGCCCCAAAGCCATACCTGCTCCACGGCATCTCGCTGCCTTTCTGGGTGAGGCTGCAGTGTATTGGGCAGTATGGCCTCTCTAGATCAGAGTGAAGGAGCAATGACAGGTGGACTCCATTTCTCCAGGGGCCATGAGGCAAGAACCCTGGACTGAGATTCAGCCTACGCAAGGCCTGGCCAATCTCTGCCACCAACTTCCTTGTGAGTTTGGGAAAAATCCCAAACTTCTCTGGGCCTCAGTTTCCCAGTCTGTGAAATGGAGGATTTGATCTGGATCAGACTGGTTGCTGTACCTGTCGACATTTTTGTTGGGTCCATATAGTGTTTGTTTTTTGGTTGCCAATGTTAGAGGATTGGGATGGTTTCATATAAAAATCTGGATATCTGACTTCTCTGGAAACATTATCAGGAAATCTGGCCACTCTGGACCCCCTTTACAGCACGTCTCCTTTTAGAGGGTGGCTTGTGTTCGCCAATTCACCCCGATCCTCACCCTTCCATATTGCCCCTCGACTCTGAAGCTCGCTGCCAGTTGTTCTCATAGAGTGAAGAGGAGGGTAATGTATTTCTTACCCCCAGACCCCTTCACCCCCATGCTGCTTATTCCTGTAGGCATTTGAATTTGCAACCCCTAGATGAGATGGTCTGTGTCTTCCCCAGGGGTCACACAGGCATCTCAAAACTCAGCATGTCCGAAAACAAACTCCTGCTCCCACCCCTTGGTCTCTGCTCCCACCCAGCCTTCCCATGACGGTAAACAACAGCTCTGCGAATCCAACGCTTCAGCCCCAAACCTGGGAGCTCCCCTTGACTCCCCTCTCTCACCGCACACCCCACCCAACCCAGCAGCAAATCCCGCTAGCTTTACTTTCAAGATATAATCAGGAAGTTAGGAGAGAGGCTACTCTTGGGGAGGGGTAGTGGCTTGGAGGGGGCTTCTGAGGGCTTCTGGAAGGATGAGTAAGTTCTGTCCTTGAGCTCGGTGCTAGTTACATGGGTGGATTTGTTTGTAAAACTTCATCGAACTGCAGGCACACTATGGTATGTGTACTTTTCTGTATGTCTGTTACACTCCAATAAAAGCTTACAAATACAAGATTAGAACTTACCACTACGTGCCCCTCACAGCCACCCCTCTGGCTTAGGCTGTGTGATCTTTTGCATGAACTGTTCCAGCTGCCTCCTCACTGGTCTCCCTGCTTCTGCCCTCGCCCCCCGTAGTCTGTCTTCCACACAGCAGCCTAGGGAATACTATTCAATCTCAATTCAGATCATATAGGTCCCTGTTCAAAACACTCCAGTATTTCCATCCCACTCAGGGCAACACTGCCCCCAGCTCAACACACTAACCTTTCTGACCCCCTCTCTCCTTCCGGGTCAGCCACACTGTTCTCCCAGCAGCCAGTCTTGTTCCCATCTCGTGGCCTTTGTACTTGCTGTTCCCTTTGTCTGCAACACTGTTCCCCACAGGTCTTCACGTGGCTGCCTCCCTCACTTCCTTCAGGCCTCTGCCAAACACAACTGTGACTTCCACGAGCACCCTATGTAAAAGGTAGCTCCCTATCCGCCTCCCCAGCTGTATCTCCACCCCATTCACGAGCACCTGCTGTCTTGTATATTCACTTGCTCATTTGCTTCCCGTCTGCTCCTTGGACAGGGGGCCGTGTTTGCTTCCCTGATCCAGCAGGGTTTCTGTAATGGTGCCTGGAAGGTAGTGGGTGCTCCTTAGACATCTATTGAATTGAATTGAATTCCCTCGTACAAGCCCAGCCTGCTTGTTGGAACGAAAATCAACGAGACATGTGAGCCTTCCTCCCGCTGCCCTAAACACAGACTGACACACACAACCACACACACCCACCCCCCACACTTGACCTTCCTTCCACTGCCCACCCACACCCACACACACTCTGTCTTCCTCCCACTACCCCAAACACACATCTACACCCCCCCGACACTCGACCTTCCTTCTACCACACCAAATACAGACCCACCCCCACACCCACACACACCAACATACACACACACACACATACACACACTGTCTTCCTCTCACTACCCCAAACACACATGCGCGCGTGCACACACACACACACACACACACTCTGTCTCTCTCTCCATCTACCCACCATCTTCCCTGCACGAGGCAAAGTGGAGTGTGGTCCTGGCCTGTGGTTTGGAACAAAAAACAGGCAGAACCCTGGGGGTTTGGTGCTGATCAAAGGCCTCCTCGTGTTTGTAAACCTTCACTCTCTGCCCGGGATGGAGGGGGTTAGGGGGTGGCCCAGAGGCCAGAGTCTGTTGCAGCTCCAGGCCAGGGGAGTCCAGGGCGCGCCGCCTTACCCATAGTGAGGAAAGGCCCCATGAGGCCAAGCTGCTTGACCCCCCACCCCAGGGCATCTAAAGGGGTGACTAATCCCAACCCCAGCCTGAGGCCCACCTGCTGGGACCTGCTTCAAAGCCAGTATTGCTCTTGGAGCTGCAGAGGCCTCCACCAAAACGTCACGCTGAAAGATGCTGACAGTGGTACAGGCTCAGCGAGGGGGGTGGGGGGAGGCACTGAGTCCCTTCTGTGCAGGGGAAGGGGAGACTGGTGCCGATACTCCCCGCAGACTCTCGCCCCTCCCTCTCCCGGCTTTGTCGTTCTTCATAGTGCGAAGCACCATGCGATATGCTGTATGTTTCACTTGTTCATCTTATTATAGAGCCACTAAAATGAAAGCTCCACGAGAGCAGAAACTTTTGTCTTATTGGATCACTGCGGCAGCCCCAGCACCCGGATGATGCCTGGTGCATAGTTGGTGCTCAATTAATATTTGTTGAATGAATGACATTCATGACTTTGATTGATGTTCCTAATAGTAAAATACAATGATTTAAAGCATGTTCAGTTATTCAGTGTTTGTTGAACCTCTGTTCCAGGCTCTGGGAATGTGGCAGAAAACAATCTGGACTCCTGTTCTCATGGACTTGAATCTAGTGGGGACTAATTTCAAACGATGGATCACGCTGTGAAGGAAATAACTCAGGGGGATTTATACAAAGGGAGCGATGTGGAGGTGAGGAAGGCTCCATTTCGTTAGATTAGGTGGTGACGGAGGCCCCTCTGAGGAGGTGGCATTTGAGTTGAGACTGAGTGAGGAGAAGGAACCAGCCACTGTGATGGGATGGCGGGGAAGATGGGGGGAAGAGAGATCCAGGCAGAGGGAGCAGTCAATGCAAACAACTTGGCATGTTCAAAGAGCAGAAGGAAAGTCGCAGAGAGGGTGGCAGACAGTGATTAAGGGGAAAGCAGGTAGGACACGGGGTCAAAGAACCAGGCAGGACCTGATCATTCATGTCGGTGCCCAGTACAGTGCGTGGCACATAGCAAGCCCTTAATAATAAGATCAATGACTATTATTGATATATATATGCACTCTTTACATAAATTGTTATTTGCCTATTAAAAATGAGAGGGAGAGTTGGGGTGTGTATCATTGGAATTTTAGCTCTATCATGCACTAGCTGTGTGACCTTGGACAAATGTCTTAATCTCTCTGAGCCTCAGTTTCCTCATCTGTCCAAAAGGCATACCTAGTAGGCAATGAAAATAAATGGTAGCCAAACAATCCACTCACTGTGGAAGTTCTTTAAAAATCCCCTCCCACACACTACTTCCTTTTCAGTGTCAAGGGGGAAAGAACCAAAGGAAGGGAGTTAGCGAGGCCAGGCTTGGAGCCACCTTTCCTCCTATAGTGTTCTAAGTCATCCGGCCAGGGTCCTCATGTCTTGTGGACTCTCCTTCCTATAAGAAGCTCTTCTCCCGGTGAGAGAAGTCATAGTGGTAGTAATAGTTATCTTTTGCTGTGTAACAAATTGCTCCAAAACATAATGGCATAGAACAACCATTTATTGTGCTCGTGGATTATGTGGGTTAGAAATTTGGACAGGGAAGCACAGGGATGTTTTATCTCTGTTCCACCACATGTGGGGCCTCAGCTGAAAGACTCAAAGGCTAGGGGCTGGGGTCATCTGAAGGCTCGTTCACTCACATGCCAGTTAGTGGTTGCTGGCTACTTCTTGGGAGCGTTGGTTTCTCTCTGTGTGGTTTTTCTGCCTGGTTTAGCTTGAACCTCAGATAGGACAGCTGGGTTTCCAGGGTGAGTCCCAAGAGTGAGGGAACCAGGCAGAAGCTATACCCTCGTTATGGCTTAGCCCTGGAACTCACATAGCATCCATTCTGCTACGTCTGCTGGTTGGCACCTCACAAGGCCCCACCCACTTTCAAGAGGTGGGGTCCTAGACCCCCAGCTCTCAGTGGGAAGACCATTAATCACATTGTAGGAGGAGTGAATGGGGTGCCCAAGTAGGATGGAAGATGTGTATTGATATTCTCCTTGGAAAATAAAACCTGCCACAAGCAGAATAATGACTGTTTTCAACTGTTAAACACTTACTATGTGCAAGTGCTGTGCCACACCCTGGCCTATTAGTTCTCCCAGCAGCCCTACGAGTTACATCCTGTCCTTGTTCCCATTTCAGATAGGGAAACTGAGGCCCAGTGGAGGTAAACCTCTTGCCTAGGGCTGCACAATAAGCCAGTGGTTCAGCCAGAGTTTGAATGTAGCTTTGTCTAATGCAGGGTGACAGACTCAAAAAGCTAATGTGAATGGATTATTGTAAGGATTAAACGAGTTAATACATGTAAGTGCTGAAAATAGTGCCTGGCACATAGTAAGTGCAGTATATGTGCTTGCTATTATTAATAATAATAATATCATTATTATTACCTTTGAGCCACTGGCCTGAAACCTCTGCTCTCATACTAAGTACTGCACTCTTACTTCAGCTGGTTCCAGAACAAGGGAGCCAGTCCAGGGGCCCTGGGTGCAGTATTCCCTGGTCCCAACTGCCTCCACTTGAGCTTTGGGGAACAGACCAGAGTTTCTATGACATCAGCTGGCCAAATCCCCAGGAAGAGTCCTTCCGGTTGGATAACCCCATCCTCCCACACCCAGGCCTTGAATGTCCAAAGTGCTCACTGCAGGGCTTCGCCCTCCATCCAAAGTCATCTGACATTAACCTGGTGGAACCTTTGATGAAGGCGGTTACTAGGCTGGCTCGAGGTCAGGTCCCCAACCCAAAAGGACATGGGAGAAAGTTTCATCACAGCCTGCAAAGGGTCCATTGGGAAATAACTCGCCCTAGAGGTTTACAGGAACCATGGCTACGTGACCTGGATAGGAAGTGAGCACTGCACCCCTTTCTGGGCTCTTCACTTGCCATCTCTCATCTCCCCAAATTTCAGATCTTTGCATCCAATTTTTGGAATTTTGCCATACCCATGAACTCTCTGCATTGAGTTACTTAATATTTTTCTTTGAGTTGCTTCACATTGTGAACTTAAATAGATTTAAAAGGATGATATTTAAAAAATCACAGGCTTTAATAAAAAACAAAAGTCACTTTTCTTTTGGGTGAGGAACATATTAGCCCTGAGCTAACATCTGTTGCCAACCCTCCTCCTTTTTCTGAGGAAGACTGGCCCTGGGCTAACATCCGTGCCCATCTTCCTCTACTTTTTTTTTATGTGGGACGCCTGCCACTGCATGGCTTCATAAGCAGTGCGTAGGTCTGCGCCCGGGATCTGAACCTGCGAATCCCGGGCTGCCAAAGTGGAGCGTGGAAACTTAACCACTACGCCACCAGGCCTACCCCCGAAATCACTTTTTCTAAGTCAAAAGTAATTATAAGAATAAATAAAATAAAAACAAATTTGTCCGATTGCAGCAGGATGCCGAAGTCTCTAGCCCCAAAGCCTTCTCTGGCTCTACAGAGGGAAATTACCAGGTGACAAGGTGTTAAAGGGATGCTAATGCTCAACGGAGACTTTCTCCATGGTGCAATGGAGACTTATAGGAAATTGACACATGGAATCACTGTCACTCTATGGGATTAAACAGTATTATTTAAATGCCATGTAGTACAACATAAAATCCTCTGTGTTTTCTCACTGGTATGCCTCTCCCATGGTGAGAAATATTCCACCATCTCACTCAATCCCAACAACAGCTCCTTTCTCTCCTACCCTCATGAGACTATCAGCAAGACCTGCCAGCTCAGCTACCAAAATATATCCAGAATTGAATCATTTCTTACCACCTCCACCACTATGACTCTGGTTCAAACCACTGTCGTTTCAGCACGAGGGCTCTTTTAAATGAAAAGCATGCCTACTAGAAAGGCCGTAATAAAGACACAGTTAATAATAAGAGTTGGTGAGGATGTGGAGAAATTAGAACCTTCATATACTGCTTGTGGGATTCTAAAATGCTGTGGACACTCTGGAAAACAGTCTGGCAGTTCCTCAAAAGTATAAATCTAGAGTTACCATATAACCCAGCAATTCCACTCCTAGGTGTATACCCAAGACAACTGAAAACATGTCCACACAAAAACTTGTACATGAATGTTCATAGCAGCATTATTCATAATAGCCAAAAAGTGGAAACAACTCAAACGTCTATCAACTGTTGAATGGATAAATAAAAAGTGGTGTGTTCATACAATGGAACATTATTTGCCCATAAAAAGGAGCAAAATATTGATATTTGCTACAACATGGATGAACCTTGAAAACATCGTGCTAAGTAAAAGAAGCCAGACACAAATGACCACATTTTGTATGACTCTATTTATATGAAATGTCCAGAATAGGCAAATCTATACAGACAGAAAGTAGATTCATGGTGATGCGGCTTTGGAGGTTGAGGGGGAGACTGGGAGTGACTGTTAATGGGTATGAGGTTTCTTTTGGGGATGATAAAAAATTACTAAAATTGATTGTAGTAATGATTGCACAACTTTGTGAGTACACTAAAAACCATTGAACTGTACACCTTAGATGGATGAATTGTATGCTATGTGAATTATATCTAAATAAATCTATTATTAATATAGTGAAAGCAGAATATGTCACTCTGCTTAAACCCCTGCAATGGCTGCCCTTGTCATTCAGCATAGAACACAAAATCCTTACTCAGGCTTTCAGGATCCTGTGTAGTCTAGTCACTGGCTGCCTTTCTGATCACATCTCTGCACCCCAGTTCCTTGATGATTCTAAGCCACGTCTTGTTTGCTTCTGCCTTGGAGCCATTGGACTTGGCTTTTCCTTCTTCGTGAGGAGGTGAGGAATGCTTCTCTCACATACCCAGAGGGCCCACTCATTCGCTTTCCTTAGATCTCTGCATAACGTAGGGTCCTTGGTCACCTAATCATCAAGGGCTTCCCTAACCACCTTATCTAAAATGGTACCCCCACCCCATCAGTCTCTATTTCCCTTTCTTGCTCCATTGTTCTCCATAGCACTTGTCATCTTCTCATCTTTTGACTACAGTGCACTTTACTCATTTGTTTGTTTATTATTTGTCTCTTCCAACTCCACCCAGTCCCCAACCAAACATAAATTCCACGAAGGCAAAGACTTTAATTTTTTGGTCTTATTTATTATTGCATTCACAGCCTGGTGTATAATTGCCATGCAGTCAATATTTATTGAATAAAAGGAATGATGAAAAGTGCGTATGATTAACCCCAAGTTTACAGATGAGGAAAAACAAGTCTGGTATTCAAATATTAATTTAGTAAACATTGACAAGACGTCTACCACAGACCATTCCCAGGCCGTGGAAATATTAGGTGGCAAAATTCTGTAGAACTTGGGAGAGCCATGAGAACCAGGTTGAAGTCTCTAGATGTGATGTGATGGAAGCCAATTCAGAGTTTGCATCAGGGAAATGATTCCACCAGAATCTCGCAAGAGATGGATTAGCTTTTAGGGATGTGGGGAGTTGGAAAGCAGTGGAGTTGTTCAAACCGTGGTTCTCAACCCCAGCTGCGTATTAGGGAGCTCTTAAAAATCTTGATGCCCATGCCACATCCCAGACAATTAAATCAGACTCTTTGAGGGTGGGGCCTGGGCATCAGCATTTTTAAAGCTTCCCAGATGATTCCAGTGTGCAGCCAGGGTTGCGAACCACAGTGTTAGAGGGTTGGAGGAGTGCAGTGGACCTTGTTATCTGAGGGTAATGAGCATTGGGAAATAGCCTCTTGAGTGAATACACTCCAATTGTTGACAAGTCTTGTAATATTTGAGAGAATTTGGTGCCTGGAGACTCACTGCTATTTTACTTTGTTTAATGCTCAGTGTTAAAGTCATATTTTCCATATCTAATAAACAGAAACTATAATAAAACATATCTAATAAAACATATACTGTGAGTCATTACTATGTCATGGTTAGGCATGTGGACTCTGGAACTAGATTACTGGGATTTGAATTCCCCCTTAATAGCTGTGTGTCCTTGGATAAGTTACTCAAGCTCTCGGTATCTCAGTTTCCTCCTCTGCAAAATGGGACTGTATTAGAATCTACTTCACAGGGTCATTTAAGTGTTCAATGAGTTAGATCATATAAAGCTCTTAGAACAGGGCCTGGCACAGAGTAAGCACTCAATGAATGTTGGCTATTATTATTCATTAATAAATAAGATGGAAAACCAACATTCCTTGAACATCTGACATAGATCATAAACTCAATTATATTTCTTTGAACAATATAAACTGCAATTATAAACTGTAGTACAGCTGATTCTTTCGAGTGTTTCAAGCATATTAAACAGCAGACCAAATATACACAAATTCACTGTAGATGAAACTTGTGAATACTCTTAGACCAAGATTGGGTTACAAAAGTGTTGACCCCATGGAATTTACTTTATTTCTTATTCATAGTTTTAGCAAATCTTAGTTTTAAACAATTCATAGACAGAAAAATAGAAATTACATAATCTGAACACGAGAGATAAAATAGACTGAAAAAATGAACAGAGCCTCAGGGATCTGTGGGGTTATAACAAATGGTCTAATATTTGTGTCAGTGGAGTTCTGAAAAGAGAAGAAAAAGAGGCTGGGGCATAAAAATATTAAAAAAAAATAAGGGCTGAAAATTTCTCAACTTTGGCAAAAGAATAAACCTATACACTCAAGAAGCTGAGTGAACTTTAAACAGGATAACTAAAAGAAACCCACACTGAGACATATCGTAATCCAACTTCTGAAAACTAAAGACAAAGAAAAACACCTTGAAAGCAGTGAGAGAGAAATGACACCTTACCTCTAGAGGGAAAACAACTCAAATGACAGTGATTTCTCACCAGAACCCATGAAGTCCAGAAAGAAATGGCATAACATTTTTCAAGTGCTGAAAGAAAAGAACTGTCAACTCAGAATGCTATATCCAGTGAAAATATCCTTTAGGAATAAAGGGGAAATCAAGACCTTCTCAGATGAAGGAAAATTAAGAGAATTTGTTGCCAATGGACCTACTCTAAAAGAAAGACTAAAGGAAGTTCTCTAAACAGAAAGGAAACAATATACAAAAGAATATCAGAACATCAGGAAGGAAGGAAGAACACAGTAAACAAAAATTTACATAAACACAATAAGCTCTTTTTTCTCTTGGGTTTTCTAAATTATGTTTAATGATCATAGCAAAAATTATAATACTGTCTGATGTGGCTCTAAATGTAGGAGGAGGAAATATAAGACAATAATATTACAACAGGGTAAGGTGAAGGGACGTAAAGGGAGGTAAGGTTTCCACACTTCACTGGAATTGGTACCAGTAGACTATGGTAAGTTATGTACACACAGTGTAAGACCCAGAGCAAGCACTAAAAAACCCATACAAATAAATGCACTCAAAATCACTATATAAAAATCAAAATGGAATTCTAAAAAATGTTCAAGTAACCCACAGGAAGGCAGGAAAAAGAAAATAGAGAAATAGTGAGAGAGAGAGAGAGAGAGAGAGAGAGAGAACATACAGAGAACAAAATGGCAGATTTAAGCCCTAACATATCAAGAATTACATTAAATGTAAATGGTCTAAAAACACCAATTAAAAGACAGAGCTTGGCAGAGTGGATTTAAAAGCATGACCCAACTATAAGCTGTCTGCAAGAAACTCACTTCAAATATAATGATATATGCATGTTGAAAATAAAAAGATGTAAAAAGATATATCAGGCAAACATTAATCAAAAGAAAGCAGAAGGGTCTACATTAATATCAAATGAGGTAGACTTTGGAGCAAAGAAAGTTACCAGAGACAGAGAGAAACATTACATAATAATGAAGGGGTCAATCTACCAAAATATTTAGCAATCTTAAATGTGTATACACCAAAAAACAGAGCTACAAAATATAGGAAGCAAAAACTGATAGAACTGAAAGGAGAAATACACAAATGTACAATTATAGCTTAAGACTTCAATGCCCTTGTCTCAGTAATTGATAGAACAACTAGACAGAATCAGCAGGAATATAGAAGAACTCAACAATACCATCAAACAAAAGAATCTAGTTAACATTTATAGAACAATCCACCCAGCAACAGCAGAACACACATTCTTTCAAGTGACCATGAAACATATAGTAAGATAGTTATGCTGGGCCACAATACAAACCTCAACAAAGTTAAAATAATTGAAATCTTACAGAGTTATGGTTCTTTGACCATAATGGAATCAAATTAGAAACCAATAACAGAAAGATAATAGGAAAATCTCCAAACACATAGAAACTACTCACTTCTAAATAAACCATGGGTCAAAGAAGAAGTCTCAAGGGAAAATAAAAAATATTACACTGAATGATAATGAAAATACAACATATAAAATTTGTGGGACACAGCCAAAGCAGTGCATAAAGGTGAATTTTTATTATTAAATGCATACCTTATGAAAGAGGAAAAATCTCAAATCAGTAATCTAAGCACCCACCTCAATATCCTAGAAAAAGAAGAGTGAGCAGAAGGACAGAAAAAAGGAAGATAAGACCAGAAATCAATGAAATTAAAAACAGGAAAACAACTTCTAAGAGTTGGTTCTTTGAAAAGAGAATTAAATTGAAAAATCTCTAGTAAGATTGACAAAGAAAAAGAGAGAGAGAAGATACAAGTTACTAAATGAATGAATCAGGAATGAATGAATAAATCGGGGCTATCACTATAAAACCTGCAGACATCAAAAGGGAATACAACAAACTCTACACACAGAAATTTGACAACTTAGATGAAATTTGAGTAGTTTGACCAACTCCTCAAAAAACAGAGATTACCACAATGCATTCAATATGAAATAGATAATTCAAATAGCCCTATAACTATTAAGGAAATTGAATTTAAAACCTTCCAAAGAAGGAATCTCCAGGCCTAGATGGTTTCCCTGGGGAATTCTACCAAATACTTAAACAAGAGTTAACACCAATTCCATGCAATCTCTTCTAAAAAATAGAAGAGAAAGGAATAATTCCCAACTCATTTTATGAGGCTAGTATTATCCAGATACCAAAACCAGACAAAGGCAATAAAAAAGGGAAAACTACAGACAATATTCCTCATGATTATAGTCGTAAAAATCCTTAATAAAATATTAGCAAATAGATTTCAACAAAATATAAAAATAATTATACATCATGACTAAGTGGTATTTTCCCCAGGGATACAAGGCTGGTTCAATATTTGAAAACCAATCAATGCAATCCAACATATTAATAGGCTAAAGAAGAAAAATCACTTGATCATATCAATTGATGCCAAAAAAACCCATTTGATAAAATTCAACCCACTCATGATAAAAACTCTTAGAAAAATAGGAATAGATGGAAACTTCCTCAATTTGATAAGGAGCATTTACAAAATACCTACTGCTAACATTATACTTAATGGTGTGATTGGCTGCTTTCTCCCTAAGACTGTGAACCATGCAAGAATGTCCATTCTCACATTCTTTTTTTTTTTTTTTTTGGTGAGGAAGATTGGCTCCTGAGCTAACATCTGTTGCCAATCTTCCTCTTTTTGCTGAGGAAGATTAGCCCCGAGCTAACAGCTGTGCCAAACTTCCTTTATTTTGTATGTGGGATGCCACCACAGCATGGATTGATGAGCAGTGTGTAGGTCCACACCCAGGATCTGAACCCATGAACCCCAGGCCACTGAAGTGGAGCGTGCGAACTTAACCGCTACACAACTAGGCCAGCCCCCATTCTCACACTCTTATTCAACCATAGTGCTTGAAGTTCTAGCCAGTGCAATAAAGCAAGAAAAGTAAATAAAAGGCATACATTTCAGAAAGGAAGAAGTAAAACTGTCCCTTTTTGCAGACAACGTGATTGTCTATGTGGCAAGTCCAAAATTTGAGGGAAAAACTCCTAGAACTAATAGATAAATTGAGCAAGGTTGCAGGATACAAGATAAACATACAAAATTCAATTTTATTTCTGTATACTAGTGGTGAGCATATGGACACTGAAAAAAATAGAATACCGTTTACATTGCTCAAAAAATGTAATACTTATGTGTAAATCTAACAAAACATGTATGGGACATTTAGGCTGAGAAATACAAAATGCTGATCAGAGAAATTAAAGAAGATCTAAATAATGGAGAGACATGCCATGTTCATGGATTGGAGGACTCAACATAGCAAAGACGTCAATTCTCTTCAAATTGATATACAAATTTAATGCAATTCCTACCAATATCCCAGCAAGAATTTTTGTAGATATAGACATGATTATTCTAAAAATTTACATGCAAATGCAAAGGAACTAGAATAGCTAAAACAGTTTTGAAAAAGAAGAATAAAGTGGGAGGAATCAGTCTCCCCAATTTCAAGACTCATTATATAGTTACAGTCATCAAGACTGTGTGGTATTGGTAAGGGGATAGACAGTTAGATCAAGAGAACAGAATGGAGAATGCAGAAAAAAACATCAAATATGCCCAATTGATTTTTGACAAAAGTGCAAAAGCAACTCAATGGAATAAAGATAAGTTTTTTTTTTTTTTTTTTTTGGTGAGGAAGATTTGCTGTGAGCTAACATCTGTCGCCAATCTTCCTCTTTTTTTGCTTGAGGAAGATTTGCCCTGAGCTAACATGGGTGCCAATCTTCCTCTATTTTGTATGTGGGATGCTGCCACAGTATGCCTGACTAGTGGTGTAGGTCCATGCTGGGGATCTGAACCCCAGAACTCTGGTCGCTGGAGCAGAGCGAGCTGAACTTCACCACTACGCCAAGGGGCTGGCCCCTAAAGATAACTTTTTAAACGAATGATGCTGCAGCAATTGGTCAATGATAGGCACAAAAAAAAAAAAAAAGAAAGAAAAGAAAGAAGAAAAAAGAACTTCACCTTCAGTCTCACACTTTATATAAAAATTAAGTCATGGACTTAAATATAAAACTATAAACTATCAAACATATAAAGATATGAGAAAATCTTCAGGATCTAGGTCTATGCAAAGAGTTCGACAGAAAGCATGATCCCAAAAAAGGAAAAAGTGATCAATTTGATTCCACCAAAATTACAAACGTTTGCTCTGTGAAAGGTTCTCTTAAGAGGATGAAAAGACAAGCTATAGACTGGGAGAAAATATTTGCAAACAACATATCGGACATATATAAAGTACTCTCAAAACTCAACAGCAGAAAACAGACAGTCCAATTAGAAAATCGGCGAACGACAGGAAGAGAGAATTCACCAAAGAGGATATACAGATGGCAAATAAGCACATGAATAGATGTTAAACGTCATTAGCCATTAGGAAAATACAAATTAAAACCACAATGAAATATCTCTACACGCTGATCAGAATGGCTAAAATGAAAAAATAGTGACAACACCAAATGCTGGCAGGAATGTGGAAAACGAGATCACTCGTGCATTGCTCATAGAAACGTAAAACGGTGCAGACACTTTGGAGAACAGTTTGGCAGTTTCTTAAAAAAACTAAGAATGCAACTGCAGTATAACCCAGCAACTGCCCTCCTGTGCATTGACCCAAGAGGAACGAAAAGACTCCTCCAGGCTCAGACCTGCAGATGACCGACCCTCTCTGGGAGAAAATAAGAACAACAGTATCAACAGCAATAACAATCCCCACTGAGCGCTTGCTCTGCGCCAGGCACTGTGCGAAGCGCGTTAAGTGCATTATCTCCTTTAAACTCGCCAGCAGACCTCTTGTCTGGTAGAGAGCCTTATCATCATCACCCCCACTTTCCGGATGAGTAAACTGAGGCTCAGAGGCCGTTGCTCAAGGCAGAGCCAGACTCTGAACCAGGTAATACTAGAAGTGCTGGAATCCTCGCGTTGTCACAGGCGAGTAAACAGCGGCGAGGAAAGGTTAAGCCGGCTGCCCCGGCCCACAGCTGGAGAGCCCCGAGGTTTAAACCCGGGACCCGCTGCCCTCGGGGCTGGAGTCCGCGCGCGCAGTTCTCGTGCCTAACTTTTCCTAAGGTCCCGAGCCTCTCTCGCGCGGCCCGGGGGAGCGGGCACCACCCTCTTCCCCTGGCAGGAGCGGGCAGAGGGCGGGTCCCCGGCGCAGCCCCTCCCCGGGCCCTCCCCCGGGCTTTAAGCGCGCGCGGGGCCCGGCGCGGGCAGTCCCGGGGGCCGCTCCGGGCGATCGCGCAGATGGCGGCGCTGGCGGCGCTGGCCAAGAAGGTGTGGAGCGCGCGGCGGCTGCTGGTGCTGCTCTTCGCGCCGCTCGCGCTGCTGCCGGTGGTCTTCGCCCTCCCGCCCAAGGTAACGCCTCCTCTGCCCGTGCGCCCCGCATCGCGCCCCCGCGGGACCCTCGCCTCCCCAGCCTCTGAGCCAGGGGACCGCTGAGGTCCCAGTCTAGGGAGTCACTAGACCCCTCGACCCTCTCCCCTTTACCCTGCCGTGGGCCGCTGTGAACGCCCGGAACCCCTATCCCCCTTTCCCAGTTGCTCCTTGGAGCCTGGCTCCCGCGCAGCCTTCTGGATCTTCTCACTTCTACAGGAATGATTCCTCTTTATTGAGCTCTAACTATGTGCTGGGCGATGTGTTGCACATTTCACTTGATAATCACAAGGAACAGCTAATGAATGCCAAGCTGTGTGACTTGAGGCAAGTCACTTAACCTCCCTGAACTTCAGTTTACTCCTACGTAAAAATGGGGGAAATGATAGTGCCAACCATAGGGTTGTGAATGTTAAGTGAGGCAATATATGTCAGTCTCTTAGAACTGAGCTTGGTAGACAGTAAGCGCCTAATAACGCACTGGCTGGTCTTATTCCAGGCGCCTTACATGATGGGGACAGCCAAGATTTAATCAAGGCTTACTAGGAGCCAGGTGCAGTGCTGGGCTTTGCCTTACATGCATCATCTCCTTTAATCCTTTCAGTGCCCCTCAGAGGGCAGGATTATCCCCCCATTTTCCAGAGAAGAGAAGTGAGGCACAGAGAGATGAAATGGCTTGCTCAGAATCACATAGCAAGCAGCAGAGTGGGGATTCCATCCTGGCTTGTCAGAATCCACAACCCGAGCTGTTTCTAGCCTCTCAAAGAAAGTAATCCCTACGAGATCAAAGGCTGCAGAGTGAGGTCAGCAGTGTCATGACAAAAATCAACACCAATGGGGGCTAGAAGAGACGGGACCACAGGTCCCTGTTGGGTCCCTCACCTGTGCCCAGCCTATCCGGGACATCATGGGAAGGTACTAGGTTCCTAAGACAAGGCTTCTACCTCCAGGAAGTTGCTATACCATCCCTTAATGAGATACAGATGTTCATAAAAATAAAAGTAAAGAGAGGGTGTAATTTAGTGGTGCATTACCCAGCACCCATCAGCAGAGACCAAGGGAGCTGGGAGAGGTGTTCAGAGAGGGCTGCCTGGAGAAAGGGGCACTCCTTGGGCACAGGGAGTGAGGAGGTGATACCAGGTGGTGCCAAGGAGAGCCAGTGCTAACACCCAGCGAGTTCTTTAGTGTGGAATTATCCAAGCTGTTAGACTTTCTTGACCTGGCAGAGGAAAAGTAAATGCTGGAATAAGGATTAGGTCACTTTTTCAAAAACCAGCCCATCCTGGGCCACTTGCTGACCTCAGAACTTTGGACAAAACTCCTTTCTTCTTTGGGTCTCACTTTCCTTGTCTGTATGACGGGGCGATCGCTGTGCTAGCTTCGAGAATTGATGCGAGGGGCTGAGTGAGGAAGTCACCTTGCTTTGTGAAGCATCGTTGGTGGAAGGATGGATGGTCTGCGAGGCCCCAGGTGGAGCTCCGGGCAGGAAGAGATGAAACACACAGGTCTCCGTCTCCTCAGCGGGGGTTCTGAAAGCTTCTCTTTGCTCTGCCCACCAGCAAGATGTGTGAACCCAGGGGCAGATCCAAGTGTTGTGGGGCCAGAGCATATAGTATTTGAGGGACTCTCTTAAAGAAAAAGCATACGGATTTACAAATACAAAATTCAGGGCGGAGCTTGGGAGGAGCCCGGGGCTTAAGCTTCATCAGCTTTACGGTGAATCGGCTTCCGTATGAGCCACGATGTGCATAGTTAACAGTGAGTGCCTGTAGCCCCCTGCCATGCTGGTAAGCCTCATAAGTAAGGTGTTTCATTGAATGCTTAAGTCCTACTATGTGCCAGGAACCACGCTAAGAGCTTCTCAGTCATTGTCCCATACGATGTCCACACAACCAGGGAGGCAGCTGCTATTAGCATCCCCGTTGAACAGCTGAGGAAATGGAAGTTCAGCAAGGTTAGGTGACTTGCCTGAGGTCACACAGCCTGTACAAGCCAGAATGCAGTGTGTACTTCTAGCCGCCATGCTTTCCTTAGTTATAACTCAGTCAGAACCTCTCCTGGTTCCCGACAGTTCCCTGGTGGGGGCCTTTGTGTGACCCTTGATGTTGCTACCTCTTTAAGTGGCTGATAAACCAGGGCCTTCTTCCAGGAGGCAGGTCTGGCTTCTTGGGAGACCTTAGCCTCCCTCAAAATCTCTATCAGCATACTCGAAGCCCCCTCGCCCATGAAATAATATATATATATAATTATCATTATTATATTCTTGGATATTAATAACTGATGTGTTTCTCAATCTAATGTACAACGTGAATAAAAGCATCCTTAGAGAACACTGAACAGAGAAGATTGCTGTTTTTATTGATCTGTGACCTACATTTAAAGAAAACAGAGTGGGTTTGCTCTGCAAACACAGCTTCAAGATAATTCCTGTCATCTTAACCGGTTTTAACCCTGTGATAACCTCCCCACACAGAGGCTGGTGGTCTAACTTAAAGCCACTGTGTTTGCTGTGCAAATGTAGCTTCATTGCCAGTGTCCTCGGTGTCTGCCCCCACCCCCCAATGTCAGACTTCTAAGCCTCTCACGTAGAAATTCTGGAACCACCATACAGGTTGTAGTGCACATATAGATTCCCAAAAACTTTTGCAAAATCGCAGATCTCAGATAAGGAAAGAAGTTCAAGATGCTCAGGCATTTGCCATTTGCTTCTTGTTGGGTCCTGGTTTTCCAGCTGATGGCGTCTCCAGGCCACCACTGCTCTGATGTCCTAGGAGTCTGTGTGGTTGAAAGGGCTGGCCCTCAGGCACCTGTCTGCTGGTGACTGGTGAGCGGGTCCGCAGGGAAGCTGGGGTTAATCCGAAGGGCAGATCTCAGGGGGAACAATTCTGACATTATATCCTCCTGGCTCAGGACCACTGTCAGCAGGGATGAAAAGGAGTGGGATGCACTTCTGGAATGCAGTGGCTGCAATTCCAGCGCCACTGGAGGTCCCAGCTCTCTCTCCCGAGAGTGCTGGAGACTTAGAAAGTCAGGACGCTGCTGGAGGGACAGCCTCAAAGTTTTCCGAGAATGGCCATCCTGGGAGTTGGAGGTTTCGAGAGTGGCCTTGGGCGGCTAGTGGGTACAGACGAGACTGTTAAAGCAGCCTTGCAAATAAGCACCAGCCCCAAGTGTTTGCAGAGAAGTCCTGCTCCCTTTCCTGCCTTGTACCCACTGACAGCAAATTAAGCTGGACCGATCATCTGGCCAAGATGAGTTGTTGCAGTGGGTACTCACAGGTGACTCTTTCTAAAGATGCTTTGAGGAGGGGGAGTTTGGGGGTGTTCTAGGCAGGACTGCTACAGAGTGTTGTGCAGGCTGTGCACTGCACAAAGGGCCTTGAGGAGGCAAGTGAGACTGAACCAGCCTGTGTGCACAAAGGGCCTTGAGGAGGCAAGTGACACTGAACCAGCCTGCGTGCCACATGCTGAGCCGTGCACCCTGGTGCAGTGCTAGATCCGCCTGAGGAAGAGCCCCTTTTCCGAATTTGCTCAAAGGTATCAAGTCTGGCTAGCAGCACACTTGTTCTGGGCTGGTGGATCTGTTTAGGGGATGGTAGCACACCTGTAAGGTCAGAGACCCACCTTCTTGCATTTTCCTAATTCTTAGGTGGGGGGATTTAGGTGGGTGACCAGGAAAATGGTCATTTCCTCCCCAGTTTTGAGTCTTTGGAATCAGAACTGGATTTTCATCCCAAATATTTGCTTCGTCACATTGGGCAAGTCATTTTACTCCCTGGGCCTCAGTTTCTTCCTTTATAATATGGCCATAATGTTGCCTTCCTCCCTGGTTATTATTTGGGCTGAATGAAATCACAGACTGTGCCTGCACCATAACTTCTTCCTTTTTATCTAATGCTCAAGGTGTGCTCGAACTCTCCCATTCTGCAGGCAAGCAAGCTGAGACTCAGAGAAGTTAATGATGGAAAGAGCATGGCCTTAGAGTTGGGAAGACCCGGGCTTGGGTCTTGGCTCTGAAACAATGAGACAGGGGAGCCTGGGTGGGAGACTGTGCATTTCTGAGCCTCATTCTCCTCAGTGTGAAGTGGAGAGGACTCGCACCCCCCAAAAGGATATTATGAGTCTAAGTTAAGAGAAGATACAGAAATAGTCCAGTGCCGTGCCAAACATAGTGTGGGAGTTTATAATAATAATAACTGCTAAAATTTTTTTCACATTTATCCTACGCTGTTTTAGATGCCTTTCACATTTTAGCTCGTTTACTCTTCACATCAGCCTTAAGAAGTAGGAATAATGATTGTTCCCATTTTTATAGATGAGGAAAGTGAGGCACAGAGAAGTTAAGTAACGTTCCCAAGGTCACACAGCTACTAAATGTGCTCCAATCACTTCTATTCTCTTGGTCCTGGGTTTTGGAAGACAGAGGGGCCAGCATTCTGAGAGGTCCGTGAGTCTCCCGCTAATCGGAGTTTCCCAGAGAAAACCACAAGTCCAGCCCTGTGGATCAAACACTTTCTCTGGCCGGACACTGCCTAGTGCTTTGAACTTGCATCATCTCATTGAACCCCGAGGGCTCGGACAGGGAATATGTCCACATGCACCCCCAATGGAGTGGGGTCAGGTTTGGTTTCCATCATCTGAACACCACCCACATCATTTTTGCCAGACGCCTTTACCCCTTGATATTATTTACTTAATTACATTCCTATTATTTCCCAATTTTTTTATATGAATGCCTTATTGCCCTCCCCTCCTTTAAAAAAAAAAACTTAAATACAATGACTTAAAAGGAAATTTTATGTCAGGACGACATATGGAAAACCAGGATCATGAATGACTAACAGAAGAAAACTAGCAATCAATAAATAAATCTCCAATGTTGGTTGATTCTGGCGACGTACTGCTGCCTGCTTGAAGCTGAGGGCCTGAGACCTGCCCTTTCTCTCTTACAAAGGGGGGGAAATGGTCAAGAGAGGTGTTTAAGACAAGCTAGTATCAAATTGAGACTTTTTTGGGGAAGGAATGAGAAGGAAGAAAGAAGCAGAAAGGGAGTACAGGTTCTTTGCTGTCCTTCTATGAATGGTCCAAAGGCTTCTGGAGTTGGCCTTTTCGTCTCCAGAAATACTGGATGTGTAGCCTGCTTATAAGCCTTGTCTGGAGATTCATGAAGTTGGCTGTCGGCCCCGGCTGCTCGATTTCCTCATCTGTAAAGTGAGGGGGCTCCTAGACCACCTTCTTTTCGCCGTGACACTTGGTGGCTATTAAGTAAAGGAAATCTCCTGGCACGCGGTTGGCCGAACAGTGGCCCACCAAAGACGTGCGTGGCCTAATTCCCTGAACCTGTGCGTGTTACCTTACGTGGGAAAGGGGACTTTGCAGATGTGATCAAGTTAAGGATCTTGAGATGAAGAGATTATTCTGATTTTCCAGATGGACCCCATGTATTCACAAGAGTCCTTACAGCAGGGAGGTAGGAGGGTCTGAGTCAGCAGGCAACATGATGTGGGCACACAAGCCAAGAAATGCAGGCGGCCTCTAGAAGCTGGAAAAGGCAAGGAAGGATCTCTTCTAGAACCTCGAGAAGGAAGCAGCCCTGATGACATGACACGTTGACTTTAGCCCAGTGAAAATGATTTCAGACTCTGGACTGCAAAACTGTAACAATTTTGTGTTGTTCTAAGCCCCTGCATTTGGGATAATTTGTTACAGCAGCAACAGGAAATGCATGCATGGCAGAACCACATTCACAGACGTGTCCCATCCTGTGGGCCCCTGTTCTGGGAGGCAAACCCTGGTGTTCAGGAGAGAGCCTGGTTTGGCCTTGGACTCTTCTGGGTATGAGTTCAGCTCCAGCCTCTGCCCCGATGAGCAGTGTGATTCAGGAAGAGCATCTTCCCCTCTCGGAACCGGTTTCCCCATCTGATAAATGGATTTATTCATAGTCCTTTCCTCATGGGAGTTTGTGACGAAGAAATAAGTTCATTCATGCAAAAAATGCATCTCAGATACCCAGAAATTTTGTTTCTTTCACAATCTAACCTTCACATATTTTTTTCTTGGAGGGATCTTTGAAGCTGCTTTTGGGGGAAAATGGGAGACGCTTGTAGCATTTGGTGGAATGAGCCATGTTGAAACCGTCAGTTCTAAGCCTCAGTTTTCTCATATGGAGATTGGGTCTAATAACAGTTCACCCTTGTAGCGTGTGGGGATGAAATGAGTTCATGTGTTTGAGGCACTTTGCAAAGTGCTGGCTCACAGTGAGCGCTACACAGATGTCTGCTCTTGTTGTTGCAGTCACTGTCACAACATTTCAGACCTTGGTGATCATTCTAGTTTAACTTCCATAAAGAGGAAACTTTATGAGGCTCAGAGAAGGAAGTGAGTTGCCTGAGGCCTTGCAGCGAATGGGTGGCAGGGCGGGGGCGAGGGCCCCCACCCCCCTCTCCTCGTCCAGTAATCCCCCATCTAGACTCCCAGTCATCCATGTTTTATTCTAGCGGCATTTCATTTAATCTGTGAAGGCTACCTTCCAGATAAAGGGTGAAGGGAATCAGAGGTCAAGCTCCCTTGTTTCTGTTCAGATCATAGTAGCCATCGACAAAGGATAAGAACAACTAATATTTATTGATCACCTACTAGGCGCTCTGGCCCCCTGGCTCCCTCTGCTGCACCCACACTGGCCTTCTCGCTGTTCCTAAATATCCCAAGATTGCTCCACCCCGGGGCCTTTGCACTTATTGTTTCCTCTGTCTGAACTGCTCTTCCCTCAGATATCTGCAAGGCTTGCTCCCTCACTTCACTCATCTTAGTTCAAAGATGAACCTCCTCAAAGGCCTTCCCTGACCACCCATCTAACAGAAAACAACAAAACTTTTACACTCCGTTCTCTTCCCTTTCTTATCTTTCTCCATGGTCTTTATCACTATCTGACGATTTTTATGTATTTAAGGAATGGGCAAGTCAGGGTAAGCAGGTTTAAGATTGGCTAATTCAAATAATTTCAGTGGGCTCTGGGACAGAGGGGCTGTCCCTGGTTTTCTGGTGCCTGGCCCTGGGGTGATGAAGGCAGGTGGATAGTGGCCCGGAGTGTGAGAGCCCAATAAAGGAGGTGGTTGGGAGTGTGGGCTCTGGATTGGGTGACATTTGAAAAGCAAACACACAGGTGAGTTGTTGACTGTCTCTAGGAATTAGTGCCCTGGGAGGGGCTTACCCTCCAGGATTAGCAAGGTCTCAAGATGTCAAAGCAGCAAACACAGAAACTAGAAAACGTGGTTGTTACACTCTCCCGTGCTCTTCTCTTTTCTCGCTGTGATCCAGCCTTATAGGCCTTCTTTTTGTTCTTCAAACCTGCCAAGCTTGTGTCTGCCTCAGGGCCTTTGCACTTGCTATTCTCTGCCTAGAATGCTCTTGCCCGTGATCTTCCACAGCGGGATCCTTCTGGTCATTCAAGTCTTAGCTCCAATGGCACCTCCTCTTCTGAGTCCTGCTTGATTACCCCTTCTCAAGAACACTTGCCCTCCTCATCCCACAAAATACTCTCTAAAACAGCCTCCTGTTTTATTTCCTTGGTGGCATACATCTCTATCTGAAATGATCATTATTTGTTCACTGCCTCCCCCACTAAGCTGTGAGCACCATCAGGGCAGGGCCATGTCTGTCTTGTTCCCTGCAGCATCCCCAGGCCCAGGACAGTGTCTGACACAGAGGCGTTACTCAGTAAACCAGTGAGTGAATGAATTTGGGTTTGAACCCAGATACCTCTGATTTCAGAAGACGTGCATTTTCTAAAACCCAAGACTGCTATCGGTTTGTGAAGATCTGACCTGGAATCAGTGATTCCAGCCATTTCATTTTCAACTGGGAAGACCGAGGCCCAGAGGGGGCATGGCGGGACTTCCCCAGCCTCTCCCAGGCAGGTGGTCCCAGAACCCTCACCTGTGCCCCCTCCGTGCCCTCCCCGCCTGTTTGACCCGTTGCCCACACAGCCCTCTTGGCCTCGGAGCTGCTCCTCTGAGGCCCAGCCAACTTTCCACTTTCCCGGAGCTCCTGCCAGGTGTGTAAACAGGCCAGTGTGATTCCTGGGGATGTAGCAGGGAGCAGGATTGTGTTTCCTGACCCCACTCAACAGGACAGTGCCCTCTGGACTGATGAGCAGGGTTTTCTGACACCCCCAGACCTTGAAGACACAAAGTCAGCACCCGAACTAGGCTGGACCTGGCCGGGACCCGGAACAAGTCACCTAGGGGCACCCGAACCGCTCTCTCCAGCTGAGATGCATCAGGGAGAGACACACAAGGCCACACCACCTCCTGGCAAGTCGTTTCCCTCCCCTGAGCCTCGATTTCCCCATCCACAAAGTGGGCATAATGAAACCCACCCGCTGGGAAGACTTGACCATGCCCGGCGCATAGTAGGTGCTCAAGAAAGGATGGTGGCTGTTGCTATTACCTGCAAAATAGGGATACCAGGCTCTCGGCTCTGTGTATTTGTCCTTGAAATTTACAGGGGAGGGGCAGCCAATGGGAATGAGCCTGTGCTGGGGGTGGGGTGCCGGGCACTGATACACAGAACAGAACAGCGATCTCCAGCCGGATAAAGACATTGGAAAAGGGACGGGGAGGCCAGCCTGCCCCTGCCAGCCAGCCCAGGGGTCCCCTGGCCAGTCCATTTTGCTCTACTGTCCTGCGGGGGTCCTTACCAGCAGCCTGGGCTGAGAGGGGGATTTGATTTCACTGTATTAATCTCTCCTGCAGGAATGTGCTGGTCCCAGGGAGGCTGCAGGAAGTGAATTCAAGTTTGTTGATGTCCTGGGCCGCATGCCTTATTCATGCCCTCGCCTCTCCTTAGGAGGCCTCCTAAGAGCCGTAGCCAACACCTCTCTAGCACTTATTAAGTGCCAGGCACGGTTCAAAGCACTTGAGATATGCTTGCTAGCTCATTTATGCTCACACGGCTCCGTGGGGCCGGTGCTGTTATTATCCACATCCTCAGATGAGGAAACTGAGGCTTGGAAGTGGCAGAGCTGGGGTTCTAACCCTGGCATTCTAGCTCCAGAGTCTGTGCTCTTAGCCACGCTGTGTGATGCAGGGGTGATGGACCCATTTTACAGATGAGAAGGTGAGGCTTAGAGAGGTGGAGCCACTTACCTGGCACCTCAGCTGTTGAATGAGTAGTGGGGCTGGCTTTCGAGGCTAGGTTTGCCTTGTTGAAAGCCCACACTCCTTCATGGTTCAATGGAGGCAAAGGGGAAAGGAGCGATTGTGTTGGATGGAGTGGGCGGACATCAAGAAAGGCTTCCCAGAGCAGAGGCATGTCATTCTGACACAGGAGTAGGAGTTTGGAAGTCTCAGGGAGCCCTCTGAAGACAGGAACTAGCATGGGTGGTCAAACATTATGGATAGGAGCTTGGGTTTGGCTGCTTGGGTTCAAATCCTGGCTTTTTAATATGCTGTGTGACCTTGGGCCAGTCACTTAATCTCTCTGTGCCTCAGTTTCCTCATCTGTAAGTGGGTAGGATGATAATCAACGATGCTTATAAAGCGCTCAGCAAATGTTGGCTGCCTTCATGGACAAATCACCTGCTGTGTTCTGGGCTCTGGGAAATATTTTAAATCAGTGGTTCTCAAGCATTTTGCTCCCCAGGAGACATTTGACAATGTCTGGGGACAATTTTGATTGTCACAACTTGATGGAGGTGCTACTGGCATCCTGTGGGTGGAGGCCAGGGATGCTGCTAAACATCCTGGAAAGCACAGGACAGCCCTGCCACAGAGACTTCCCGGGCCCCAAGTGTCAGCGGCTCCCAGGTTGAGAACTCCTGCCCTAAAGGCAGTGGTTCTTGTGATGCCTCAGCAAGCCTGTGAGGCAGGCGCGGTCGAGTCCCCTCTTCCGTCAAGGACACTGAGGCCTGGAGAGGGGAAGGGCTTGCCTTGGGAGCAGAAGCCTCGCGGGGTGGAGGGGATTTGGAAGTGGAGGGCATTCTAGGCACGACAGCTCACCCCGGCCCCCAGCCCTGCTCGCGAGCGGCTCCGGGCTCCGCGGGATGGAGCTGGCCCGTCCCCTCTGCCCTCTGGGCTCCCGGCGGGCGGGAGCGGCCCCCCGTCCCTTGGTTGGGAGAGATAACAACAGCAGCCTTGTTTGCTGCCACCCACGGCCCCAATTGTCCCCTTGCTCTCACATGCCGCTCGCACCTTTCCCTGATGACAAGCCGCTTTTCTGGCTGGTTCTGGAGGCCTGGAGGAGAGGGGGAGAGTGAAGGAAAATTCTTCCTGCCCCTTTTAACTATTTCCTGCCCCGTCTCCAGCCCCCTTGGACTTCTCCAGAGGGGGCTGGGGCTCAGCAGAACGTCTCCTGGGGCCTGAGAAGGGCAATTTGCAGCAGAGCCCAAACCAGAAGGGTCAGCGGTTTACTGAGATGTGAGTCCTGGGCACGTGTCTGCTGTGCGACACCTGGACTAGAACGTGGGTGTCCCGGCCTGGGGGAGCCTGGCAGAGGCCTGATGCAGTGCTCTGTCCACGGCCCAGCTCCCACTTCTTCTCGGGGGTGCTGGGGAGACTGAGGCCGGTTCCGAGGGGACCTTCTCACCCCTGCTAAACCGGCCGTCAACCTGGGAGACCTGGCTCCGTTTCCTGCTCCTGATCTTCCCTCCTCCAGACCGCGGCTTTCTTCCTCACCGCAGAAAAGGGATCTGCCCAGAATCACTGGGCTGCGGTGTCCCCTAGCATCACTTTCTGAGGGGCAGGGGGCAGCATCGTGAGAGTATGAACTCCAGCGCCAGACTTCCTGGACTCCAGTCTTGCTCTCCTGCTTCCTGGCTGTGTGACCTTGGGCAAGTTCCTTAGCCTCTCTGTGCCTCAGTTTCCTCTTCTGTAAAATGAGGACTCTAATAGGACCTACCTAGTATTGGTTCATATACCTAAAGTACTTTGCGCTGTGCCTGGCACATAAGAGGTACCAGGTACATGTTTGCTTGTATTATTGTTCTGATTGTTATTGTTATGATTAGTAGCAGTAGTGGGTGTCGTTTGCATTACAGATGAGCCCCTGAATCCCGGGGTCTGGAAGTGCTTTATAGGAGATGAGGATTTCTCCTGAATCCTCTTGGCCTCTTCCCTGTACTCACTGTGTGGGTTCATGGGTTCTCTGAGCCCCTGTTTCCTCCCCTACAAAATGGACTAAAGCTCGACTCCTCGGGCTGCTGCAGAGATGAAATGCACTTATTTAGAGAAAAACCTTCCCTTCTCTGCCGTTGTGCACTGTTGGTGGGGATGTAAATTGGTGCAGCCACTATGGAAAACAGTGTGGAAGGTCCTCAAAAAATTAAAAATAGAACTACCACATGATCCAGCAATCTCACTTGTGGGTATTTGTCTGAAGGAAACAAAAACACTAACTTGAAAAAATATCAGCAGTCCCATGTTCATTGCAGCATTACTTACAACAGCCAAGATACGGAAGCAACCTAAGTGTCCATGAATAAATGAATGGATGAAGAAGATGTGGCATATATATATGTGTGTGTGTGTGTATGTATATAATATATATAATATATATAATGGAATATTACTCAGCCATAAAAAAGAGTGAAAGGTTGCCATTTGTGACGAGGATGGACCTAGAGGGTATTATACTAAGCGAAATAAGTAAAACAGAGAAAGACAAATACCATATGATTTCACTTATATGTGGAATCCAAAAAAAACAAAACAAACAAACAAACAAAATAAAACAGAAACAGACTCATACAGGAAACAAACTGGTGGTTGCCAGAGGGGGGAGGGGTTGGGGGACGGGCAAAGTAGGTGAAAGGGATTAAGAGGTACAAACTTCCAGTTAAAGATTATTAAGTCACGGGGATGTAATGTAGAGCATAGGAAATATAGTCAATAATATTGTAATAACTTTGTATGGTGATAGATGGTAACTAGACTTATTGTGGTGATCATTTCATAATGTATATAAATATCGAATCACTATGATGTACACTTGAAACTAAAGGGATATTATATGTCAATAAAAAAAGCAGAGAAGGGGGTTGGGGTGTTGGGAAGGGGGTAGTAGAAGTTTTGAGTCAGGAAGGTTTCATTGAGAAGGGAACATTTGAATGAAGCCCTGACAGAGGTGAAGGTGGGAGTGAGCCATGAGCATATGCAAAGGAAGAGCGTTCCAGGTGAGAGAACAGCAAGTGCAAAGGTCCTGAGGTGGAAGCATGGTGGATGCTCAAGGAACATCAGATAGTCTTCCTGGGTCCTCATGACAGCTCTTCCCAGGAGACAGACCCCTGGCCCCCTGATCATGGAGAAACTAAGTTGAAGAGCCCAGATGGGATTTAAAGGCAGATCCCACCCCAGTATCTTCAGGCCGGATTTCACTTCAACCAGAGAAAGTACAGGCTATTAGTACAGGCCTCCAAAGTTATGGGAGGGGCAGTCAGAGGCAGGGGCAGATGGAGAAGCCCCGAGGGGGGCTTTAGATGCACCCCTACCCCATGTTGGGAACCAAAGGACCCTCTGGGAGGAGGGGGAGACTGAGGCCCAGAGAGGGGAAGGAGCTGCCTGAGGTCACACAGTGAGTTGGCCTCTTTTTTGGAACAACTCGTTCTGTCCTCCTGGGGCTGAGTCAGGCCGCTGGGGACTCCAGGACCCCGGGCCGTGCCCACCCCACCCCTACCCACCTGACCAGCTCATGAATGATTAGTGAGGCCTGGGCAGCCACAGCATGTGAGCCGCCCCAGGAACACTTTTAGTGAATGGCTCCAAGCGCTTGAACTTGTTACAACATCAGCTAATGAGTCCAGGGGTCTAACACACTCCAGTCCAGAGGAGGGGTGGGAAGATGGGGTGGCTGTCCCCAGAAGTCTCCTGGGGCAAGGCACCCCCTCCACCTTCTCCTCTGCCCCCCATTGAGTCTTGGGCCCGGATGGACACGGGTGGCTCCTGACTGCTTTTTCTACGTGTTTTCAGGCGTAGGAGAGGGTGGGAGGGAGCCTTGGTTGGGAATCAGAGACCAGACTTCTGGGCTGCCTCAACGTTTCCCTCTGGGTCACCCTGGGCTGGTTTCTGGCTTAACCCTCCACGCCTCAGTCTCCCCGTCTGGGAAGTGGGCACGCTAAAATCAGCTCTGCTTATCCTCAAGACTGAACAGATCCAGAGAGGAGGTGAAAGGGCTGGTCAAGTGCTTTTCTGTTGAGTTTCTGTCCATTTCCTTTAATACAACCTACCAGAGTGTGTGAGGAGCAAAAGTCACCGTCAGTGCAGAGGGCTTGGCCCAGCACCCGCGTCGTTAGTGCTCAGTAAACACTGGCTGTTACCGTGACTGTTATCTCATCACTGAGCCCGGCATTAGGGCCCTGGGCTCAGACCTCCGCGGTGGGAATCCTGGCTTCGTTCCTTGCTAGAAATGCACATGTGGATGGAGAAGTCGCTGAACCTCTGTGTGCCGCAGAGCTCTCGTTCTAAACCGGGTCGTGTGACAGGCCGCTGAGCGCATGCATGTCAAGGGCGTGGCTTGGTGCCTGACCAGTGTGAGCCCTCAGTAAGTGGGAGCTTTATTATTCTCATCTGCCGTTCACATTGAGGCAGTGTGACCAAGTTCTCTGAGCCACCCATGAGCTGGGGACAGCAGTGGTCCCTACCTCCTGGGGCTGTGGGTGGAGTCTCACAAGGGAACCCACAGGAACCGGGCCGGCACGTAGGAAGTGCTGGATGCGCGCAGCCGTCTCGTGGAGCAGTGGTATTGCTCCGAGGGGATGAGGGAGAGTTGCTCCAGAGACAGGCAGCAGAAATACTCCCAGAATCGCAGGGCTTTCAAAGAATGTTCACATCCCTTTCCCTTTGATCTCCCTCCCAGCTCTCTCAGGATGGTGTAATATGCCTCCTAATTTATGGATGAGGCGGCGGAGGCTCAGAAAGGACACCAGTCGGTCCGAAGCTCGGAGCTATGAGTGGTAGACTGGAATTTGCACCCAGGACTGTGTGACTCCTGGTGGCCTCGTCCCCCTGGGCTCAGCTGGCTGTATTTAACTCCCTCTTTTCAAGTGGAGGCGTCATGCCTAGGTGCCTCTTGGCTTCAGCAGAGATGGCTTCTCTCGAGTTCTCTCTCATCTTGCCAGACTGAATTCTTTCCCTGGGTCTCTTGTGTGTGTACTCCAAACTCCTTTCCCTTTGGGGTCCATATCTGTGTGCCACCTACAATCCTTACCTTCATCCCCACATGGCAGACCTGAAGTGACTTACAGATCATTGGGATGAAACTTTTAATGTAAAAAGGCCAAGAAATATGCCCAAAGTAACGGAGCCCATCAGTAGTAGGTAACATTTTAAATATATGTATTGCTTACTCTGAGCCATGCGTTGCTCCCAGCACTTTACCTAAATTAACTTATTTAATCCTGGAAGCAATAACTCTATGAGGTTGAAATTCTTATCATTATCATCATCCCCATTTTACAGATGAGGAAACTGAGGCACAGAATTAAGTCACTTGCTCTGGGAAGTGGTTGAGGCAGGATTTGAACCCAGGCGCTCTGGTGATGCTCGTAACTCATAGGCTCCTCTGTGTCTTTGCAATGGGTCCAGATTTCAGTCCCCATCTAGCAACCTGACCACTTCTCTTTCCACTGATCCCAACAGCTCCTGCTCCTTGGGGGCTGGCCATCTCCCAGGCACGGTGGTGATTCTCCAATGCCATTGTTCCTGTGTTACCTGTGAGCAAACTGGGGCTCCGAGCAGGGAGGCCACCTGCCCGAGGTCACTCACGCCAGTAGTGAGTGCCTGACCCTGGATGCTTCCAGCCCTGAGTGGCTCCGGAGGCTGGGGTGGGGAGGGGATACAGAGAGGCTGAAGGCATGGCTTCGGCCTTACTAGAGTTCAAAGTTTAGGGCTTCCCACAGCCCTGGATCTGCTCACTCCTGGGGAACGGGCCTCTAGTGGACAGCAGGAGGGCACCCCTCTGGGCAACTGGCCCCCATCCTGCTCCCCTACGGGCTGGCTAGCCAGCTCTCTGCCTGGCATGGAGCCGCCGGTGTCCCCAGGGAGCCTGGTCACAGCCCAGTGCCCTGACAAAAATGCCTGTGCAACCCAGCAGGGAGATGGGCAGGGGAGGGACGGTGGTAGAGGAGAAGTTTCTGGACAGCTCCTGCCCCTGGCCTCGGAGAGCGGACTGTTTCTCTTTCTTTCCTTTCCTGAGGGAGGGGGCAAGCTTGGGGGCACTGGGGAAAAAGCTGCCTTGTGTCTGCCTGGAAGTCATTCCCCAGCTCAAAAATTAACCACCTGACACGGCATTTTCCTCTTTCCCCACCTCACTTCTGCGTGTTTTGCCTGCAGACTTTAATCCCTGTGCTCATGGACTGGCTAAACCCGGGAAGCTGGGGTTTCTTTGGGAGGGGGATTATAACCTTCCTGTGAGAAGTGTCTGGGTTGAGTTGGCATGAATAGGGCTGGTCAGGGCCCGTGGGCCCCCTGCCCTGTTCTTGTTCCCAACTGGAGTCAGGACTAGAGTGAGCCAAGCAAGGCACCCAGAGAGCAAAGTCTAAGTTGGGGCTCACTGTCAGGGGGTACACGTGCTTCACCCTAGTCCCAGCCCTGCTCCCACCTCCTGCTGCCTGACAAAGCTCAGGGCACAGTGGTCTTTCGGTGAAACAAAGTCAAACAAGTCCTTACCTCTGACTTGCTGTGTGACCTCAGGCAAGCCACTTTCCTTCTCTGGGCAACCATTTCCACCATTGTCCTAGGGGTTAGATTAGCCCAGCGTTCCTCAACCACGGCGCTGTTGAAATTGACACTATTGGGAACGAATAATTCTCTGTTGTGGGGACGGTCTTGGACACTGCAGGATGCTTAGCAGCATTCCTGGTGCTACTCTCTAGATATTGGTACCACCCCCCACCCTCCTAAGATGACAACCTAAAATTTCCCCGGGGCAAATATCCCCCAGGGGACAAAATGACCCCCTGTCGAGAACCACTGGATTAAATGATCTCAGGTTCATCTGGCTCTCATATTTTAAGATTGAAGAACAGTATTGTTGAAGCCCAGCTTTAAGAAATTAAACTTGAATTAAGAATAAAGTAACATTAATATATGATTATTCATAGTTAATACAACATAACAATAGTTCATGTTTATTGAGCATTCCCATGTACCCCTCGATGGGTCAGTGGTTATCTTATGTGAAATAAATTGCTCTCCATGGTAGGTGCTATTATCATATGCCCACGGCACATAAGGGTACTGAGGGTGAGGACAGTTAACTAGCTGGCCCAGGATCACGTGACCAGAGTGTGGAAGGATCGCGTTTCGAATTCAGGCTTGTCTGATTCCAAAGCCTATGCTATTTGCACTATGCATGTTTATTGCAGGAAGATTAAAAAATATAGATGAGCAAAAGAAAATGTAGGACTTTCTGCTGACACAATTACTAGGTAGAAGGCACTTCTGGTTTAAGTTGGTGGAATCCAGACTTTTTTATTTTATGCACCTTTCTGAAGAAGTCTGAAAACAGCAACAAAAAGCAACAATGGGAGAATAAAATGCCATCTCTGATGAAAGAAGCGCCGACACAATCCCACCCCCGTGAGTGAAGACAAGCTGACGATGGTGGTGGGATTTGGACTAAATTGCAGAAGGAAACCAAGAGTAGCACCTGCTTCTGCAGCTCCTGGGCGGGACACAGAATTCTCCAGAAGTATTTTTCAACTCTATAAGCCCTTCCTAACCCTGGCCAAGGCTGGAAGATGCACAGGGGGAAGGGAGAGTCGCTGAGACGTGTGTGACAGTACAGAGTTCAGATGAACTGGATGAGGAGGCGTCAAGACCCGTGGCTGGGAGCAGGATGTTCAAGTGGCAGGTGGAAGAGGGAGGAGGGATAATGGTCAGCTCTCTGCTTGTGATGGTTCTAGTTTTCTCTCTCAGTCAAAGAGACATAAAGGCTAAAAGAGGCACCAAGGAGCTGTGACATTCTTGGGTCTTCACGCTTAGTCTCCACACCAAGTCCACTGCTTAGAGGAGAGACGTAGTTCAGGGCAGTGCTGGTGAGCAGGTTCTGAGATAACCAACAGTGCTGAGTCCCGCACACCTGCTGCCTCAGCCTCCTGCTAGCCTCTGTCCCACACTTTCCTTCCCCGAAGACCTGGTCTGAAAAGAACGGCCCCAATTATGTGAGAAGTATCCGGCATGGGACTATAAAAAGATAGTATGAGAAATGAGAAGAAAGGGAACATCAAATAAAATGTAACCAAAGAATAAGTCCTGGCAGAGTTGTGTGATGAAGTAGGAGAAACTACTGAACAGATATTTCTCTGTGAAGTATCAACAAAATTAAAGAAATTATTTAGAAAAAATTTTTTTAAAAATTTAAAGAAATTAAAGAAAAAATTAAAAGAAAATAAATCTCTTGGAGCCGGCCCAGTGGCATTGTGGTTAAGTTCACGTGCTCCGCTTTGGTGGCCCGGGGTTTGCAGGTTCAGATCCTGGGCGTAGATCTACCCACCGCTCATCAAGCCATGCTGTGGCGGCGTCCCATATATAAAACAGAGGAAGATGGATGCAGATGTTAGCTCAGGGCCAGTCTTCCTCAGCAAAAAGAGGAGGATTGGCAATGGATGTTAGCTCAGAGCCGATCTTCCTCACCAAAAAAATAAATAAATAAATAAAAATAAATAAGTAAATCTCAAGATAAGAAATAAAAGCGTCGAAGACAAGACAGTAAAAAGTAAAGATGAAAAAATCAGTGTTCCGGAAGTAGATGGAAGAGAAAAATAAAGCCACTCTATTGTAAAAGCTCTATTAGAAACAGCAAAATGGAGAAATACTAAAAACATAATCAGGGACATGATATCCAGGCTAAAGAAGATTGAACAAAATAAAGTGGAAAAGAAAGACTAAGAAAGGATGAGAGAAAAATGATCAATATGGAAGACAAAGAAAGCCAACTTCTGCATAACTGGTGTTGCTGAAGAAGAAAATAAAACAAATAAAACAGAAAACAATATTAGAGCCTTTAATAGTAGAAAACTTCTCTGAAACTAAACTAAAACATATACGATTTTCTGTGTCCCAGAAAAAAACTTATAGAGACTCATCAACACTGAGATATATCATGGTAACGTTACCGGACTTGAGGGTTAAACAAAAAATCTTATGGATATCCAGGCACAAAATTATGTGAGCTATGAGAAGGAAGAAATCAGGCTGGCCTCAAATTTCTGCAATATAACAATGAAATATCTACTAATTCTCAGAGAAAGAAAGTATAACCCCAGAATTTTACAGATACATTACGTTCGTCTTCAGAAAATGTCTTCTTTTAAAAATAAAATATTTATTGTTAAAATTTGGAAAATAGAGCATATGATGAAAAAATAGAAATTTATGCATAATCTCACTCTAAAGCAGTCCATCTGTCAAGTTCATATTTCAAAATGCTTTCATGTATATTCGTTCTAATGGGATCCTTGGTGATGCAGACAATCCACAATTATTATTCCCAATTTTCAGATGAACAAACTTGGGTTCAGAGAGTTCAATGATTTGCCACAAGAATTCAGTAGCAAAACCACTACACCCAGGCTTCCCAGCCCCCAGGCCTGAATTCTCCACAGTAGCTTTGTCCAACAGAACTTTCTTGAATGATGGATATGTTCTGTATGTGCCCTGTCCAGAATGGTAGACACTCATGTAGCCATTGAGCACCTGAAATGTGGCTTGTGTGACTGAGAAACTAGAATTCTAAATTTCATTCAATTTTAATGAATTTAAGCTTACATGGTCACATGTGGCCTAAAGCTACCGCATTTGGACAGCCCAGCTCTAGAGATTTCTTTGGCATTCTTGTCCCTTCTAAAAAAGAAAGCTGACCACTTTCCATTTCAGCCATTCCCCCAACCCCATCCACATCAATGTCTTCCAACATCTGGCCATTGGCAGTCTGGGGTCAGCCTTGATAATTAGGACCAGCCTTCTTGCTCTGCTGCCTGTCTCCTCCAGCTGCGTCTCCTTAAGGCTCATCCACCCCTGGAGGCTTCAGCTGAGTCCCGCCAGCTTCTGGAGGCAGAGGGCATAGGCTGGGGAGCTGAGAGGTGTTTCACCCGGAGCCACGACTCCATCTACCCTGGGCCACCTCCGCAAGATCCTCCCTCCTGAGGCGGAGCCTCTGGACGGGACAAAGTGGCAGGGAGGCAAACTGATGACCCAGAAAGTGAGCCTGCAGGCTCAGACACTGCCCCTAACCTCTGCATTCCAGAAGTTAAAATTCAAAGGAACCAGGCCTTGGGGTCATGTGACTCTCCCCTCCCACCCTAATCTGCCCTTGAGGGATGCAGAGAAGCCATTTTGCAGACATGCAGACTGAACCTCTGTGTGGCCTGGTGGCTGGTCTGAGTTCAGGAAACGGGGGGCCCAGAGGCAGCGGTGGGACAGAGGTGCTGTGGGCGGGAGTAGAACCCCACTCCCCGGTCCCCTGTTTAAATGGTAGCCAGGGCTGGGCGAGAGGAGATCTGCTCTTGCGCTCTGCGTGGTCCTAAAGAGATCATCCTCCTCTTTTCCAGTCCTCAGTTTCCATACCTATAAAATGGGGTTCTAAAATGGAGCAGGGATTTTTAATACAGCGTCCTGTGATCCCTAGTAATCTGTGAACAACTTGACATTAGATGCAGAATTGTGTATGTGTGAGCACCTTTCTGGGATTTTCCACCAATTAAAACCACTTAGACGAGAGGTCATATACTGGTGACCATGGGTTTGATACTGCTTGCAGGTGTGTTTTTTGGCCTACACTTTCCTCTTAATGAGAAAATCTTTTAAAACTGTGAGATTTCACATAAAAGCACAATTTCCAGCTTCTCTTGAACAATCAGGAGATCTGGCGTCGTAGGGCCCACGGCCCCCACGGCAACAATCAGGAGCTGACCGGCAGTTGTTCTTAGAGGGGCCTATACTCTCCGCTTCGCCACAGTCCCCACTCCTCTGTATTGCACCCATGACACTGAAGCCAATGCCAGCTGATTTATCATCAAGCTTGGGCACTCGTTTCCCCTGCTAACATAATGGTCTTCTGTACCCACAGCACTGTCAGAAGTGCAAATCAGACTCAAGAAAATGATGCGATTTTTCTTACACCAGCCCACTTCACTCATTAAACTGTCCCCCAAATTTGAGTTTGTAATGCTTAATTAGATCATTTATTAATTCACTTCACAAATACCCACTGAGGCCCAGAGGATACAGGGGATCAAAGACAGACGAGGGCCTTGTTTGCATGGAGCTTATGGTCTGGCGGGGAGAGAGAATAATCAGTGAACAAACAGGGAATACTCCAGCTGTTGATAAGTGCTTGACAAGAACGAGCCCGGACAATGGGGATTGGACCGCAGTCGAGAGCGTGACCAGAGAAGCCCTCCTTGAAGAGGTGACCTTTGAGATGAGTGCTGAACAAGAAGGAGCCAGCCAGGCAGAGGTCAGGGTTGAGGCGGCCAGGCAGAGGGGCAGAGACCTGGAGGTGGGAGTGGGCTTGGCCTGTTTGATCTCTGAGCGCCCACCACTTAGTGTTCACAGGCCGCAGCTCTCTAGTCCCGCCTCCACGCCTCCTGGGAGATTTCTGCTCTCTGCTGGGTTTTGTCCTCAAGGCCTGGCAGGGGTTGGGGGCGAGGATGAGGGGCAGCAGCGCTTATTAATTCCCCACCAGTTGTCTGGTGTCCTAAATCCGTTTGCCCCCAGGAAGCTCAGCTGGGGCGGGGAAGCTATTCAGGGTCACCTTGGCCCTGCTCCAGTCCCTAACCAGCAAGGTAATGGAACACACTCTTGACTCACTTACTGCCAAAGCCGCGTGCGGGCCAAGGATCGACTTCCCGACTCTGCCATTCCCCTCTGTCCCCTTCCCAGCTGACACGTGCTGTGTCTGGAGTTGTTCCTGTGTGAAGGACTGATGCTGACATCTTGGCTAGAGCACCCACCCAGAGAGGGAGGAGAGAGAGGGAGGGAGCGAGTGCGGGGAGGGGAGGAAGGGAGGCAGAGAGAAGAGGGGAGAGAAAGAGAGAAAGGGAGAGAAAAGAATGGAGAGAGGGAGAGGGCGAGGGAGAATGCAAGTCTGGACTCAGAGCCTTTGAATAGCAACCCTGCAGCCAGAGTTTACCAATGCCCCTCCCGCATTATATAAAGTGTAGCATTAATACATTGCACAAAAGGACTCACAGGATGTCACCTGCAAAACAGATGCCTTAGAAAGTTCACAACAGCTTTATTCATAATAGCCCCAAACTAGAAACAATCCGACATCCATCAACAGGAGGACATACAAATAAATGGTAGTATATTCACAGAATGGAATACACCCAGCGATAAAAATACACGCAACCACATGGATGAATCTCACAGGCATTATACTGAGCGAAAAGTACAAAAGGACATCCTATATGATTCCATTTAAGTAAAATCCAAGAACAGGCAAACCAATCTAGAGTGACGGAAATCACAGTAGTTTTGGAGGGGGCCTGAGGCTTGACCTGAAAGGGGCAAAAGGGAACTTTCTGGGGTGATGGAAGTGTTCTACACCTTGATTGGGATGTTATATGGATATGTACCTCTGTTAAAACTCAAACTACACACTTACAATGGATGCATTTGATTGCATGTAAATTATAGCTCATAAAGCTAATTTTTAAAAATTTTATCGAAGTCATAATAGTTTATAACATTGTGAAATTTCAGTTGTAGATTATTATTTGTCAGTCACCATATATATGTGTCCCTTTACCCCTTATGCCCACCCCCCAACCCCCTTGCCCTCTGGTAACCACTAATCTGTTCTCTTTGTCCGTGTGTTTGTTTATCTTCCACATATGAGTGAAATCATGCGGTGTTTGTCTTTGTCTGGCTCATCTTGCTTAACATAATACCCTCAAGGTCCATCCATGTTGTTGCAAATGGGATGATTTTGTCTTTTTTGTTTGTTTGTTTGGTGAGGAAGATTAGCCCTGAGCTAACATCTGTTGTCAATCTTCCTCTCTTTGCTGAAGAAGATCAGCCCTGGGCTAACATCCGTGTCCATCTTCCTCTACTCTACATGTGGGATGCCTGCCACAGCGTGGCTTGACAAGGGGTGTGCAGGTCCGCGCCTGGGATCCAAACCCGCGAACCCTGGGCCACAGAAGCGGAGCGCGCAAACCCAACCACTATGCCACCGGGCCAGCCCTGATTTTGTCTTTTTTTATGGCTGAGTAGTATTCCATTGTATATATGTACTACATCTTCTTTATCCTATCTTTATGCCTATCTTGATCAGTAGATAGGCACTTGGGTTGCTTCCACTTCTTGGCTGCAGTGAATAATGCTGCAATGAACACAGGGGTGCAGAAATCTCTTTGAATTGTTGATTTCAAGTTCTTTGGATAAATACCCAGTAGTGGTATAGCTGGGTCATATGGTATTTCTATTTTTAATTTTTTGAGAAATATCCATACTGTTTTCCATGGTGGCTGTACCGGTTTGCATTCACACCAGCAGTGAATGAGGGTTCCCTTTTCTCCAAAGCCTCTCCAACATTTGTTGTTTTTTGTCTTGGTAATTATAGCCATTCTAACGAGTGTAAGGTGATATCTCATTGTAGTTTTGATTTGCGTTTCCCTAATGATTAGTGATGTTGAACATCTTTTCATGTGCCTGTTGGCCTCCCGTATATCTTCTTTGGAAAAGTGTCTGTTCATATCTACTGCCCATTTTTTGATTGGGTTGTTTGTTTTTTTGTTGTCAAGTTGTGTGAATTCTTTATATATTTTGGAGATTAACCCCTTGTTGGATATATGATTTGGAAATATTTTCTCCCAGTTGGTGGGTCGTCTTTTCATTTTATTCCTGGTTCCCTTTGCCTTGCAGAAGCCCTTTAGTCTGAAGAAGTCCCATTTATTTATTTTTTCTTTTGTCTTTGCCCGAGTAGACATGGTATTTGAAAAGATGCTTCTAAGACCGAAGTCAAAGAGTGTACTGCCTGTATTTTCTTCTAAGAGTTTTATGGTTTCACGTCTTACCTTCAAGTCCATAAAGCTAATTTTTTAAAAAGTCATGTTTATTTCTCTCTTGAGCTGTTGCTCTGAGATGTATTCCGTGGGGGATGTTCTTCCCCTGTTACCTGGATGAAAACTGCTGCAGACCCGTGACTTTTCCCATCACTCTTGAGAAGTAATTAAAATCCTCCAGTTACTTTAATATGCAAACATGATCTCGAGTCAGAAATTAGAATGGTCACTTCTAGGAGATGGAACTTGGTTTGCAGTGAAGTCTTTTCCCCTCCCCTCCCTGTGTGCTCCATGGGCTGGGAGCCAGTAAGAGGGTCAGATCCTTCTCTCCTGCGGTCTTCCTCATTTTCTAGGATGAGGATTCTGACATCCACTGTGAGAGAAGCCAGGGGGCAAGAAGAGGCAAGGGAGCAGGTGAGAGCTTGACTCTGCTCAGCTGGCTTCACTGTCTGGGTGCCTGGCACATTCTCTTGTAGCATCATAGGTGATAGGGCATTATAGGGTCCCCCTCTGGGAATAATTCCCTTGGGGGTACATTTTCTCTGACAGGCTGCTCCCCTCCAGTCCCTGGTTTTCCATTGGTCTGCTGCATGTGGGATCTTTCGGGGGTCCTCAAGAAACCGCTGGGCTTTTCCTCCACACATCCTTGGTGTATTGGTCCAGCTAGGGTTGCCACATAAAATACAGTGTTCTCGGTTCACTTCGCATTTCAGATGAACAATAAGTTTTTTTAGTATAAATATGTTTTGAATATTACATGGGCTATGCTTATGCTAAAAAATTATTCATTGCTGTCCATCCGATGCTGATCAGACATTTGGGAATAGCCTGCTTAGCTTCTCCCCATCTCCCCCTTCTGGAAGAGCATATGGCTAAGTGGAGGCCCTGGAGCCAGCATGCCTGGTTTTTATCCAGCAGGCTGCCCTTGTGACCTTGGTCAGGTTACTTAATCACTCTGTGCCTCAGTTTCCTTCTCTGTAAAATGGGGATAGTCATGGGACCTACTTTATGGGCTTGTTGTGACAATCACGACTGAAATAAGGCAGGTACAGGAGTTGGAATGGTCTCTGGCACATAGTCAATTCTCAGTGAATGTTGGTTATTATTAGTATTAATATGGTGGTGGCAGTTTTTGCTTCATATGAAGAGAGGGAGAACGATAGCTTCCATTTAGATCATTCTCTGGAGAAAAGGAGGCAAAATGGAAGCATGAGGCTCCTGGGATGGGGATTGAGAGGGGATGTGGTAGTTATTAAGAGTGCGCCCTTCGGAGACAGTGGGGCAGTGATGAGAAGTGATGGAGGGATATAGACGGCAAGGTCAGCCCGGTGAGCTTGAGAAAGGTTCTTCCGGCCTAGGAATGTGAGAGAATCCAGGGATGCCAGAGAAAAAGAAGATTCGGGAAGTTGACAAGGGCAGCCATGGAGTGTGCAGAAAAGCAGAGCGGTGCAGAGCGCAGACTCTGGAGTCAGCCCTCCTGGGTTCAAATCCTGGCTCTGCCTCAGCAACTTTGGGCAAGTTACCTGCCTCGGTTGTCCCATCAGTACAATGGAGATGAAAATTCCTGCCTCGAAGAGTGGCTGTGGAATGGAATGAGTTAATGCATGTAAGTTACCAAGAAAAGTGCCCAGCCAATGGTAAGCACTTGTTCATTGTATGTTCTCACGATACTTGGAGTCCCTTAAATGTTTAAGGGAAAGAGTTTAAAAATTAGAATTCCTGTGTAGCCTCTGCAGTTCGTGAGCTGCAGCATTACCCTGGGACTGAATTACCTGGGTCACAGCTTCATATGCATGACTAAAATGTCTTTTTATAATCAATGTCTTTTCATAATCCCCCCTCAAAAGGAGCGTTATTAATAGGACCTCTCATTAAATGAGTTAATACATGTAAAATGTCTGGGACTTAGACACTCAAAAAATGGTGGTGGTGGGACCGGCCCCGTGGCGTAGTGGTTAAGTGCACGCGCTCCACTGCTGGCGGCCTGGGTTTGGATCCTGGGCGCACACTGACGCACCACTTGTCAGGCCATGCTGTGGCGGCGTCCCACATAAAGTGGAGGAAGATGGGCATGGATATTTGCTCAGGGACAGTCTTCCTCAGCAAAAAGAGGAGGATTGGCATGGATGTTAGCTCAGGGCTGATCTTCCTCACACACACACAAAAAAATGTTGGTGGTTGTGGTTGTCATTATTACTGTAATTATTCTTCTGCATAGTGATGTGGGGCAGGATAGAAAAGGAAACTGAATAAAGCTTCTCAGAGTTCAAATTTTCTAGATGACTTTGCATGCCACCTATCTCAACCATTATGATATTCTCTTTCCTTTTCTTTTAATGCCCTTGTCGGGATAACCCAGGTAACAGGGTTACCCTGGCCCCATAAATGAATTGGGTAGTGTTCTCTTTTTCTCTATTCTCTGGAAGAGTTTGTGTAAGATGGGTATTATTCCTTAAATGTTTGGTAGAATTACCATTGAAGCTGGCTTAGAGTTTTTCTGTTTTGTTTTGTTTTTTTACAGGAAAGTTTTTAATGATTGATTTGGTTTCTTTAATAGACACTGAAATATTCAGCTTTTCTATTCCTTTTTCTGATAGTTGAGTAAGTTATGTTTTTCTGTTTTCTCTAAATTATCAAATTTATTGGTATAAAGTTTTTCATACTATTCCTTTATTATTCTTTTGAAGCTGTAAGATTAGATTAGCTCGTGAGGGTGGGGCCCCCGTGATGGGATTACAGCCTTTATAAAAAGAGAGCTCTCTCTGCATGTACACACCAAGGAAGGACGTGAGGACACAATGAGAAGATGGTTATCCGCAATCCAGGAAGAGAGCTCCCCCCCAGAACCTGAATCTGGGGCATCTCAATCTTGGACTTCTAGCCTCCAGAACTGTAAGAAATATATGTCTGTTGTTTAAGCCCCCCAGTCTATGGTATTTGGTTACAGCAGCCTAAGTTGACTAAGACAGACATATATTTTCTAAATTTGGAAAGCTGTTGGTCTGTCAGGTGGAATATAAAACAAGATGGATGTGACATGTCTTCCTGGGCCAGCAGCAAGATTTGACAGAAAACAATTGTGTATTTAAAAAAAATGCATGCATTATGGAGCATGATACCAAGCCTGGGTTGAAGAATGTCAAGTTTGCAGCAGAATGTATGACCTGGATTCCTAGCAGGGTTTGCTTGAATGTTCTTCTGCCTGGAAGCCCACAGCAGTGTGCTGGCACATGTACTACCTCTCGGGATCTGATTGTCGCATTTTCGTGAATAGATATTATTTAAAATGAAATTTTATAAACTTGTGATTAAATAAATTCTATTAAAACAAAGGTAATAGACACTCAAAGCACATCACTTCCTAATTATTTTATGATTAACTATCGTCTTGAGGTTATTTACATTTACTGTTATTTACATCTATATGTATGGTGAAAATGCTATATGGGGGTGCATCACTGCCCATCTCTTTGCAACACTGTGTTCAGTGATGTCACTTGGTAGCTTGAAATCAGCCATGTGGGGGTATTTACACTATAGAAATCAGCAAACAATACAAAAAATGGCTTAGCTTATTGTTTTATTGTTTGTCTATACTTAAGAAAGTGATGGAAAATGTTAATAATGCAGATCAAACTTAAAATGTTGTGTCTATAGCTGTTACATTGTGAATAGCCCCCCAAAATGAGGACATATTCTTCCAGTATTTGAAAGCTATCATTTGATTCAGTAAAGAAGTCACATCGTGGGTGAACGAGTGACGTTTTGACATCCATCTTCCTTGTTTCCCTTTCATCTTAATCATTAATGTAAATAAAAATATAAACTGACATTCATAGTGGAACTGAACTCGTTGGTCAATGACATGAGTGACTTCTCGGCTGAATTAAATAGTAATCAAGAACTTTTACACACAAACACAGACACACAGAGTTTTTCAGAGAGCCGGTTGTTAAACATTTACCAGCACACCTCAGCTTGAGGTTTACTTGGTGGGCAGAGTCTGAGAAGGTCATTTGAGTTTGAGAAGAACTAGCCACAGAGAACGATCCTATGATTGGCATGGTCAGATTTGCTGGTTGAAGGGCAGTGACTATGTCTTAGTCATTTTCCTAGTCTCAACTCCCAGTCCAGTGGTTAGAATATGGTCGAGAATAATGTTTGCCGAATGGGTGGTAGTTAGCAGAGAAAGCAAGCACTTTCTCTGAGTTGCAGAAGCATTATTAGTCATTCAACAAATACTTTGAGTTCCTACTATGTGCCAGGCACTGTTCTTGGCTCTGGGGACACAACCCTTGCCCTACTAGAGCTTGCATTTTAGTGGAGGAGAAAACAACTAAGCTATAAAATCTGCATTCCGGTGGTGTGCTGGTTACTTTTATGTGTCAACTTGACTGGGCTAGGGGATGCCCAACTAGCCGGTAAAACCTTATTTCTGGGTGTGTCTGTGAGGGTGTCTCTGGAAGAGATTAGCATTTGAATCTGTAGACTGAGTAGAGAAGCTCGCCCTCCACAATGTGGATGGGCATCATCCAATTAGCTGAAGGCGTGAATAGAACAAAAACGTGGAGGAAGGGCAAATTCCTTGCTATCTACTTGATCTGAGACATCCATTTTCTCTTGCCCTCGGACATTGGTGTCCCTGGTTCTCTGTCTTTCGGACTCTGAATTATACCACTAGCTTTCCTGGTTCTCTAGCTTGCAGGTGGCAGACTGTGGGACTTCTTGGCTTCCATAACCACGTGAGCCAACCCTATAATAAATCTCTTATATTATATGTCTCTCTATATATCCTATTGGTTCTGTTTCTCCGGAGACCACTAATACAGGTGGCGACTGGTTATAGGAAGAAAAATTAAGCAGGGTAAGGGGATGGAGACAGCGGGCATCGTGCCTCTGCCATACCAGGACCCAAGATTCAGGCTTCTTTTACTTAAAACTTGGCTCCATCTCTTGGAAGCTGTGTGTCTTCAGGAAAGCCACTTACCTCTCTGAGCTGCAGAAAGTGACTATCTCCAGCAGGTATTCGGTTTCCTCTGCAGATTCACAGGTTCCCAGTCTTACGAAGATGGAGTTGGCCAAATTTGTTTTTTGTGGTCTGAGTCTTTGGGTACCTTGTCTCCCCAGGTGGTCCCTGAAGCTCTGCTGGCAGAATGTGGGGACGCCAGGAGCTCCTGTAAGCAGGGTGCTGTTTATCTTGTCGCCACTTTCTCCCATCTTTGTTTGCTGTACTCTGAGTACCTGGGATGGTCCTGCCCCACGTTTGCCTCTGTGGAACCCTGCATCGATGCCCTTTGGCTCTAAGGGCCTTTGAGGCTATGAGGGCCTTTCAGTACAAGGTCTTAGCTGCCTGGGGATCCCCAGTTTGGAGTTCTAGAAACAGCTCTGACACCTATCTGCTGTCTGACGTTTCCCCTCTCTGGTCTCAATCTCCACATCTGTAAAGCCAGGGGGTTGGTGATGGTCTGACTGTCCTCCATGGAATTCCTGAGTCAGGGAGGTCTTTGGGGCTGCCAGGGTGGGTGGAAGGAGAGAGCAGAGGGGCCCAGGGGAGAGCTCCTCATCCCACTTCTCCCAGAAAAAATCCTTTTTAACTGAATTTTACATTCAGGGTTTCTGTGTTTTATACATTGTGATTCAATATACAGTTTTGCTTGGACAAAGGGCTGGAAGCTATAAATAGTTATAGATCTGTAATTATCTGAGATATCTCACCCTTGATATGTAGGGGTCTTCCTGGTTTAGGAACCAAAAGGATGGGAATTTTTAGTCATGGGATTTGATTCTGTATCACTGTTTTTGCTTTCGATCTTTAAATTGTGCGTCCAATAACTTGAGATGTTGGAATATTCATTTCAAGTTGTGCTCATTTGTTTTACAATTATTCTTTCCTGCCCCCAAAAAGTAATTTTTAGATATTCGGAAGGGTAATTAAATGTATTAACTCTGGGGGTCTATTTTATTTTTTTCCTCCAAAAAAATGTATCTTAAGTCAACAGGAAAATAGGATTTTTTTTTATTGTGGTAGAATATATAGAACATAAAATTTACCATCTTAACTATTTTTGAATGTACAATTCAGTGGTATTAAATATTCATAATGTTGAGCAGCCATCACCATCATCTATCTCTATAGCTCTTTTCATCGTGTAAAACTGAAACTTTATACTCATTAAACATTAACTCCGCATTCCTGCCTCCCCCTACCCCCTCGCAACCGCTATTCTGCTTTCTGCCTCTTTGAATTTGACCGCTGTAGGTATTTCATATAAGTGGAATCATACAATATTTGTCTTTTTGTGACTGTCTTATTCACTTAGCATCATGTCCTCAAGGTTCATCCATGTTTTAACATATGTCAGAATTTCCTTCCTTTTTAAGGCTGAGTAATATTTTGTTGTATGTATATACCACATTTTGCTTATCCATTCATCCTTTGATGGACACTTGGGTTGCTTCCACCTTTTGGCTGTTGTGAGTAATGCTGCTATGAACATGGGTATACAAATATCTCTTTGAGACCTTGCTTTCAATTCTTTTGGATATATACCCAGAAGTGGAATTGCTGGGTCATATAGTAATTGTATTTTTAATTTTTTGAGGAACCACTATACTGTTTTCCATAGCAGCTGCACCATTTTAGATTCTCACCAACAGTGAACAAGGGTTCTGATTTCTCCACATCCTCGCCAACATTTTTATTTTCTGTTTTTTTTATAGTAGCCTTCCTAATGGGTGTGAGGTGGTATCTCACTGTAGTTTTGATTTGCATTTTCCTAACGATTAGTGATATTGAGCATCTTTTCATGCGCTTATTGGCAATTTTATATCTCCTTCATGATAAAAACACTCAACAAACTAGGAATAGAAGGAAACTACTTCAACACAATAAAAGCCATGTATGAAAAAACCACAGTGAAAGTCACACTCAATGGTGAAAGACTGAAAGTCTTTCCTCTCAGGTTGAAGAACAAGGCAAGGATGCCCACTTTCACTATTTCCATTCAATGTAGTACTGCAAATTCTAGCCAGAGCAAGGAAAAGAAATAACAGGCATCCAAACTGGAAAGAAAGAAGTAAAATTATCTCTGATTACAGCTGATATGATCTTATATGTAGAAAACCCTGAAGATTTCACCAAAAAAACCTGTTAGAACTAATAAATGAATTCAGCAAAGTAGCAAGATACAAAGTCAACACACAAAAATCAGTTGCATTTCTATACACTAACAATGAACCATCTGAAAAGGAAATTAAGAAAACAATTCCATTTACAGTAGCATCAAAAAGAATCAAATACTTAGGAATTAACTTAACCAAGAAGACGAAAGACTTGTACCATGAAAACTACAACACATTGCTGAAAGAAATTAAAGAAGACATAAATAAATGGAAACACATCTTGTGTTCATGGATTGAAAAACTTAATATTGTTAAAATATCAATACCCAAGTGATCTATAAAGTCAATGCAATCCCTATCAAAATCTCAATGATGTTTTTTGCAGAAATAGAAAAACCCATTCTATCATTCATATGGGATCTCAAGGGACCCCGAATAGCCAAAACAATCTTCAAAAAGAGGAACAAAGCTGGAGGACTCACACTTCCTGATTTCAAAACTTACTACAAAGCTACAGTAATCAAAACAGTGTAGTACTGCCATAAAGAGAGACATATAGACCGATGGAACAGAATAGAAAGCCCAGAAATAAACCCTCAAGTATATGGTGAAATGATTTTTGACAAGAGTACCAAGACCATTCAATGGGGAAAGGACAGTCTTCCCCATCTCAGTAAATGACGACCTCATTCTTCACACTGCTGAGGGCAACAACTGGCATAACCCTTGGCCTCTCTCTCTGCCTTACACGTCATAACAGATCCTTGGCAATGCTGTCAGGCTCTACCTTGGGAATAGATGCAGAATTTGGCCATTTCCCACTACCTCCACTGCTCCCACCAGACCCTAACCACCAGTATCTTTGCTTGGATTATTACCAAAGCCATGTCATTGGTCTCCCTGGTCCTGCTCTTGCCCATCTGTTAGATGGATTAACTAACCATAGTGTCTGCACATAGCTTGATGCCCGTTCTGTGTAGCAGAGGAAATGTTCTATTAGGATGGTGCTTGTTAGGATGGAATTCAGTTCAATGTCCTGTGGACACTGAATAAAGTCAACAAAACCTGCTGTGAGTAAGAAGTAAGAAGCATAAAATGGCGCCAAACAGCACCAAATCCAAGAAATCATCTGTGTTTACTGAAACATGCAAGATCATTGCCTTGAGAGACATAAGGAAGCAAGGTCAGGGCAGTAGGTAGTTTTATTCAAATAGTGACCATGTGAGTAATAAGACACGATTTATTATGAATCCTGTGGGACACTGATGTATCAGAAGTGAAGACGTTGTCATCATTGCCCTCTTGTTTCGCGAGCAGGTGAATAGTTTGACAAGTTTTGACAAACGTACACGCCCATGGAACCACCACTCAATCTAGGTCTAGAATATTTCCATCACCCCCAAAAATTCCCTTGCTCTCCTTTGCAGCCCCCACATTCCCCTTACAACACACACACCTCCTGCGCCAGTCCCGGCGACCACTGAAGCTGTTTTGTTTTGAATCTTTAAAATTGTGCTGTCTGCCTGTCACCGGTCCTAGTGTTCAGCTAACAGCTGCAGGGTGCTGGGTTAAGACCGTTGGCTCTGGAGGCAGATTGCCTTGTTCTGCTCAGCCATTGTCATGCTGGTGACCTTGCATCTCAGCCGCCTAATCCGTAAAATGGGGATAATAATTGCACCCACTTCACTGGGATTTTGTAAGGAATAGCTTAATTAAGTAGCTGGTACTTAATAACGCAATCAATATCAGTTATCATTACTACTGTTTATAGAGTGTACACTGCGTGATGGGCGTCGTGCTACGTGTTGGGTGTAGATGTGGCAGTTGCTACTGGTGCTCCCTCCACATCCCCGCCGGCACCCACCACTCTGCACATGCCGATAGCTTCTTGCTGCACCTGAGATGCTCTGCGTGAATGTGTTCTCCGGCTGCAGGAGCGTGCTCAGCCTGCACACGGGGCAGGCCGGAAGTGCTAGGGAGTTAAGATGGCCAGGAGTTGGAAGATAAACAGCCTGGCTTCCTTGCCTCCCAGGGGGACAACTCTGAGGCTTGATCTACACCATCAACCAGGGCCCCCCGTGAGCCCCAGCTTCCCACAGTGGTAACCTTCTCAACACACTCTGTATTGGCTTCCTTCTCTGTTTCACTTCCCCACTACCCTTCCAGAACTTCCTGGGATTCTCTATCAAGTGAACTGTTATCATTCTCATGCTCACCTCAGTGTCTGCTTCTAAGACAATGGGGTATTTCATATAATGCTCCAACAGTCCTATAAAATGGACAGATACAGCTTCTCCATTTTATAGTTGAGCAAAATGAGGCAGTGAAGAGGGTAAGTGCCCCAGTGACCTGCTTAAGGTCAAAGCCTCCACTGCCTCCCTGAGGAACGTGCCTTGACAGGCCCTGCCCCAGGACCTCTTTCCCCCTGCCACCCCCAGCTCCGCTGACCTTCCTGAGCATCTCCTCCCTGCAGGAGGGCCGCTGCCTGTTTGTCATCCTGCTCATGGCGGTGTACTGGTGCACGGAGGCCCTGCCCCTCTCGGTGACGTCCCTGCTGCCCATCATCCTCTTCCCCTTCTTGGGTATCCTGCCCTCCAGCAAGGTCTGCCCCCAGTACTTCTTGGACACCAACTTCCTCTTCCTCAGCGGTCTGATTATGGCCACGGCCATCGAGGAGTGGAACCTGCACCGGAGAATAGCCCTCAAGGTCCTGATGTTCGTTGGGGTCCAGCCGGCCAGGTAAGCCCAGGGAATGGGTCCAGCCTGAGGGCGGGGAGGCAGAGGGACCACATCTCTTGGAGCCTAAACTCACTCTTCCCTGTGTAATCGTCCAGACCAACAAACTCATCATGTCCTGCCCTCCATTTACTTACTCATTCCTCAGATATTTAGTGAGCCCCTGTGTGTGACAGACACAGTGCCAGGCTCTTGGGCAGCTCTCAAAAGTGCATCAGAATCACCTGGGAAGCCAGCTGAAATGCTTATCCCCAGGCCCCAGCCTCAGGATTGATGTCTGGTAGTTTTAGAGGGGGTCCTATTAGCAGTATGGATCCGACTTTTCCTGCTCTAGAAAATGACTTAACTTCTCTTTGCCTATAAAATGAGGATAAGATAGCTTAGACTTGTGCAATGCAGTAAATCCTGGCTGTTATCATCCTACTTTGCTATTTACCAGCCGTGGTGACGAGGTGGGTAGGGAGTGGATGGAAAGGTGACCTCAGAGAGACGGGGGCAGGGTCCATTCTTGCAGAGCCTCAGGCCCCCTGGCTAAGATTTGAACTTTTATTCTAAGAGGATTGAGTGACCTTTAAACTAGCAGCATTGTTGTTCTTTTAATTTTTTATTTTCAATTTGGTGAATCTTAAGGATCTCTTCTTAGAATAATGTTTTTAAATGTACGAAGCACACAACGCTTAGGATTTAAAACAACAATCACAACAATTACAGCAAAATGCAGTTATCCAAATAAATTTTTATTTTTATTTATTTATTTATTATTATTATTTTTTTGCTGAGGAAGAGTAGCCCTGAGCTAACATCTGTGCCAATCTTCTTCTATTTTATATGTGGGTCACCACCACAGCATGGCTGATGCATGGTGTAGGTCCGTACCCAGGATCTGAACCCACGAACCTGGGCCGCTGAAGCGGAGCACACTGAACTTAACCACTAGGGCATGGGGTGGGCCCCCCAAATAAATTTTTTAAAACACACAAATTTGTGATATGGTATCCTACATACTCCTTTACAGTAAATGATAAGATCTAGCAACCGGCATAAAAACAACTGTAGTTTTGAGGCGCTTTTGAGTGTCAGTGATATTCTAAGATGTCTGCAATATTATAAAGTGATATGAAGATATCTGTGGTTTTAATTGGTGACCAAGTCCCAGGCACTTCTAATACTACTGAACTTTGTTGCCTATGTTTATCCCTAAAGGAAATATTTAATTCTATTAGATGTTAGTAAAATAAAGATGCGTTTTTCTCCCTCATTTCTGTCCTGACTTATATCCATGCCCCCTTTGATTATGAATCTCTGCTTTACAGAGTTCTAAGCTGGGGAGTGACATGACCAGATCTGCATTTTTAAACAGTTCCTCTTGGCTGCCATGTGGAGAACAGATGAGGGGTGGGAAGCTGGATGTAGCCCAGTTAGGAGAATGTTCTGGGTGTCCAGACAAGAGATGGTGACAGCTTGGGCTAGGTGGCAGTGGAGATGGACAAAATGAATAGATTTGAGAACTCTTTGGTTGATAAAATCGATGGGGGATGGTGGTTAGGGAGAAGATTCTGGATAACGCCTAGGTTTCTAGCATTTGCTCTGTGCCAAGCACTCTGCTAGGCTCTGTAGCTGTGTTTCCTCCTGGAGGTACCGTCTCCTGCAGGAGAGATTCCATCTATAAAGCAGAATTTGATACCGAAGGGGCACATGTGGTGTGGCAGCCCACAGGAGAGGCAGGGTGACTTCTTCATGGAGGAGGTTACCTTTGACCTTGAAGAAGGGGTGGGGCTGCTATCAGACATAAAGTTACAACAATGAAAACAGTCAGTTTGACACTAGCTCAGAAATAGATCTTAAAAATGCAGTATAAATATTCTAGAAGAAATCTAACTCAGTGGAGAAGGGAAAGATTATTCAATAAGTGATGGGGGTTGGAATAATTGGTTTATTCTTTGGAAAAAAATCTAATTAGATCTGACTTCATACTGGGCATCTAAATAAATTCCAGGTGGGTTCAGAGGTCAGTGTAAAGAGGAAAAACCACGAAACTTAGATTCCCGTTGGCAGGAGGGACTGAGCCGTGGCAGGCAGACAGGAGGTCGCGCGTGTTTGGGTGCTGGTGGGAAGTTCATCGGACACTGAGCAGGGGTGCTAGTAGGAGTGGGAGGGCAAGTGGGAGAGGAGGCCGGGAAGGCCGTTTGGGGTGAGATGGTGGAGAGTCTTGGTGTCAAACCAAGGCAACTTTATTCTGCAATGGGAGCCATGAAGGATTGGAGGGCAAAGGAGAGGAGATTTCAGGGTTGGGAGATCTTTGGAGCTATTTTACCTTGAGTACCTGGTCAGTTCACTTAAACACATTGAGCCAGTTTTCTTAGATCTAAAATAAGCCTGGTGAGTGGATGTGGTCCCCACTTGGTCATTGGCTTGTCCTCTCCGGGCCTTAACTTTTCATCTAGAAAACGAGTGGGCTGGATTCCTCAAGGGTGGCAAACTGGGACCAGAAGACCTCCTGGGCCCCGGTTCTGGATCTGCCTCTGACTCCCTCTGCTCCTAGGCTCATCCTGGGAATGATGGTGACCACCTCCTTCCTGTCCATGTGGCTGAGCAACACTGCCTCCACCGCCATGATGCTGCCCATCGCCAGCGCCATCCTGAAGAGTCTCTTTGGCCACAGGGAGACTCGGAAGGACCTCAGCAGGGAGAGCGAAGAGAACGCAGGTGAGGCTGCGGAAAGGGACTGGGGGCCAAGCCCACCAGTGTGGGGGAGTGGGAGCGGGGATGTCCAAAGGGTGTCACGGAAGGTGAACGGAATGCACTTATTGAGCACCTACTGGGTGCCAAGTGTTCATAATAATAATAACTAGAATTAAAGTCACTCTGTGGTACTTGGTTTTCTTTAAAATTTGCATTTATTGAGCGCTTACTATGTACTAAGCAATGAGTTAAACATTTTGCATACGTTATCTCCTTTACCTCTCAAAACAGCCTTATGAAGTAGGTACAATAATTAATCCTTGTTTTAAAGCATTTGAAGAGATGCTTAAAATCACTAATACCCAGAGAAATGCAAACTGAAACAACAATGCGATTTACTTCAATGAGACTGGCAAAAATCAGAAAGCTGGGTAATGCCCAGAGTTGGCGGGAATGGGGGCCACAGGAACTCTTGTGCACTGCTAGAGAGAGTGTAGGCTGGGCCAGCCTTTCTTGAGGGCAGTCTGCAAATATTTAATCAATTTAAATGTGCATATACATGCAACCCAGCATTTTGCTCCTGATTGCAAATGCTAAAGGAATTCTGACACGGGTTCTTTTTTTGTGTGTGTGAGGAGATAAGCCCTGAGCTAACATCTGCCAATCCTCCTCTTTTTTTGCTGAGGAAGACTGGCCCTGGGCTAACATCCGTGCCCATCTTCCTCCACTTTATATGGGACGCTGCCACAGCATGGATTGACAAGTGGTGCGTCGGTGCGCGCCCGGGATCCGAACCAGCGAACCCCGGGGCCGCCACAGCGGAGTGTGTGCGCTTAACCGCTTGCACCACCGGGCCGGCCCCCTGACACAGGTTCTTGAGGGGACATGTGTACCGATGTTCACTGCAGCCTTCTCGGTGCTGTGGTGGGTTGGTAGCCGTGGGAATGCCTTCACTAGTAAAGGGGAAGGTAAAGTGTGGTGGGTGCACCGCTGAGCACCGTGCTGCTTTTAGGAGCAAAGAATTAGAGGAACATATAACTATATACGTGGATCTCATAAAACATAGTTGTGATTGGAAAAAAAAAAAAACAGAGAGAGATATAGAACACACTACCATTATGTAAATTAAAAATATACACAAATGACAAAACATTTTGCAAGAAAGTAAACAAAGGAAAAGCTACATTAAACACACGAGAATGGTTGCTCTGGGAAGGATAGAAGTGGGAAATGGGGATAAAAGGGAATAAATAAAGACAGACAGAAAACAAAAGGGGGGCCTGTGCAGCGAATAGTAATAGTGTGCCATGAACTGAGGGATTTGATTCACTCAGCCCTCTGCAATTGTGTTCTAAACAAAACAAAACACAAGTAGCCACCATGTTTTTAGATGACTAAACGGGCACTCAGAGAGGGGAAGTGACTTCCCCAAGTCACACAGCAAGCAAATGGCTGAGCCCACTGTGCACCTCAGCAGTCTGGCTCCAGACCACTCTCTTGCCTGTGAAATCAGCTGCAGCAGTGAGAATTCTTTTGGCTGCAAGTAAAAGAATGCCTGTCTACAAGTGGCTTAAAGTATGGCAGTTTATTTTCCTCAAATATCAAGAAGTCAGTGAAAGGCAGTTTTAGGATCAATTCAGAGGCACAAAGATGTCAGGATTGTTCATTGGCATCTCTGTGATTCCCTTTGTCTTTCCCTCGTGGTTACAAAGTGGCTGCCACATCCTGTCTGCTTTAAAACATCCTGCTTTTTATTTACATAAAGGTATTTTAAAAGGAAGCTTTAAATTGGTATACATGTGGGAAGAGATTACTAGTTTATCCCCAGTATCAATTCTTCCTTTGTTCTTTTAGTAATGGAACCCCCACATGGGCACACAGCTGTGCAGAGAAAAGGCTGAATTTCCCAGCTTCCCTTGCAGTTAGATGTGGTCATGTGACTAAGTTTAGCCAATGGGATATGAGTGGGAATGGTGTGTGCAACTCCTGGGTCCTGCCCTTCCTTCTCTACTCCTGCTGGCTGGAATATGAATATGATAATGGGGAAAAGAGATGCTACCTAGGACCCAAAGATGGAAGCTGCATGTTGAGAGACTGATGGCAGATCTGCCCCAGTAGCTTTGGACCATTTACCCCAACTAACAACAAATATTATCCATGAAACCCTGGATTTTGTGTGCTAGTTGTATTTTTTGAATATACATTAAAATAAATATATAGTCTGTTAAAAATCTAAATATTGATCCATGCACCATCTGAGTTAATGTCATTTACTGTGGTATGGGTACTTCCCCACCATGCAATAAGGGATCTTGCTTATTTATTTCCACGACAGCCCTGAGAGCTAGAAATATTCTAAGTACTTTACAGAGGAGGTTCAGAGAGGTGAGGTGATATGTCCACAGTCAATCACATTGGTTGTCAAGTAGCAGAGCCAGGATCCAAGCAAGGTCAAAGTCTTCCACATGGAAGGGAAGAGATGCTCGAGAGCAGGGGTCAGCAGACTTTTTCTGTAAATGACCAGATAGTAAACATTTTAGGCTTTGCTAGCCGCTCTGTCTGTCACAACGAATCAACTCTGCCCTTGCAGAGAGAAAGCATTCATGGACAGTATGTAAATGAGTGAGGGTGGCTGTGTTCCAGTGAAATTTTATTTACGGGTGCTGAAGTTAAAATTGTATATAATTTCTACATCACAAAATATTATTCTTCTACTGATTTTTTTCAGCTATTTGAAAATGTTAAAACCATTCTTAGCTGGCAGGCAGTGGGCCGGATTCAGCCCATGGGCTGTAGTTTGCAGATCCCTGCTCTGTAGTATAGGCTTCACTGGTTTTCAGACTGTTTCCCCTGAGTCTCCAGGAGAACCGCCTCATGGTCGCCTCGAGGGGCAGCAAGCAGCTCCGACTCTGCTGCCTCTCGCCTTTCAACCGCAGCTGCCCCCACTGCATCTGTTCTGTACACCAAGCTTCCGAGGAACCAGCACAGATTTTTATTGAGCACTTATTTTGTGCAAGGACTCTTCTTAGGACTTACTTCTGAATGAGGTGGAGCCAGCACTGACCTCGTTTAGAGGAATGGAAATTGAGGAAGAAATTTAGAAAGAGGATAAAGTAGCCCCCAAGGTCACATGGTTTCAAAACTGTGGCACTGGTATTTTGAATCCAGGCTGGCTGACTTCAGGGCCTGTACTCTTAACCTCTGTTATTCTGCCTCCCACACAAGATTTTTTTTTCAAGGAGTCTAGTAGCCAAAAAAAAAAAAAAAAAAGTTTGGAAGCCAATTCCCTCATTATAAAGGGACGTGTCCAAGGTTGCACACAGTGTTGGGCGCACGGCGAAATCCAGAATCTTTTCTCTTATGCTGCAGGATGTCAGGAGGTAGGAGACCCTGGAGGCTGGGGCAGACATGACTTTTACAGGCGGTGGGATCAGAGAGCAGAGACTAGTTAATGATCAGCCCTAAGACCTAAAACTAGGCTCATTCCAGTGCAAAGAGAGATGTTCCCTTTCAGCCAGAGTCTGTGCTCTGTTCTGGTGGCAGGAGGTGAGGGCAGGGGTGGAGGGAGTGGAGACCCTTTAGTGAGCCAGGACAGGGGCCAGGAGGCTTCCGGGGGCTTTAAGTCCGTGAGGGACCCCCACGGCAACAACAGCAATGGTAATGTGAGCTGTCATTTTCTAAAGACCCACCATATGCCAGACGCTGTGCTACATTTTTCATACCCGTTAGCTCATTTAATCTTCATAACAATACTATGAGGTAGATGATCCCCATTTGACAGATGAAGAGACTGAGGTTCAGAGAGGCAAAATGATTTGCCCAAAGTAACATGGTGAGTTAGTTGCTAAGCTCTGTCTGAATCTGGAATCTGTGCTTATAAGCAGCATGCCAGAGCAAGACAGATCCTGGGGCGGGGTGGAGCTCACTGGACAAGACCCCGGGGGGTCCTCAGCCTTAGAGGGCAGCCCTGCTGCTTCTCTTTAGTTTCTTTACAAAGCTCTGCTTCTTGCACTGCCTGAGGGGCTGAGGGGCCATGAGGTGGTGGCTTCCCCAGCATCCTTCCATGTGTGTGTTCACATTAGATGATCCACTACAGCCCTGCTGGCGTGGCCCTGTTGTCATGCCCATTTTCCAGAGGAGGAAACTGATGCTCAGAGAGGTGAAGTAGTTGCCCAGTGCCCCTCAGCTGGTAAATGGCCCATCTGGCTTTTGAATCTGCACTCTACCCCTCTCTCCTCTTTCCCCTCTTTTTCTCTGTCCAAACAAGGCTAGCCTGCCACCCACCTCTTTCCTTTAGGAATGCCCAAGATGCCATCCTTCAAAACACAATCTTTCAGGCTGGGTTAAGCATTGCCCTCCTCCTTCACTCTTCATTCATGAGGCCAGGAGGGGGGCCTCCTTTCGAGGCTCTTTTCTCCTCTATAAAATAAGGACAAAGCCTCCCATTTGCTGTGTATCGTTGTGAGGCTTACGAGAGAAATGAGAGCCTGGCGCATAGGAAGCGGCTAATATGTGGCAGCTGACTGTCCCTGGGGTGTTTTTTACCTAATTTGATACAAGAACTCCTTCCTGGGGGCTTTCTGTGTGCGAAACTTCAGGAACATTTTGTCATACTGGGGAGGTTAGACTGGATTTAGCAGCTCCGGCTCAGACCTACTAAGAGCCGCCGGGCGGGGGAGCCTTGGGAGATGGAGTGGGACTCACGGGTGGAGAATCAACAGTCCTGGGAACAAGCCTGACTCTGCTGCTGACCCATTGGGTCATCTCGATCGCGGTCATAACCTGCCTCTGGGCCTCAGTTTCCCCGGGTGTAAAGAGGAAGTGTCTCTCAGGCTGTTCTGAGGCTGCTGTAAGATTACAAATGTGCAAGTCCTCAGTCCCCGGCCTGGTACAGGCTCAGAGAGTGGCATTATTTGAATAAGACCTTACTTAAGCACCAAGCTCCCAACTAGCTAGTGATTTCTGGACCCAGAAAAGTCAGAAGCTTTGGAGACTTTGCCACAGTGGCCTTTGTGTGGCCACTGGGGTCACTGTGGTCACAGGAAGCACGGGGATGGACGCTGGGTAAGTGGTTAAGAACATTCGGCACCTTGGTTTTCCTATTTATTTCAACTTCGTTTTCATTGGCTTTATTACCGTCATCATCATCAGGAAAATAACGCTAGGTATAAAATGTTTTCACATGACTAATCTGGTGAAGAAACAGTGGAACTCCCTCCTTCCCGATCTTACGTGCTACAGGTAATTACCGTGTACAGCGGTGTGTATGATGTCCTCCTCTGCTTTGTGCATGGCACGTAAGTCTTATATTGGGGCCCTCCAGCTCAGACGGTGGCAGCAACGAGGTTCCATGGATGAGTGACGGGGGCCAGGTGGGGACTGTGGCAAACTGCTCAGCACACGACCTTCTCCTGGTTCTGGAGGCTAGGAAGTCCAAGATCAAGGCGCTGGCAGATTCCGCACCTGGTGAGGGCCAGTTTCCTGGTTCACAGACGGCTATCTTGTCGCTGTGTCCTCACACGGTGGAAGGGGCAGGGGAGCTCTCTGGGGTGTCTTTGATAAGGGCACTAATCCCATTCATCAGAGCTCCGCCCTTATGACCTAATCACCTCCCAAAGCCCCCACCTCCTAATTCCATCACATCGGGGATTAGATTTCAACTATGAATTTTGGGGACAAAAACGTTCAGTCTATAGCAAATGGGTCAACTCCTTAATCCTCTTGACAACCCTAGGGGAATTATTATTTCTCTTCTATGAATTAAAGAACTGAGGCACAGGGAGATTAAGGGATTTATCTAAATCAGAGTTTCTCAACTTCAGCACTCTTGACATTTTGGGTGGGATAATTCTTTGTTGTCAGGGGCTGACTTTTGTATTGTAGGATATTTAGCAGCATCCTTGGCCTCTACCCACTAGATGCCAACAACATCCCCCTCACCCCAGTTGTGACAACCAAAAATGTCTCCAGACATGGTCCAATGTCCCTTGGAGGCAGAATCGGCCCCCTTTGGGAACCACTGATCTAAGGTCACGGAGTAAGAGATGGAGCTATGATTCGAACCCAGAACCCATGTGTTTAGCTACTAATCACAAGCCCAATGCCCAGGGATGGATTCTTTTGCCCTTGGTGATGGTTTCAGCTGCAGGAACTTTTAATCCTTTCAATCTTTCTTGTCTCCAAAACACTATTGCAGGCTCCTGGGGAGACTGACCTATCAAGCAAGGGATACTTTTCTTTTTCTGGTGAGGAAGATCAGCCCTGAGCTAACATGCAATACCAATCCTCCTCTTTTTGCTGAGGAAGACTGGCCCTGGGCTAACATCTGTGCCCATCTTCCTCTACTTTATACGTGGGATGCCTGCCACAGCGTAGCTTGATGAGTGGTGCGTAGGTCCACACCCGGGATCTGAACCTGTGAACCCCAGGCCACCAAAGCACAGCACGCGCACTTAACCACCACCAGGCCACCCTGCAAGAGATGCTTTTAAAATGAAGTGAGAGCTTGTCCTGACTCTCCTCTGCTCAGACACTCCCCTGGCTCTGCTCGCATCTGACTCAGAGGAGAAACCAAAGTCCTTACTGTGACCCCAAGACCCCTGCATGATTCAACCCACCCCCTGCCACTTCTCTTACCTTACCTCTTGCTACTCTCCCCCAGCCCCATGCCCCTCTGGCCCCACTAGTCTCCCTTCTGCTCCTGACACGCCAGACACACTCTCACCTCAGGGCCTTTGCACTTGCTATTCCTGCTGCCCTGAACCCTCTTCTCACAGCTCTTCCTGTGATTGGCTCCTTTTTACCCCTGAGGTCTCAGATCAAATGCCATCAGCTCTTATGTCTTCTCTGTTGACCTGATCACAGTAGGCCACCTGCGCCCCTCCCCGCTCTGCAATCACTTTCCATCACACTGCCCAGTTTTATTTCCTCCATCTGTTTCATCACTACCTGAAATTTCCTTTTTTCGATTATTGTCTGTCTCCCCTTCTAGAATATAACTTTCATGGGAGCAGGGACTTTTTTGTATTATTCGCTGTGTAGCCCACACTCATAGTCAATAGCACGTAGAATATGCCCAATAAATACTTTCTGAATGAATGAATGAATGGAAGATTGGGGTCACCCCTCCCATTGCTGATCCATTACCACTCATAGCTAGGCTTTCCCAAACATCCCTTTGACAAGGGCAGCTCAGGTAAGCCTAGGCTGGAGTTGTGAGTTGTCAAGCAACCTTGCAGCTGGCTCCCTGCCCACAGGCCTGGGGCCATCTCCAAATATGGATGAGCGGGACAGGAGGATGGGATTTTGACTGCCTCTCTTTTTAATTCAATGGATGGTGTAGGAAGGGAACCTGAAGACGCCCTCTTGATTGACTGCACAGGGATAGGAGCCCTCCTGTCCCATTCGTTCCGTTACACTAAAGACATCATGCTCTCTCCTCCCAGCTGCTGTGCGGAGAAACGGCCTGCCCACTGTGCCCACGGAGATGCAATTTCTTGCCAGCACAGAAGAGTGAGTTCCTGGTGAAATTCATAGAGGAGCCAGTGCTTGATCCAAGGAGATGATGGACAAGAATTCAATGCTGCAAGCAACCCCTCCCGTCCCAGGGTTTTCTCCTAGTGACCTAATGTTCAAGTGTCCACCCTTCATCCCTTTGGCTTAGGCAGACCTCCACAGCCTCCTTAAGGAAATGCAAACGTGGACAGGGCAGGGGAGCACGTTAGACCCCTGGAGTTCTGGTGAGGTGGGGGGTCTGGAAGGAGGGGCCAGAAGAGCAGGAGAGCGCAAACCACGCTGCAGTCAAGGAGGACATGCGTGCAGACAGGGTCAGGAGGCTCTAAGCACAAAAGCATCCTGTGAGACCGTCACAATCCTTCACACTTCTGTGACTTAGGAAGCACCTTCACATCGACGGCACATTCAGTCTTCAGTGTCCTTTGCATATGGCAGCGTGGTTAAGATTTTGAGGTTTGGAGCCACACAGACCTGACTTTGAACCCTGGCTCTGCCGCTTACTGGCTGTATGATTTGGGCAAGTCACTTAACCTCTCTGAGCCTCAGTTTCAGCTACCAACTGGATATGATATTGGAAGCCACCGTACAGGGTTGTTTTGAGATTAAATGAGATAATGTCGGGAAAGCAGGTTGCTGGGCCTTACCTGCACAGGTGGTAGCGCTTGTTGTTAATGTCATCATTATCTCAATCTAATGGCGATGAAACAGCGGGAAGTAAAGTGACTTGCTCAAGGCGTTGCTGGGCATTGATCAGGTCTGTTTCATTCATTCAACAAACATTTATAGAGAGCTTACGATGATCCAGGCACTGCTAGAGATACAGCAATGAACAGACAAAAACCCAGCCCTGTAAACCTTACATCCCAGGGACAAGAAACAAATACACGAGTAAACTTCATATGATTCAGATGGTTGGTGAGTGCTGTGCAGAAGAAAAGCAGGAAAGAGGGCTAGGGAGGGGGGCTGGGGGTGGGAAAGGGCAGTTTTAAAATGGGTGGTCGGGGAAGACCTCTCTAAGGAGGTCATGCTTCAGCAAACACCTGTAGGAGATGGGAGGCCATGGGGGCTCTGTGGGAAGAGCATTCTCAGCAAAGGGACCAGCAGGTGCAAAGGTCCTGAGAATCCAAAGCAGATAGGAAGCCAGTGTGGCTGGAGCTGGGTGCATGGATGGTGGAAGGTGGTGGCAGAGAGATTGCTAGGTGGCGAGAGGGTGGTGGTGGAGGGCCCCAGCATGTGGGAAGTCATAGGCCAATGACGCAGCCTTGACTTTGAATGAGCTGAGAGCTGATGGAGGGGTTAGCAGAGGCAGGATGTGATCTTATGTCTGACTGTCTCACCCCATGGCCTGTGCTCCTTCCTGGCACCATATTTGGGGGCTTTGAGTCCAGCTTTGAGATATGGGTTCTGTCATTGGTCCAGCCACTCACTACCATGCAGCCTGGACATGTATTTTGACCATCTGCCCATGCAGAGCTTGTGTTGAGTCTGTTGGAAAGGAGCCGATCCCCACCCTCTGGAACTCCATGTCCACTGGCTGCAAACCCCATCCCCTCTCTGGGCCTCAGTTTCCCATCTGAACAAGGAAGGGGTTGCACTACACGAGCGCTAGGGCCCTTTCTGCTCCTCATTCTCATTGTGAGGCTCAGTCTGGTTGGGTCCCCAGGTCTGAGGGAGGCCACAGTTCCTGACCAGGCCTCTCGCCCTGGAAGTCAGGCCGTGACATCGGTCTCCAGCTGCCTCCAGTCCTTGTCTTCCTTTCAGACCCCAGATCATGTCTTCGTTGCCATCTGGAGAAGGGGCCTCTCATGTAGTAATTAAAGCCAGAAGGTATTTAAAGTATCTTTCATTCTTTAAAAAAAATTAATTTGTTACACAGGAGCAATTCTTTTTTTTTTTTATTATTTTATTGAGGTCATAATAGTTTATAACATTGTGAAATTTCAGGTGTACATTATTAATTGTCAGTCACCATATATATGTGCCCCTTTACCCCTTATGCCCACCCCCCAACCCTCTTCCCCTCCGGCAACCATCAATCTGCTCTCTTAGTCCATATGTTTATCTTCCACATATGAGTGAAATCATGTGGTGTTTGTCTTTCTCTGTCTGGCTTATTTCGCTTAACGTAATACCCTCAAGGTCCATCCATGTTGTTGCAAGTGGGATGATTTTGTCTTTTTTATGGCTGAGTAGTATTCCCTTGTATATCTGTACCACACCTTCTTTATCCATTCATCTGTTAATGGGCACTTGGGTTGCTTTCACGTCTTGGCTATTGTGAATAATGCTGCAATGAACATAGAGGTGCATAAATCTCTTTCAATTGTTGATTTCAAGTTCTTTGGATAAATACCCAGTAGTGGGATAGTTGGGTTGTATGGTATTTCTATTTTTAATTTTTTGAGAAATCTCACAGGAGCGATTCTTAATTTTATTCACTTATAAACATTTCATAATTGCACAAGTCAATAAAATACTCTTAAAAAGAAAAATGTACTCCACATCTCATTCCCAGAGATAGATTAAAACAGTTAAGTGAATATCATTCTAGATTATTTCTTGATATTCTCTATACACATAAATGCATATGTTAAATTTAAAAAGTTGATAATGTTATATATGTTTTTTGTAAGCTGCTTTCTCATTTAATGGAGTGTAGTGAACATCTTTTCACCTCAATAAATTTGTGTCGACGTTATTCCTCTTTTAATTATATAATTAACAATTCTTAACTTAATTCTTTCCCAAACTCTATACAAGGAAAACAAGCCAGAAAATACACATAAAGAGTAAAAGAGAAAAAAAAATCTCACGCCATCCCTGAGAAAGGCACCAAAACACCTCTGCTTATACCATTCTAGACTTTTCTTAATATTAATATATTCATGAAATATGTGAATATTTTTAAAATAAAAAAATGAAATAGTGCTGTTACCTACCTTTTCACTTTATATGACGGACATCTTTCATTTTAATAAACACCCATCAAAATCATCATTTTTTAATAGCTGCCTTGGTGTTCCATCCAGAAAGAGGGTCATCTTTATTTAGCTAATGCCTTCTTTTTGTTTTTTATTTTTTATTTATTTATTTTTTTGTGTGTGTGAGGAAGATCAGCCCTGAGCTAACATCCATGCTAATCCCCCTCTTTTTGCTTAGGAAGACCGGCTCTGAGCTAACATCTATTGCCAATCCTCCTCCTTTTCTTCCCCAAAGCCCCAGTAGATACTTGTATGTCATAGCTGCACATCCTTCTAATTGCTGTATGTGGGACGCGGCCTCAGCACGGCCGGAGAAGCAGTGCCTCGGTGCGTGCCCGGGATCCGAACCCGGGCCGCCAGCAGTGGAGCGCGCACACTTAACCGCTAAGCCACGGGGCCGGCCCAGCTAATGCCTTCTTGATGGAGATTTAGGTTGTTTTCAATTTAAATTATATTTAATACCATAGTGAAGTCTCTTGAACCCACATCTGAGGCACCTGCCCAGTTATTTGTTTAGGATAAATTCTTAGAGCAGAACAGTTGAGATGAAGGTTGCACATTTTTAGGGTTTTTGATGCCCGTGCCAAATTACCTTCTAGAAAAACCACTTAGCTCTCCCGCCTCAGCCATTGTTTCCCCGTGAGGCCAGGAATTCTGAGTGTGTTCTGAATGGCTTCTCTTGGGGTTTGTTTAAAGCAAAGACTGCCCTGAGGAGGCGGAGGCTCCACTGGATCTTCTGGCGGACTCCAAGAAGGAGGAGGACTATCGCAGAAACATCTGGAAGGGCTTCCTCATCTCCATCCCCTACTCCGCCAGCATCGGAGGCACTGCCACCCTCACGGGCACGGCCCCCAACCTCATCCTGCTTGGGCAGCTCAAGAGGTAAAAGCAAGTGTCCCCCACCTGGCTGTGGAGTCTCAGCTGCCCCCCTCTCTTCCTTCACTCGACATTCAGGGAATGAGCATCGAATGCCTGCTGTCAGCCAGGCTCTGGGGACACAGCGATGCACAAAACCCAGCAACGTTCCTGCCCTGGGGGACTTCCGTTCTGGTGGAGAGACAAGCAATAAAGGGAAAAGCAAACGAATATGTAGTATGCCAGTATGATAAGTTATGAAATAAAATAAAGCAGGATAAGGGGGTGGAAGGACAGGAGTGGGTGCTAGTTCATGCAGGTAGGTCCGGAATGTGTGACCTCACTAATAAGGTGATATTTGAGCAGAGACCGAGAAGTGAGGGAGTGAGCTATGTGGGCACAGGAGGAGAGAGCATTCTGGGAACAGCACAAAGACCAGAGAGGCTGGAGTGCGGAAGGCGAAGGCGAGTGTGGGAGGGGATAAGGTAACAAGAGACCGGACTAAGGCAGCCGTTGTAAGGACCCCAGCTTTTCCTTCAAGTGAGATGGGGAGTCAGTGGAGAGCCGAGAGCAGAGAAGTGACACGATGTGACATCTGCTTTAAAAACTAATGCCACCTGGAGGTGTTCATCTGCGGCTGTAAGGCGCCGTGAGAGGCTTTGCAAACGTGCACGGCCGGCCAGCAGTGGAGTGGGCCCTGCGAGAGGTCAAGTCTCGCCATCACCGAAACTATTCAAACAGAAGCTGGGAGGCTTCCATCAGGACGTGAGAAGAGGAGAAGGGTTCTCGGGCAGCACGACTTGTCAATTCCATTACTAAACCTCTCAGTTAGAAGATTGTAAAAATCCCAGTATATCAAGATCCTGTGTCTAAGATTTTCAGGTTCCGGAATTCTGAGAGGCAAGGTTTCTAAGATTCTGTGGCAGTGGAAATGCAGCATACGTTCGTTTAATCTATACGAATGCAAATGTCAACATTTGGCAAACAAGCAACACAAAAAATATTTGATAATCAACATGGCCCCAAATGCTGGTGAACTTCTTTACCTGGTGCTCAACCAAAGAATCCAGGACCTATTAGGAGGATGGAGGTTTGGTGCTGGTTTTCCTGAGCCAGTGTTTGGGGTACATAAATCAGAACTATACTTGTGGGCAAAGTTCCTTTCATGAGAAACTTTAAGTTACACCCATGGTTTGCCTCATGAGCCAATTTTAAAACCTTAGCCCTCCACTATATTCTTAGGTTCTAAAATCCTTTGATTTTAAGCTTTGATGATAGAAACCAGTGGTTCTCAGCCGTGGGTGCACGTTAGAGTCACCAGAGAAGGTGAACAAAATATGCCCAGGTCTCAGTTGTAGAAATTCTGGTTCGGGAGGTATGGATAGGGGCCAGGCATCAGTATTTTTCCTGCTGGTCTAAGCCCACTGCAAACCTTTGGTGTCTTTTCATCTCCATTTTCTGAGCAAGGCCTGGCCATGCTTCGTGATTTTTGGTTAGCAACTAAAAACCAGAAGCCAAGACGGTCCTGCTTCAGATGTGGGGACAATCTGGGCAGACAATCTTTAGTCTCCTCAGTTAGAATGAAGTGTGAGCAAAGGGGCAGTCTGTTGGGAGCATGAAGCAGGGTGTTCGGTGTCAGGTCTTGCTGGAGCACATCCCCAGGGTTGGACAGGAAAGACGTGGGCTCTGGGGCCCCAGGGGCAGGTCCTGAGTTGGGGGATGTGGATAATGGGAGAGGGGCGGGTGCTATCTCTTTCAGGCTGCCTGCCCACCCTGACATGAGCAGGACTTTGTTCCAACTTGAAAAGAAATTAGGGAAAAAATACTGGAGCTGCAAGTAAAAATATCAAACATGAAAGATTTCGAGTAAATTGCATGCAAATTACATGCAAATCACATGCAACATTTAATTGCACAAGCTTGCACATTCTGGTCTGGAAGGAGGGGATTTAAAAGGAATGCCAAATAATATGGGGTCCTGATTCTCCAGCTGGGAGCCTGGGGACACAGGGAAACGGCTGCCCTGAGTGTTCTCCTGGGCCTTGGCTCCCAAAATACATTTTATTAGTTTATTCTGATTAGACATGAAATAGGCACATTATAGAACACTCAGAACATATAGAAACAAATTAAAAATTTGAAATACCTTCAATGCTACTGTTAATATTTCACGTATTTCTTCTAGTTTTCTATGTACACACACACACACACACACACACACACACACTGGCTTGGCTGACCTCGGCTTGCTCTCACCTCCCTCTTTTTCTCCAGTTTCTTCCCGCAGTGTGACGTGGTGAATTTCGGCTCCTGGTTCATCTTTGCCTTCCCTCTCATGCTGCTGTTCCTGTTGGTGGGCTGGCTCTGGATCTCCTTCCTGTATGGGGGACTGACCCTGAGGTACCCCTCATGTTTAACTTGAGCTTTGAGTCAGACTGAGCTGTGTTGGAGTCCCAGCTTCCTTCTCTCCAGAGGGTGGCCTTCCTAAGTCTCGGTTTCCTCCTACATAAATAGGATCGTCGTCATAATTTCATGTCATCTTCTCATGTGGTGATCATGGTAGACCTCATCCCCCGGGCGATGTGAGGATACGGGTGGTGTGTGACCTGCCTGCCACGCCCAGGCCCTCAGTCAGTGTCATCCATCATCAATAATTACTAATAGTATTGTTCTTTAAGTAAAGTAAACACTCATTCCAGAGGGGAGGGAAGTGCGGTGTTTCCCATTTTACTGGGCCCTGATACAGGAGATAATTTGGGGTGGTGTGAGGATGAGGTATAAAACAACATTGAATCATACAGTGAGAAAAATATTCCTTTTTCAGCTCTTGCAGTAATCAACCTGCTTATGTTGGGGAGAAAGTCTTAGTAGGGTGGTGGAGAAACTTGAACGCCTCTCTAACATCATGTATTTATTTTTATGGTTATTTTCTATTTATGACAAGCGATTCTTGTTTTACATTTACGGGAGTGATATAAAGTTTTCTATTTAAATACATTTCTTGATTTAAAATGGTGAGTCTATTTGGAGGAAAGTATTAAGCAAATTGAGCCACATGATATGTGGATATAGGAAGATTTGTGACGGTGGGCTATGAATGCCTGGAATTTGGGAAATACTGAAATAGGAGCCGCAGCTCAGGGTTGGGGGTGGCGGGCATGTCATAAAGTCATTCTCTGACCCAGTCCGCTCACCTCCCTGGGTTTTAATTTGCTCATCTGTAAAATGGGACCAGTAGAAGATACTCCGGATCAAAGAGATGTGAGAACGCTTTGAGAACAGAAAGGCTCTGATGGTGGTGTTCCTTGACTCAGATGCCTTCCAGGACTCCTCAGAGCGACTCTTGGGGTTCAAAGCCCATCTTGGCCCAGAGAAGCAAGCCCAGATTTTGGACTCAGATAGACCAGAGTTCAAATCGTGGTTTGAACTCTGCGATCTTGAGCAACTCTGTAACCTCCCTGAGCTTTTCATTTCTTCACTTGTAGATTGGGAATAAAAATGAGCTACCGCTAAAGACCAAATGAGGGAGAATGTGTAGACTGCCCAGTACTGAGCCGGAACTAGAGCCTGTTTTCCTGTCTACATGTTTCAGGACTTGGCCTCAAAGGAGGCTGTGATAGAGGACATGCAGGAGGAGGGAAGCCCAGGGAGAGAGTGTTTCTGGATAGATAACAGAAAAGTTTCAGGCCAATCCTGGGACCCCATCTTCACTTGGAAAATATCCGCTGAGCACCCACTGTGTGCCTGATGCTGTTATAGGTGTTGAGGATGCAGCAGGTGGGCAAGGCAGAGAATGCCCTGACCGTGGGGAGCTTGCACTCTAGGTGGCAGAGACAAACAATGAACAGCTAAACACAGCAGGAATAGCGATTGTGGTGAGTGCTGTGAAGGATAGGAACAGTGAGCTATGAGGGTGTGCACTAGACAGCTCTTACCTACGTGGGAGGTCAGGAGAGCTTCCTTGGGCAACTGACTTTTGAACTGAGATATGAAGAATGAGTAGACTTAACTCAGTAAAGGGAAGGAAAGAGATGGAGATGAAAAAGAGCATTCCAGGCAGATAGAACAGCGAGTGCAAAGTTCCTGAGGCCGGAGGTAGCAAGAGATGTTCTGGAACTGAATAAAGGTTAAAATAACTGAGTTAAGGGTGTGCGGGAAATTGTGGGAGATGAGGCCAGGGAAGGAGGCAGGGGTTTTCGTATGATTTTGCCCACCCCTCCACCAGGGGACATTTGGCAATGTCTCGGACATTTTGATTGTCACAACTGAGGAAGTATTACTTGGCACGTAGGGGGTAGTGGCCAGGGATGCTGCTAAATTCTACAATGCAGAGGACAGCCCCCTACCACAAAGAATGACCCTGCCCCACTATGTTAATAGTTCCAAGGTTGAGAAACCCTGGGCTAGGTCATTGAGGGCCTTGTGAGAGTTTGATCTCACTCAAAGAGCCATTGTGGGGTTTTAAAAAATATGTATATATTTATTTTTTAGTTTGATTTGGATAAGCTGCACATATACGTGGTTCAAAAATCCTAACAATACAAAGAGGTATGCAGTGAGAATTCACAATCATGCCTTCATTTACTTGTTGGCCCAATATATCTCCCCAAACAGGTCCCACACTTACTGGCTTCGTGGGTAACCATCCAGAGTTTCCTTAAGCAAAAACAAGCAGATACAATATATTTTCTGGTGGCTGGTCTCCATGACAGATACCATTTTTGTATATTAAGAGGTATTTTTGTAAGATAAATTTCCATCGGAGAGATTTCTGGGTCAGAGAATAAACACATTTTTATTTTAATAGATATTGTCAAGTTGTTCTCCATAGGAACTGTTGTAATTTGTTCTCCCATTTACAACGTATGGGAGTGTCTGTTTCCATGCAGCAAAGTGGATTTTTGCCAATCTGATAAGAGAAAAGTAGTTTGCATTTATTTTATTGAGTAATTTTGAGCAACTTTTCATATTGAGGGGCAATATGAAAAGTTTTCATATATTCGTGGGAGCCGTTGGTATTTTCTTTCCTGTGAATTGTTCAACTGTGTGTTCATATTGTTTGTGTATTTTTCAAATAGATTGTTGGTCTTGGTCTTATTGATTTCTAATACTCTTTATATATTGAAAGATTAGTGTTTATTCTGCAACATGAGTTGCAAATATTTTTCCTGATTTGTTTTTTACTTTGCATATGGTGCTTTCTTCCAGGCAGAATATTTTAGAAATTTTTTATGTAGATGAATTTATCAATCTTTTCTCATGTGACTTCTAAATTTTCAATTTCAGTTAGAAAGATTTTTCCATTACAGGAGTTATAAAAGAATAATCCCATGTTTTCTTCTAGTATTTTTTACATTTAAATCTTTGATCTATTTGGAGTTTATCCTTAGGGTGCAGTGTGAGATTTGGATCCAACTTCATTTTTTGTTTCAAATGGTCATGCAGTTGTCCAAACACTATTTATTGACACACAAAAGAAGTTTTAAATTTTGAAGAAGTCCAATTTATCTATTTTTGTTTGCTTGAGCTTTTGGTGTTATATCTAAGAAATAGTTGCCTAATCCAAGGCCATGAAAATTTATCACTATGTTTTCTTCTAAGAATTTTATAGGTCCAGCTCTTATATTTAAGTCTTGGATCCATTTTGAGTTACATTTTGTATATGGTATGAGGTAGGGGTCCACATTCATTCTTTTCCACGTGGCCAGCACCATTTGTTGAAAGACTATTCTTTCCGCATTGAATGGTCTTGGTACCCTTGTCCAAAATCAATTGACCATAAAAGCTTGAGTTTATTTTAGACTCTCAGTTCTATTCCATTGATCTATATATCCAACACCATTGACTGAATAGCTCATCTTTTCTACACCGATATGAGATACCAACTTTATCACAGACAAAATCTCTGTTTATGGTTGGGTCTATTTCTGGACTTTCTATTTTGTTCCATTGATTTGTCTGTTCATTCATGTGCCTGTTTGACCCCTTAAAGGATTTTAATCCTGGGAGTCATATGATCAGATTCGCATTTTTAAATGACCATCCAGGCTATGGGTGGGGAGAACGGATTTTAGAAAGGGAAGACAGAGGCAGGGAGCCCACTCAGCAGGCTGTTACAGGGATAATGAGGGCTGGCCAGGTGGCGGTAGGGTAGGTGAGCAGTTAGCTGTTCCTGCCATGGCCACTCCTAACCTCCCCACTTTCTGTTTCAGGGCCTGGAGGAAGAAGAAATCTGAGATCAGCACTGACGCAGAAGACAGGGCTCATGCTGTGATTCGGGAGGAATTCCAGAACCTGGGGCCCACCAAGTGCGTGGCCCGGGGTCCTCGGGGTGGGGAGAGAGCCGGGCACTAGACTTTCAAGAGAGGTACCTCCTGGCCTGACCCCTGGGTCCCCAGGGGTCGAGTCCCTGGGAAATTTCAGGGCCAATGGCCTGGGAGCCTAGAGGTAGAGGGTAGGGAGGTAGCTTACACAGTCAGCCTCTTACCCTGGTGCTGGAGTAGATACCCTGAGGACCAGAAAGCCCCTTAGGGTGTACTTGGGGTGGGGACCTGCCCCCTTCCTGCCTAATGCACCCTTTCCCTCCTGGTACACGGGATACCCGACACTGCCTTGGGCGGCTTCCAGGACCTTGTTTGATGCATATTTCTCATGTGGTGAAAATAACTAGGAGTCAGCAGGCCTGCACGCAAGGACTGACTCTGCCACTAACTTCCTGTGTGGCCTTGGGCAAGGCACTAACTCTCTCTGGGCCCTGCTCGCCAATCTGTGAAATGGGCACATTGGGTAGATATTTGTTCCAGTATTTGGGGATTCTCTCTTTCTACCTCTGTCTACCCCCCTCTCCATGTCTGTTCCCTCTGTGTGTATTTTATCTGTCACCCTCTGTACATACCACTGTTCCTCCTTCTCATTGCCTGCCTCTCTGTTTCCATCTGGCTGTCAGTTTCCTTTCTCTCTACTTTTCAGACTCTGCCTCTGTTTCGCTCCTTCTTTCTCTCTCTGGATTTTCCTTAGGACCCAGTGAGGTTCATGGTGGGAATGATATAAATAGTTTGGGGAAGTGTGGAAAGCCAGGACAGGAATCACTTACAGCGTGGGACACACCTCCCCTCACTCTGAGGACTTTCTGGGGGAGTGAATTACTTCTTCCAGCTTCTCTGAGGCAAGGCTGTGTCCAGCCACCCCCAGTGGGCACCCGCCCGAGGCCTTCCCCTGCTGCCGTCTGCCCGACGCCCATGGTCACCACGGTGCCCGCATACCTGTGCCACAGGTTCGCCGAACAGGCTGTTTTCATCCTCTTCTGCATGTTCGCCATCCTCCTCTTCTCCCGGGACCCGAAGTTCATCCCTGGCTGGGCCAGCCTCTTCACCCCTGGGTGAGACTCTGGGTCTGAGTGGGATGAGAAGGTTCTGGGACAGGCCCCCTGGAGCTGGAGAGGCCGTGCAGGTGGGGAAACCTGGGCTGGTTTACGCCTCTTGTCCCGTGTAACTATTAACAGCTCCTTCTTTTACTCTCAGGAGTTTAGATTTGGACGATAAAACATTTGGGTTCTCCTGTGTTAAGAGCTTTGCCTTTGGAGTCAGACAAAACTGGGTTCGAATACCAGCTCTGCCACTTACAAACTCTGTGACCCTGAGCATATCATTCATTCATTCAATCAGTCAGTCAGTCAACATTTATTGAGAGCCTATTACATGCTAAACTTTATGCTGGATGCTGGGGACACAGCAAAAACAAGTCGTGCGACAACAAAATACTACAAATTGTAATGAGTGCTGTGAAAGAAGGAGCGAGAAGGTTATATTATAAAAGAACGGAGTGGGGGCGTTGACTTTGGATAGTGTTGGGAAAAACCGAAGGTTGGGAAGAGTAGAGGTGAAAACTGGAGACACACTGGGACTGTCTACTGAGAGCCTGAGGTGGGAGCCAACTCAGCACATTTGCAGAACTGAAGAATCCCAGAGTGACCGAGGCAGGTGGGAAGGGAGGAAAGTGGGCAAGATGTGGCTGGAAGGGTAGTGAGGGCCACATCATGGAGGGTCTTGTTGGACAAGTTAAGAATTTTGGTCTTTTTTTTTTTTTTGATGAGAGCAGCAGAAAACTATTGGCGGGTTTGAAGTTGCTTAACAGTCCATTGCCTCAGTTTCCCCATCTGTAAAATGGTATTGTAATAGTACCATTCTCATTGGATTGTTCTGACAATAAATGAGTTAATACATGTCAAGTGATTAGAATGGCACATAGAAAGGACTCAATAAAATATTAGCTATATTTATTAGGGAATGGATTAATGGGGGCAGAAATCTAGGTGGAGAGAACAGTTAGAACGTATAACACCATCTAGATGATCCCTATCATCTAGGGACAAGATTTTTCTGGGGAAAAATCAAAAGACAAATAATATTTTGTGACACATGAAAATTATATAAAATTCAAATTTCTGTGTCTACAAATAAAGTTTGATTGGAACACAGCACACCTATTCATTTATGTATTCTCTGTGACTGCCTTCATGCTACAACATCCAAGTTGAGTTGTGACAGAGACCATATGGTCTGCAAAGCCAAAAATATTCACTGTGTCGCCCTTTACAGAAGACATGTACTGACCGCTGGTCTGGGGGTGGGCTTCAATGGCTTGAATGAAAATGATAGCAATGGAGATGCAGAGTCAAGATATATTTCCAAGTTAGAAATGACAGGATGTGCTACTGGGTTGGATTTGGGGGCGTGAGGGAAAAGAGTACCTGCATTGATGGTGGTTAGTTGGAGAAGAACATTCTTTAGGGAAATTGGAGGTGGCTTATCAACAATTCTATTTTGAACTGGGTTAAGATTTATCAAGTCTTTCAAATACTGCAATGGGCAGTTGGCTATGCAAGCCTGGAGCTCAGAGGAGGTATCAGGTTGCAGATATAAATCTGGGAGTCATCCTGTAAATTTAGAATTTAAATCCATAGGAGTTGATGGGCTCAGCTAGGGAAAGTATAGGGAGAGTCTGAGGAACCTGACATGTAGGAGCTGGGTAGAGGAGAATGATCCAGTTAGAGAAATGGAGAAGCGGTTGGTGAGGTAGGTGGAAAACCTGGAGAAACAGATTAGCAGAGGCCAAGAGAGGAGCGTAATTTAACAAAGAGTGGGCAATTGTGTCAGAGTTAGAACACGGTTAGATGGGAGACATGTCCTCCGGATTTTGCAAGATCTGATGATTTTGATCAGACTGTCCAACAGAGATAATGTGAGCCATATATGTAGTTGAAAATGTGTTAGTAGTCCCATTAAAAAAATCCAAAGAAACAGATGAAGTTGACTCTCATAATCATTTTATTTAACACTATATTATTTCAACATGTAATCTATATAATAAATTATTATTGAGATGTTTTACATTCCTTTTTCCATACTAAATCTTCAAAATCTGGTGTGTATTTTACATGGACAGCACATCTCAGTTTGGTCTTGTCATGTCTCAAGTGCCCACTGGCCACGTGTGGCTGGTGGTGACCGTATTGGATAGAGCAGTTCCACACCCTTCGCCCTCAGAGCCTCAGACGCTGCTCTGGTAAAACGGTGATGTAAGTTCTGATCTCATGAGGGTTGTTATGAGGGAGAAACAATATAATTTGATGGAGCCAAGAGAAGTAGCTCTTATTACCATTCTTTTATTTTCCCAAAATGTAGGTGCTTTATTATTTTTTTCAGATGGAAAATGGGTGTTATAAACATTCCAACAATACAAAGAAAGTAAAAATCACCTAGAATCTCAGTCTCCATTTCTGATATACATCTTTTCTGACTTAAAAAATGCCTGTCTGGGAACTGTTCTACCTCTAGATTGCATTAGTGGTCACAGGACTGCGTACATTAGTCAGAACTCATTTAACTATATGCTTAAAACGGGCACATTTTATTGCATGTGTTAATTATACTTCAATAAAACGAATTTCATAAAAACACGTAAACTAGCTCAAAAGAAACTTATCTAAACACAAGATTTTTTAATAGAAATGTGATTATATATTATTTTGTAATATTGTTACATATTACAAAGTATTACATATTATATAATTACATATAATTACACATATATTACATATTATGTGTAAACATATTATTTGTGATCTATTTTTTCCTTTTTTAATTATAAAAGTTATGTGTACTCATAAAAAATTCAAACAGTGCTGAACTGAAAAAGTAAGTTAGTTGCCCTTCATCTACCCTCTGTCCCGCTCCCCAGAGATGATCACGATTAACAGGTTGCTGTGTAACACATCAGATAAACACACGCACACACACACAATAACACATACGCACAGACATCTACGTACACATATAACAAAACACTGGAAAATACAATAATATGATCATGGACAACTTGCTATTTCCAACCTATTTCATTGTTTTTAAACACTGCATAATATTCTATAGAATGGGAGTATCTTAATTTAACCAATTCCTTCTCGAATTACGTCCAATACTGCAAATAAAAACTTGTTTTTTTAATTTACAGGGTATCTTGGTTGTATTTCTATGTCAATACATAAAGATTTATATTATCTTATATCTATTTTTTTAAAAACAGATGTAGGGTATATTATATATATATATGTATATTATATATATATATATATATATGCACACACAATTTATTTAAACATGTCCCTGCTAAAAATCTTACATTTTTTTTTTACTCTTATTGATAATGAACATCCCTGTACATAATCTGTGGGCAAGAGTCCAGTTATTTCCTGAGGATAAATTCTTAGAAGTACAATCACTGGATCAAGGGATTTTCACGTGTAAAGTATTGAAACATGCTGCCAGCTGCCCTCCAGAAGGCTAACTCACTTTCTTTTCCCACCACTGGTATATGTTTCCCAACATCCTCATTAGGTATTATCACCGTTTTCAAGTTTTGCTGTCTGTTAGCAGATGAATGATACTCCATTATGTTTTGATTTATATTTCTCTAATATAGTGACATTGACCATCTTTTAGTTTCTTGGCCATTTGAATACTCTTCTTCCCAAATGTGTGGGCTGAGAGGGCTTTTGTTGGCTGTTGGCTCTGCGCTTCATTGAACTTGGTGCCAGAAAAATCTGGTTTCGATGCCCATTTCCTCCGTGGACCGTGGTCTGGCCTTGAGCAAGTGCTTCTGCTCTCTGAGCCTCAGATTCCTCATGTGAAATGGAAGATGCTTTTTCTGAGATTTCTGTGAGCTTAAGGGATCCACAGGACACACTGTGGATCCTTGAGAGGTGGTAGTAGGGTTTTGAGGGGCTATGAGGCAGGCTCAATCTGGGCTCTGCTGGTGTGAATGGGCTGCGTCCCTGTGTAGTGAGCTGCCTGTGCTGGGAGGAATTCAAGCAGAAGCTGAACAAATACATACAGGGTTCTTTCCAGAGCCCCAGTTTTGATGAGTCATGGGGCTTCCATAGATCCCAATAATCTGTGGCTCTCCAATTCCTCCCTCTTTAGTCAAGGCCCGCTTTGGGTCCTGGAACCCAGAGGAGAAGCATGTTTTTGGCTCAAGCAGCATCTAAATCCCCAGGGAGCTGTGGATAAGGGGCTTTTGCATCCCTGGGCGGTGGCCTCCACGCTGAGTGCAGTACAGGATGGAATCCAGTGGCCTCCAACAATGCCCCCTTCACAGCAGGCCTAATTCCCTTCCACAAATCCTCATTTACAAATCTGCCAAACCACAGCCTGCTGAGATGCCTGGGGTCACATGCTTTGGGGCCTTGTCATTGTAGGTTTCTTTCTGATGCTGTCACCGGCGTGACCATTGTCACCATCTTGTTCTTCTTCCCGTCCCAAAGGCCCTCTCTCAAGTGGTGGTTCGACTTTAAAGGTAAGGTGGTCAAGGCTGGGGTCTCGTGGGCTTAGTGAGGTCTGTGGCCCAGAGCGTGGTAATTTGTGGCCTGGAGGCGGGCCCGCGCCTGGGACCTGACAGCCCCAGTGTGTTAACCACGTGGTCCTGCTTGCCTCCCTTTCCCTGCCTGAGCAGTTACCTTGTCTGGGCATCTAGGGCTGCCTGAGGTGACAGTCCAGGGCAGGGGTTAGTCCACAGGCCCAAATCCAGCCAGCTGTCTGTTTTTGCAGGGCCCATGAGCTTAGAATGGTTTTCACATTTTTAAATGGTTGAAGAGAATCAAAAGTAAAATCTTTCGTGACACGTGAACTTTACATGAAATTTAAATGGCAGTGTCCATAAATAAAGTTTCTAATTTCTTTAATAAGAAATTTATAGACATTTGTTTTCTTTGATTATGTAAGTACCTACACAATAGCCTTGATTTTGCCTCTTGGCTCACAAAACCCAAAATATTTACTTTCTGATCCTTTACAGAAAAACTTTGCTGCCCTAGGACCCAAGGCAGGAGTGGCAACTGGGTTACCTAACGGTCAGACATGAAAATCTCAAGCTGGGTTTAAAGGAACAGGAGCTGCCGTAAGGCATTCAAGTTCAGCTTAAAAGAGTCACCTGAGCCGTCCAAACCACAACATCTGAGGGCTGGCCTTCAGATCGCCACTGTGACCACATGGGGTTTCCAGCAGGTGTCTGCCAGGAGAACGTGCTGCCACCTGCCACCTGTCACAGAGGCTGCACCTGGCCCATCTCCATCTAGGGTAGTGGGATGAACTCCGGACCAAGAGTTAGGAAATAGGAGCAGTAATCTATTTTCTGTTGTTGAAAAAATACGGTATTATGCAGGATAGCTCCAGGTTCAGAGAAGTGCGGGTCTGGACACGGGGAGCACAGAGTAAGGATCAGTAGGGAGATGATTTTACAGGGACCTGTAGAAGGTTACTGTGGCAGAGCTAGACCTCCAGGAGGCTAGAATTGCGTCCGAGGAGGCTGAGGGGTTTTGGACTCTGCAATCTCCATTTCCGCTTCTCTCTCTTACTTCCAACTAGCGTTCCCCACCATCCACTCTGTACATCATTTCTTGGTCCCTTCATAGTTTCTACTGCTTCTTAGCTGTTGCATCTTTATGGCTTCTGCTTCATTATACTCCCTGCCTTTTTATAACTTCCATTCCCTTCCTTATAGGAAGCTATGGAAGCAGATACGAGGAGGGAGTGGGCATTACGAGACAGAAGGGAAATGGCTGAGATGATACTTTCTGGTACTCAGCACTCAGGACTCCCATGGAGCCTTGGAGAGTGGTTTCCGTGGAAAGAAGGTCACTTGCTCAAGGTCGCACAGCTAGTTAAGAAGCGACGGGATACAGAACCCGGGCCTCCAGGCCGACCTTGATTTTCCTGTTACGCCTGCTGTCTTCCATTCTTCCGTGGGTCTGAGTTGCACCTGCATTTCTCTCCCTTTGTGGTCACTAACAAGTGTTGATGCAGCACCTGCTGTGTGCCGGCATTGTGCTTGTGGTTGATGTAATGATGGTGATGATGACTATGATGCTGATGACAATAATTTCCATTCCCCCTCTGTCCAACACGCTCTTCCTCCAGATTTCTGCATGGCTCGCTCCATCACTCTGTTCAGACTCTATCCAAGGGTCACCTCCCCAGAGAAGCCTTCCCTGACTACACTATCTAGAAAAGCACCCCTGCTTTGTCACTCTCTCTTTACCCTATATTCTTTTTCCTCGTAGCACATAAAATTTCCTGACATTATATATTTATTGTTTTATCACCTGCCGCCGCTACTGGAATGTAGTTCTCCAAAGGGAGGGATTTTCTCTGTTTTGGCCACTTCGGTATCCCCAGTGTCCAGAAGAGGGCCTGACACATGGTAGGTCCCCAATATATATTTGTTAAATAAATGACCCAGGACTTGCTCTGGGCCGTGCCCTGTGCTGAGCCCATTGCACACACGGGTCGTTTCATCTTCCTAATAGGTCTCTGAGGAGGTGCTATTTCTCCCTTTCGCAGATGAGGACATTGAGGCTCAGAGAGGTAGGGTCACTAGCCCAAGTCGCACAGCTGATTGGCAGAGCCAGAATTCAAATCTAGTTCAACTTCAAACCTGTGCTTTCAGCCACTGCTCTAGACAGCCAGCTGGCAAAGTGGAGCTGGAGTGAGAAATTCAGACAGATGGAGGCTGCGCTTATAAGAAATAGTGGCAAGGGCATGGTTGGATGGGAAAATAATACACAATAATAGCTAACGTTAATTCCTGAGTGCTTACTCTACGGTAAGCAGTCTTACAAGCCCTCGCCGTTTAACTCACTTCAACTGCATTGGGTCAAATCCAAGGTCAGGCCCTCCCCCTCCCCGTCCCACCCCTACGTTCTACGTGGGGCAACACTTTACTTTTTCAGATCCGGGCTGCCTCTTTAATGAAGTAATATTTTATCACCTGAAGGCACAGGGCTGGGCCACCCGACATGCCCAACTGGCTCTCCCAGTTCTGGGCTTAATTGTACGTTGCACCAGGCCCAGCATCCCCGGGCGGCGGGCAGCATCTGAACCGCGCGCATGCGCCTACAGGCTGCGCGCTTGTCTTTATTTCCCGATGATAAGCCTCCGTCTTAGATAACCGCGGTGTAAAATTTGGAAGAAGCTGAAAAGGAGAAACAAAATGTCAGTGGTTGCGTAACCGGGAACTGTCCTGGGAGACGGGAATCGCCATGAATGAGCCAGACCTGTCCCCACTGCCTCCCGGTGGCGGCCTGCAGTGACAAGTTCCATTTCAGGAGCGTTCACTCTGCACCAGGCGCTGGGCTAAGTGTGTCACAAGCGTTATTTGACAAGTATTTGTGGAGTGACTAGCAGGTGCCAGGCAGTGTTCTAGACCCTGGGGATACAGCCAGAGCTAAACAGAAATGTCCCTCTCCACCTATGGCTCCACCGTGGCCTCGTCAGGGCTCACAGGGACCACCCAGGTGCTATCGTTGTGCCTTGTGTCGGCTGAGGAGGTGCGGGCTCAGAGAGGCAAGGTCACGTTTCAAGGGCACGCAGCGAGCCAGCGCCCAGGAGGGTCTGTGCCAGGACTGTGCTCCCGGCGCGGGGATGGTGAGCCACAGCCCACGGGCCACGTCTGCCACCACCTGCTTTGTAACAGGATTTTGGGGGAGCATTGCCACACCCACTCGTGCTGATTCTGTCTCTGGCTGCCTTCACGCTACGATGGCAGCCTTGTTGCAACAGAGGCTCGCAAAGCGTCAGTGATTCGCTTTAACCCTTCACAGCAAGTTTGCTGACCCCCTGTCCTGACCGCTGCACACACCGCTGCTTTTGAGGAGAAACACGTCATCCCATGGTTCCAGGGGCCAAGATTCCCTGAGTTTCTGTTCTCCTGAACTTACTTCCTCTTTGTTTCCTCTCTGTACACATTCAGTTACAAAGAGAGCCTCTTCTCCTGTACATCAGCACGAAAGTAGCGCTTACCCAGAAGGGCCCGTGTAAGATGTAGATGATGTCCTACGTGTGGAGGGCCTGGTTCCAGAAGACTCTAGAGAAAGGGAGCCATGAAAATTATTTTCCTTCTGAGAGAGCAGATGCCCCATCATGATGCCTGGGAGCTTTTTCCCTAAATCTCCCGAATCAGATGCTGGAGGCAGATTGTGGCTTCCTGGAGACCCCTGGGTGTCCCCCGCAAGATGGGGCTTCAGGGGCCGGGGTCTCCTCCTCAGGCTGAGTGTCCTGAGTGGGTGTCGGGTCCCCTTCTGTGGAGAACGGTGTCCCCTCATCAGGCTGAATGTCCTCTCTCCACCCAGCTCCCAACACAGAGACAGAGCCCTTGCTGACGTGGAAGAAGGCCCAGGACACAGTGCCCTGGAACGTCATCCTGCTCCTGGGAGGGGGCTTCGCCATGGCCAAAGGCTGCGAGGTAAGAGCGGCCGGCGGGCTGCGGGCCGGGGAAGGGGTATGGGCGTCCCAGTCTCAGCTGCAGACTCGGCTCTCCAATCCAGATGATCGTAGCTCCCATCTCAGTGCCTGGTGCTGCGGACAAGGAGGAATAAGGATGATCTAGACCCTCAAGGAGCTCACAATGAGCATGATACTAATAATATCATGACTGGAGGGTTCTCTGAGCACAGAGGAATAACACCATATGGTCCTCATCCTGTGCCAGGCACTGTTCAATGTGCTTTACACATATTAACTCCTTTCAACTTCCCAACAAGCCTATGAGGTAGATGCCATTATCATCTCCACTCTATAGATTAAAAACCTGAGGCTCAGAGAGGTAAAGTAACTTGCCTGAGGTCACACAGCTTTGTACTCAGGATGAGAATCCAGGTAGTTTGGCTCTAGAGTCTAAGCTCTTAACCACTATGATATAAATGTTAGATATCATTAATATTAACTAATTAGAGTTATTATGAATGTTATTCTAGAGGGTTCTGTGAGTTCCGAGGCAGGGCCAGGACTAGAGTGAGGTGAGCGAGGCACTGAGGGTACAGGATTTCAGGAGACGCTGGCTCTCAGGGTCGTTGTGCATGGGCAGTGTCAGCCGGCCCTGCTCAGGGGACGCGCAGCCTCGGTGTCTGACACACATCAAAGTCGATTATCTCATTAAACCTCATGCTGACCTTACTCTCTTACTAGGGGCTAGGTAATATTTTTATCCCCATTTTACAGATAGGAAAACTGAGGCATGGAAAGATTAAGCAACTCTCTTAAGGTCACACCATTGCACTCTGCTCAGGAGCTGGGGTATGAACTCCCGTCGATCTGATTTTGGAGTCCAGGCTCCTCATGGCTCCCCCTCGAGGATTCCCCAGTGCCAGGCGCCACTTGAAGCACGCTGAAAATGTTGACTCTGTGACTCTTCCTAAACCCCACTGAGGTACATGCTGTCGCTGTGCCCATTTCAAAGACGAGGAAACGGAGGCAACGTGATGCTAAATAGCTTGCCCGTGTTTGTGCAGCCAGGAGACGGCAGGGCCGGAATTTGAGCCCGCAGCTCCTGGTGCTGGGCGCACCGTCCCACCCCCCCCTTCTCTCCGCTCAGCCGAGGCACGCAGGACCGCAGCCAGTTAAGGGTCAGTCTGAGAGTAGGTCAGGGAAACCTGAAATTACTTCTCAGATTGCTATCTTTTTTAATTCAATTTAAATTTGCAGTTTCAAATAGGGTTACAACGTAAGACACCTAGTAGGGTGTATACTGGTTACGAGCCGAGGCTTGGGGATCCAAGGACGTGGATTCAAACCCGAGCTCTACCGCTCCTCGCTGGGGCTCTTTGGGCAGGTTCCCTAACCTCTCTGGGCGCCAGTTCTCTCATCTAGGAATTGAGGCTCGAGGTTCTTACTCTAGGGGCTGTTGGAGTAACTAAATGTGATACCTGATGCAGTACATAGCGAATAGGACGTGCTAAGAACTCCCCGTGCGTTCTCTGCCTGAATCCTCACACATGGTTGCTGCAGGTTCGGCTGCAGGAAGCGGACTCTGAGATGGGGATTAGCGAGCAGGGGGTTATTAGGCTGTGCCCTTGAGGTCCGCACCTGTGGAAGGAGGAAGGCAGCAGGAGAGGCAGAGGGAGGAGTGGAGCTGGGAGGCAGACCCGGAGGAGCTCCACCCACTCGGCAGGGAGCACAGAGTGGAGAGGCCCTTCTGACCCGTGCTGTCGGTCCGCGATGGCCAGGCCTTTACGTGCCGGCGTCCCCCCATCAGTCTGCGGCGTGAGCACCCCGGGAGTGGGTGTGACCTCGGCAAGGCAACCCTAGGGTCTGAGACAGCCCCTCGGGGCTGACAGGGTTATCCGGCTGCTGCCCGTGTGCCCGCACTGGGGCAAGGCCCCCACTGAGGAGGTCTGGGGGGCACATTCAGGTTCTCTACACAGCTACTCTTTTTTATGATATGTATCTTAATTTTATTCATTTTTTCCGATAAGTAACACATGTCCAATGGTACAAACTTCAAAAGGAGCAAAAGGATGGATGAGTGAAAGTACTGTTTTTGTTTGCATTTTAGGAAACCTAAGTGCCAGGGAGGTTAAGTGACTGATTCTAGGTAAGGCAGCTCATAGGTAGCAGAGCTGGGATTTGAACTCATGTCTGTCTTACTCTTCTCACTGCTGCCTCCTACTGGGATGCATCAGGGAAGTCTTCCCAGAGGAAGTGACATGTTATCCAGGTCTTGAAGAGGCTATGCAATGCAGTGGCAGAAAGCATGGGCTGTGGAACCAGACCGTCTGGGTTGGAGTTGCAGATCTTCCACCTCGTAGCCGTGTGCCTCAGTTTCCTCATCTGTAAAATGGGAACAACAGTGGTGCCCATCTCGTAGAGTTGTTACGAGTATTAAATGAGTCGATTCCCATGGAGAACTTAGGACATAGCCCAGCGTGGTTGGTTATTATGATTGGATGTTGGGAAAGGGGAATCAGAGTCGAGGATGACATGGAGGTTCTTGTCCTGAGCAACTCGGTGGAAGTGGTGCCATTTACTGAGGTGATAGGAACCTAGCCTGACCCCGGGGGGCACGGCAGAGGGGATGACCCCACACCCAAGAGGCTTCTCCGAGCTCAGGGTGTGATGGGCAAACCCCGTTTCTCGGTGGGGGCTGGGCTGCCACAGTGGGGGCTGGGCTGCAGGACCGCCGAGCATGCTGGGAGGCCAGGCTGGCTCCTGGCCCAGCCCCGGGCAGCCAGCCGGGGCTTCTGTTCAACAAGTGCTTTGTGTGGCAGCTGCCCCTTCTTCCAGCCCCTGCTGGTACCACCCTCTCCGGGCAGCGCGGCCTGCCCCAGGAGGGAGCAATGCTCACAGCACGTCCTGCCTCCCAGCCCCTGCCAGTGTCCTCACCAGGCCACAGCGGCCTCCTGGGGCTTAGGGGTCCTCGGATGGGGCCTAGTGTGGACTCCTGCATGCTGGTTCCGAAGGGCTGGAAGCAGAACCCAGTGCTCGCTCTGAGCTTGGGCAACTCGCTTAAACCCAGTTAGTGTCCTCACTGCGGTTTGCTCCTGCTGCGAACCTGCCCGTGACTGGCCATATATTTAGACTCTAGTCTGAAGGCTTCCGCTGGCGCACACACAAGGCCCAGCGTGGCCTGACCCCTGCCTCTCCCTGATGTTGGCTGCTCCCCCTCGCCCCTTGTTGGCTCCCCTCCAGTCCCACGGGCCCCTTAACCTTGCTCAGCCGCCTAGACTCACTCGCACCTGCTTTCTCTCTGCAGAATGCTCTTGCCTGAGCTCTCTGAGCCCTCACCTTTCAGGTCTCAGTTCCAAAGTCACCAATGCAGAGGCTTTCCCCGGCCACCATACCCAGAGTAGTCCCTCCTCACGGTCATCATCCCTCTTATCACCCTGCTTATGCTGTATCTATCCCCAAATTATCTTGTTCATTTGTTTGTTTATTTGTGTCTCTCTTACTAGAGTGTAAACCCCATGAGGGCAAGGATTGTATCTGTCTTATCCACCACTGGTCCAGGCATCTGGAAGAGTCCTGGTGCATAGCAGGCTCACTCAGTAAATATTTGTTGGACATGACCTATGAGACAGCTGTTCTGAGGACTGATGACATGATGCAGGGAAAGTGCCCGGCAGGGGGCTGATCCCTCCCGGGAGCTGAAACCGGGAGCCACTGAGTACCTCACTACTCTGCTGGTTATTGTGGTTTTACTCTCTCATGGATGAGAAATGGGTCTTATTCTGGCACCTTCGTGTGTATCTCATTTAATCTCTACCATGACACACTTATCTACAAATATTGAGGTTATAGAAGCTTGATATTAAATCAGAGTGGGGCAAACCTGAAACAGGAACCAGCCTGGCTGAGCTGGGCCCTCAGCGTTAAAACCATGAAGCCTCTGACCAATCAGTAAGCTAAGAAGACAAGACAGAAACCACAAGTATAGGCAAGTAGAAATGTGTGTCTTCTCCCACACCCCTCATGTTCTGCTGGAGAGTCATCTTTATTGTTATTATTATTATCATCATTTTATTGGAGATATAGCCTAATGAAGTAAGAACCAGATTCTGAGCTCAAAATTCCACCCCTACAGCAAGTCATTTCACTTATTCGGGCAAATCACAACCTCTCCGTGCCTCAGTTTCTTCAACCATAAAATGGAGATAATTATACTGCTTACCTCATGGAATTGTTATGAAGATTAAATAAGTTAATATTAGCAAAGTACTCAGAAGAGGGCCCAGCACAAAGTAAGAGCTATATTAAGTATTTGTTAAATAAAATAAATAAGAATCAACCATATTTGGTGCTTACTATGTCCAGGAACTGTTTTTACGTGCACTCATTTAATCCTTACCACAACCCTTTGACGAGATCAAGGAACAGAGACGTTCATTAATTTGCCCGATGTCGCACAGCTTGTAAGCTGTACAATGGTTGGAATGTTCACACCAGTGCATGAAGCCTTCTCTTTTTTCTTTCCTTTAATCAAATTAACTGGCTCTCTCCCTAAGAATTATTATACAGAGTTGTACACACGCAGCCGAGCCTACTGCCTACTACTATTTTATGAGCCTTGTAAGAGATTTCCAAGGGTGTTTTCTATTGCGATTGCAACTCGAAGCATTTGAGTTAGACCGTAAGACCCTTACTGACCCTCCCTGTAAGATGTGAGCCTACTGTAAGTCAAAGAGATCAAGAAGCGAGGACCTGTTTGAAGTGGGGAAGGAGGAGGAAGAGGGAGCATCATCCTGCCAGCTCAGCTGCCCCCTCCCATCCTGCAGGGTGGCTTTGGGCAGCTCTTGGCACCTTTGGGGGCCATAAGGAATACACTTCGACAACCACGGCACCAGACGATTTCTGGGTGTTCCTCCACATTTGGCATCTCATGACTTGATGCTGCTAACGGCAGCTGGCGTATGTTGGGCACTTAGATTTTCTCCTTTTCTTCCAACAGTAACCCTCTGAGATGGGCCCTGTTATATCCTGGTTTACAGATATGGAAATTGAGGCACAGGGAGGTTAAGTGACTTGCCCAGGATGACACAGCTAGAAAGGATTAAAGTGGGGAAAAAACTTAGTCTGACTCCAAAGCCCTTTCTGCTTGTCCTCTGGCCACAGCGTCTCTGACCTGGCCTTTTGCTGGTCGGGCCATTGTGGAGCTGTGTGTTTCCAAGGAAACGGAGCCCTGATTCCTAAGGGAATGGGAAAGGGCAGATGAAGCCCTTTAGAGTCCCCAAGAGAATCTCAGGCAGCGAGGGGTTCTCCTCTCTCGTGAAGCTGCCAGACCTCCCTCTGGCTGAGGAACCTGAGCCAAGGCCCCGTGTGGCTGCTGTGACGCTGGCTGGAAGCCTGTCCCCTGGAGGCCCGGCTCCGGGGAAGCTCTTGGCTTCTCATTCATCTGAGTCACTAATATTCCTTCTCTCCAGCCCCTCTCCATTTAACTGCGCACAGTGAGGTCGGTTTCTTTGCCAGAGCTGTGGCCTCTGGGAAAAACCAGTGGCCCCATTTTTCTTTGCAGGCTTCCCTGCGTCCTTTGACTCTGCCATGTGCCATGATTTCTAGCTATCAGACAAACAATGAAGATGTGAAAGAAACACCTTAACTTGACAAGGTCTCTTCTAGGGAAAAATATTTTTAAGCCTTTATTATTCGTTCATTGAAGGTAACTTTTAAATCAAATTGTGGGGACAAGTGTATTATTTTATTTATGTAAAAACAATATGCTATATTCTAGAATCCATTATGAAATTTTAAGTTCTGGATAAGCTGTCAATTTTCTATCAAACATAAAAGAAATGCATAAGGTTTCTTTGATAAACTGAAGTTTATTGGTACCCGAGGATGCTGGGTTGATGAAAGGGCTATGGTAGACATGTATTGGATTCTAAGTATTGGGGCTAACCCAACTCTGCCCTTGATCAGCATCAAGCCTATGCTTTTGTTATCTTTGTTAAGAAAATGACCTACAGGACGTGCCCTTGTAGCTTTATTGCGATATCGCTGCATGGCACCACCAGGGGGTAGCATTGAGCACAATTTTATGTCCAGCTTTACCACTTGAGGGTCACAATGAAGGTGTGTTGGACTCTGGTTATTGAGGATACATTTGATGGTGGGAGGGCAGAGGTGGGGAGAGTATACATATTATATACTTGTAAACAGAGTAACTCCTAGAGAAGTCAGCAGAGAGAGCGTGGAGATAATTCGGCAGCATTGATGGCAGGGTGGAGTCTGGAGCCAGGGAGGGGATGGTCTAACCGGCCCTTTCTCTGTCCTGGAGGGCTACCGTCAGCTCTGGGCATTGCTCGTGTCCAGAGGAGGGTGCCTGGGTGACATGGAGCTTTGCGGGAGCATGTTAGCTTACAGAAGTACACGGCGCTGATTGTGAAATACATCTCAGTCGTTACTTTTGGGGACCGTGGGCAAGTCACAGAAACTCTGCCAGGCTCAGGGTCCTCCTCTGTCCCACAGCGACCAGTGTCTACCTTACAGGATGGTTGGGAGAAGTCGAGGGGGTAATGCATGCAGAGCCTCAATAATGGCGATTCTTATGATAATGTCGATAATGTTAATATTTGTATTATCATTGTAATAATCCTTATTATTGATCATAAATATCTTTATTATTGGTAATCATGTTGATAGTGTTGTATTTGATATATATCTGATATATGTTTTATATGATATATGATATATAGTTTATCTTGTATATATTATATATTTGATGTATATTAAAAGATTGTATAATTATAAGATTAATATTTTGTATAAATAATTACGTTAATATTTTTGTAACTAATAACCATTGTTGGAGGAATGGGAAGATTTATCATAGAGGGTCCAGTTCCCCTCTCCCACCTCAAGTTAGAGCTACCGGGTGCTAGAACCAAACAGATTATTTGGAGAACCAAATGGATTGTTTGAGGGCTGGAGCCGCGGGCCTGCAGAGTGTGGAGTAGAGAGCAGTTCAGGAAGCAGAGAAGCTGATTTCAGTCCAGGCTCGAACCTGTGACCTCCGCTGTGACCTCCGGCAGGTCACTTACTGTCTGTGAACCTCAGTCGGCCTGCGTGTGAAGGGGGCAGTTGTCATCGTTGTGGTGATCCTAACCCTCTCTCCTGGGCCCAGCCCTCAGGGTGGCGGCGGGGAGTGCTAGGGTGTGAAGAGATGCCCTTGTCCCCTCCCTCCACAGGAGTCGGGGCTGTCCACGTGGATCGGCGGGCAGCTGCACCCCCTGGAGAACGTGCCGCCCGTGCTGGCCGTGCTGCTCATCACCGTGGTCATCTCCTTCTTCACCGAGTTTGCCAGCAACACGGCCACCATCATCATCTTCCTGCCCGTCCTGGCGGAGCTGGTGAGGGTCCTTGCAGGGTACGGGTGGGTGGTGGGCAGGAACACCTCTCCCCTGATACAGGTTCAGAAATCTCTCCCCTGCTACCGGGAGCTCCACCAGGGGGCTCCAAGGGTCGTTGCTCTTGAGTGTCAGAGCCATGGTTTTTTGGAAAAGATATTTTTCTTTTCTTTTTTATAATTTTATTTATTTTTTTTTTCCCCAAAGCCCCAGTAGATAGTTGTATGTTATAGCTGCACATCCTTCTAGTTGCTGTACATGGAACCCGGCCTCAGCATGGCCAGAGAAGCGGTGCGTCGGGGTGCACGCCTGGGATCCGAACCCGGGCCACCAGTAGCGGAGCACACGCACTTAACCGCTAAGCCACGGGGCCGGCCCAGATTATTTTTTTCTTTAAGACATGCATAAACAGAGTAAAAATTTTCAAAGTGCACCAAATTCCCTCCTTTGGGAAAAGTAATCCATGGTAACATGAAGAGTTTTCTAGGAAAATATAAATTACCAAATTTGGATTAAGAAGAAGTAGAAAATCTGAGTAGACAGATAGCCATAGGGGAAACTCTAATGGTCAGCAAAGCTCTGGGCTCCCTCTAAAGCAGGCATTCTCAGCACCACTGACATTTTGGGCAGAGAATTCTCTGCCATGTGGGGCTGTCCTGTGAGTTGGATGGTTAGCAGCCTCCCTGGTCTCTATATACTAGATGCCAAAAGCTCCCCCTGAATTGTGACAATCCAAAATGTCTCTAAACATTGCCAAGTGTCTACTAGGGGGACAAAATCATCCCCAGTTGAGAACCACTTCTCTAAAAATCACCAGCCCCGGAGGGTTGGCTAAGGTGAGAGCTATCGACATTCAAGGAACAGATCGTTCCCCCTGACCCAGAGTGCTCCAGAGCACAGAAAGGTGGAGAAAGCCATTCAATCCAGGTGTAAGGTTAGCAAAACCCTGACACCAAAACCAAGCAGGAGAGCAAAGGAAACAAAAGTCAGAACTCAATCTCACATGTTAACCAAGATGCAAACAGCATCATGAATCCAACATCATATGGAAAGAAGCACAGATCATCTCAAGTAGAGTTTGTCCTAGGAATTTCAAAACTGATTAACAGGAGAAACTATCAATATAGTTTTATATTGAAAGAGATTAAAGAAGACCAAACCATATGATGATTTCAACATAATCCAAAATTGATAAAATAAAATCAGCATTGCAAGTATATGCTTTGCATGCAAACAGTGATGAGCCAGGCACACTTACCCGAACCACTTTGTTTTTGTTTTTTTTGTTTGCTTATTTATACATCAGTTTATAAGGGAGATCACACTGTATTAGCATACACAGAAATACTCTTTATTCTTTTTCAATGTCTAGAGAATATTCCATTATGGGTGGATAGTTGTGATTTTCTTAATCCATCTCCTACTGAGGGACATATAGGTTGTTTCCAGCTCTGCTATGATCCAACAATGCTACCTTGACCTTTCCCTGTCTGTACACGTTTGATTATATCTAGATAAATTCCTAGAACTGAGATCCCTGGATTAAAGAGCATGTGCATTTATGATTTTGTTAGATATGGGAAAATTGCCCTCCAAAGTTCGTGTGCCATTTTACACTCCCACCAGCAGTGTGGGGTGGGGGTCCCATGCCCTTGCTAAGTGTGATTGGATTTAATCGAGTCTTTCCCTAGGATCTGAGGGACCTGGCAATTGAGAGAGAGGGGGCTGCCATGGGGTGGTACAGGGCGGGGGAGGGAGAATAGACCCAACCAGGTCTGCGGGGGCAGCTTTTGCTGGAGAAGATGCTAGCAAATGACATATTATTCTAAATATTGCTTATCATCAAAATCAAAATACGTTATACATAAGGGGGTGATTTTAGTGCTCTTTGAGAAAATTTATATGCTTTTAGGTTGCAAAAATTCCCTAGAAAGGCCAAAAATGTCTTATCTTAAATAAAATGGTGGAGAACTGATCGACATGAATTATAGATGAATACATGTCATTTGAGAGAAGTGACAAACTGGTGTGCCTCTGACTGAGACCAACCCACAGACCTGTTTGTTTGATCCACAGTCTTAGAAATTTGGAAATGCTTGCCAACAGATGCAGTCTTGAGCTCTGTTGAGCTCTGAAACCCAGTGAGGCCCCAACAAAACATGCCCAGAGGCCAGCTGTTTAGACTGTCTGGCTGAGAGGAGGACCAGGCTCGGGACTTTTATAGCCCTGATTCTCAGCATGTGATCCCTGCATCAGCAACATCAGCATCATCTGGGGACTTGTTAGAGATGCACATTCTTGGGGCCACTCCAGACCTGCTGAGTCAGCAACCCTGGGAGAGGCGGGGCCTGCAGTCTGTGTTTTAACAATCCCTCCAGGTGATTCTGATGCACTCTCAAGTTGGAGAAGGAATGTTCTAGATAAATCTCCCCAGCCCATCCTCCCTGATGACCCTGCAGTGTGGCCCCAGGATGTCACTAACCTTGGGAATGTTCTCTGCATCTCTCCCATGGTCTGGTTCTCTTCTTATCTGTCTGTCTCTACTTCTGCATATTTGTATCTCTACTTTCTGTGTATTTGTGTTTGTGGCTCCATTTCTCTTCGTGTGTCTCTGAATCTGTCTTCTCATTTGTTTCTGTTGTTCCCCCTCACTCTGCCAATCTCTGTCCATGTGTCTCTGTCTCTCTTTCTGTCTCTACGTCTGTCTCTTGTTGTGGTTCCCCTGTACTTCTCTCTGTCGTGGTCTCTCCCGCCCCCCACCCCCACCCCGGGCCCAGGCCATCCGTCTGCGAGTGCACCCCCTGTATCTGATGATTCCTGGCACCGTCGGCTGCTCCTACGCCTTCATGCTGCCGGTCTCCACGCCCCCCAACTCCATCGCCTTCGCCTCCGGACACTTGCTGGTCAAAGACATGGTGAGTCTGGGCGTTCCCTGTCAGAGGCCCCGGAGAGTGGGTGGACCCCAGGTGGGCGGCAAGGCGTCTAGGCAGGAGTCCACCCCCACCCTCCCAATTTCTGAAGAGGTCATTCTGTGCGGGACCAGGAAGATACATTCTAGCAAACGCTCTGGGATGATTCTCATTCTTAGACAATTTCAGGAAACACTGCTGGAGTGCCTACTTTCCGAAGTTTGCTTCAGGGACAAGGGACTTCCCCCTCACTCCGGGCACTGCTCTCTCTTCTTCCTTGTTGGGCCAACTGCTCCGTGCCCAGAATCTTGAGGAGAGAGGAGCAGCAGACCACCCCTGGGACTTAGGGGTGGCCTCAGTGCCCAGCCAGCTGAGGAGGGAGACAGAAGCCCAGGGTTGTGGCCGTGGGGGACACCGGCTTTCAGCAGGCCTCAGCCACTGGGCAGCGTGTTCCCTCTCCCCGACGCGCCCCTGCTGAACCACTCCCTCCTCCTGCCTCCTGCTGCCCCTTCCCCTCCACGGGCTGCCTGGGGCGTTTGTGCAGTGGGCACTCAGGGAATGCAAATCCTAAACTGGTGCAACTGAGAAGAGGGATCAATTCACGACGCAGGCCCTCCAGGCTCAGAGACCCCAGCAGGATAAATGGAGAGAGAGCAAGAGTGAGAGGCAGAAAGAGACCACAGAGCAACCAGAGAGCAGAGACCTAGGGAGACAGACGCTCATTCACGTGTTCGCTCATCCGCTGCACAAGCTCATCCATGGCACAAGTGTTGGCTGAGTGCATTCTGTTCCAGACGCTGGGTTACAGCAGATCTACCTCCAAGGAGGTTGCTTTCTACTAAGGGAGACAGTCAACAAGTACAGCAGATTTTTAAAAATGTAAATTTCGATATTGCTAAGTGCTATGAAGGAAATAAGACATGGAGGACTGGGAGAGGATGACAGGAGAAGGAGGATTACTTTAGATGGAACAGGCAGGTAGGGGCCCTCTGAGGAGGTGACCTATGAGCTGCTGAGACCTGAATAGTGAGAAGCAGCCAGGCTTGCACAGAAAAGGGGAGAGCACCCCAAGCAGAGAGTAGCAAGTGCAAAGGCCGGGAGGCCAGGACTAGCTCCGTGCGTTTTGGGAACATAGGGCAAGGAGGCTGGTGTGACTGCAGCAGAGTTGGGAGGATGAGTTTAGAGACTTGGGGTGGGGGAGGTGCAGAGTGCAGGGCACAGGCTTGGGATGTTATTCAAACCCCAGTGGGAGGCCTTTAAGGGGTTTTAAGCAGGGCGATGATGTGATTTAACTTCTGCCTTTAAAAGATCATGTTGGCTGCTGGGTGGAGTGGATTGTTAGAGTGGGGAGGGACAAGTGTGGAAGCTGGAAGGCTATGTAGAGAAAAAGACACCAAGAGGGGCAGCCATGCAGACATAGCACAGATTCTGAGAACAGAGAGGCAGTGAGAGAAATGGAGAGACCCTGAGAGGTAGGAACTTGCTGAGAGATGTTGAGAAACACAGAACGATGCAGAGGGGTAGAAGGAGGCACAGAGGGGCAGAAGTTTCAGAGCCACCTGCAGTCTGCCAGGCCTGAGCAGGGCGTGCCCACCTGCAGGTTTTGCTCTGGAGAGAGGAATGATGTAGGTGTTAAAGAAACTAACGTGGGACTGAGCAGGCGTCCTGAGCCAGGCTCCCAGGACCCTGGAAAGGGAAGACCCAGCCCTCCTCCCAGCTCCCCCAAAGCTTTGGCCAGTCTCCCACTCCTCCAAAGTTGCCAGGGGCTTTAGACTCCCTAGGACAGAGGCAGGAGAGCACAAGGCAGTTTCTTGACCTCGTTATCGGGCATCCTGCCTTCACGATTTATGCCTTGTCAATGAACCATCTGTGGTAAATATTTATTTAACAATTTTACTACATCAACTTGTCTTTTAAAAACCTAAATAAGAATATTTAAAAAGAAAAGTTTTTGCTGCATCTGTAAATGGAAAATCAGTATCGCGTGCCTTAGAAGGTAAGTCTAAAAATAAGTGCAAGGGAAAAAAAAACAAAATAACTAAATTCTCCCTGATAACAGTTGCCTGGAGAAGGTTCTGAAACGCTGTTTGTTAAAAAAGATAACTGGCAAGGAGGAGATAAGCGTTAAGGGCATGGCAGCACCTAACAGAGACGTTCTCTGTGAAGATCCAATTCTAAAGGGAATTGGAAAGGGAGAACTTTCTTGCCGTGCGGTTCACGGCTGGGCAGTGCTAGCGCGGAGCAAGCAGAAACCCAGGGGGGAAGCGGCGACTGTCAGCCCAGGTGGGACTGAGTGGTCCGAGAGGTCAGCCTGGGAAGGAGCAAGTGGGCAAACTCTTTCCAGCTACTTAAAGAGGTAAACATTTCCCGAAGAAAAATTCTTCCCAGTAAAGGAGCATAGCCTTAACTGGACATGCAGTGTGTCTGAGTGTGTGTGTGTGTGTGAGGGGGAGGTTGTCTAATGACCAAATCAGATTATTTTCAAGCTGTCTGACATTGGGTAAGCCAACTTCTCTGCACCTCATTTTCCTCTTCTGTAAAATGGGGATCATAATAATAACCCTGGTGGGGCTGCTTCCAGGGTTGATGATATTATCCTATGACAACTGTGTGGCATAGTACCTGGCACCTCGAAACCAGTCAACGAATGGGGACATTTGCAGCTCTCTGAGGCACAGCCGAGGGCAGTGTAAAGATGGAAGGGTCTTGGGCATCAGCTGACCTGGGTCCAGGCTCCATCACTTCCGGCTGTGAGATCTGGGTGAATGACCCCTGATTCTGAGCCTGGGTTTTCCCATCCGTCTGACGGGCCTCGAGCTGACCACTCCCTCCATCTGGGCTCCATTTCAGGTGCGAACAGGCCTCCTGATGAACCTGATGGGCGTCCTGCTGCTCAGCTTGGCCATGAACACGTGGGCACAGACCATCTTCCAGCTGGGCACCTTTCCGGACTGGGCCGACATCCACTCAGTCAATGTCACAGCAGTGCCATCCACCTTGGCCAATGACACATTTCGGACCCTCTGAGTCCCCCTTGGGGACTCTCTTTGGGCTGGGCCCTCCCAAAAGGCTTTCGCCATCACCTGCTGCTAAGACCCTACAGGATGATCAAGCAATTCTTTTCTGTGATCCAGTACGCAGCAAGAGAGGGCGACCTCCAGTGGTCCACTTGGGTCCACAGGTTCATTATCTAGGACACTTTCTCCTTCTCTCTTGTGCAGTTCAGGTCCCAGTTGTCTCCCAGATCTGCTGCCTGAGAAACAAGCTCCTGTAACTCTGAGCTGGTCTGTGGTTAGTGCACAGGAGGGCCCAGCTTCAGCGACAATAGGCGCCTCTGGAATGGCAGTTGTCAACAGCTGGGATAGGAGGCCATCTGTCCCCACGGGTACAGCTAACATCCCCCCTGACGACTTTAGGCTACGCTCTGGAGGGACCATTTTGCCTTTAGGATCATCTTCCTCAGAGAGGTGTGGGGATGCGGTTCCAGTCCAGCTGTGCCAGCTGTTCCCGGCCGGCGCGTTCTGCCTGGTTGCTGCCCATCCTGTGCCAGTTGTTCCAATTACCCCTGCTGATACGAGTTATTTCCAATCCCTGGAGACTGGGGTGGGAGTGGGGGGACACAGATGGTTTCCTGAGGACAGGGGGACTGTGCAAAGCTTCCTTGCTGCTTCTCTCGGCTCCCGAGCACCCCAGGGGAGTTCTCCAAACCCCGGCCGACATCTCTACTCAAGCTTTTGAGGGTTTTCCTGCTTAATCTGATTCAGTGTGGCCATAATTCTGGGGTCAGGCCAAGCCCGGGCCCTGCCCTCTCGCAGGTGACCCACGGCCGCTCCAGCCAGGCCCCTCCTGCGTGTGGCCCGCAGGGGCCTGTGTGGCTGCCGGCTGCTCCTTGTCCCGGCCGCTGGCCTGTATGGCCGCCCCCCACCAGGTGGTAAGCATATCTGATTAGCAAAGGCCACGTTTTTCAGGGGAGAGAAAAATCGAAAGATGAATTAAGGCCTTGTAGAAGTCCAGGATAAAGTATCTCAGGCAGGCAAATATCGTAATCCTCTTCTGCAGACGGGGACAAATGAGACTTGCCCTGAGCCGGTGGCTGGCGGGGGCTGTCCTAGAGGGTGTGATCCCTCCTTGAGTCAGGCAGAAGCATCTGGGCGTCCCCAGGGAGTAGCACAGTGCCGGGCCCAGCAGGCGCTCAGGAAGTGTGGTGGAATGAGTGGCCCAGCGTTAGCCCAGCATCAGAAAAGGCACCAGCTTCGGGGCCTGGAAGCCTCCAGTCTCCCTTCCTGGGCCTCTGAGGGACAAGGCTCCCCGAGCAGCACAGGCTGGAGAGGCAGCACCCAGGGACTGGACTTGCTCTCCGTATAGCACAAGTGAGTCACAGATGTTCTCTGGGAGCGGCGGGAGGAGCGAGTGTGAGGATGAGATCCGCCTGCTTCCCATGCGAGCACGGCAGCGTTCAGTCAGTCACAGCCAGGTGGGGTGGGGGTGCACTCCTGTAGGACAGGGGAGGGGAGAAGTTCATTCACAGAGAATCCGCGGGACCTGTAACCAGGTGAATCACGATTTCAAATACTTCTGATTGAAAATGCTATAAAATAAAGAATGTTAATCAACACTGTGCCTGGAGATTATTTGACTTTCTGGGCATAAAAGAGCTCCAAAGCCCAAAATTCCTGAGCTGGAGATTCCACAGAATTGCCCTCCCTGACCTCACTTCCTTACTGCTCTCCCATCTCTGCTCTACTCCAGCCACGTACCCAAACTCTCCCCCCTCAGGGCCTTTGCACATGCTGTTCCCTATGCCTAGAACACTTAGCTCCCAAATACATACCTGTCTCCTCACTTCATTCAGGTCTCTGCTCAAATGTCACTGCCCCAGAGCAGCTTCCCTGAGCATCTGGTCTAAAATGTGAGATATTTTAGACCAGAGAGTTTACAGAGAGTAATTACACATTACTCTCCGTTCCCTTACCCTGCTGTGTTTTTCTTCTGACTATTTAGTCAGGACACTGTATTGTTTATTTTTTTGTTTGTTAGCTTTCTATCCCTCTAGAATATAAACTTAGGAGAATACAAACTTTATTTTGCTCAGGGCTGTCACTCTGGGACCTGGAGCAGTTTCTGGTACATAGTAATTGCTCAGGAAACGTTTGATAAATGAATCGACACCAGAATTGATGAGACAGCAGTCTCACCCTCTGATCTGGAGTCTGTTTGGTCCGTTTCTCTGTTCACTCGTTCTTCCATTTAGTCCTCCTACAATATTTGTTTAGAACCTGAGTACGTGCTGGTTCACCGTCCCCACCTGCGTGGAACTTACTTTCTAGCAGAGGAGACAGGCAGTGGGTAAACAAGCAGAGTGACTCTGCATCCTGATGCAGGCTAAGACAAAAACGAAACTGGCCAATGTGACGAACTGACTCAGAGGCTGCTTCAGCCGGGGTGGTCAGGGAGGGCTTCTCCGAGGAGGTGGCACTGAAATGAGACCGGAAGGAGTCACCCATGTGCTCTTGGGGGTGTGGGAGGAAGGGGATGGCAGGGGTGGTGCAGTCATTGGAAATATACCAAGGACTCATGTCTGGACTATACGAGGAGCACCCAGAAGTCAGAAGAGACAAAAACAAACCCAACAAAGAGACCTATTGTAGTTACCTGTGGCCGCAGAAGTCACCCCGAAACCCAGGGCCTTACAAGACAGCCATTCATTGGCTCACGTTTCTGCATTTGGTTTTGTCTCTGCTCCACGTGGTGGCCGGGGAACGTCCACGATGGCTGTGGACCCTCTAGGGTCACGTGGCTCCTCCAGGAGCCTCCCCTGGAGCTCTTTACATGGCAGTGGGCTCCTAGGAAGGCAAAAGCAGAAGCTACTAGGCCCCTTAAGGCCTGGGCTTGGGAGTCCAAGAATGTCAACTCTGCCCCATTCTATTGGTCAAAGCAGGTCACAGGTTAGCCTGGTTCAAGGGGAGGGAAATGGGCTCCACTCCTTGGTGGGAGGAGCGGCATCCACGCTGGGGAGAGGATGGTTGCCCACCATCTTTGGAAGCCTTCCACCATTACACCCAAGAGAAAATCGAGGGAAAGATGTGAACCTGACATTCTGAAAAGGGATATCTAAGCAGCCAGCAGGTTTATAAAGAGATGCTCAAACCCACTTGTCATCAGATAAATGGGAGTTAAACCAAGATTCAACCATACACCAATCAGGGCCAAGACTAGAAAAGTGGTCGATTGGGCTGCCCCGTGGCTTAGCGGTTAAGTTCACGCGCTCCACTGCTGGTGGCCAGGGTTCGGATCCCGGGCGGTCACCAACGCACGGCTTCTCCGGCCATGCTGAGGCCGCGTCCCACATACAGCAACTAGAAGGATGTGCAGCTATGACATACAACTATCTACTGGGGCTTTGGGGGAAAAAAATAAATAAATAAAAATTAAAAAAAAAAAAGAAAGAAAAGCGGTCGATGAGTGATGGTGAAGTGGGAGGAAACAGAAACCCTCGTGTTCCGCTGGCGATACTATAAACTGTTCCCGGCAGCCTGGCAAGCAATGTGGCAGTGATTGGGGGAATCCGTTATCTGCTTTCCCTATGTCCCAGTTATCCTGCGCCTGGGTTCACAACCCAGCAAATGATCCCACGGGTCCCCAAGAAGACAGCGTAGGAGGATATTCCTGCCACTGTTGTTGGAGGTACCAAGGAGCTGGAGGCCACCTAGGTGACCATCACTGAGGGGGGTATTTAAGTGAAATATGGAGGAAGGACGCTGTGGGAAACACGGCAACGCGTAGAAGCGATGAAGAGCGGGTGCACAGAGCAGAACGACAGGATAGACAGCTGCGGATTCCAGTGCATACCTCACACAGAAGTGCAGAGGTGGGCAGTCAGGTGGGCAGAGGGATGGAGGCGGTGATGGTAAGCGGAAAAGAACAGAGGAAGGAAAATCATTGGATGAGGGTTCAGACAGCTGCGTTGGACTCCTGGCTCCACCCCTAACACACCGTCCGACGTCAAGCAGGTCCTTCACCATTTTGGACTTCAGTTCCTCATCAGAGAGATGGCAGTGCATAGTCAGGGTCTCAGAAGGAGATAGTAAGCACATCAACTAGCTAATTTGGGGAGAGCTTAGTAAAGGGTCTAGTTACAAGTGTGGGCAGAGGGTCACCTAGGGAAACCACGAGCAAAGCGCAGGCCGCGGTGGCGGGAGGCAGGGCTAGTCCTGGAGAAGCACGTCCCAGCCCGAGGTCTGAGGGAGAGCCGCCTAACTAGAGCTGGGACACATCCAGCCCTTGATGACTCCATAGGGAGTCATCCCTCCATAGGGAGGGAGTGGCCCTGGATCCTCCTCTCCTCCCTCCCTCAGCTCTCCTGCTGGGGCTCCACACTGGCCAAATCCAGCTGTACTGGTCAGCGTTCTGCAGAGAAACAAACCAACAGGGTGTGTGTATACGGAGAGAGTTGCAATTTGAATCCAAAGGCAGTCTGCTGGCAGAATTCCCTCTTGCTCAGGAGAAGTCAGTCTTTTGTTCTATTCAGGCCTTCAACTAATTAGATGAGGCCCACCACTCTATGGAGGGCAATTTGCTTTACTCAAACTCCATCGATCTAAGTGTAAATCTCATTCAAAAACACCCTCACAGAAACATCTAGAATAATTTTTGACCGAATATCTGGGCCCAGCCAAGGTGACACATAAAATTCACCATCACACCAACAGAAGCCAGAATGCAAGAGAGTCCTTTGATGCAGTCCCCCCAGGTCCAGCTCGTGGGGCACAAGGCAAGGGGAGAATGGTAGAGACTGGGTCGGGAGAGGCAAACTGAGGAGATGTGGCCTGGAAGATTTAGACCAAATCAGAGCTTGTGATCCAGTGGTCCCCAGGTCTGCATCCAGCCCACTGTCAGGTTTTGTTTTGCTTCCCCCACAATGAATTTTAAACTATCAATTGATCGCTGATATTTAAAATTCAGGAGATTTCACATTAAAACCTGGACTTATGCTTCTCTTGGAAAAGCAAATACCAGAAGATCTGGCAATAGGGGACCCTCCTTGCTACCTGGCAACAATTGTTTGGAGTTGAGCAGAGGTGGTGGGAGAACTTAAGTTGAAGTGTGAACTCTCTTTTTTGCCACGGTCCCCATCACTCCTTAATGTTTACCCTGGCTCGCTTCATTTGACTCTGTCACCTTCCTGGCCTCTGAAGGCATTTGATTCTATGACTCCTGAGCTACATGATCTGGAAGGTCCATTTCAGTGTTAGTGGTCACAGGTTCTAATGGCCTAGAGCAGCCCTACACAGTAGAACTTTCTGAGATGATGGAAATGGCTTGTATCTGCCTTGTCCCATAGAGTAGCCACCTGCTCTGTGTGGCTATTGAACACTTGAAATGTGGCCGGTCCAAATTGAGATCTGCCCTAAGTATAAAACACACACCAGATTTTAAAAACTGAGCATGAAAAATATGAATGTAAAATATCCCATTAATAATTTTTTATATTAATTACATGTTGAAAGGATAATAATTTGGATATATTAGGTTAAATAGAATAGTAAAATTAATTTCACTTTTTTTTGTGGCTCCTAGAAAATGTTAAATTACGTATATGGCTCATACTCCGTTTCTATTAGATAACACTGCCTGTGTGATAAGATTCTCACCACCTCTCCACATTCTCAGACTGACTGGACAGCGGCGACATTCTACACCCACAGGCTGTGAAATTCAGTGACTCTAATATTCTACGGATCTTTGATTATGATTCTAGATCTGAAATTTCCCACTTCCTCTTCTGTTCTGTCTTATGGCTCTGAATCTTCCACCCAGAAATTCCCCTCCACAGAGCTGATTCTATTTTTGATGATTCAGAAGCCCCTTCCGGATGCTGTGGGCCCTGGAGTCAGGCCAGCCATATACAGGCAGAAGCAACTGCCTACATGTGCTGAGAAAAGCCAAGAATATCTTCTGCTCCTCCCCTCTGTGTTTCCCCATCCTCCCAAGTGTTACACATCCACCAGAGGCCTTCAGGAAATGACCAGCATGGTCCTTAACCAATCAGCTCCCTGGTGCAAGTGCAGAAACTGGGCGAATGCTGGTGTCTTCCAGGACCGCTGCCCTCTGACCAGCACAATGCCCCATGGTTTCCTATGTGATGGGACCTGGCCTTGTGGGCGTCACAGAGCCTGTACAATCAGGTCTGAGCAGCCTGGGGCTCACTCAGCCCAGGTCAGAGGGAGCAGGGTGGGAGCGTTTATCTATTGTTTACTGGGCATCTACATACATTATCTCATCGAATCCTCAACAATCTTAAGAACTAGGTACTAGTGTTCTCATTATAGCAGAGTATACACAAGTTCAGAGAGGGACAGTGTCTTGCCCAAGGTTACACAGCACAGTCAGTGGCAAAGCTGACGTTCAAGCACAGATCTGCTGCCTCCAGCCCGGGATCCCTGTGGTTCAGAGGAACAGCTATCAGTCCCTCTGAGGCTTCTGCAGAGGTTGTCAACTGGTGGCCCTCACTGGCTTTGGCCCACAGACCTGTCAAGGTTGGCCTGCACAGTGGTCTTTCATTTTTTTTAAATGCTGGCTTTAGAAACTTGGAGACTGTTACATAAAAATGGGAATGACTGGCAGCTTTGGAAAATCTAGTAATGTTGGGCCCCATTTCCAAGGGGTTTTAACCCTCAGCTGGAGCGGAGTAGAAGCTGCCCTTTTCGAAGGGGTCTACACGTGGCTGCTCACCGCTGTTTCCCTCTGGCCGGCTCTGCCCCTTCCCTCAGCTGGCCCGCCCCAGCAGGTGCGTGCGTTTCCTGCTCCTGGTCTGCTCTGCGTGCCCAGTTCTTGGTGGACTTGGAGCCTGGCCTGGCGCCCAGAGGGGCTCGTGACCTGGGAAGGGTGTTAGGCCCTCTGAGGGCCCAGGTGTCTCATTCAGCTGTGTGACTATGAGAATGTCACTTCCCTTATCCGGGCTGCAGATACCTCCTTCAGGCCTGAGCAAGCGACCCAGGCAATATGTCCTTATAAGGGAAAAGGACGGGGAGTCTGGAATACCACCTAGGTGTGCCCCCCTCCCCTGTCCATCCTGCAGGGTCGGGGGCTGGAGGCTCAGGAGAGGCCTAGTCCTGCTGGCTGTGATGGGGCACAGAGACGCTGGAGGAGAAGTGTCTGCTTTCCAGGTAGGGACTGGCTTTCAGAACAGCCTGTAAGTTACCTGCAGGGCCATGATTGCAGCAGAGTGCATGGAGGGAATGCACATTTATTGAGTTCCTGCCCTTGGCAAAGCCAGATGTATCACAAAGTCATCATGAGTCTTGTGAATTCTTCTCTCCACACCAGTAGAGCCCAGTGGCTGACCAGTGGACTCTGGGGCAGGACTGTTGGGTATAATCACGGCTCTACCTCTTTCTAGCTAAGTGGCTTGGTTAAAGGACTTAACTCTCTGGGTCTCAGTTTTCTGAACTGAAGAATGGAAATAATAACAGTTCCCACCACAAAGGGTCGTTGGAAGTAAGGACTCAGCGAATTCGAATAGAAACTGTTTAGAAGGATGCCTGATTCACAGCAAGTGCTCAATAAATGTTAACTGTTATTATCACTCATCTTTTTTTAGAGGAGGAAACTGAGCTGAGAGAGATGAGGGCACCCGCCCAAGCTAGGGGGGGACAAAGCTGTGATTTGAAGCGAGGTCCATGTCGGGCTAAAGACAGGAGGAGCTGGGGAGGGAGACCAGAGCCACTCATGACTGGACAAGAGTCTTAGCAGGTCCAGTGGTCTCCTGTGGGTTCCCACCCGCTAGGAGCTGGGATCAGGCTCCTCTTGGGGCACATTACTGTGGAGGGGGAGGGAAAAGGGGAGCCTGCAGAGTCCTAGTCCCAGTACCACCACTGATGAGCTGTATGACTTGTCGTTTTCCTCCTCTAAAATGGCGCTAAATCCCCCCTTCTGCTCTCAGGATTAGAGATGTTGCTGGGAAAAGGCTCTGTTTCTCTCCTCCCACACCTTCCACCCACTCCTGTCTGCCTGCCCTGCCGCAGAGGATGAGGCAGCTTGCCCAGCCCCCAGGGAGGTGGGCCCAGGCAGGGCGGGGCAAGGTGACCAGGAGGGCTTGATTAAGGGCAGAAAAGCAGAAGTGACAGGGTTTCCCAAGTCCTAGAGGACGCAATTCCCCCTACTTCCTCTCCACCTACCATCGCTGTCTGAGTCCATCTGCCAGGATCGGCTGCTATTCGGGGAGCATGAGAGCCCTCCAGGGGACAGCTGAGCGCCTCGTCAGGACCGGGTAGGTCTGGGGACTTCGGACACAGGGAGCCACAGGCAAACGGTCAGTGGTCAGGCTTGATGGTAAGCCTAGGTCTCAAGCGCTGCCATTCCCCGGCTGTGTGTCTTTGGGTAAATCCTTACCTCTTTGAGCCTCAGTTTCCCCATCTGTGGAAGGAGAGTAATAATAATGTCTATAAGACTGTTGTGGGAGCTGAATGAGAAAATGCATGCATAGGGCTTGCTATTGTGCTCAGCCCACAGTAAACACTCAATACATGGCAGCTAGTGTCCTTATAACGATAAGGCCATAATTCATCATCTCTAACCTCAAGTGGGTCCTCGATGCTGCCCAGCACCTGTGTCATTTCCCTAATTCACTTACTCTCCCACTTTTCCGGAGAACTATTTTTTACCTTCTCCTTCATCTTCAAGCCTCTGTCACCTCCTCCAGCATCCTCACCATCAGGGCTGCCCTCACATCCTGCTACCCTGAGCAAACAGAAGCCAACACGCTAGGGGCCGGCCCGGTGGTGCAAGCGGTTAAGTGCACGCACTCTGCTGCGGCGGCCCGGGGTTTGCCGGTTCAGAGCCCGGGCACACACCGATGCACCGCTTGTCAAGCCATGCTGTGGCGGCGTCCCATATAAAGTGGAGGAAGATGGGCATGGATGTTAGCCCAGGGCCAGTCTTCCTCAGCAAAACGAGGAGGATTGGCAGATGTTAGCTCAGGGCTGATCTTCCTCACACACACAAAAAAAAGCCAACACGCTAGAGTCAATAAATATTTATGGAGCACCTACTACGTGTTAGACGCTAATCTAGGCACTTGGGATATACCAGCGATCCAAAGGGACCAAGTCTCTGCCTGTGGAGTTGATGCTCTAGTGACAGATAATAGCTGATATTACTATGGTAATGTACTTAACTATGTGCTAGACACAAGATGACCCTATGGGGTACTACTTTTATTGCACCATTTTACAGATGAGAAAACTGAGGCACAGAAAGGTTAAGAAACTTGACCAAGGTCACACAGCTGGTGAATGGTGAAGTGGGGATTTGAACCCAGGCAGTCTGGAGGTCACACCCTTAACCGTTGCTCTGTTCTGTGTACGTCAGATGATATGGATATATAAGTGCCCATACTTTGCTTGCCCATTCACCGTCTTCTGTACCCATTTCCTCTGCCTTACCACCTGCTCTTAAGGATGAACAGCCCCCACTTCATTCTAAGACCAGCCCCACCTTTTGCACTCTTGGTCTCGGCCCCTGCCACCCACGGAAGGATATTTCTCCAGCGAGCCACCCCTTTGTCAATGTCCCCTCTTGATTGGATCTCCCATCTGAAACCTGCTAGAGTTTCTCTCGTCTTAAACGAACTCTCCTGGTCCCATTTCCCCATCTGCCCCTCCGGTCCTCTGCTCCTTTACTGCAAAAATGCCTTGAGGGAGTTGTCTGCACTCCTGTCTCACGTTCTTCTCCTTCTGGTCTCTCCTGAGCCCACTCTGGTTAGGTTTTGGCCCAACATGCCATCAAGCTACCCTTGTCCAGGTCACCCCTACGCGGCTAAATCCAATGGTCATTGCTCAGTCCTTGTCTTTCTTATCCATCAGCAGCATTTGACATGTTTGATCTCTCCCTTCTTGAAATGTTTTCTTTACTTGGCTTCCCAAGCACCACGTTGTCTGGTTTCTCAGACTCCTTCACTGGTTCCTCCTCACATCCCAACCTGTTAACCCTGGAGTGCGAGGGCTGGGTCTTTGGCTCTCTTTCCTCCCCGTCAGCACACTGTCCTGAGAACCTCATCCGCTGTCCTCTGCTGGCCCTGTCACTCCCTAGTGTAAACTCTTGAGTGCGGGATTCTCCTCTGTGTTGTTCATTCCTGTCTCTGCAACGGCTAGCACATAGTAGTTGCTTAATAAACATTTGTTGTGTGACTAAATATAAGGACAATAGGGTAGAAAAGTTCCTCAGAGGTCAATTGATCCACTCTCCTCCCACTCTCCCCCCCTACAAATTACAGAGGAGACACTCAGGTCCGCAAAGAGGGAAAGTCCAGGGTCACGTAGTGAGTCAACCAAGACTAAGAATTCAAGTGAAATAGTGTCTCTCTCTCTCTCCTTGTTTCTCTCTCTCCATCTCTATTTCATCTGTACTTCTTTCTCCACGACTCCATCATTCCCTTGGGCCAGTTGCCTTCACAAAACCAGAATTATGTACACAAGCAGCCCAGACATCCATCCCCACGTCCCCAGGAACTGCATGGAAACTGGGCTCTTCCCTGACAACTCCAATGAGAATAATCCTGGGGAAGGCTCTGATTGGTTCAGTTTGGGTCATGTGGGTTTGGGGTGGGTTACTCTGATTGGCCCACCTGGGAAGAGTGCCCACCCCTGTGGCTAAAGGGGTGGAGCCTGTTAGCAGCTGAAGGGTTTGCGGGGCAGGGACAATGGGCAGACAACCACCCCCCACCCTCTTGATAGACTTTCCCCAATTTCCTTGTGTGCAGGTGGAGATTCTGGCTCTTGGGGCTCTGCAAGGCCCTTGCCCTGCTGCAGGCTGCCTGGGTTGCCTTCTCTCGGCCTGTCCCAGCCAGCTGTGGCCAGCTGCTGACCCAGCTCCTCCTGTGCGGTTCCCTGGCCACTGCTGCCGCAAGTCTGGCCCACCACTGGCTGGTGTCCTCGCTACTTTATCCTCTGGGGCCCTCGGCCCTGGTGGCCACTGTCTGTGGCCTGCTGGTCTTCCTGGGTCTGGGCCTGGTGCGCCCAGCTCGCTGCCTGTTTGCACTCAGCGTGCCCACCCTGGGCACGGAGCAGGGCCGCCGCCTGCTCCTCTCCTGGAGTGCTGCCACCCTAGCTGTCGCCGTGGTGCCCAACGTCTTGGCCAACATGGGCGCGGCTGGGCAGGTGCTGAGGTGTGTCACCGAAGGCTCCCTGGAGAGTCTGCTCAACACCACTCAACAGCTGCACGCCGCGTCCAGGGCTCTGGGCCCCAACAGCCAGGCGAGCAGCCAGGGCCTGACGCTCCAGGCCCAGGGCAATGGCTCTGCCTTCCGGCTTCACATGCTCAGGGTCACTCAGCAGGTCCTGGAGGACTTCTCTGGCCTGGAGTCCCTGGCCCGGGCGGCAGCACTGGGGACCCAGCGGGTGGTCACAGGGCTGTTTCTGCTGGGCCTCCTGGTGGACTCGGCCTGGTACCTCCATCGCTACCTGACTGACCTGCGGTTTGATAACATCTATGCTACTCGGCAGCTGGCTCAGCAGCTGGCAGAGTCCCAGGCCACACACCTGGTGGCCTCCCCGCCAGCCTGGCTGCTCAGGGCGGCCCGGCCGAGGCTGTCCCAGGGGGAGCTGCTGAGCTGTCTCCTGAGGCTGGGGCTGCTCACCCTGCTCCTGGTGGCCACAGCTGTGACGGTGGCCACGGACCACGTGGTCTTCCTCCTGGCGCAGGCAGCCGTGGACTGGGCTCAGAAGCTGCCCGCTGTGCCCATCACGCTCACAGTCAAGTACGACGTAAGTGCGGTGATGGGGAGACCGGCATAGAATCATCTCCTCGAGGGAAGGGGTGGGGTGTGTTAAACACTTGATTCGCAATTGAATTTGGCCTGCCTTCAGGTCATAGCCCTTGGGTAAGCTGTGGGACCCTGGGGCATCCGCAGGTGAACTCATTTAATTCTCACAACAGCCAGATGCAGTTGGTTCTGTTTTCACCCCTTATTGCAGGTGAGGATACTGATACCCAGAGACATTAAAATAGTTTGCCCCCCAAGGTCACTCTGTTCACAGTGGCAGCCTGTCCTCACCTCATTTTCCTCTCTTGTACAAACTAGATCAATCCTCCTTACCCTACAAGGTTACCCTACAAGTCTCAAAACGTTATAGTCTCTAGAAGGACCTAGCAAGCTCCATGCTACCTAAGACATGGTTAACAAATACTGGCTATTATTAATAGCTCACATCTATGTATATCAGGCGGGGAGGGCTTAGGAATAGTCTAGACCAGGGATCCACCAACTGCGGCCCACAGGCCAAATTCTGCCTGCTTCCTGTTTTTGTAAATTAAGTTTTATTGGGACACAGCCACCCCATTTATTTACGTATTGTCCGTGGCTGCTCTACAAGGGCAACGCTGCGTACTTGCAACAGGGATGTACGGCCTGCAAAGCCTAAAACATTTACTATTTTAATAGTAATATAAAACATATTTACTATCTATTTACTATTGAATATATTTACTAGTTCATCAAGATTTGTGGTTTTCCATCTTTTCTTTGGCCACAAATCTATTTATTTTTTATTTTTAATGGTGAGATCTCACACAAACATCCATTATATAAAACATACAATAGTGTCAGACTCTGAGCTAGTAATACTAACAGCTAATACTTATTGAGTACTTATTATATACCAGGAAAGTGTTTTTCAAACTGCATGAAATCAATTTAGGGGGTCATGGTCAGCTTTTTTTTTAATGAAACAGAATAGATTAGAAATGTATTACAGTATATTTACATGATAACGGTATGTATTTTATGAAATTTTTCTTCAATCACAATACTATCTGTGCTTGGAAGGTACTGTAAAATGCATTTCTCACTGTAGATCACAGTAAGGAAGTGTGTCAGGCCATGTCCAGTGTGTTACCTGATTTACTGTATTTCATCAGATCTAAGATGCCATTGATTGCAAGTCACGCCATTATTTAACGTATCGTTAGGAAAGAAAATGCTGCCAATTAAAACATGACACAGTGCCTTCTTATCATTTAGAATTTTATCAATTAGAATTCGTAATAGAAATCAATTAGCCTTCTTATGAATTAGAATTAGACAAAAATAGTTCACTTATTATTCAACATAGATTTATTGTAACACATCTTTCTCATGTACAGACAGCAAGAAAAATAGTGAAGTAATTTGGTGAAGGTTTTCCTAAAAGGCCGTCCCTTTCGAGCCTGACTCTTCTGAGTGACTCTGGCTGAGTTGTCAGTGTCTGTGGCTTTTCACCCAGTATTGTTCCCTGTGCCTTTAGAGCACCGGTGATGCTCCACTATCATTTCCAGCATTTTCTTCCAAGCTGCGGACACCTGCTCCGCAAGTGTTGACGCTGGCACCCTCTGATCCTCTCAGAAACGTGACTTGGCACGACTGCGGAAAGCAGTTACAAGTCATATGGATGTGAAGACATATCTTGATCTTAAAGACGTTAAAATGTGGAAAAAAAAAAAGAATCCCAGAACTGATGAAATAAGATAGCTCATTTGACTGTCACTGTGATCCTGTAAGATAGAAGTTACCATCATCGCCATTTTACCCATGAAGATCCCGAGGCTCAGAGAAGCTAGGGAACTTGCACAAATTCAACCAACCCGTAGGTGGCAGGGCTGCGCTGTGACTTTTGTGGGCCCTAGACACGTTTACTTTCATGGACTCCTTTCTCCTTAAAAAATATTAATGACAAATATACTCATATTATATAGTGAAACATATTCTTCAACTTAGAAGTTCATTCTTATTCTGATTTTAAAAGAAAATAGAACATTTTCATAATCCCCTAAAAGAACTGTGGGCCCCAGTACTACGCCTAATGGAGACGTTGGGCAGAACCTGGGCAGGACATGCGCAGAGCCAGGATCCGACCTAAGAAGTATGGCTCCAAGTTCAAATGGTTAAGCTCTGACCTCCCTCCTCTCTAGACACCACTCTTCCTCGCTCCAACATACCCCATGGAAATTGTAGAGCTTACTGCTTATGAGCAGGATACTGGGACATCCCCTGGCTGGGACTGACCCCTGTGTTGCCTACGTGTAATCCACTGTGTGACCTTAGGTTCTCCATCTTTTAAATGAGGCTCATTCTGAGCTCAGCCTCATAGAATTGTGCTTATTTGATGGAATAAAACATCTAAAGTATTCACCAAGGGTTCGGCAAAGAGTAAATGCCCACAAGCATTGATTTGTTTTCTCTAAAGTATTCTCTTCAACGAAAATAATAATAAAAATAGCATTTGTAGGGCGCTCTTTATTCGGCAAAAAGCCCGTTTCAGGCTCCTTATCCCATTAATCCTCCTCAAACCCCAGGAGGCAGGAGTTACTTCTGTGCCCATTTTGCAGATGGGGGCAGGGAAAGTCGGACCGTCCAGCCCTGCAAGCTTCCGCAAGGTTGGGGACAGGGAAGGGGGGGAGCGTCTGTCTGTTGACCCCGCCGTTTCTCCTTTTTGAAGGCTGCGTACACCGTCCTGGGCTTCATCCCCTTCCTCTTCAACCAGCCGCCCGCGGAGAGCCCCTTCGTCTCTGCGCACAACTCCTTCCGGTGGGAGCTGCGTTTCACCGCCCGCGGCTGCCCGCTGCTGCCCGCCCGGCGCCCCCAGGCGGCCGCGCCCCTGGCCGCGGGGCTCCTGCAGCTCGGGGCGTGCTCCACGGTCCTGCTGGAGACCTACGCGCGCCGCCTGCGGCACGCCACCGCGGCGGCCTTCTTCCCGGCCCAGGAGGCGCGGAGGATGCGCCACCTCCACGCCCGGCTGCGGCAGAGATACGACAGGCGCCACGGCCAGCAGCTGCCCCTGGGGACTCCTTCCTGCGCCGGACAGCCGGGCCTGCCAGCAGGCGCCCAGCAGGGAGACACGGGCCTGCTGCACGCCGGGCCCTGGGAGGAACAGAGAGCAGTGGGGCAGAGGGCAAAGAGCTTCCGAGTCGCACAGACCTGAGTTGCAACCTTGGCCCTTCTGCTGCCTCCCTGTGTGACCCTGGGTAGGTCGCTTCGCCTCTCTGAGCCTCGGTTTCTACATCTCCATAATGACTGTATAATAACAATCGATGTGACCTACTTTCCACACGGGAATGGTAAGGATGGAATGAAGCATTGGGCATGAAAGGCCTCAATAAACAGAGAAGAACTATGCAAAGTGAAGACGAGGAAGTGCGGGGGCGGCTCACAGTTCCTCCAGGCCAGCTGGGGGTCGGTCAAGCCCCTCCTCTGCGTCAGCTGCTTTGTCCCCTAATGGAAGACAGAGAATTCGCATCACGAATGTGTCTAAATGCTCCTGGATCTTATTTATGTGCCCCTGAATCCTCTGACCTTATTTATCATAATTTAAAATTTTCTTGATTTTATAAATAAATGTATTTATTAAATCCTAAATTCGATTATGTTACGCCTTTGATTCAAATTCCTTCAGAGGTTCTCCATCTAGGATTGCCAGGTTGAGCAAATAAAAATACAAGACACTCGGTTCAATTTGAGTTTCAGATTAATATGTGTTTAGTATAAGTACATCCTTGGGACATACTTATACTAAACATACTTATACTAAACTCATATTTGTTGTTTATCTGAAATTCAGATTCAACTGGATGACCCGTACTTTATCTGGGAACTCTAACCCCATCCCCACTCCTTGGGCTTGGTATTTCCTGTTTTTCTCTCCAGATCATTCTCTGTCCTTCTCTCACCTGCCCTCTTTCCCAGGAGTCTGACCTCTGTGAATCCACCCACCTGGCTCCCTTGTGCTCTGACTTCCAGCTGGGCTCTGCCAATGGGAGGCTCCTGAAGGCGATCCTAGGTGTGAGGGGAGAGAGGGTGGAGATATTTATTCCTGCAGCCCTCTGGGCTGTAATCTGGCAGAGGTCACATTCTGTCATTCACAACCACAGCGTGTCTGGCCGCGTGGCCCCTCTCCCATGGCTACAGCTCCCCCTCCCGGATTCTGGAAGGGTATGGCTTCCACCGCTGCTAGTCCCTGAAGGGACTCCCTTAACCCAGTCCCCACCTCTGTACCTTCATTAAACTCTCTTTAGTTATCCCTTTGAGGCTATGATCTCCTTCCTGCCAGGACCCTGAGTGCTGTGCCCTGGGTCACAAAGCCCTGACTGAGCCAGCCTCTCCCTCGCTACTCTGCCCTGGCCACATGGGCTCAAGCTCCTCAGACTTTAGGCAGTTTGCACCTCAGGGCAACACCCTCGCTGTTCGCACTTCCTGGAACATTCTTCCTTCAAGTCTTGGCATGGCTGGCTTCTTTGCATCATTTGGGCATTAGCTCAAATGTCACCTCCTCAGAGAAGCCTTCCCTGACCACTCCACCTAATATTGTCCCATCCCATCTAGTTTCACTCCATCACAGGAGTCAGCGAACTACAATCGGTGGCCAAATCTGCCTGCCGCCTATTTTTGTGAACAGAGTTTTACTGGAACATTGCCGCACCTGTCGGTTTAAGTGTTGTCTCTGGCTGCCTTTGCTACGATGGCAAATTTGAGTAGTTGAGGCAGAGACTACACGACCCATAAAGCCTAAAGTATCCAGCCCTTTGAATAAAATATTTGCCAACCCCTGATCTATCATATCGTTTTATCATCCCTATAAATAGCCTTATCAATATCCGTCATTATCTTATAAATGCGCTACGATGTAAGCGCCATGCTCTCTGTCTGGCTCTCAACAGTATTTTAGCACCGAAAGCAGTGCTGGGACAGAGTAAGCGCTCAGTAAAAATTAGTTGAATGGCCAGACATGTGGAGGTAGAGTTGCACTCTCTCTGGTCTCAGCTTCTTCATGAGTCCAGATTTGGGGCTTGCAGAAGGGGATGGTCAGGGGCTGGAAGCGGCCTGCACTGGGTCGAGTTTATGGCCAAAGGGGAAGATACAAAGCAGTAAGAACTATCGCATCAAGTGTTTCAACTTAAACAGCCAGTGTACGTGGGAGAATCATATCAGGCCCCAGGCAGCACATCAGCTCTGAGCCTCTCAAAGCCAGCCCCCTCGTGACCACGTGTGTGCTGGGCAGAATAATGCCCCCAAAGCTGTCCACACCCTACTCCCCAGAACCTGTGAATACGTCACCTTACAGGACAAAAGGGATTTTGCAGACGTGATTAAGTTAAGAGTCTGGAGATGGGGAGATTTTCCTGGATTATCTGGGTGGGCCCAGTGTTATCACAAGGGTCCTTATAAGAAGGAGGCAAGAGAGCCAAAGCCAGAACAGAAGAAAGAGATGTGGGGACTGAAGCAGAGGTTGGAGTGACGTCATTTCGAGGAAGGGGGCCCGGACCAAGGAGTGTGGGCAGCCCCCCTGAGCCAGCAGGGTAGGAGCAGGTGGGGCTATGGAGTTCTTCTGGGCCAAACATTCCGTCTCCCTCCTCTGTTGCCCTCTGCTCCCCTCCAAATTCTGGCTAGAGTGGATCTGGGGGATCATAAATTCCACATAATTATTGTAAACCCCCTAGGTTGTCTTTTTTGTTGTTGTTTTTGCAACAAGGATAAGAAAAATGTATAAAATAAAGAGTTTGCAATCTTTTCCTCATCACCCGTACACTTCCAGAAGAAAGTTTTCTTGCTGTTGGGTCAGCTTCTAGGCCTTTCTTTGTGTAGAATCTGAGTAATAAGTAAACAAGGAAACAAAAAGAAATATGAAACTCTAAGTTGATCTAATTGACAAAGAACTAACGTGGGCTGAATTGGGTGCCCCATCATTCAGGGTTTAATTACAGATAAAGAAATTGCTCTGGATATGTCAAGCCAGGGGAGATTTAACACAGGGAATTGGGTCCTTACAAAGTGGTTGGAATGAGGCCCCAGGACTCAACCAGGGAACTCAGCTCTGCTATAATCAGGAAGCTAAGAAATCAGAAAGCCACCACTCAGACAGCTGGCTCTCAGAATGCACCATCTTGGCTGTGTCCACGATGAGAAAGACGCCACCACAACCAGAACCAGGCTGCACGTGCAAGACTTGGCCCACGAAAACATGCAGGCCCCATGCTCAGCCTCTCAACCTCGCAAAAGCTAGAGCCCCGATACTGAGATTTCCATTAATACCGTCCACCAGCACCTCCAGCGGGCCTGCGGCATCGCACACCTGGGGATGCCGTTCACATCACAGTCCGAGAGTGATCACCTCGAGTTGATGTGCAGGGGTCCCCTGCAGCCTGCATGACCCACCATGGTGACCTGGCTCTAAGGCTCTATTTCTATTTGTCAACAGAAACAGAAGCAGCAGAAATGGGGCTTCTACTTCCTTCCATCTTCCAAATCTCACACAGGTGCGTCTGATCGGCGGAACCTAAACCACACCAGACCCCTCACTGCAAGGAAGTCTTGGAAATGTAGTTTTTAGTTTTCCGACCTCTGTAGTTTGGGAAGACATGCCAAAATAATGGCTTTGAAACTTTTTTGATCTCCCTCCACAGGCAAAATGCCTTTTTTTTTTGCAACCCCGTACACACACATACACACATGCACGCACCTGAAGTAAAAGTTTAATGAAAAACACATTCTTAATTTGTGCAATGCACCTTGATATTTTCTATCCTGTTTTATTCTATTCGATTCCATTTAATCATACCTGATTCCATTCTACTCTAGCTTAGTCTACCTATTCCATTCCAGTCTAGCCCACGTCGTTAAAACATTACTGGTAAGGACTTAGCAAGTTGAAACACTGTTGAAAAGGAGGGTGGATTGGATATCTTACTTGCCCTGGAGAAAGAAACTTCTGAGATGTGAGGCATGCAGTTTAGAGACAAGAAGGAAAGAGAGAGTGTTGGTAGGGCTGCTGCCTGGAGTGTGAAATAGTGAGACAGAGATGGGGAAAGAGGATTTTAAACAGTTTTGTGGAGTACTGTCCCCCTTAGGGTTTTTGAAACTCCAGTAAAAATACAGTTACCTTCCCTTCTGTCTATGCTGCTGCCAAAGCGTTTACTTGAATGCCAGGACCCAACGGGGGCCCAGCTGACGGGGCTTCCTGCAGGTCACGTGATTACAGGCGACGGACACACGGGCAGAGCTTCAACCCGGGGCTTCCAATCCATCCATTACTGGAACTGACCTCCAAAGGCATATCTGGGTGGTTGGGCTTTCAAAAGGGTGAAGCAGAGAAATGCTACAACTTGCCCCTTCCATCCCTGTGCTCCCTCCCCACCCCCTAACCGCCTGAGTTATTTTTAGGCCATGAGTCACCAATTGCAGTGGGCTGGGCCACCCTCCAGCCACTTTTCCACCTACTCCCAAAGTTGTTTGTGCTCATTGCTGAGGGGTATCACTGGCCGCCTAGGACACCCAGCCCCCATCGAGGGTCCTTTTCCCACAAAGCTGCCTTGCTGTTTGTTCAGGCACTGACCCATCCACACATTTTTTTAATTGCACAATAGACATCCTTGTCCTTATAGAAATCAGAGCAGTACAGATAATAATAGCTAGTGTTCACTGGATACTTATGACATGCTAGCAAACTCTTAACAAGTGCTTCTAAAAAAAAAGCCCTCATTTGTGGTGTTGGCTGATTCCCATGGTGTAAATACTCCCAACACGCGATTTCAAGCAACACACGCGATGTCACTGGAAGGGGAGCTGGGAAGAGATGGCCATGATCGGCTCTCACGAGCTGGTGTGGCTGCCTCCAGCACACCAGTAGATGTGCCCAAACCCTGTGAAAAGCTTTATGTACATCACCTTATTTAAACCTCACAAAAGTATATGAGATGGATGATATTATTGGTATTCTTCTTTTCGAAGTGAAGAAATTGAGATTCAGGGAGGTTAAGTATTTTGCCCAAAGTCACACAGTTAATAAGCTACAGAGCCAGAATTTAAACTCAGGGAGTCTGGCTCCCAGAGCCCATGATCTCAACTGGTCTCTCAAATAAGGGTAAAGAAATATATAGTGTTATGTGTTGTTTTTTTTTGTGTGTGTGTGGCGAGGAAGATCAGCCCTGAGCTAACATCCGTGCCCATCTTCCTCTATTTTGTATATGGGATGCTGCCACAGCATGGCTTGATGAGCTGTGTGTAGGTCCCCAGGCCGCTGAAGCAGAGCGTGCGAACTTAACCAGTATGCCATGGGGCCAGCCCTTGTGTTGAGTTTTAAATGACATGATACTATATGTGTAGTTCTACAGCTTATATTTTCATTCAACAATAAATCTTGGCCCTACCCCATTCCTTTTAACTGTTGAATGGCATTGATAGATATGTCATTAGTTTTTTAGCAGTCCCCCCTTGGTAGATGTTTAGCTGGTTTCTAATTTTTGCTATTGTAAACAATGCTGCAATGGACATCTTTGCCCATGCTTCCTTGTGTACATCAGAGCGTTTCCTTAGCATAGACATAGAACTTCCTAAATTACATGGGAATTCACTTATTAAATTACTTATGAGGTTCTAGTTTTTAGGTGCCTGTTAGCTGGTATGACAGATCAACATCCAAGATGACCCCTAATGACCGCCTGGTATTCACACCCTTGTGTGATTCCCTCCCCTTGAACGGGCAGGACCTGAACTTCTTCTGGTTAACAGAATATGATAGAAGGGAGAGGCTGTCATTTCTGTGATCAGGCTACATGAGATTATAACTTCCATCTTGCTAGCAGACTCTCTCTATTGCCTTCTTCTCGGCTTGCATGCTTTGAAGCAAGCTGCCATGTTGAAGAAGGAACTGAGGGTGATCTCTGGTGACAGCCAGCTAGGAACTGAGAGCCTCAGTCCCACAGTCCCCAATTCCACCAACAGCCTTCTAAGTGAGCTTGGACATGGGTCCTTCCCCAGTTGAGTCCCCAACCCTGGCTGATATCTTGATTGCAGCCTGCCAGGGACCCTGAAGCAGAGGACCCAGCCGAGCCATCCAGACTCCTGACTTGCAGAAACCGTGAGATAAGAAATGAGTGTTGTTTTAAGCCACTATGTTTGTGGTAATTTGTTAGGCAGCAATACCGCTCGGGTCCACCAGAAGCCAACCCTGAGACAAGGATGTAAGTGCAGTAGTTTCTCTGGGAGGTGATTCCAAGAAGCAGCAGTAGGGGAGTGAGGAGGTGAGAGAAGAAAGCAAAAGAAGCCGACTCGGGGTGCATCAATGAGCAGATGGCTGCTGTGGGCAATTGAGGCTCAGTCCCTCGGGGACTCTGGGAGATGGTGAAGACCACGCCTCACAGCTGCCCCCTCATGAGTAGAGGAATTCTGGGTATTTATCTTCTAGCTCTTGGCCGTCAGTGGCTGAGGGCTGCTCCTGGAGATGGAACTCCCTTGGCACTGCCAGCCCGCCCCCTGCCTGGACTGGGAGAAAATGCCTTCAGGTGTAGTCCCAGGTGCTCATGGTGGGACACCAGCAGCCTGTATGGGAACTGGAGGTGCCAAGGGGTCACAAGTGGGGCTCCGACGGCATCTTCTCCTCCATATGGACCGGAAGGAACATGCAATAGGGGGTCAGACAGGTCCATGTTTAAGTCCAGCTTCCACCTTTCAGTAGCTGCGTGACGTTGAACCAATCGCTGAGTCTCCCTGAGCCTCTTTGTCTTTTCCCGTCAACGGGGTGCCAGAACCTTCCTCGCATCCACGTGCGAGAAGCGTGGGAAGAAGCTCTCGCACAGCCTTTACCCGTGCTTGGTCTTCACTAACATTTCATTCATTTACTCAACAAGTGTTTACCAAGCATCTACTACATGCCAAGCCCTGTGCACGGCTCTGGCGGTACAGCGGTGGAAGGTGCACACGAGATCCTTATGAGTTTCCATTCTAGAAAGACCCTGGCAACAAACAAGTTACAAAATAAAGAAACAAGATAATTTCACGTCGGGAGAAGTGTTACGAAGGGGCTGGTGAGCAATCTCAGATGGGGTGGCCAGGGAGGACCTCTCTGAGGAGATGTCCTTTGAACTGAGACCTGAAGATGAGCAGGAGCCAGACACGCAAAGAGAGAGGGAAAGAACACTCCAGGCAGGAGAAACGGCAAGTGCAAAGGCACTGAGGTGGGGGCAAGTTTGATGCTTTTGAAGGACAGAAAAGAGGACAGAGAGGTTGTTAGACAGCGTGTCTGAGGCCCCAGCTCCTTTCAGGAACCCCTCAGCACACTGCATGTTGGGTGCCAGGCCCAAATGGACAGAGGAAAGTGAAGGCTAATTCTAGCCCTGCTGACAATCCCACGCTTGGCCTCAGGATCTTCTTAGTCTTTGGCCTGAAGATTGAAAAACACAGGCTGGAACCTCTGCGTGGTGGTACCTGCTCCCCCATTCTATCCCAAGGGCCCTCTGAGGGAGGCAAAGGGATCATTTTACAGATGAGAAACCTGAGCTGCAGAGAGGATTATGGGATTTTCCCAGAGTCATAAATGGTAATGTTGACCCTTATCATACCCAAGGAAGACTCCCCAACTTCAAAAGAAATGAGATGGGGAAGAAGGGTGCTAATTTCCCTTGACTGAGGTGATGGAGAGAGCCCTGTGGTCTCCCACTTGAAGACCCTGAGTTGTCCAAGGACTTGGAAACTTGACAGTATCAGACGCCCTCTGCTGGCTGCCACGGGACCCTCCTGGGGACAGGGGCTGAGAAGGAAAGGTACCAGGGCAGAAGGCCAAGCCCCCTGCTGCCACCCCCTCGCTGCCCACCTGGTAGTGCCAAGGCTACCCTGGAAATGCGTTCAAGTGCTGAGTTCCAATCCCCACTCTAGCACTCGTTGGTTCCATGACCTCAAGAGGTTCCTCATCTGTGCAGGGTCTCAGCTTTCCCAAGTGTGAACTGGGGGTCCTGATGCCTAAGTCCCAGGGCTGACTTGTCCTCGGCTCCACTATGGGGCCACAGTATCCCTACACTGGGAGACAGAATCCCTGAGTTCTAATCCGTTCCTGTTACAGACTCACCTTGTTGTAGGGTGGGTGTTCTCGGTTATCTATTGCTGTGGAGCAAACTGCCCCAAAACGTAGGGCCCTAAAACAATAATTTATTATTATCTTTCACAGTTCTGTGGGTTGACTGGGCATAGCCTGGGGTCTTTCCTATGGGGGAAGGCAGAGGGTGACCGGGGCTGGAGGCATTTGAAGGCTTAACTGGGCTGGCCATCCACGACGGCTTCTCCACTCACAGCATCTGGGGCTCAGTGCTCCTTCACGTGGCCTGGACAGAGCAGCCTGAATGTCTTAAATGGCAACTTGGGGCTCAGAGGCTGCCAGCCCAGTTTAGCGCTACGTCTAGAACTGGTCCGTGTCGCTTCCACCAAAGGAGTCACAGGGCCCGGTCAGATTCTAGGGAGTGGAGAAACAGACCCCACCTCTCGACTGGGAGGGGCAAGGTCACCTTGCAAAAGAGCACGTGGGACACCTCCTTGGCCACCCTTGGAAAATGCAGTCCGCCGCAGGGCAGCTGGAGGAGCCAGATCACACCTTCGTCTTTCATCAATCAGGAGCCTTTCTGAAGTCAGCTGGGAAGGACCAGGTGCGGGAGGCTGGCTATCTGTTTTCATTCTCCAGATGCCACTCCAGGAAGAAGGGGAGATAATCCATATAATGTGGCAATGCTATTTTGAGTCAGCCAGAGCTGGATTCAAATCCAGCTCTCTCACCGAGGACTGGGTGACTTTGAGGCATCTTGTTACTTCTCAGGGACTCAGTGTCTTCACTGTTTATCTGAAGGAAGCCAAGGGGGTGGAAACTGCAGGACTGGACCACACTCAGGGAGGACTCCCACACCCTGGAGTGGGAGGGAGCATCCTGGGCTTAACTGGCATTTGCCACCTTGGAAAGAGCTGAGTAAGGGGCAGCTTGGGTTGGGTAGGGACAGGGAGCATAAAGATGAGAGTGTTGAGGTTCTGCTTCCTGCTTGGCGCCTGACTGTCTGTGTGCCATTAGAAATCATCCCTCTCTGGACCTGTTTCCTCGTCCATAAAAAGGGAATAATACCCGCCTGGCCAGGGCGGTGGGAAATAGAGATAATGAATGTAAGGCACCTAGCCTAGTGTTTGGCCCAGAGCAGGTGCTTTTCTATTGCTACTGCTGAAGGAGCTGGAGAAGAGGATAGAGCTGGGAGGAAGTATAGCGTGGTGGGTAAGAACGTGGACTCCACCTCCGAGCCACCGGGTTCAAATCCTAGTAGCCCCTCCTTACTAACCAATGTACCCTTGAGCAAGTTATTCAACTGCTCGGGTCCTACTCAGTTTCTTTGTAAAACGGGGATCTACTAATACTTTCCCCATAGGACATTGTGAGCATAGAGTGAATTGACACATGTAAAGCACTTGCAGCATTGCCAGGCAATAGTACATGCTTCATACACACTAGTCATCATTTGTTATGAAGGCTGCAATGGGGGACACCCTGCAGCCTGGCTGGTGCCCCCCAAATACTCTCCTGCCAAGATCCCTCTCATTCACTTCTTGTCCATTTATCAGATCTGTAGGTTAAGAGTTTGGGGTCCAAACTGTGCTCAGACATTAAGGAGTGGGGGGGAGGGCGATATAGATTACAGTAACTGTAATCTCTAAGATATTCACCCCTTGCCACAGTCGAGCCCAGTGTTAAGTATTTTACATGGATTTTTCCCACATCACTCATGTAAGCCTTCCAAGGACACTCTGGGGTGAGTTCTGTTATTATTATTCTATTTCACAGATGAAGAAATAATCTTCAGAGGGCATAATTGATGGATCGTCAGCAGGAAACCATTCCTCAGCATCTGCTCTGTGTAGGCAGGGAGCCAGGCTCCCTGGAAAGCAACCTTTATGCCTTTTATGAGGCTTCGTGTGGTCCCACCTTCAGGAAGCTTTCTCTAGTGAAGAAACGAGTTCTTTCATTCATTCAACCACCATCACGCATCTTTTCTGTAGCAGGCACAGAGCTGCAGATCCCTAACTGGTTTGTGCCTTGTGGGTGGCACAGTCTTAGAGATGGGAGAGGTCCCTGTGGGCGTGGGGCACATCCTCCAAGATTTTGCAGATCTTCAGGAGGAGGAAGAGAAGACTGGGAAAAGTAAGCAGGAGAAAGTGACAAGGTGACAAGGAGGTGAGAAGTTTAGGAGGAGACAGGACCGACCCAAGTCTAGACGGGCAAATTCCTTCCATTTCCCCGCAGCTCTGGGCCTTGGTTCCCCATCTGTCAACTGCAGGGCTGAGGTTTCTGTCAGTGAAAACAGGATACGATTCCAGAATTGTGTCCGCGGACTCCTCCCCCGTTTCCCAGTGGCGCTGACCCTGTAAAGAGGGAAAGAAGGGAGGGAAGGAAAGAAGGGAGGGAGGGAAAGCCCAGAGCAAAGGCGTGCAAGCAGGGCGCCAGATACCTCTGCTCCCTTGAGGTGTCCAGCGTGCGGCGCCAGGAGCGGTGGCAAAGGACTGGTTCTGCGCTGGGGCACCCAGAATCAGCCAAGCGGTATCAGCGGGGAGAGCGCGGTAAGGCCGGCAGAGGAGCCGGCCTGGGGTGGTCGCGGGGAGCAGAGCAAAGAGAAAGGTTAGCGAGGCGGAGATCCGACACCGCTCACCGCGCTTCATGGACTGACACCGCGCTTCCGAGTCCTGAGTCCCGCGAACCTGGCGAGACCTGAGAGGGCTCGAGCAGTCTGTCTGGCAGGAAGCTGCGTTCGGGCGCCGGGTTCACGGCTAGAGCGCGCCCCTGCAGTAGTCCCACCCCGGGAAAGATCGCTCCAACTCGGGCTAAAAGTCGTCTTGGAAACTGAGCAGCGCGTTTCCCAATTCCTGCTGCTGATTCCTCGGAGTCCGCAGCGCCCCGTGCGGCGGCAGCGAGACCCTGCACGGAGCTGGAGAAACGAGTCAGCTGGAGACAGCCGCGGGACCCCTAGCTTCCCGCGCGGAGAGCGTCCCCAGATTCCCCGAGGACACCTTGGTGGCTGGGAGGAATACCCCAACTCGCCGCTGCCTTAGGGGTGCAGCGCGGACAGGGGCGCATGGAGAACCCCACCAAGCATCCTGAGCGCGCGAATGCGTCGGTCCTGGGCACCATGCCCCGGCCTCCGTTGGCTGTACAGGTGATGACCTTGACCCTGGTGCCCCTCGTATGTGCCGTAGGTGTGGCGGGCAACGCCATGGTGGTCCTGGTGGTGTTCAGGACCGGCCACATGGTCACATCCACCAACTGTTACCTGGTGAGCCTGATAACACCGCGGACCTGCTGGTGCTCCTGGCGGCGGAAGTGCCTACTGTGGCCGAGGCCGCACCCGCCCGGGTTTGGGTCTTTGGCCACGCGGGCTGTCTGGCCATCACCTACCTGCAGTACTTGGGCTTTAAGTCACAGGCTCCACCACCGCGTTCACCGCGGAGCGCTACCTCGCCATCTGCCGCCCGCCGCGCGCCCAGGCTCTGCGCTCCGTGGCGCGCGCCAAGCGCATCGCGGCGTCGGTGTGGCCGGGCAGCGGCGCCTGCTGCGCGCCCCGGCTATTCCTGGTGGACACGCGCGAGACCGCGTACGCCGACGGCGAGCAGGTGCAGTGCGGCTACCGCCTGTCGCGCTCGCTCTGCCTGCCTGTCTGTTTCCTGGACTTCGCGCTCTTCTATGCGCCGCCGCTGGGCCTGGCCACCGTGTTCTACGCGCTCATTGCCCGGGTCCTCTTCCTCGGGCCACTGCCTCCTGGTGACACGGGGCGCTCGGGCTCTCTGGCCAAGTGCTCTTCTCCTCCCGGGGCAGGAGAGGCGCCCTCAACTCCCGGAAGCAGGTAGGGACCTCCATCCTCACTCGGTCCCCTGTGTACTGAGCCAGCAGATTGATGGGTAGAAGCTTGGGCCCTTCTGGAGTCCAACTCCTCAGCTTCAAATCTCTATTGTGCCACTTACTAGGGTTGTTTATGGAGATATCACTGCTGCCTTTCTGAGCCTCGGTTTCCTCTTCTTCGCCTTATATAGGATAGGGCAGTGCCCACCACACTGGAGTGTCCTGAGAAATGAGATTCACCGTGCAGAGTCTTTAGCCCCCCGCGAATCACAGGCTAAATGCTCAATTAATGTTGCTTATTTTTAAACTTTCACAATGAGGAGCTACACAGTAACTGTTTTTCTCTTTTCCTGATGGCCGAAGCGAAGGCTCAGAAAGGTGAAGTGAGCTCCCCGAGTCCACACGCTCCATCTGACACTAAAGCTGCCTCAGCAGACCCCGAGAGCCAGAGAACCCAGGAGGGGGATGGGGTGTGGTGAGGTGGGGAGAGATCCAGCATTTATATAGCACTTACTGTGTGCCTGATCCGTGATCCTTCTGGATATTATCCCTGTTTGGGAGGTTTAATACCTATTTTTATGGACAAGGAAACAGGCTCAGAAGGGAAAAGGGAGCCGTAAAGCCGACACTAAGAGAATTGGGGCGGGACCCCAGGTGGGGGGATCCCTTATATGCTCCCCTCCACCCCCAATCCAGCAGTGTGGCCTGCAGGGTTTTCCAGAAATGCAGGGGGGGCGGAGAGCTCTCGGGCCCAGCTGGTCTGTATCTTCAGCCTTCCAGCCCCACCCTCAGCCTGAGGGGAGGGGGAGGATGCTTTGTCCTGGCTGAGTCACTCCTGAGCCAGGCAAGGATCATCCATGCCACCTCCCTGCCCCCCAGGGTGGGTGCACTGTTGGGGGCTATTCCAGCGCCTCAGACAGCCCCTTTGGTCCATCCTACTTGCAGGCACCTTAGCTCGGCAGTTTTCAGATGAAAGGGGGTGGGGCACAGGCTGAGCAGGTTTGAAATATTCATCTCTGGCTGTTGGCCCATCCCCACTTAGCTCCCCCTTCCCTCCCACCAGCTTATTTACTACTCTGTTTACCACTGGAAGGGCTGGGATCCAACCCCAGCCTCACCTATGCGTTAGGTGAAACTTCTGGTGATGAAGAGTATTCCAGACCTGGGTTCTAGCCCCTGGCTTTGCCAATGTCTTGCTGTGTGGCTTTGGGTAAGTCACTTCACCTCTCTGAGCCTTGATTTCCTCCTCTGTAAAATGAGGATAAAGTGCCTGTCTACCTCAATGGACGGTAGGGAATGTTATGAATCTGGCAGGTAGGAAGTGTTCAGTGTATGGTACCTGTTATTATTGTTTTGTTGGAGCATGAATGCCTTTTTTGATAGTGGGAGGTCTATGGACTGAGCGCTCTTTGATGCCTAAGAGAGCCCTTGCAGAACGCAGTGTACAATCGCAACAGGAAAGAGGCATTAAATGAAAGCAGAATGTCAATGGAGAATAATAATAATGATAGTAATAATAATGATGACAACGGCTAACATTTATTTGGCCTTTGCTATGTGCCAGGTGCCGATCCAAGCACTTAACAGAAGTTAACCTCATGGATTTGTACAGCGACGCATTATGTACGTCCTGTTATCATCTCAGTTTGACAGGTAAGGAAACTGAGTCACAGAGGGGCTGCCCAAGGTTACAGAACTGGTAAGTGCTAGAACCAGGATTTGAGCCCAGGCTACCTGGCTCCAGAGCCCACACACTGCTATCCGATGTTTATCACCCAAATGAACTTAAAGGGGAATGGAATTGAATCTGAATTTGGTAAAATCAGAAGGCAAGACTGACTAGGAATTGCTGAGCATTCTGGAGAATATTTTAGCTCTTAAGTTTGTTGACTTAGTCAGGGCCAGGCCTCTTTGGTGAGGTCGCGCGTAAGAGCTAAACTCGTGGACTCCGAAAAGCAGTCGTGTGCTGGAACATTCCAGGCTAACTTTCTCGATGAGAAAGTCGTCTCTCCCTCTTCCTCAGAGCTGATTGAACGTATCCAGGGTTTTCCGGGCAGAACCAGTTCCGGGACTATTTGAGCCATTTAAGCTCTAGTAAGTGAACTTTTGCCACCCACGGTTTGATCTCTGAAGGGGCTAGTGTGTGTTCCCGGGTAGGGGCAGGCCTGCTGCCCGGCTGGCCTCCCGGTATTAGGGACATGCCTGTCTCCTGTTGACAGGTGCCCCCTTGTGGCATTTTCATTCCAGAATTTAGAAACTGGGCATCTTCTGAAACCCCTTCCAACCTGTACCACCTCTAGGAGGCTTTACTTAGTCGACGCTGCCAGGGAAGTGCTGGCCTAGATCTTGAGTTAGGACGCGAAGAGCAGGGAGGGGAAAGGCATTACAGGCAGCGGTGGGCAAAGGCGGGAAGGAGCGTCAGGAGGGCGGGGGCAGGGGGACTGAACGTAGCAGAAGTGAGAGTGTGGCTGGACAGAGAGGCACGTCCAGGGCTAGACAGCTGGTTAGTGCTGGAATCAGGATTCTAACCCCGCTCTGTCGGGCTCTGACCCCATGCGACTGTAGTGGTAAGAGCAGTAGAGGTTATGTTAGCAGCAGCGGCAGCAGAAATCACCCACGGAGCATTTACTACCTGCCTGGCACTGATCTCGGTTCTTGACCTGCGTTAACGCCTTTGATCCTCGCTTCCACCTGTGAGGAAGCGGTACCATGTCTCCATTTTCTACAGGAAGAGACTGCGGCTCGATGGGGTAATGAATTTGCTGCCAGTGAGTGGTGGCCCATCGAAGGGCTTTGGAGGTGGGTTGGAACAGGGGAAGTTTCCCGGTAAAAACGACTTGAGCAGGGTGTGGAAGGATGCAGAGCGGTTTTCTTGGCGGGGATGGGGTTGAAGGGAGGGCGCAGCTTGGCAAAGGCCCGGGTGCTCTCTGGCTCACTCCTCTTGAACGCTCGCAGAGACCTGGGGCTCTGGATTCTCCCTTGGCACCCGCGCGTTCCTTCTTTCCTGTCTTACCTGGCAGGTCACCACGATGCCGGCCGTGGTGGTGGCCCTTGTTGCTGTGCTGTGGCTGCCCTACCGCACCCTGGTGGTGGTGAATTCCTTCCTGAGCCCGCCCTACCTCCACCTCAGCTGTCTGCTCTTCTGCCGCCCTTGATCTACCTGAACGGCACCTTCAACCCCATCATCTACGCCCTCATGTCCCAGCGCTTCTGGGAGGCCTTCTACGGGCTAGTTCAGTGCCGGCTGGCTCGGCCCAAGCTCCCAACCCAGGAGGCCACCCCTGTTTACTACAGTGTCGTCAAAGACTGTTCCCAGCACAGACTGGGCTCTTGGAAGGAACCAGGGAGCATGATATCCAGACAGGGAGGGGATCCTGGCACCTCAGGGCAAGGCCCACCACCTTATTCCTACTGAGCTGAAGGGGTCTCTGTACACTTGGGGAAAGCATGGCTACTGGAGAAGGGAGTGGTGTCCAGGGCTGTTCAGTAAAGGTGCACAGGTTGTGCACTGCACAACCCTACAGCTTGCCAATCACACCACAGACAGCCTTGATTTGTATACTTATTAAAACAATTTCCCAGTTTAATAAATATACAAATCTAAGAGGGAAGCGCCTTTTTATAACTTACACAAAAACACTGTGTGGCCTAATAGGTGAACTTTAGGGTTCACCTGGGTAGGTGAAGATTAACAGAGATTGACTTGGGCAGGAGGAGTTGCCAGGGGTCTCCTGGGAATCGATGGGCCCTCTTCCTAAAATTCAGGGGGGCTTTTTTTGCCAGGATAAACGCCAAATGCAGCCTCCCTCTGAATGGTGACACTTGACTTTCTTGACACCCTGCTACATAGAGGGCAGCCTGCTGAATGAGGCCAATGGGGCCTCTGCTCTCAGGAGCCCCCATTCTAACGGGGGAGGGAAGGGGGACACACCCAGCCTGGGGCTGGAATCCTGGCAACCAGCCTGAGGAGGCAGCCAGGTGGGGCCTGGGGCCACCCCCCTTGTCTCAACTGGGCCCGAGCCCTCTGGGCCTCTGTCCTGGGTCCCCCCAACCTGATAGTGCAGGGAAGGAGGACGGCGACAGGCTACTGGGACCAGCCTTGCTTACAGGCAGGGTCTCCATGTTTTAATTTGGGACATTCTCTCCCCCCAGACAATCTACTTCTATTTTCCTCCAAAGGTGCCACCAAGTCTCTGTTGGTGCTTACCTGAAGCCGAAAAGCATTACCTTTCCCAGATGTGCACATCTCCTCGGGAGAAGGAGTTAACTGAGTCCCCGAAACTTCAGCGTGGAGGATGAAGTTCTTGAAAGCTTTTCCCCTAAAAAGAAGGATTTAGGGCACCAGGGGACCCAGGACAGAAGAAGGTGGCACTGACAGGTGGGAAGAGGGGCAGAAAGGGAGATCAGAGTTGGGTGGAGAGGTGGTCTGCTCGGTGGCCCAGACTGCTGTAGGACCTCAGCAAAGCAGTGCTGGGCAAGGTGGGGCCCTTTGGGGTCTCCACTTGTCATTCCATAGGGCTCAGGAAGAATTCAGAGACATCTCACAGAATGGGTTAAGGTAAGACGATTTACCGTGTAAATAGGAAACTTCAAGTTGAGGGTCAGGGAGAGAGGACAATGCACGGTCCCCCATCCCGCCACATCCCACAGGGAGGACTGAGGGCCCGCGTGAGTTACTGGACTCCAGTGGAGGGATCCCCCTCTTTTGCTCTCCCTTCTTATGGGGAGCGTATGAAAGCAACCTCATCAGGGAGGGACACACCAACTGGTGGGGCCGCAGGTGCAGTGGGTTGGGGTGCCTGTGGGTCACAGGTTGTCTAGGGCCTCCGGCTGCCCTGGGGATGCTGGGGACCATGGGGAGATACAGCCCCTTCTGCTGAGGAAAGGGCCTGGTCTCCTGGAAGCTAAGAGGGAAGCATGTCCCCCTCCACGACCCGGCTGGCTCCGCGTCCAGGCAACCCCGGGAGAACTTTGGGGGGCACGTGTGGACCCCTCCGCTCTTTGCACCACAGCACTTGTCTTTGAGCATCATCTATAAAATGACACGAGTGTATTTGAGAGCCACAGAAGTTGTACTAGACATTTTATTACCGTTCATGTATTCATTTTGGTGACCTGACATCTGAACATCCTTTTTGTCTATGGGAGATCATCCACTGGCTAAATCTTGCTGGAAGGCAGGGCCCTCCTCCCACTGAGGAAACCTGAAAAGCCAGGCACTCACTTCCTCTGTGCCCTGGCACCCCGGGGCGTGGGCCATGTGACCTGGGCTCAGCGAATCAGATACCTCTTCCCAGGACTTGACTCTTCAGCAACTGAGACAAATGCACGGGGAGAGAGTTTTATTTATGCAGCGACAGCAGCAGGGGTACATTCTTCAGTGGCAGGGGGAGCAGAGACAGCAGCAGGGCATCCAGTGTCCAGGGGCAGTGGTGGCAGTGGAGTCCCCACCAGATGGTCCTGCCACCCAGCCTACCAGGGTTCCCACCTGAATTCTAACTTGGTTCTAGGAGCCTCCCAATATCCTTGTTAAAATGTCCTCTTTTTTGCTTATGTCAGCATAAGTCAGTGTCTGAAGCTCGCAACCAGCTTCTGGCTGATTCTGAGGCGTTAATCTCTAACATGTCTCTGGGCTCTGACAGGCTAAGCTACGAGGATTGTCTAATTCTGAGATTTAGTACAGAAAGTCCTGCATCCTGGGAAACCCTACTTATGTTCATATTTGTAAATTATTAACTATATGTATTTCTATTTAATGTAAGCTTTGTTTTCGCATCTGTGAGATAGGACCTACAATGGTACTTAACCCACAGCATTGCTCTGTGGTTGTTGTAAAGCATAGAAAGTGCTTACACACAGCAAGGCTAAATAAATGCTATTTATTTAAAAATATCTTCCACCTACCATCCTCTTCTTTTCTCTCACAGTACTTCTCACAATTGGAACTCTAGCTGTTTGTGATTATCTATGTATCGTGGTCTTCCTCACCATGTTCTGAGCAGGCAGATTCCGTGAAGGCAGGACCCATGTCTGGCTTTTTCAGTGCTGTTTCCCAGAACCTAGAACAGAGCCTGGCATATAGAAGGTACCCCAAAAATATTTATTGTAGGAACAAATGAATGGGTAATGAATAAAGACTAGCCTTACTCTTAGGACTCAAGACACTTTGCTGAGATGTGGCTTTCAGTTGGAGGGAGGTTTGAGGTGTAGATTGTGACTCGTTGGGGTTCTTTGTTGGCAACAGAAAGTATCTCTGACTAACCAAATCAAAAAGGAATTATTGGAGTTGAGAAGAACCAGGACCAGGATAACTCCAGAGATCCACATAGCAGGAATTAATGGGCAGTTGCTTCATGGCATCCACGTCAGGATGAATCAGCTCCACCTAGGCCAGTAGTAGGGTGGCCAACTTATTGGACCATTATTCAATGGCTGCCATTGACAGTTGTATAGGTTGGGCACTGCTCAATTCCAGTGAGCATCACTCAGCAGTCTAAATGGATGGATCCTCTGGAGTTGTGCAGTGAACATCCTATATGAGTGTATACAGCAACCTTAATGGGAGTGGGATAGTTCCCCAAAGGAAAATTGAAGTGCTTGTTAGCAGAAAAAGTCTGGATGTCAGGAGGACCAAAAAAAAACCACAAAAAACAAAAAAAACCCAACAGATGTCCAGCACAGATAAATTGACTTAACGTTAACAGCAGCGGGAGACTTCAGTCCAGGCAACAAAGCTCATCCTGGTAGTTGACAGCAGCCGGCCTGTGCTAATACTGTCACCTAGTGGCCACAGTGGAAATTGCAGTTTTCAGTATCTTGCTCTTGCCAGCCTCCCTCCCTCCATGCTGCTTGCTCTCCCTCCCCGCCTTCCCCGCGACCCCAGACTATCTTGACTAATTCATCATCTCTGGGGACCAGTCCCTGACCTCTATGCTGGCCAGGATTGAGCCCCAGAGCTGGGGACCTGGGAAGCTATACATCTCAGACCCCATCCCCTCTCTATCACTTTCCCTGTTTTCATCCTCATTCTTGAAATATTTTCCCCTCTCTTTTTTAAACTATTCATTCAACAAATGTTTATCGGAGCAACACCAATATGTGGGAATCAGCGCGAGATTCTCTGAGTCTGCTGTAGATTCAGTGCATGGCTTTCTCCTCTTCCAAGACCCCCTTATATCATATTGCCCAAATAACTCTGAAGAGAGATGTCCATACACATGTCAAAGTACATATGAGGTCACCATTAATTTTACTTCAGTAAAGCTGTCAGGAAAATTGTTGGGTTGTGTTATGTCCCCCTCAAAGATGTGGAGGTTTTAACCCGCAGTATCTGTCAAGGTGACCTTATCTGGAAATAGAGTCTTTGCAGATGATCAAGTTAGGGTGAGGTCATTCGGGTGGACTTTAATCTAATAGGACTGCATACTTACAAGAGAAGGGTGTGGGAGAATTTGGACACAGAGACAGACAAGTACAGAGGGAAGATGATGTGAAGACACTGGGAGAACGCCACCTACAAGCCGAGGAATGCCTGAGGCCGTGAGAAGCTAGGAGATTGGACGGAGCAGATCTCCCTCACAGCCCTCAAAGAGCCAATCCTGCGGACACCTTGATTTCAGACTTCTGGCCTCCAGAACTGTGAGACAGTACATTCCTGTTGCTCAAGCCACCCCGTCTGTGGTACCTTATTACTGCAGCCCTAGCAAACCAGGACAGGTGGCAAGACGGCAGAAGGAATGACCTGAGGACAGACAGAAGTTACTGAAACGCCAAGGAAACTTTTAAAAAGGAAAATACTTAACATCAAAAATAGAATTTCCCTATAAACCTGTACTAATAAGGGATGAATATTTGATATTTTTATTCTAGTCTTTTCTTCAGTGCTTATCTCAGTGAGGATCTATGTGTGTGTGTGTATTCTATTCTCTCTCTTTACCTACGCACACAGACATTTGAAATTCAAATTCAATCAATAGGCTAAGAATGCCTCTATAGTCCTCTTTCATTGTGTATATGAAAGACATACAAAATGGAAAAACCATCCATTTTACTTTTTCATAGAAAAATTATATAGATGCACAAGCAAAGGTCCCTCTTCCTCCTAAACATTCTCATATCCCATGGATTACCACTGTTACATTTTCGAGCATATGCTTCTAAATTTTATCTAAATTTATACAGTCATATCTATTTAAATGTGCCTATCTTTATGTAAACATGTATATGTAAAAGAATTATGCTTTATATATCTGTTTGCCTTTTGTTTTATTTCATTTAAGATATATCCTAGGCATTTTTTATTACAACATATAAATAACCTGATTCATTCTTAGTGCCCGCACAGCATTCCATTGTGCATGCACCATAATTTATCCAATTTTTCCCGACCAATGTCCATTTAGGTCGTTTCCTTTCTTTCTATTATAAACCATGCTGTGATGAACATCCTTATAAAAGTATCTTTGTAAATGTAACTGGTATGCTGAAAAACCACATCTTGAGAAATAATTTTTAAAAGCATATTTTAGTCTTCCACTACTCTTTAAATTTATTTTGAAGGAAGCTCCCACTGAATAAAAATTCAGCAGGACCCATTATTTTTATGCCTACTCTTAGGTAATAGGCAGACCTACACTCATGTACCATAAACACTGTATCTATTTAGTAATTAGAATGCAAAGACCGGGCTGGCCCTGTGGCTTAGCGGTTAAGTGTGGGCGCTCTGCTACTGGCGGACCGGGTTCGGATCCCGGGCGTGCACCGACGCACCACTTCTCTGGCCATGCTGAGGCCGCGTCCCACATACAGCAACTAGAAGGATGTGCAACTATGACATACAACTATCTACTGGGGCTTTGGCGGGGTGGGGAAAAAAAGGAGGAGGATTGGCAAAAGAGGAGGATTAGCACAGATGTTAGCTCAGGGCTGATCTTCCTCACAAAAAAAAAAAAAGAATGCAAAGACCTAGATATTAACTCTATAATCTTCATTCTGGGTGAATGAATGATGATAACTTCATCTCTATAATCTTCAATTCAAATCTTCATTCTCTTCCCCCTCTGGTTGAAAAAGAAATGCCAGGAAGAGAGGGCAGGGCACAATATACAATGCCCTCCTATCATGTTATGTAAAAATGCATATCGTTCCCGGGTTATGGAGTAGCTGAGCCATGCACACACTTATTTATATAAACACCTTGCCTAAAAGCAGAGCCTGAGCCAGGATTCAGGTGCAAGTAGTTTATCTGGGAGGCGATTCTAGGAAGTAGGGATGAGGGAATGGAAAGAATGAGAGAAAGGAGGAGGAAAGCCAGCATAAGGGAGTGTTATTAGGGCCACTGACGTCAACACTAGGGATCTGATTGTGCCAGGACCTCTGTAAAGCATACAGAACATGTTCTGAAGGACTGGAGGCTACGGCATTTATTTTCATTGTGTTTCCTGGTGGAACTGTCCACCGTTCCCTCCAACACTCAAGATCTCTATCCCACCTGAGTCTGAAGTTGTCGGAGAGGGAGGGACAGATCCTGGAAGTGGGAGTGACAGTCAGAGAGGCCAATCCTACCGTCATCCCTTCGTTCATTCGCTATTGGGGATACATCATCCCATACTGCCACTGGTTCAACGCATATGCCACATCCTGGCAGACAGCACCCAAACCCTCAGGGTATTGTTCCAAAACTTCTGCCTCAGCTGAGCCTTTAATAAGCCATGCTACAGTTCTGTCAGGCTGGCTGCTTCAGACTGATGCCATATATGGTGGGACTAGCGGATCTCATGGTCACGTGCCCGTTGTCACACCTCCTGCTATAAAATGGGTCCCTTGGTCTGAAGTGATATTACGCAGGGTCTCATGTCAGTAAGTCAGGTGTTTTGTAAGTCCTCAAATAGCGAGAGATCCATGGTGGTCAAGAAAGCAAAGCCACATCCAAAGCCCATGTCACTTTTGGCAACGGTGAATCCCTGCCTCAACCAGGGTTCAAGGGGTCTAAGATCAACTTTCCACCAAGAAGCCGGTTGTTCCTCTCAATGGGTGGTACCTTATCAAGGGCCCAGTGTTGATCCCTGGGATGGCAAGTGAGACGTGCAGCAGCAGCAGTAGCTAGATCAGCCTTGATGAGCAGTGGCCCTGTGCTGTGGGCTCATGCATAACCTCTATCCTTGTCATAACGGCTACTCCATGAATGGGCTTATTGTACAAGCACTGATGTGAACGAAGACATCCACAGACTAATAATTCTGTCCACCTGCTCGATGTTCTTTGATGAGCACTGAAATGAAACACTGTGGGAGGCGGAATGCTCAGGTGGCCCCTCAAGAGCCCAGGCCCCTGTGTACACACACCTTGCTTCAGTTATGCAATCAAACACTAATCTAGGTACCGCTGTGAAGGGACTTTGCAGATGTAATTAAGGTCCCAAGTAAAATGACCTTAAGATAGGGAGATTATCCTGATAGGCCTGACCTAATCATATCAATCCTTTAAAAGCAGTTTTCTCCAGCTAGTCACAAAAAAGGAAGTCAGACATGCTCCTGCTGGCCTGGAAGAAAATGACACTCGTGTTATATGGACTGCCTATGGGGGCCATGTGGTAAGGAGCTGAGAGCGGTACCTGCTTGACATAATAGCAGGAAAATGGGGACCCCGGTCCTACAACCACAAGGAAATGAATCCTGCCAGTGGGCTTGGAAGAGAACCCCAAGTACCAGATGAGAACCACAGCCCCAGATGACACCTTGATTTCAACCCAGAGCAGAAAATCTAGCCATACCATGTACAGACTTCTAACCTACAAAAGTGACAGGATAATACATTTGTGTTGTTTTAAGCCACTAAATCTGTGGTAATTTTTTACACAGTCATAGAAAACTAATACAAACACAAAGATCTTCACAGTTTGTGTCCACTCCCATAAGTTCTTCTACACGAATTTTCCTTGGATATTCTTGCCTCCACCCAATCCTCCAATCCTGCTCGTTCCAAGCCACTGATAAGTCAGGCAACACGTGCAACTCCCCCCTGACAGACTTCCTTTCATCATGAACTCTTGGATAGATAATGTTTGAATTCTACAACGCTTTTATACATTCAGAATATTTATATGGATTCACCAAAATAGGTGAAGGCTTTACTGTCTTGATTACATTCTTCTGATTGGTCCCCTGTAAAATCTCAGATATGTACAAATCTTTCTCACATTTAAAATGTTCACAGGGATTGTTCCCCAGTGTGTTTTCTGATGCTGAGTGGGAAAAACAGTCGAAAGAATAAGATATGCAGCTCTGGTGTTGATAAGAGAAGTTTAGGAGAAAGATAAGGATTTTGGAATCCTTAGCACTTTGGTGGACATTTCATACAGTCTGTCATCTTCTAGTCTTCGGTGAAATTAACATGCAGCTTTTCTTTTTGTATTAATCGTTCATAGCAATCAACCAAGCCCCGTAATTAAAGCATAAGCTCGTCGAAGGATCCCTGGGCTAACGGCGCGGCCGCGAGGCCTTCTGGGGAATGTAGTCTGGAAAGGCATCCACCGCCCCTGGGGGAATCCTGGGAAGGAGGGCCCGGCGCCTCTTCTGCGCATGTGCCCGCCGGTTTTCTACCTGAGCGCTGTTTCCGGTTTTCTACCTGGGCGCTATTTCCGGTTTTCTACCTGGGCGCTGTTTCCGGTTCTCCAGGCTTTTCCGGGGGAGGGTCCTGCAGCGGCCGAATCACATCCTTCTTCCATCAGCCGCGCCCGGTGCGAACTGCAAGCGAAGCGCGTGCACGCACACGTTAGAGGAAGCGCTGGCGGGGAGCTCCGAGCCCCCCGGGGCCGGAGGGAGGGGCGGGGCTGGGCGGAGCTGGCCTCGGTCCGCGGAGAGTGGACGCGGGCTGTCCCCGCATCCCGCTGGAGGGAAGGCCTGAAGCGGGTTTGCGATGGTCTCGAGGGCGAGGCGGGCTCCTGACCTGCCGGCCTCAGGGTGGGCTTTCTGCGTGGCCTTTATTGCCTGAAGAAGGTGCTCTGTGAAGGTTTGTGCAGCCAAATGGCTAAAATCTGATTCTAGAAGCTCCGCGGATGCACTCGGAGCTGCAGCCTGCGGAGCTGGGCTGAAAAGTGCTGGAGAGCAGCAGGAAAGGGAGTAAATATTTATTATGAGAGTTAAATGTTATTAGCATTATATTAGTCATTTTATGCTAAGTACTTATTAGAAGAAAGATGTGAACTGCAATTGAAGGGAATGGCCAGGGTGCAGATTTGACTGAAAAGATTTCAGTTAAGGGCTGGGGGGTGGGGGGTGGGGCGGAGATGTCTGCAGCGTTGCATGGAGTTTTAAGAGCTTGATGTTTGGGTTCAGATCAGGTCCTGCCACGAAACAGCACTGCATCCCTGGGCATGTTACTTAGACTAATCCTGTTTTCTCATCTGTAAAATGAGCGTAGGAATAATATTTGCCTCATAGCGTTGTTCTAAGGTGAAACGAGATAGCACTGGTGAAGGTCAAGCCCAGAATATATGCCCTCGATAAATATTCCCTGCTGTCAATGTTACAAAGATTTTTAGATATCTCTCTAAGTTCTCCCAACCAGGCTGTGAGGTCGGCATTACCACCCCATTGGAGCACATTTAAAAACCTCATTTGCAGAGAGCTAAAGTGCTTTACTCACTGGTGAATGAGTTGAGTTTTAAAACGAGGCCTATTCACTCCTAGTCTCACGATCTTTGTAATATACATTTGCCTCTAACTACACCCATTGGGTTTTCTTGCACAATGACTTGCCCTCTGTGTGCCTTAGGCAGCAGTTATGCTATATGTTTTGGTAATCAAACCATTTGATCTCTTTTGCTTAGGTCACAAGGCATAATTGAAGCTTCTAGGCTCTTCCTGCCTCCTGCACTATTGTCTTACACTTCTGCAGCCCTGATTAGATTTTAGAAAAGGTCCAGATCACCAGACACTTGAACCTTAGGGCTCCAAGTGCAGGTTCTGCTAATGGAAATGTGGCTTCTGGGCCCAGACTGAAACAAAACTATTCCAGTAAAGTAAAAAGCAGAAGGCCCCAGGAACACAAATCACACTTGGAAGAACATACTCCTGAGCTGAAACCTCTCCCTAGAATTTCAGTGTGGAAGCAGAAAAATCCCTGAAAGGAACATATTGAAGAGTTACTGGACCAGAATTTTCCTCTCCAGTGTGAGCAAAGTCTGGGTGATAACACCATATTCAAAGACCGTTGATTATTGTGGCTCAGCAAAGCTTCAGTTCAACTTTCAGAAGATGTGAGCTGCAATTGAAGGGAACGGGTAGGGTGCAGATTTGACAGGAAAAGACACTTCATTGGAGGATTTGTGAGCGTGTGGGTTGGAGGGAAGGGATCCCAGCTGTAGCTTAGAAAATCATTCCTCGTCACTTCCTAAACACATACATGTCATTGCCCACAATCTCCACTCGGTCTTTCTGTTTATTCTGAGCTGCTCAAATCATGTCCATCACCACACCTGAGATTCATGGACTGTTCCCCTTATAGAATCACACAGTAGAGGTAAAAAGAAGGTTTTTAAAAGTATTATTTTTGCCTTATTTTAAAATTAGGACTCAGAAGGTAAATAGCTTGTCCTGTCCTGTAGTTTGCTAGTGAGAGAGCCAGAACTGAATTCAGGTCTCTTGATTGCCAGGCCCGGGCTTGGTCCTCTACCACATTTGAGTTAAAATGTTTCTGAGCAAAAGATCCTCTTGTGAAATTGCAATTAAAGGAGACCAAACAAAAGGAAAACATCTTGAAGCACTTGTATTCCTTGCTTCTGAGCTTTTCCTGGATTCTCTGATCTCAAGTGGCTAAAAAATATTATAGGAAAATAGATAAATGACGTAATAGCAACATTTTCCCATGCCAATAAATATTTTAATCCTGGAATCAGTTTGAATGCTGGGATAGTGTTCCAACTTTGTATATACTAAATTTTGTTGACCCAATCTCCTATTATTGGACTCAGACTATTTTTAATTATTTCTTTTTTTGGTGAGGAAGATTAGCCCTGAGCTAACATCTGTTGCCAATCCTCCCCTTTTTGCTGAGGAATAGTGGCCCTGGGCTAACATCTGTGCCCATCTTCCTCTACTTTATATGGGATGCTGCCACAGCATGGCTTGACAAGCAGTGAGTCGGTGTGCACCCAGGATCCGAACCTGCGACCCCAGGCTGCCGAAACGGAGTGTGGGCACTTACCCGCTGCGCCACTGCGCCAGCCCGTATTTTTAATTTTTTCAAGGCATACATATTGACAGTAATTCCGTAGAAAACAATTATTTATATTCATACGTTCCTATGAAAAGTTCTGTGTGATCATTTCAGAATTGTAAATGGAGAAGTGGATATTCCCTCAACACGTTTCCTGTAGCTTCCTGTAGCGCACTGGTCAGGGCCATTCTCCTAGTGGGTAAGAGCTGTTGTGTTAGCCGCACGTCTCATGATTCCATTCCTCTTTCTTCCTTACCCGCTCTGGTGTCAACCTGCTATCAACACTCGGCGCTTTCTCAAGAGCATCTGAAAATGAACAAATTCCAGGTAAGTTGTTTAGAGATTTACTTCCCACATTTTTTAGTGGATTTCAGAGTCTTGTAGCAGTTTGTACATTCAGATGAAAGAGTAGAAATACGTAAAATTCAGCATCAAAGAAAAGAGTATCAGATCAACACTGGAAAAGTTGACATAAATATACAGAAATCAGTTCCTGTAACTTATTCAAATTGTGCGAGAAAGGCCCAGACAATATAAGATAGGTCTTACATTAGCTATTAGTGTGGTTTTCCTGTCATTTATATCTAAACATTTCCTTAGATAATCTTTGAATAAGTGACACAGAGGCCAGTCTTGCCAAAAATAGCTGTGAAAGAAATGCAGTGGGGTTCCTGTGACTTGTACAGCCAGGCAAAGCACAGTATTTGGAGGAGACCAATTCACTGTCATCCGAGTAGACAGCATTCGGATTCCAGGGATGAAACCTGGAAAAATGGGTTGCATGTTCCTGAAATAATGCCCTATAACTATTTCTTCCAGCTATACTTTTAAAACAGGTTGTACAGGGAACAATTCAATGTTACAAACCTCCTCACCTGCTTATCTCATTTCAAATCGCTTCATGCAGTCTTGTGTCTGCCCCTACCACTCCCATGGATCTGTTCTGGTCGAGTGGCCTAAATATTTTCAAACCCAGTGGCTATTTTCCAGTCCGTGCTTTCCTAACCTCTTTGTTACAGTCGACAGTGTGAGCACCCCCGCATTGAAATGCACCTCTGATAATCTCTGTGATGCCACCCACGTGATTCTCTTCTTAGCTCTCTAATCATTCCTTATTTATATCTTTTATAGAATCTTCTTCCCTACCTCGTTAGCCCATCATTCTTCTTGATATTTTTCATTCCCTTTGTGGTTTTATCTTGCAACTGTTTGTGCTCTGAATTTTTTTTCCACCTCCAAGCACCTCAGCTTGAGATCCTTGCTGAACATCTCTACACGGGTGTCCAAAAGGCTGTTGGAATCCTCACGTCCAAGAGGGAAATAATAGTTCCAGTCTTCTCAGTTTGCTTCTTGCTCTTTATTCCCTATCAGTGCTACTACTGTCTGGCTGGTTATGCAAGCCAGAAAATGAGGTCCATCTTAAGCTCTCCTTTTCCTCACCACCTATCATATCCAGTTGTCAAATTTTGTAAATGTTGTCTTATAAACATTTTTTGGATTTGGTCTTTCCCCTCCATCCCTAATTCCCCTGCCTCAGTTTCTCTCTCCTGGATTATCATAATAGCTTTCTCAGTAGTCTGCCTGACTCCTTTCCCTTCCCATCTGAACACTTGTTCATACTGAGTGATCCCTCTAAAATGCCAGTCGGATTATGTCTCTTAATATAGAAATTACTTCAGTGGCTCCACACCACTTACAGGATAAAAGCTCGGTCTCATTGGTGTAACCTGTAAGGCTATTCATGTAGTGAACATTTCCTACTTCTTTTTAATTCCTACCACTCTGGACCTTTCATTCAACAGCTATATATTGATTAAACTAATATAGGCCACATGTCTAGCACTGCTAGATGCTCTTGATACAGCTTGAACAAAAGAGGTGGTGTCTCTGTCTTCATGGAGCTCACAAGCTAGTGAAGGAGATCGATATTACACAAACGACACGAACGATAGTGAGGTGGCTCTCAACTCCGTCAGACCCAACATCCATTTATATAACGTATTTTGTACAAGCTATATTAGGACGCAAACCTTCTCACATTAAACTATCTCCTTTATCTTCCTTAGTCGATGCCCCACCCACACTGTGCTGCCCCTCCTCTCTCAGACTTGGATGAAACAACACACCATGAAGTGTGGTATCTGGCTTCCTGAGGGACCAGATACTAGAACCAAATGATGCAACCTGGAAGTGTGGGCAGGTGAACTCACCTTGGGGTGAGCCTTGACTGAAGGGAGATGGGAAATGAGAGGGACGTGGATAGATTAACGCCCCCTCCTTTCACTCTTCCATTCCAAGGTCAGTGTCTCCTTGTGGTCCTTCTGGAGAAGTCCCACATGTTGACGGAATGCTCCTGCTGCCTCCCCCTGGGGCTTGTGGTGAAGTGGTGGGCAGTGAGCTACCACCTCTCACGCCTCACTGCTTATAGCCTTCTTTCCTCACTTCCTTTCCCCCCTCACTGCCCTGGCTCAGACCTCCCAGATGAAGTGATAGCACCTGAGTTCTTACCTTAGTCAGGCTCTATTTTCCAGAGACCACAGCTAAAACCCATCCTCCCTTTATTGTATTTTGCAAATCATAGATAATATAACCTGTTTCTGTAATTTAAAAAAATCAATAAAATTCTCTAACATAAAGGAGAAATAAAAGCAGATTAATTGAAAATGAAATAGTATGTATTTTAACATGCATCACTCAGATACAACTATACTGAAAGTCAAAAAAGTAAAAGTCTGTTTATACCTGTAGGTTAAATCACTGTGAATGTGACAGTTGCAGATTCACGCTGATATAGGTGTGATGTTTCATGATTCTAATACCATGAGCAGCATTGCCATTAGTGATATTTTTCAAAAGAGTGAAAATCCCTGAAGTTCCAATCCAGACCAAATAGGGTGTTCCCGTTATGTGCTTGGTATTACATTCCAGGAAAATTTTGAGTACATAAGAAAATGTGTAAAAGTACTATGTGTTCAAATGCAAAATGGAATAAGATAATAGGCTCAAATCATTGTAAGCAGAATTTTTCATCTCTGTGACTAGGATATTAGAAAGCTGTACAGGACTTGGGGCATTTCTTTCCCGTATAGGACTGTCCTGCACATTGCAGGCTATCTACCATCCCTTGTTCCCCCTCCCTCCACCAAATGCCAACAGCATCCCACAGAACTTTGACAACCAAAAATGTCTCCACAGGTGTGCAGTTACCCCTAGCGGAAAGTGTCACCCATGCCGAGATCCACTGCAGAGGGACGATAACTTGCATTTCATTTCCTGAACATGCCCCAAGTTTTACACTCCTGTTTTAACCAGGTTTTCATTAATTGCTCCTTGACTACACCTTTTATCTTCACATTGATCTTCCTGCCCTTTTGTCTTTGTCCACCCGGCTGTGTGCTTGCATAGCGTTGCAGGCTGTCTCCATCTCTGCATTACGTGTGGGGCCTAGGCATTATCTGTGTGTCCACCTCACAAGTAACACTAAGCCTTCAGAGGTGTGAGCACATATGTATACAGCTCTCTGTCCTCTTGTGTGTCACCCTATGCTGCTCATGGTGGTGCCCATCAATTTTTTGTGGGTGGACTTGTTTTATATGAATCTGGGAACTATTCTCTGCTCTGAATGGATAATCATCCTGCTTACCAAATTGCTTATAGAGTCGACCTAAGTCACCAGGTAAATTGGGTTTCTTGTTCTTTTGTTATAAATGCCATTCAATTTCTTACAAAGTGAGCACATCACTCTTATTTTGGACCCATTAGGTGCAACTGGCTCTGCCTTAGTGAGTAGAGGACGCCCTAGGGAAGGCTCTCCACTTGTCTGGCTCGCTCTCTCACTGGCCTGTTCTAATATTTTTGCCAGTCATTCTTTCTAGTCATTAAGACCTTATATGTCCAATGTTATGCCTCTAATTATAAAATAACTGCTTATCTTCAGGAAGGTTACAACTCCTTAGGAGGAAGTATTCATGGAGGAAATAATATGGATGATGTGACCACTTACAGTTTATGTGTAGGATGCAGTTAAGCGGTGATAGAAGGAAGGATGTGATTAAATTATCTGACAATGTGTTGGCATGAAAATGTATAGTGGGAACGAGGGAAAGACCGGGGTGAAGCATCTGGCGGTCCTGAGGCATGCCTGGTACACAGGTGTCTGCAGCGGCGGAGAAGGCACTCCTTTTCTTGCTGCTTTATTCTGAAATAATTTTAGACTTACAAAAGAATTAGAAAAATTATACACAAAGTATGAGTACCCTTCACCTAGCTTTGAAAACCATAGAATATTGATCAAAACCAAGGAATTGACATTAATACAATACTGTTATCCATCTTATTCAAATTTTGCCAGTTGTCCCACTAATGTCTTTTGCAGTCCAGGGATCCACCAGGATCCCACAATGCATTTGGTTGTCATGTCTCCTCAGGCTCCTGCAATCTGGGACGGTTTGTGTCTCTCGTGACCTTGACCCTTGACTGGCCAGTTGCTTTGTTGGGTTACTTCTAGCCTTCCCTTTTCCTCATTTATAACTCCTGTCTGACAAGGAGAAACCTGGCTCTCCTGATCTACATTATGTTTACTTATTTGCTCATCCAGGTAGACACCTGAAGTTCTTTGAGAATTGCTGATCCACACCCCACGTGAAGAACAAATCTCCCAGCTAGAGGATCATCATGTGCAGTTCTCATCGTTAGCCTTACAGAATGTAGTCTCAATACTCTTCTCCAAAGTGGCTTTGGTCAGTTCTTTTCTTCCTCATCCCCTTCACTGTAGCTATGTTGTTTAATTTATTACAGTTAGGTTTGTTTGTTACTATTTGTATTCTGTTTGGGGTTCCACTTCCTCATCCTGGTTGATTTTAGGTGTTTATTTTGGGGGTATGTGACACTACCAAGTTCTAAGAATCAGACTGTACAGAAAAGATATCCTTAGAGAAGTGTCTCTTCCCCCATCCCTTCTACCCCATTCTCATCACCCATTCTCTCATCTATTCTCCATCCCCTGAAGGGAACCAATTTCATTGGTTTCTGATTTATCCTTTCTGCATTTCTTTTTGTACACATGAGTGGTTGCATGCATATTTTCTTATATCTCCTTCTTTCCTACATAAAAGCTGGCATACTATAGGTATTATTTTGCGCTTTGCTTTTTTCACTTAAATTTCACAAATATAGCTGGAAAATCACTCCATATTGGTTCATCGAGATCTTCCTCGTTATTTACACCTTCAAATACTGCTTTTGGTCACCACTCTCTCTTCTCTGTCCTCTGAGCTTCAGAACCAAGTATCCAACTGCAACCTTGACATGTCTGCTTGTATGCTCCACAGACTCAAGTGCAGCATCCTAAAGAGAAATGCGTTAGCTTCCTACGCTCAATTCCTAATCTCAGTATTTGCACAGGTACTACCAGCTGATCATGCAAGCTAATCTGACGTCACATCTGCCGTGCACAACCGATTAGTGCCCAACTCCTCCTGCTCTTCCTCCCGTGGGAGTGATTCCCTCCTTCTCATCCCTTCTGGAACTACCTGTGGTCGCATCTCACAGTGGTGTCCTAGTTTTCTTCCCCTCTAATTTGACCTTTAAACCATTTCCCATTTTTCTAGAGTTAGGGACAGCAAAACTTTTCTTTAAAGGACCAGATAATAATTACTTTTGGCTTTGCTGGCCATATGGTCTCTGTCAAATGTACTCAACACAGCTGCTGTAGTGTGAAAGGAGTGTAGATAATGTGTAAAGGAATGAGCTGGCCGGCTTTGGCTCCCAGGGGGCTGGATTTGGCCCACAGGCTGTAGTTTGCCAACCCCTAGGCTCTAGAGCATTGCTTCTAAGATACAAATTTTGTTACATTACTTCAGTCCTTGCTAACAAATATCTCATTATGGATTTCCATTATTCACAATAGTGGTTTCCAGAGTGGAGGATAGGGGCGCCCCAAGGATCCGCTGGGCTTCTGTTCACCTGGGATTAAACATTCTTTCAGAGATCAGTTTCCTTCAATGACCTGACTGTGGACTTCACCCAGGCTGAGGGGCAGCAGCTGGACCCCCCTCAGAGGCTCCTGTACAGGGACGTGATGCTGGAGAACTACAGTAACCTAGTCTCGGTGGGTAAGTACAGCTTCCCTGTGTAACTCCCTAGAGTGTGCATTTGCTGTGTCACAAAAACATGTTGAATTTAATTATTTAGGCTTGAATCAGAGGAGGAAGACGATTTAGGCAGTGGACATGTGCGTGTGTGTGTGTGTGTTGTGTGTACTCAGTGCCCCCCCTCCTGTCCCCCAGTATTCTAGCTTTACTGATCAATTGCAGGACATCTTCATTGCACAGCTTCTGAAGCTGTACTTTCTTTGTCCTTCAGAGTCCCTGAAGTCCAAAGAGCTTGGTCCCAGTTCTGTATCCTTTCCCGTTAACAGGGTATCACGTTAGCAAACCAGATGTGCTCTTCAAATCGGAGCGAGGAGAAGAGCTGTGGACAGTGGAGGGATTCCCACATCGGAACCACCCAGCTGAGTGGTAACTGTACGTGATGACTGAGCAGGTGGGAGCCTGTGGAAACGAGAGTCCCAAGGCGGTTAGTGATCGTAGTTGGCATCTGTGTACTGTTTCTCAGGAATCTCTTTTTATAGGCTCCAAACCTTTGGAGGTCATTGAGGACAATTAACTGTCATGCTATAGATACCTAAAACATTATTCCCGAATAAATGTACTCCTTCTTTAATTGAAATTTATAAAGATTTTGCCACTAAGTTATCTGTCCCTAGATTCCAGTCCTTCTTTTATCACACCTTGAACTTTATTTCTGTGGCATTCTCTGTTGCCTACCTGCCCACCCACCCCCATTGTCATAGACTGGTTGTATAGTCAGACATCCATAGATCTATCTTAAAAAAATAAATCTTGCTTGATTTGCATGATTTGCATGTCTAGTTACCTTGTGTTTTTTTCTCCATCCTTTAACTGAGAAATTACTCAGTTTCACTTTACATTCTCAGCCCTGCCAGGGCAGGGACTCAAGCGAGGCAAACAGGGCACCTCGGGCACAAAACTTAAGAAGACGCTTACTCTCAAGGTCATGCAGATGCCCTAGAGGTCGTGCTGGCCTCACCCTAGTCCCCACCCTGCTCGGCCCACATTCTCCTTTTTATTTGTGCAAATTCCAGAGTTCCCATACCACTGCCGAAATGTCAGATTCACCCCTCCTTCTTGTTCTTTATAATACCGACCATCTCTCTGAAGTCTCTTTCTCCTGGTCTCACTGTCGTTCTCTAAGTGCCTACTTGACTCCTGTCTGGCTTATTCAATACTCTGTCAGCCACACTTGCAGATACTCTGTGCTTACTGTTCCCCAGGACTATTTTACTTTTTCTGTGTCAGAGGTACTTGTATTCTTTGCTGGTTTCCCCTTCCTTTCACCCTGTCAAACAGGCTGGTGTGGGTGGGCTTGCTTTTTTTCTATTTTTTGTTATTTGTTTTCCCCTACATCAACCAAGTAGGAGATGTTTGCACTTGAAATTTCCTTAAGCCTGAGAGGCTGGGCCTGAAGTCCAGTCCCCCACAACAAGGCATTTGGAAGGAATTCTCATTTCATAGCAAATGTGTAAAGGCTTGTAAGTTATTGTTAATTGTGCTTCTTCCTAGGTGTTGATGATGCCTCAGAGAAAGACAAGGAAATCCAAGGCAGACATTTGAGGCACATTGTTTTCTTCAACAGTAAAACACTGGTTACAGAGAGGGCTGATGTATTTGGGAAAACATTTAGTATGGGCACAAATATTGTTCCCTCAAGAAAAACACAGTACAACTATAATCCATGTGGAAACAATGTGAAAACTAATTCAGAGGTAATTGTTTCAAAGAAAAGCTGTTTTTAAAAGGTTCCTGATGAATACAGTGGAGGTGGAAAACCACTACTCCACTCTAAGCATGAGAAAAGTCATTCTGGAATAAAAAAATACAAATATAATCCAATTTGGAAAGCCAGAAGTCAAAATGAATATCTTATTCTGCACCAGAACATTCAGACTTTGAAACAACTTTTTGACTATAATAAATGTGGGAAAACTTTCTTCAAAAGGGCAGTCATCATTACACAGAAGAGGGTACATGCTTACAGGAAACTAAATGAATGTAATGAATGTAGGAAAACCTTTTCTAAGAAGTCCACTCTCATGGTACATCAGAGAATTCATACAAGGGAGAAACCCTATGTTTGTAATGACTGTAGGAAAACCTTCTGTGTAAAGACAAACCTCACTCGATACCAAAGAATTCATACTGGAGAGAGACCCTATGAATGCAGTGAATGTGGGAAAACCTTCACTGACAAATCAGCCCTCATTGTACATCAGAAAATTCACAGAGGGGAGAAATCCTATGAGTGTAAGGAATGTGGAAAGACCTTTCAAAAGTCAGCCCTCACTGAATATTTCAGGTCACACACAGGGGAGAAACCTTATGACTGCAAGGAATGTGGGAACGCCTTCAGCAAGAAATCTTGCCTTGCTGTTCACCAAAGAACTCATGGAGGAGAGAAACCCAGTGAACGTAAGGAATGTGGGAAAACCTTCTTCTGTCAGTCAGCCCTTACTGCACATCAGAGAATTTGCACAGAAGAGAAACCCTATGAATGTTGTGAATGTGGGAAAACCTGTCAGTCAGCCTTCAGTGTGCATCAGAGAACTCATACGGGAGAGAAACCCTATGAATGCAGTCAATGTGGGAAATTTTTATGTACTAAATTGACCCTCATTGCGTATCAGATAACTCATAGAGGAAAGGAATTTTATGTATGTAATGAATGTGGGAAATCCTTTTGCCATAAGTCAACACTCTCTATATACATCAAAGCTCACACAGGAGAGAAACACAATGTGTTTAAGAAATGTGGTAGAACATTCATTATGAGGTCAGACCACAATGAACATAAGAGAATTCACACAAAGGAGAATCTTTATGAGTGTAATGAACGTGGGCATGCCATCAGCAAAAGCTCACACCTTGTTGAACATCAGAAAACTATAGGGGAGAGACCATATGAATATAACGAATGTGGGAGAACCTACTGCCGGAAGTCAGCCGTCACTCACCACCAGAGAACGCATACAGAAGAGAGACCCTATGGGTGTAATGAATGTGGGAACACCTTCTGCCAAAAGTTCTCCTTCATTGAACATCAGCGAACTCACACTGGGGAGAAACCGTATGAATGTAATGGATGTGGGAAATCCTTCTGCCGTAAGTCAGCCTTCAGGGTACACTGGAGAATTCACACAGGAGAGAAACCCTGTGAATGTAGTGAATGTGGGAAAACCTACTGTCAGCTGTGGACTTTCACTGAACATCAGAAAATACACACGGGGAGAAACCCTATGAGTGTAACAAATGTGAGAAGACATTTCACCACAAATCAAACTTCCTTTTACATCAGACAACTCATAAGGAGTGAATTCCAAGAAAGCAGTGACCCACAAAGCAGCAATTCAAATAATTTACACAATGCTAAAACCCTACGAATATGCATAGACGAATGAAATCTTATAAATGTAATTAATGTGAGAAATGTTTCTGCCTAAATAAACCCTCACTATAACATCAGAGAACTCACACAGGAGAGAAACACTGTGTTTAAGGAATGTGTTATAACATTCAGAGTGAACTCTGAAAATATTCAACAATTCATTCATGCCAAGTGTGCCTCCCTTTTAAAATAATGGAACAAACATTATTTAAGTTAAACTATCTATTCCTCTCCACATTATTACTTGACAGTATGTGTTCCCAGGTGTAAGGATCTAACCTTATTTCCTTCCAGGTCAACACCAATTGTTCCTATGACAATTGAGTAATTTACAATTTCCCAATTTATAGTGTTTTAAATTCTCAGATTAGACAGGTTGGTTTTTAACTCCATCTTCATAGTCTTCTAGTAACAGACTCCAATCCTTTTTTCTGCAGAGGTGGCAATTAAGAGGACTAACCATGGTACTCATCCCGCTGGTCCCACGGTGGGTATTCCAAAGATGAGCATTTGATAAAACTAAGCTAATGAAAGCTCTTCAGAAGACCTTTATAATGGGAGATAGTCATGGGTTAGCTAATATGTGATCTAGTAGCCAAGTCAAGAAAACAGCAAATGCAATAGGAAAAAAAATGCAGAGATACGCAGACTTGAGCAGCAATGAGAATTCTGACGGTGTTTGAAGCCAGGAAGTGTTTGTCTCCCTGGTGTTCGTATTCCCTCATATCCAGTCACCCCTGTGCTGTCAGTGGTTTGATTATGTCAACTAGTAGGTTTTCAAAATTTTTTGTATTTTCTAATAAACACGTGCATAGAAGTGTTCATTAGAATTCACTTATCAAATTCTGAGGGGAAAAGGCCTCTGTAATGCCAATTAGAATTACATCATATGTATATATGCAGTTAGGCAAGATTTCCCGTCTTATGGAAGGCAGGCATATGGGTCCTTCCATAAGAAGGTGAGATTTTTCCCATCAGATCCTGATTTCCATGGCTGGGATTTTTTCCCCTAAACCCATTCTCAGCCTCTTTACCACGTTATGCATTCTGCCCCAGGGAGGATGAGGTGGGCTTATCTAATTGGTAAAATTGGCATATGTATATATACATACACATGTATAAATGTATATGTATGTGTGTGTAAAGATGTATTTTATATATGAATATATATGTGTGTGTGTGTGTATGTACCAGTCTTGCTTTTTTCCTGTGAAGCTTATTTATAGTCACTTCAAAGCTTTGGTTGCTTTTGTCAGTGATATTTTATCTTTCACTTTAAAAATGTACTCTTTATTGATGGATTAAAAAAATAATTTTTGTATGAAATTTGTCTATATTTACCCCTCAGTTTTAATACTTTTTTGCTTGTTCTTGTAAAATTCACTGTTTATTATAAATGAAACTGGTGGATCGCTTTGTGTTTCTCCTCTACTTTTGTGTGCTAAAGGTCTGTATACTAGCTCTCTGTCCAGTATGCCTTCTGCTTGCCCACTTTCTTCAGATTATGTGGCAAAACAGGACTCTGTCCACTACTGTATTGTTTTTCTTTATTGTTTTCATTTAATAGTATACAGATAGAAAAGCCATGTGTTGAGAAGACTTTTTTTCAAATCTGATGAGAAATGTAAATCCACAAATTCAAGAAATTCCGTGAACCCCAGGCAAGATAAAAACAAAACCACAAGGCACATCAAAATCAAATTTCAAGACACATAAAAAGCAAAACCAACTTAATAAAGAGAAAATCTTCAAAGTAGTCAAAGCAAAAAAAGACATTACATAGAGGGTCTGTTCGTTTTCTAGAGCTGCCATAACAAAGTACCACAAACTGGGTAGTTGAGAACAAAAGAAATCTCTGGTATCACAATTCTGAAGGCTAGAAGTCTGAGAAAATGGTGTTGGCAGGGCTAGGCTTCCTTGTGAGAGTGCTGGGGAAGAATCTGCTCCAGGCCTCTCTCCTACCGTCTCGTAGTTTTGTGGCTTTTGGCACTGTTCACATGGTGTTCTCATTGTGTGCATGTGCGTGTTCAAATTTCTCCTTTTTATAAAGATACTAGTCATATTGGATTAGGGGATCACTCCACTCCAGTATGACCTCATCTTAACTAATTACATCTACAACAATATATTTCCAAATAAGGTCACATCCTGAGGTAGAGGGGGTTAGGACTTCGACATGAATTTGGGGGGAGACAGAAGTCAACCCATAACACAGGGTAATGTATTAGTTATCTATTGCTGTGTAACAAAGTACCCCAAAACTTAGCAACATAAAGACATCAAGAAACATTGTCTCACTTCCTGAGGTTTAGGAATCTGGAAGTGACTTAGCTAGGTGGTTGTGGCTCAGAGTCTTTCACGAGTTTGCAATCAAGGTGTTGATCAGGGTGCAGTCATTTCAAGACTTGACTGGGGCTGAAGGATCCCCTTCCACAGTGGCTGTCTCACATGGCTATTAGCAAGAGGCCCCAGTTCCTCATCACGTGGACCTCACCACAGGGCTTCTTTACTACCCTCACAACATGGCAACAGCATCCCCCAGAGTGAGGGATCCAAGAGAGAGCAAGGCAGAAGCCCCCATAACCTAGCTTTGGAAGTCATGACTATCACAATCCCTGTAGTGTGTTGGTCACACAGACCAACCTTGACACTGTGTGGGAGGGAACCACACAAAGGCATGAATACCAGGAGGCGGGCATTGCTGGGGACATCTCAGAGGCTAGCTACCACAGACGACCACAGTAAAAATGGAGTGGTTTCAAGGACTATGGGAGGAGACACACTGGAAACAGCAAAGACAAACAACTAACTCTTTCAAGGAGCTGTACTAAAGGTGCAAGACATGGCATGATAGCTCGAGGGAGAAGTGTCCTGTGGAAGGTAGAGCAGCTGCAGGCCTGTCCACTGGCCATGCCAACAAGCGGAGCCAGCAGATCAGGAACAACAGGTGAGAGCTACAGAAGACTTGCAGAGCATAAAAACAAAAGCTGCTATGGTCTGAATGTGACTCCCCCCCCCCCCAATTCACATGTTGCATCTTAACCTCCAAAGAGATGGTATCAAGAGCTGGGCCCATGGGAGGTGATTTGGGATTAGCGTTCTTTTAAAAGACCCCACAGAGATCCCTCTCCCCTTCTGCCATGTGAGGACACAGTGGGAAGGCGCCAGCTCTGAATCAGGAAGAGAGCCTTCACCAGAACGTGACCATGCTACTGCCATGATCTTGGACTTCCCAGCCTCCAGAACTGCAAGAAGTAAATTTTTGTGGTTTATAAGCTACCCAGTCTGTGGTGTTTTGTTACAGCTGCCCAAACAGACTAAGGGAACTGGTTCTTCACCTCCACCCTCCAGATTTCACACAAAAATGTCCTTTGTAGCCCAGTCTCTGGAAACATACAGGAAAAGAAATTCTGGGGAACATAGCTCAGCCAAGCCAAGTCGACACATTACAAAGTCACAACACTCCCCTGTCCCTTTCTCAGGGCTGGCGATGCTCGAGGCTTCCCACATTGCTAGCCCTAAGTGCCCCACCATCCATTTCCCCTACCCTGCTCACACTTTTGTAAAGAATCTCTTCATTCAATTTTCTTTCCTTCCTTTTGAATGCAGTTTCCTAATAGGACTGATTCTGTAATTGGTACCAGAAGTGGCCCCAGGAAACAAAATGGAAATAATAGGATCCTGGCATGGTAGAGGCCAGGTGTCAGCATTAACCTTTGAGACAAAGTGGACACAGGGCTCATAACACGCCTTAGGGCAGTGTGGGAACCAGAGGGTTTTGGCCTGCTGGTGATGGCGAACTGATCAGGGAGACTGTAGCATGGAATTAGATGGGCAGCCTTCTAAGGTCTAGCTTGACATGTAAGTGAAAAATTTCTGGGTCTCCTGGACGGAAATCTGACTTCACTGTAGTGGGAATTCACAGCACTTTACTCAGTTCCCAGACCTAAGCCAATTCTTAGGCCCAAAGTGGCTTCAGGGAGGAGCTTTGAATAAGGGCCCTGCAATGCAGCCATCGGAGGACAGTGTGACTCTTCCTTCAAGCCTTCCCAGAGGGAACTGTGCTCCCTGATCAGCATGACTGAGCACTGGGGAAGGAATACTCAGATCCCCATGGGTAATTAGATATTGGCTCCAATGAGATGCTAATTCTTCAAGTTCCCAAATACTGCGATGGCCCACAGTCAGAGTGGGGACTTACGAAGGTCAGAGATAGATAGAGTCTGAGCCTGAGTCCATTTCACAGAGGATTTGGTTCTGCCAGTAGAACCACAGGCCCATCCTGTGGTTATTCCTCTGTCCCAGAATGTGTAGTAGAGACAGACTGAGTAACTGGCAGAATCCCCATATTGGTTCCCTGACTGTGGAGGGATTATGTTCATACTCGTGCACCCCACAGTAACATAGCTTAAAAATTATCCAAATTTTGTTTTAGACACGTCCCCTCACCCCCCTGTAAATCTAATAGGCAGCCACTGATGTCATACAAATATCCAACATTGTTTATATGGTATATATATGGTATGCTGTGCACTTCAATTCTGCATTCTATGGAAGTCGAATTGTCTTCACAGAGATAATTTAATCTTTAATAAGGTTAAAACATTCATCCAATAGCAGTTACATATATATTACATATATAAGTCCATTATTTGCTTAAACAATGTCAATATCTTATGTGGTTTTAATATTAAAATCCAATTAGAAATAGAAAAAAATTTCACCTGAAACTTTTCAATGAGATTGTCTTAGCCTATCTTTTGTATAATGGCTATCCTTTAGCCTTTCTTTTTCATATAACTGGAGACTTACGGCTTAGAATTACGGCTTAGCCTAGGAAACATGGCAGCAGGTATAGAAAGGAGAATAATATATGTCAGGAAATTTTCATTGGGATCTAGGTTCCTACTGAGTCTATTGATGGCAAATCTGGAATACTAGACTTTTCAGAATAAGCTGTTCTAGTCTGTCCTATTAAGCTTCTTTCTTTTCTCTTTTCCTTATAATATAGACTTTAGAATTAGCATTTTCACCCTCATAGGAGCCATGTTGGAATTCTTAATACATAGGAAACACATAAAATACTTCGTTTAATTTCACTCTAACCCAGTATTTTAAGGACCAAAATTAGGGTGAGGTGCCCAGTGCACAATTTTTTTCTCTTTATCCCAATAGCCATTCCCGTTTCCACAGTTGTATTGATGATGTTTCTTTTGTATTCATTTTTAAACGTATTTCAATTGCATTTTCAACTTATGTATAACTTGAAACCCATAAAGCTATAATGTGTCTGTCATTTGCAAAAGCGACATTTTCTTAGAGATAAAAACACATAAGGAATGAAGCAGACAAGGAAGGGCTATCTCTGTTGATTATACAACACTTTAGCTCTATGGCAGCCACTGTAATATCTGGGAAAGCAGAGAAAGAAGATGACTGACCCCCAAAGAAGAAACTGAACATCATCTTCCCATCACTTTCTATGGATGGAGGCCAGCCCTAAGGAAACTTGTTAGACTATGCTCGTCTCACTTGGCTGAACAGGTCTAAGTTGCCACCAATGATTGTGGAAACAGATTCAGGAAAATATAATTAGATTTCTGACACACAGCTTGAATGTATTCAACATTACACACCAGTGTTAGCATAGACTAGAAAACTTGGCGTTTATTCATTACGACATACAGAAAATCAACTTATTTCAAGTAAAACAACACGACAAGTAATAGATTCTCCATGTTCTAAGTCCTAGAGTTGTTGCAATTTGTCCATCTCTTCTTGGTTCTCTAGATACATCTAAAAATGGTGCTCTCAAGGAGGTTGGGTGTCTCAAAATTACACCATTTAGAGAAGGAAGCAGAAACCATCTTATCACCCACCAACCCGGGACCTGTGGATTTCTCATGTCTACCCTCTTAACTCTTAAGCTTTTGGTTCTTTGAATCATGATCAGCTTTTTGCTTTTCATTGTCCACTGGCAAAGTTTCTTTCTCTGATACTTCTAATCCCAACGAGATGGCTTTTCTTTTCCTTTCTTATGGCTAGATTACGGTTGAATCTTCTCCCTGCAAAAGTTCGCATCTTTAGAGAGCCACTTCTGTCAAAAATGACTTTATTCATCCAGTGAAAACAGATTATGAACCAACAGCAAAAGGAATGTGTTCTTTTCACTACATCCTTCCAGTTGCCTCTTAGCCTGCTTCTTACCACAGGAATGCCTTATCCAGTGTCAAGTTTTGGTTAAACAGGTTTAGCCATTTTTGCTCATAGAATCAAGTCAATGCAATATAGAAATTACATTTCTGATCACATCACCTTGTTTCTTCAACATGGATGTATTTATATTTCTAAAGTATTCCATACAGGACGAATTCATGCAGAAGAATTGGGCTTTGACTAAAAACTTTTCCATATTGATCTCTTTAGTTTGAATTTCCAATTTCTATTAAAAGGTAAGTGATTTCTAAATGCCTTTCTGTAACTTCTGTATTTTTAGGGTTTCTTTTTATCATGAGTTTTCTGATGTCGAGAAAGTTTTGAGTTTAGGCTAAAAGCTTTTCCACATTGACTACATACAAAGGGTTTCTCTCCAGTATGGATTTTCTTGTGTTTATTAAGATTTGAATTATTGTTAAAAAGCTTTTGACATACATTACATTTATAGGGTTTCTCTTTAGTATGAATTTTTTCGTGTCGCTTAAGGTCCGAGCAATAGCGAAAGGTTTTTTCACATTCATTGCAGGTAAAGGGCCTCTCTTCAGAATGAAGTTTCTGATGTTTAATAACGTTTGACTGATGTTTAAAGGTTTTTTCACAAACATTACATTGGTAGGGTCTCTCTCCAGTATGAGTTCTTCGATGTCGAGTTAGATCGGAGAAACGGACAAAGGTCTTTTTACAATTACTACATATGTAAAGTTTCTCTCCAGTATGGATTTGTTGATGGCGATTAAGATCTATGAGCTGGGTAAAGGTCTTTTTACATTCATTACATGAAAAGGGCTTCTCTCCAGTATGAATTTTCTGATGTTTATTAAGATTCGAGCTGCTTTTAAAGGATTTTTCACAATCGTTACATTTATAGGGTCTCGCTCCAGTATGAACTCTTTGATGCAGGATAAATTGCGAGTATGGACTGAAGTCCTTTTTGCAGTAATTACATGTGTAATATTTCTTTCTAATGTGAATTTTTTGGTGTTGAATTTTTTCTGAGAAACTGTGAAAGGCCCTTCCACAAAACTTACAGACAAAGAGTTTCTTTTGAGGATGAATTTTTTGATGACGAATCAGGTTTGGTCTCTCGCCAACATGAAACCTCTGATGTGTATTAAAGGATGAGAGAAACCTAAAGGCCTTCTGACATACACCACATTTGTATGGTTTCAGTTCACTGTGCATGCTCTGATGTTGGATAAACTTTGAAGCTCTGTTAAAGATTTTGCCACATTGGTTACATTCAAAGTGTTTATCTAAAATATAAATTCTTTGGAGTATTGTAAATGATGAGCAGTGCCTGAAGGCCTTGGCATTTTCACCATATTTATGGGCTTTCTCTACCTTGTGAATTCTCTGATGTCCAGTAAGTTGTGAGATATGGCTAAAAGCCATGCTGCAGTCATCACATTCATAACGCTGGACAAAGGTACAAAGTTTTTGATATTTAGCGTGGTGAGAGATTTGTCTGAAGGTATTCACAGATTCATTAAGGGCATGATAATTCACCAATGCTGGTTGACATGCTATTGGGAAAACAATATGAGAAAAATAAAATTAAACGGAGGCATTGCAACAAACATCAAGATAATTAGTACGTGGGGCTGGGGAGAGAAAGGTTCAGTGACGAGACTTCAGAGGGGTAGGATGAGAAGTAGGAGTTTGTGGGGGTGGAGGAATGAGAGAAAAGTATTCTCCAAGTACAAGAATAATGTAAGGGATCAACATTTGGCCAATGAAAAATTCAAATTCGGGCCAGCCCTGTGGCCTAGTGGTTAAGTTCGGCGCACTCCGCTTCGGCGGCCCGGGTTTGGTTCCCAGGTGTGGACCTACACCACTCATCAGTGGCCATGCTGTGGCCACAACCTACATACAAAATAGAGGAAGATTGGCGCAGATGTTAGCTCAGGGTGAATCTTCCTCAGCAAAAAAAATAAATAAAAATTAAAAATAAATAAATTTGAAATACTTATATTTATGATTGTAAAAAATGACTCATTGAAATTTTAATTACCCAAACAGAAAAGCTTAAAGAATCTAAAAAGAATCACATGAAGTTCTAAGCAGGGATTAAAGTTTTATTTTCATTAAGGTCCTTTAAAATATCTCTGTATAGACACAGCAATTTGTGAAAGTGATTATACTTTAAATATGTTCCTTCAAACATTGGGATCTTTATATGAGTAAATATAAATTTGGTTTATCAATTTTACTAATATTTAATATTTTGCTGTATGACAGGGTCATTATTGATTGGGCCAGTGCTCTATTTGGATATTTGAATTGTATTTGTGTTATTGCTAAGAACACTAAGAATAATCCTATATATACATCTTTGTTAATTTGTTAAACTATATTCTATTCATAAATTCTTAAAAATGAAAGAAAGTCTCTATTTTTGATATATATATCTACACACTACACTTAAGTAAGGTCTTACATTGCATGAGTAAATCATTATTTTCTAGTATCTTGATAACTCTAGACCCTGTCAAACTTATGACTCCATAGTTTGACCAAAAGATAAACTCTTTATTTGACCAAAATAAAGAATTGACCAAAGGTATTTATTTATTTATTTATTATTTTGTGTGTGTGTGTGAGGAAGAGCAGCCCTGAGCTAACATCCATGCCAATCCTCCTCTCTTTTTGTTGAGAAAGACCGGCTCTGAGCTAACATCTATTGCCAATCCTCCTCCTTTTTTTCCCCAAAGCCCCGGTAGATAGTTGTATGTCACAGTTACACATCTTTCTAGTTGCCGTATGTGGGACGCGGCCTCAGCATGGCTGGAGAAGCGGTGCGGCGGTGCGTGCCCGGGATCCGAACCCGCGCCGCCAGTAGCGGAGCGCACGCACTTAACCGCTAAGCCACAGGGCCGGCCCCGACCAAAGGTATTTAAATGACCAAAAAATAAATTCATTTTTTTTTGTACTAAAGAAATCTAAATAAAAATTGGTTAATTACTAGGGAAAAAAATTAACTTTGAGCTTTTCTATAGAACATACAAAATATCATAGATAGGTTAATAAGTACAAAAAAGTTCTACCATTGACAAGATGGAGAACTAGCATGGGTTTCTATTACCTTCATCATTCTAGACCTTGAGATGCTACTAAAGTGATTAGGAAATGTATGGATACAGAGGAATAGTTTAAAATATACATGAATAATATTTTCTAAAAGATAATAGAACATTACAAAATAAGACAGAATCAAGTGGTAATAAAAAAGAGCAAAGTGGAAATAATTGGTTTGAAGATATGTTTAAATGAACTTAATAGTTCACAGTTATAGCAAAATTATACAGCCAAAGACAGAACAGTAACATGGAAAGCCTCTTTGGAGAACTCAAAGGAAAGGGGACTGAAGAAATGGAATATATAGCTCAACAGTTAGAACAGCCAGAGGATTAATAGAGGAGTAGCAGCATCCATTAAATATAAGTCCTATAAAGGAAAAAAAAAAAGGTTAGAAGATTTACCAACTTCAAATGGCTTAATGTTGGGCAACTGGAATCTCTGAAAGAGAAGAGAAAGGGAGAAGGAAGGACCGGCAAAATATTTCCCAAAGCAATGGCCCCAAATCTTCCAAACACAATGAAAACTATAAACTCACAGACTCAAGAAGCCCAACAAACTCCAAGAACAAGAAACAAAGAGAGTTACACCAAGACGCATTGTAATCAGATTGCTCAGAATCAGTGATAAACAGAAAACTGTAAAATCAACCAGAGGAAAAAAAGACATTCTGTACATGGAACAAAGATAAGGGTGACGTCCGATTTCTCACTGAAAACACTATAAACAAAAAAAATAATGGAGCAAATTTCAATGTACTAAAAGTAAAAAAAACAAAAACAAAAAACCCTATCAACCAGAATTCTATGCCCAGCAAAAACCTTTCAAAAATGAAGGCAAAAAAAAAAGACATTTTCAGGGCTAGCTCCGTGGCTTAGCGGTTAAGTGCGCATGCTCCGCTACTGGCGTCCCGGGTTCGGAACCCCGGGCGCACACCGACACACTGCTTCTCCGGCCATGCTGAGGCCGCGTCCCACATACAGCAACTAGAAGGATGTGCAGCTATGACATACAACTATCTACTGGGACTTTGGGGAAAAAAAAAAAGGAGGAGGACTGGCAATGGATGTTAGCTCAGAGCCGGTCTTCCTCAGCAAAAAGAGGAGGATTAGCACAGATGTTAGCTAAGGGCTGATCTTCCTCACCAAAAAAAAAAAAAGTCTAAAAAGAAAAAGACATTTTCAGACATACAAAAGCTGAAAGAATTCATTACTAACAGATCCACTCTACAAGTAATTTTAAATGAAGTCCCTTAAGGCAAAAGGAAAAGGCTACCAAATGGAAATTTGGATCCACACAAAAGAATGAAGGACATTAGAAATTGTAACTTCATGGTAAATATGTAAGGTTTTTAAAATTATTACTTAAGTCTCTTTAGTAGAGTAGTGACTGATTAAACACAAATAACAACCATGTATTGTGGGGTTTATAACATATATGACACATGACAATAACAGCATAAAGGCTGAATGGAGATAAATGGAAGTATAGTAGAAAAACTATACTGTTAAAGATGGATACTATAAACTCAAACCCTAACACAATCACCAAAAGAACAAAACAAAGAATTATAGCTAATAAGCCAACAAAGGAGATAAAATGGAATCCTAAAAAAAGTACTCAATCCAAAAGAGGGCAATAAAGGGGAAAAAAGGTAACAAAGAACAGATATGACAAATCAAATAACAAGAAGATAGGTATAAACCTAACCATATCAATAATCACATTAAATGTAAATGGTATAAGCCAAGGTTTCTCAATCTGGGCATTATTGACATTTTGTACTAGATAATTCTTTGTTGTGAGAGCTATCTTGTGCATGTGGGATATTTAATAGTATCCCTGGGCTCTACCCCCAGATGCCAGTAGCACACTCCCATCTCTGCTTGTGACCACCAAAAATGTCACCAGACATTGCCAGATGCCCTGAGGGGATAAAAATCTTCTGCTGCCCCCATGGGGAACCAGTGGTATAAACACCCCGATTAAAAGGTAGAGATAACTCTCAACCGTTTCTTATTGAAGTTAAGTGGTTTCTCTAGAAAAAAAGAAAAACCAAATTACATATTCTCTACAAGAAACTCAATTTAAAGACAGAAATAGGATAAAAGTAAAAGGATGAAAAGTGTGTACACCATGCTACCAGTCAAGAGAAAGCTAGAGTGGCTATACTAATATCACACAAATAGATCTCAGGGCAATAAGTATTTTCAGGGATAAGAAGCTCGTTTCATAAACAGGTCAATTAATCAAGAGCATAACAATCTTAAATGTTTATGCACCCACAGAGCTTCAAAATACACGACACAGAAAGAATATCAAGGAGAAATAGATAAAAATAAATCAAGGGTAGAGAGAAAAAGAAGACTGTTGTGTTTCAGTATCAGCCTAAGAGTATTGGTTGATTCTTCCTGTTATATATATATGTGTGTGTGTTTCTTTGATTAAGATAATTTAAAGAAACTCAATCTTTAAAAGTTAAAAAACCAGGGGCCAGCCCGGTGGCGCAAGAGGTTAGGTGCGTGCGCTCTACTGCTGCGGCCTGGGGTTCGCTGGTTCGGGTCCCGGCTGCGCACCAATGCACCGCTTGTTAAGCCATGCTGTGGTGGCGTCCCATATAAAGTAGAGGAAGATGGGCACGATGTTAGCCCAGGGCCAGTCTTCCTCAGCAAAAAAGAGGAGGATTGGCATTGTATGTTAGCTCAGGGCTGGTCCTCCTCACAAAAAAAAAAAAAAAAAAAAAAAAAAAAGTTAAAAAACCTAATCCCAGTTACAATAGCATCAAAAATATTAAATACTCAGGGATAAATCTGACAAGATATATGAAAGACCTTACACTGAGAATGATAAAATATTGCTGAGAGAAATTAAAGATGACCAGAATAAATGGAGAGAGAAACTTTGTTCACAGGACAGAAGACTCAGTATTGTTAAGATATCATATCTTAACATATCTCCAAAATGATCTATAGATTCAGGGCAATCTCAATCAAAATCCCAGCAGACATTCTTGTAGAAATTGACAAACTGATTCTAAAATTCATAAGGAAATGCAAAGGACTTAGAACAGCCAAAACAACACTGAAAGAGAACCAAGTTGGAAGGCTAACACTACTTGATTTTAAGAATTATCATAAAAGGTATAGTAGTCACACTGTATGGTATTGGCATAAATATAGACCAAGAGAAGAGAACAGAAATCCAGAAATAAACCTATACCTATGTAGACAACAGATTTTTTTAAACAAAGAAGCAAAGGCAATGCAGTGGGGAAAAGATACCTTTAACAAATGGTACCAGATCCATTATCCATATGTGAAAATAATGAACTTGGATCCATACCTCAAACCATATTCAAAAATTAACTAAAAATGGATCATAGACCTAAATGTAAAGCTTAAAGCTATAAAACTTCCAGAAGAAAACATAGGAGAAAAATTCTGTGTGATCTTGGGTTAGGCAAAGATTTAGTAGGTACAACACCAAAACCATAACCCATAAAATAACAAATTGATAAATTGGACTTCAAAATTTAAAATTTCTGCCTTTCAAAAGACAATGTTACATGAATGACAAGACAAGCCACAGACAGAAAAATCATTGCAAAGCATAGATCTGTTATAGAATTTGTATCTAGAATATATAAAGAACTTTAAAAACTGAATAAAAAAAAATAAATTAAAAAATGGCAAAATATTTGAAAAGAGACTTCACCAAAGAAGATATATGGATGGAGGTACGCACATGAAAAGATGTTCAACGTCATTAGTTATTAGGGAAATGCAAATTAAAACCAGTGAGATATCACTACACGCCTATTAGAATGGCCATATTAAAAAGACTGAACATACCAAGTCTTGGCAAGGATGAAGAGGAGCTGGAACTCTCCTACACTGCTAGTGGGCATGTAAATTGTACAATCACTTTGGAAGACCATTTGATAGTTTCTTAAAATGTTAAGCACATACCATATCATCCCATCATTCTACTCCTGGGTATTCACCCCAGAAAAAAAGGAGATATGTCCATGACTTATACAAATGAATCTGCCATAAACATTTGTGTAGTAGTTCAAAACTGGAAACAACCCAAATGCCTGTGAAAAGATGAATGGATAAGCAAATTTTGTATATCTATACATGGAATACTATTCTGCAACATAAAAGAGTGAACTACTGATATAGGCAATGGCAGGGATGACTCTCAAAATAATTACACTGAGTTAAAGAAGCCAGAAAAGACAAACAAACGAGTACGTATTACATAATCCTATTTATATAAAACTCCATATAATGCAATCTAGAGTGACAGACAGCAGATCAGTGATTGCTTGGGGGTAGAGGGAGGGGATGGGAGGGTCATGAGGAAAGGATTGAAAAGGGACACAAGGAAACTTCTGGAGATGATTACTATGTCCACTATCTTCACTGTTGTGATAGCTTCACAGGTGTATACATCTGTCAAAATTTAAATTGTATACTTTAAATATGTGCGTTTTAAGTCAATTATACATCAATAAAACTGTTTTAACAAAAGAAATAACCTGATAATTTCCCAGAATTAAAGTGAAAGACTGCAAATTGATACTCCTTATTGAGTATCAAACAAGATAGAAAAGGAAAACGCAAACCATATAAAAATATAATGAGTTATAAGAACAACAAAAATGAAAAGTAAATTCTAAAAGCTCCTAGAGAAGGGATGCAGATCATAAATAATATTAAGAATCAGATTGATGTTAAGCTTTTCAATGGTAGCGTTTTGGCAAGAAGACAACGGAGTAATACTTTCAAAGTTTGGATTGAGGAACCTCAAAAAATTAAAAATAGAACTACCATATGATTCAGCAATCCCACTTCTGGGCATATATCCAAAATAAAGGAAATCAGTGTCTTGAAGATATATCTGCACTCCCATGTTCATTGCTGCATAATTCACAATAGCTAAAATATGGAAACAACCTAGGTGTTGATGGATGAATGGATAACGAAAATGTAGTGTATATATACAATGGAATATTACACAGCCACAAAAAATGAAATCCTGCTATTTGCAACAACATGGAGAAACCTGGAGGACATTATGCCAAGTGAAATAAGCCAAACAAAGAAAGAAATACTGCATGATCTCACTTATATGTGGAATCTTAAAAAAAAAAAAAATTCAAATCATAGAAACAGGTTGCCAGGTACAGCTGGGGGTGGGGGAAGCAGGGAGATGTTGGTCAAAGGGCACAAACTTTCACTTATAACATGAATAAGTCCTGAGGATCTAATGTACAGCATGGTGACTATAGTTAATACTGTATTGTATACTTAAAATTTCACGATATGGACATGATCTATGGGTTATATATAAAATAACCTAAAAATATGGCTAAGACATTTGAGAAAACAAAAAATTTTTAACGGATGTAAAACCAAGATCTGAACAGAAGAAAAGATATAGCAATATTCATCAATGGGATGAAGAATGGCAATTCTTCCCAAATTAATCTATGACTTCAATGGCATCCTAATAAAAATTATAGCTGTATTTTTCTTTTTTGAAACTCAACAAATAGGGGCAGGCCTGTTGGCGCAAGCAGTTAAGCGCGTGAGCTCTGCTGAGGCGGCCTGGGGTTCGCTGGTTCGGATCCTGGGTGCGCACAGACGCACCGCTTTTCAAGCCATGCTGTGGCGGCGTCCCATATAAAGTAGAGGAAGATGGGCATGGATGTTAGCCCAGAGCCAGTCTTCCTCACAAAAAACAAACAGAAAAAAAAAAAACTCAACAAATATTCTCAAATTTATAAGAAAAATATGGACTCTAAATAAACAGATTTTTAATAAAAGAACCAATGCAGAGAGAGTCTCAGTTTTAAGGTATTAAGTATAAAGTAAAAGTATTCAGACACACTAGGAACATCAGTGGCAGAATACATTCCTTGGATAGGTAACTGATTCTGAACAAAAGAACCAATGGGAGTAACCTCCCAAGTGTGAATACTCACTAGAAAACCAAACTAATAGGAAGAATATGGTACTAATACAGAACGACAAACATGTTAATGGAATAAAAGAAAAAGGCTGGAAGAAGGCTTATCTGTATAGATGCCCTACATATGATAATGATGGTATCACAGATCAGTGAGGACAGGACGGATGATTTGGCAGATGGTACTGTATCCAGAGAGAAGGGGGCTGGTTGCTCTCTTAACATTGTGTACAAATATAGACACCAGAAATTAAAGACACAAATGTGAATTTTAAACCTATAAAGCTAATAAGAGAATATATGTGTGACCTAGGATAGAATGAGCTTCTTAAACAACAACAACAAAAAGATACAGGGGCTGGCCCGGTGGCATAGTGCTTTTGTTTGAGAGCTCTGCTTTGGCGGCCAGGGGTTCTCGGGTTCGGATCCCAGGCGCGACTGACGTGCCGCTCATCAAGCCATGTTGTGGTGGCATGCCATATACAAAATAGAGGAAGATGGGCACAGATGTTAGCTCAGGGCTGATCTTCCTCAGCAAAAAAGAGGAAGATTGGCAACAGATGTTAGCTCAGAGCTAGTCTTCCTCACCAAAAAAAAGATATTAAGCAAAAGCTATGCCAAAAGTGTGATGTGATTATATCAAAAATGAAGGATTTTTGGTCAAGAAAAGCACTGGAATCAATAGGCAATAGGCAATGACAGATTGGCAGAAGTATTCATACACCTTAAGTAAAAAGAATTTATTATCTAGAACACAAACGGAAATTCTTCAATTCCACACACACAAAAAAGGAGAGAAAACCATTAGAATATGGGCACAAATATGAAGAGGCAATTCAGAAAAGCTGACTACTGAGTGGATAACAAGAATATCACAGGAGCTTCACCTTACTATTAGAGAAATTAGAATTAAAACAAGGAGATGATACCTTACTATCGAAACGGAACCAATTAAAATGCAGATATTGCCACGCATTGGTAAGACGCAGGGAAAGAGGACCAAGAAAAGCCGGTTGAGTGTAAAATTCACAGATGTCCGGAAAGAAATCGGGAATGTTTTATGAAACTATTTATAATATGCCCTGTGACCCAGAGAAATTATTATACAGATTCTTAAGGGATATGTGTGATTTTGGTCAAAAAGAGTTATAGAGACTTAGCCATTGTTAGGGAAAAAGATTCCTAGGTTAAATATGATGGATGCATACTATAGAATACTATATTGCACTATAAAGTAAAACGTGTATATATAACATGTAAAGATCTCAGATACAGAGATAAATGGAAAGATAAGAAATGATATTTTTATAGCTTGCCATTTAAATTAAAAAGCATTCCTATATAAATTTTATACTTATTTTATAACTTATATCTTATAATTTTTATTTTATATTTTATAACTGATATTTGCATATTTAACAACATAGGAAAGATATTAGACTGGCTGTCCTGGGGCAGGGAGAAGAATGAGATCATGGGTTACGGATGAAGGGAATACAAAATAATGATGGCTTCTCAAATAGAACGTCAGCGATAATTGGCTATAAACTGAATAATTGACTCATTTCTCTGTACCTGATTTCCAGCCCTCCCACCACATTGCCAGGCATAAACAGTCTAAATTGTTTTATTCAAATAGATGTGTGTATATATAGAGAGAGAAGGAGAAGTGGTAAACCCAAAACAAAACAGAAAGCAAACAGATTTGTTTTCTAAAACCACAAAGAAGTGAATGGGAAAAAATATTATAGTAAATATAAAAGCAACTACAACTTGATAGAAAAATATGCAGAAGCTCACAAAGAACGAAAGACAAGGAAGACAGACACATACGTTAAAGGAATAAGAGACAGCTCAGCGGATGACTCATCTGTATAGAGGAACTAGCCTGCGGGTGGGAGAGGAGTTTGGGCCAGGTTATTAAGTTTTTAAAGAATAAGAAGACCCAGATTATTCTTGTGAACAATTCTTATGAAAGCTTTGAATTTCTTCCTAGGTTCCAGGCCCACTTTCCAAAATGCCTACAGCCTATATGCATTTGGAGTTTATTCTACTCTTCAAATCTAATAGTGCCCCAAGCCAAAGTCATCATCACCCATCTCAACTTTTAACTTTTTGTTCCTTTACTTTCAGGAGTCTGTTCATGAACTGCCTTCTCCATTGTGCACTGAAACTTAAGTTTCTCTGGAATCCCTCAATGGTCTTGCGTTCTGGCAATTTCTACTTTCTATTAATGATGGGCATGTCATCTCTCTCCAATTAGATGGTAAATTTGATTCTTTTTCTGGTTTGTTATTCTATGTATAATTAACCTATTATCGTAATCTAGAGAGAAAAAAAATCCCTCTCCATAACTCTTTCTCTTAAAAAAAAAAAAGGGGGCTTTTCATGACACTTTTCTGAGCTACACCATTCATTCATTCTAATCACTGATAAATTATTTGACCAGTTCAGCTTATTCATACTTCTATCCCTTCATGCGGTAATTTAAATTTCAAAATTTTACCCGCGCACCATTTACTGTCCTAAGACTGGAGGTGTAACAAAAGGAATACAGGGAGAGTGATGAATGTGGGGTAAAAATGAGATTTCTTTGGAAGCCCATGGGGGAGCTCCTCTCCTGTCAGCTCAGGGGTCCAGGTTAGTCTGCCCAGTTGGGGTGTGAGCTGTGATGGCTTCCACCTGCTTGAAGCTTGTCAGTTACCTGGGCACGGAGCACTTGTTACCTCTCTCTCCATCATCCGGGGCTCCTTCCCTTGCTTCAAAGAGGATATCACTTCCGCCTTATAAGTCCAGTGTCCTAAGAAAAATAAATGACCTTAACAAGCCTGTGGTTATTACAGAATTAAGACCCACACTTTTGGTGACAATGAATCTCATTATCACCTCAAAAATCTCTCAAGAACCTCCAAAGCACTGTTTTTAAGAAAAAAAAAAGACCATCTACATTTTTAACAATTCTCCAGGCACACAATAGCCTGAGAAGCATGGTTTTTAAGAAAGGTGTGATGGTTTGGAAGACAATGGAGACTGTGGAGCTGAAGCCATCACAAGATGAAAATGCCCTTTCCTAACATTACACGGCTCCTGCAATTTACTGAGGAACATCGAGTGGAAATTCAGTCAGGTGTGTGCAGGGGCTCTGCAGATATTCACACAGAAGGAAAACTTCCACCACGCGCTGTTTTAAACTAACAAGAAAAGATCTCCTTACCCAAAGACACAAGGTAATCACAGTTATCCAGCATCACATCCTTATACAAGCTTCTCTCTTCAGGGCTCAGATGAGCCCACTGGTCTGGAGAAAAGACTACGGCCACATCTCTAAATTTCACTGACTCCTGGAATAACAATTTATACTTTATATGTATACAGGTTCCCATGTGGCCCTTGCCAGACACCTTTCAATTTAGGCATAATAGAGAGGCAGACAGAATAGAAGGATATACTAGAATGTGTGCCCAAAAGCTATAATGGAAAGTGGGAAGAGTAAGAAATATACTGTGTCCTCGTAGAGTTTGGGAAGGCAAAATTACCTGTCCTCATGAAAAAGTAACAGCTCAAGGAACATACCTTTGGTGGACATGCTTGGCTGAGAAGTCAATGGGGCAAAGCTCCCATCTGTGGGACTCTGACTGAAGGTCTCTAAGTCAGAATCCCACCCAGGTGGAAAAATAAGGGAACTTCTCCTGCCTGGCTGTTGGGCTGGGACATCAGTCTTTTCCTGCCATCAGACTTAACCTGAAACGGCACTCTTCTTGAGTCTCAAGCCTGCCAGACTTCAGACTGGAACTTACACCGTCGGCTCTCCTGGGTCTCAGGCTTTTTGACTTGGGCTAGAACTACACTGTTGGCTCTCCTGGGTCTCCAGCTTGCTGACTACAGATCTTGGGACTTCTCAGCCTTCATAATTACGTGAGTCTATTTCTTACAATAAATTATATATATATATATATATGAATATACCCTGTTGGCTCTGTTGCTCTGGAGAACCCTGGTTAATACAATCACTTGTAAGATGCCATACAGCATGAATTGATAAAGATTGAGGTTGTATGGGCTGAGGCATCAAGGGAGACCTTAAAATGAAGTAAATTTGAACGGTATTTTAAATAGAAGGACAGACACCACCTTTGGTTCCAGCCATGATGGAGTAGTTGCTCTGAGTTACTCTCACTGTGAAAGAACTAAAAAAGCTGGATAAGTAATATACAAACTACCATTTTTACACAGCAGAAAGCAGCCTATTCAGGGCTATGATCCTGGACAGAAGAAAAGCACACGGTGTCCTAGCATTCTCTTTGAGGGCCTTTCTAGAGCCACAGTGCAGGGACACAGAACCCAAGCAGAGAGCGGTGGTCTTGCTGGATGGAAAGGATGTGAGCATTTGGAGCTTCCTTCTAACCCAGCCAGGATATGGAGGGCAGGGTGCTAGACAGGAGCCCTACACACCTGTATGGAAATTTCCATCAGGTTCTTGGCTGACATTTGGAGCTGTGCCTGCCCAGGCATGTCTCAGACTTGTGAGAATAGCTGTTGGGATACTGAGTCAAACAGAAATTTCAGTGGTCACAAAATGCTGGTGAGAAAGTAGGATTCCAGCCCAGCCCAGCCCATTCCAGTGCCCAGGGAAAACAGGGTGACTGGGAATTTAGTTGAGACCACACAACTAGAGTTCTATACCCAGTGAAGACATCCTTCAAAAACGAAGGCAGATATAAACTTATCAATTTGGACTTGAAAAACTGAATAACCAACGACCACAAGAGAAATGGAAACTTCTCTCCCAGAAGAAATAAGCTTTGATAATGTTTTTTTTTGTATCAGTCTGTTATAGATTCATAATGGTCCCCCCAAAAAGATACATTGAACTCCTAACCCCCAGTACCTCAGAATGTGACCTTACTTGAAAATAGGGTTTTTACAGAAGTAATCAAGTTAAAATAAGTTAGGGTGAGCCTGCTCCAATATGACTTATAAAGGGGAAATTTGGACACAGAGACAGACATACCCAGAGGGACAACTATGTGAAGAGACACAGGGAGAATGCCATGGGAAGACGGAGGCAGAGACCTGTGAGGGGGAGGCATCTAAAAGCCTAAGGATGCCAAAGATTGCCAGCAAACCACCAGAGCCTAGAAAGAGGCCTGGAACAGAGTCTCCCTTATGGCCCAAAATAGCAAAATGTTTTAGGTCCTGTAAATTGGTATTTTAGGAAGGAAAACAGAAATAGGCAACTCACCTGTGATATCACCTTTAGAAATGAAAGAGCCATTTTTCTCTTCCTCCTCCTCCTGTTCTCAGGGCAAAGCAGACTCCCAAGAAGTCACACCTTAAAACTGAGGGCAGAAGCATGTGAGACCAAGCACCCCAACCCCCATTCCCACCCCAAACCACTGCCACCTCAACCCCACGCAAAGGAAGCCAGGGATACACAACAGCCTCCCAACCGTGGCCGGAAGGTTCCCCTCTTCTCCTGGGCCCCACGAGGAGCCCACATGAGACGCTGTAGCAGCTGGCATTTCAGGTTTATGGGGCCTCTCCCCACGTACCGAAGGGTGCGGCTCTACTTCGGAGATCTTCCCTGAACAAAACTCCTTCTGCTTCCCCCTGGAACAGCGTGAACTCACCCGTAAAGAGAGGTCAGCCCCAACACGGCCAGCAAGCCCAGGACACGCCTGAGCCCGCTTATATAGAGCCGGGCTCCTCACACCCAGCGGCTTCTCATTTCCCAATCATGGCCAGGCACCGCCTGCAGGGCCCTCAGCCCTCTTGGTCCTGAGCAGAGTGGGAGCAGGAAGGGTTAGGGAAGGCAGAGCTGTCTGGTCGAGATTAGGCTGAAAATTCCCGAGTGCGCTTTACTCATGCCTACTGTGTACCCCAATCATGATGTCATATAATACACACCCCAGGAGGGCGGGTGAGACACTTCCCAATTGAACCTTGAGATGAGGGGTCTCACCTAGTGCCCTCAGCCCCCTGAGGCAGCTGCATGGAGGAGGAGGGGCAGTCAGGCGCTTTCGGCAAGGGGATGCTGTAAAATAGCACCTCCACTTTCCCGTGGCCCGTCAGTGACATGAGTGAATCCAGCATGTGCCCCAGACAGAGGGTGGGAACGGCAGAAGGGTGTGGGAGGCAGAATAATGACCCCCCCAAAGAGGTCCACATCCTAATTCCTGGAACCTGTGAATACATTACCTTACATGGCTAAAGGGACTTTGTAGGTGTAAGTTAAGGAGCCTGAGATGGGGAGAGGATCCTGGGTTGTCCAGGTGGGCCTGATATAATCAGAAGAGCTCTTACAAGAAGGAGGCAGGAGCATCAGGTGGTGAAAGGGGGCCAAGAGCTGAGGATCGGCGAGCAGCCTCTAGAGGCTGGAAAAGGCAAGGAAAGGATCCTCCCTCGAGCCTCCAGAAGGAACGCAGTCTTGCCAATACCTTGATTTTAGCCCCATGAGATCCATTTTGGACTTCTGACCTCCAGAACTGTAAGAGAATAAATTTGTGTTGTTTTAAGCCACCGTGTTTGTGGGAATTTGTTACAGCAGCAATTGGAAACCGATGCAGAGGGCTGAAGACTGAGAATGGCCTAGGCTGGGATAAGGTGGGCAGAATGTGGATGTCTGGACCAGAGGGGGCTATCAGGTCCAGACGCTCTCACACCCAAAGACCAGGGGACCAAACACTGCAGCGGGACAGAAGGCAAAACCAAAGCCCACGCAGGGTGAGAGGCCCCAGGCAGAGGCCAGGCGGACCCGGGGGACAGCACCCAACCTGAGACAAGTGCCCGTTCCTGCATCTCTTGTTTAGCCTTCATGCAGGGGAACACGTCATTCTGCAGCGAAACAGGGGGAAGGGAGAGAGCACTGGAGGGGAGAGAACGTGCCTGAGAGCACCCGGAAAATTTGAAATCAGAATTAAATTTCTCAATCAACCGACAATTTCAGAAGAGTCTGTTTTAAACATGAAGATGTGAAATTACCTTACAGTATGAATACATGTTTTCTACCACCATTTGTGGCCTAGCAAGTGGGGTTGAATTTTACAGAAAGTAAAGTCGGTGACATTGTTGCATATGCTATGGCTATTTTAGCTGGCTGCAGGAAGAGACTGAGAACATTCCAGGTGCTAAGTACTTCCGGACGCATGTTCTCATTTACTGACACAGTCGCCATCTAAAGAAATTATTCTATTATTCTTATTTTGGAGATGAGGAAAGGGAGGACTAGAGAAATAAGCAATTTGCCCAAGGTCGTGTAGTGGCGAGGGGCAGCTCAGGGCTTCACCCTTCAGTCTATCTGACTCTCAAAGACTAGGCCCTTCGGCACTACCCTCAAGGATGTAATAATCCTGGGCAAAGTTCAGATTCCTAAGCGTGCACCTTCCTCACCTGGCTGCATTGTACTTAGCCAGGCTAGTCAACCACCAATTCTCTGCACCCACATATTTCTCACACTTTATGCTGCATACTTTTAAAAAAATATTATTCTCTCTTCCCAGACTTTGTTCATGCAGCAGAGACTGTACTTTTTATACAAAGCCTTTAGCTGCAATGTCTGGCACTTAATATGCTAGAAAAGAGGCATTATTCTCAGAATCTCCTACCATCCATCCACTGTACTAGCATGAATTACTTTATTTCAATATCTTGAAAAATCATTGGGGTAGGTACAGTTGCTATCTCATTTTAATGAGTAGGAAATTCAAATAGATTATTTTTCTAAGATCACATGGCCAGACAGTTGTGGTACTGATGGGATATATTCCCAAGTTGTTTGAACCCAGGGCTGGAGATCTCGACAGTTGCAAAAATTCTCCAGAGAAATTATGATGAGCTATTAACCAGCTCTAGGGGCTTGGGTAGATGCCAAACCTTGATGAGCTCGCCTTTAAAATGAAAGCCTTGGGCTTTTCCACATTTTTTATCAGGAGTGTGATACAAACACATCTGAGGTTCCACAGGTGTGACCTGAGACTGCCTGTAACAGGAAAACTTGCTTTTGAGTATTTTATTTTTTATAATGGACATTTTTGATATAATTGTAGACTCACATGCGGTCGTAAGAAATAATGAAGAGAGATCCCATGTACCCTGTATCCAGCTTTCCCCAATGGTAACATCTCGCAAAATTACAGTACAATATCAAAACCGGGACATTGACATCGATAAAATTCTCCATTCTTATTCAGATTTCCCCAGTTTACTTGGGGTGTGTCTGTGTTTGTTCTATATAAATTTATCACATATGTAGGTTCACGTATCCACCACCACAGTCACATTACAGACATTTCCATCAACAGCAGGATCTCTGGTGTTGCCATTTTATAACCACATCTACTTCCCTCCCACCCTCTCTCCATTCCCCAGCAACCAGTAATCTCTTCTCCATTGCTAAAATCTTGTCATTTCAAAAATGTTACATAAAGAATCATAGATTATGTAACCTTTGGGATTGGCTTTTGTCACTCAGCATAAGTCTCTGGAGATTCATCCAACTTGTTATGTGTATTGATAATTTGCTTCTTTTCGCTGCTGAGTAGTATTCCACGGAATGGATGTACCACGGTTTAATGATTCACCTATTGAAGGACATCTGAGCTGTTTCCGGTCTGGAGCTCTTACAAATAAAGCTACTATGAAAATTAGTACATAGGTTCTTGGGTGAACATAAGTTTCTCGTTTTCTCAGATAAATGCCCAGGAGTGAAATTGCTGGGTTATATGGTAATTGCATGTAAGAAACTTCCAAATATTTTCCAGGGTGGTCATACCATTTTATATTCCCACCAGCAATGTATGAATGATCCAGTTTCACCACGTCCTTGCCAGCATTTGGTGGTGTTACCATTTTTTATTTTAGCCATTCTGATAGGTATGTAGTGACATCTCATTGTGGTTTTAATTTGTATTTTGTTAATTGCTAATGATGTTGAATATTTTTTCATGTGCTTATTTTCCATCTGTATATCTTTCTCAGTAAAATGTCCATTCATGTCCTTTGCCTACTTTCTAATTGGGCGATTTATTTTTTTACGTTGAGTCTTAAGAGGTCTTTATATATTTTAATCACCAACCATTTGTCAGATGTCTAGTTTGCAAATATTTTCTCCCAGTCTATAGCTCGTCTTTTTATCCTCTTCATGTGGTCTTTTACAGAGCAAGTTTTAAATTTTTATGAGGTGGAATTAATAAATTTTTCCTTGTATGGATCATGCTTTTGGTGTCTAAGAACTCTTTGCCTAGTCCTTAATCCTGAAGATTTTTTTTCTAAAAGTTTTATAGTTTTACATTTAAATCCATGATTCACTTTGACTTAATTTTTGTATAAGGCATGAGGTTTAGGTCAAGGTTTATTTATTTGCCTATTGATGTCCCATTGCTCCAATAGCATTTGTTGAAAATGCTAGTTTTTATTTTTAAAAATGCATGGGGGGGCCCTGTGGCTTAGCGGTTAAGTGCGCGCGCTCCGCTACTGGCGGCCCGGGCTCAGATCCCGGGCGCGCACCGATGCACTGCTTCTCCAGCCATGCTGAGGCCGCGTCCCACATACAGCAACTAGAAGGATGTGCAACTGTGATGTACAACTATCTACTGGGGGGCTTTGGGGGAAAAAAAAGGAGGAGGATTGGCAATAGATGTTAGCTCAGAGCCGGTCTTCCTCAGCAAAAAAAGAGGAGGATTAGCACAGATGTTAGCTCAGGGCTGATCTCCCTCACAAAAAAAAAAAAAAAATGCATGAAGATTTTGTGATTTACTCCATATTTATATTTTTCATAGAATAATGGTTTACATTATGTGACAGCAAGTAAAGTTGATCATCCAAGATGATGTGTCAAGCAATTAATGTAGTTAGTTTCCTTTACTCATTGGCGTAGATCCACAAATTCCTTCGGGCATGTAAATCACAGTGTGAGAATAAGTCCTGGCTGATATTGGACGTTCTGGTCTCTGACAATGTATTTATGTCTGTTTCTGTCTCTCTGTCTCATTAACTCTCACTGAACTACCATTTTTTGATAGGGTTACCATAGGTTCTCATTTAACCACATCAATACAAGTTTATGCTGACTGGTGAAATTATTATTTGTGCCCCCATTTGCTCTGAAAGGTGTTCTGGTTAGAGCAATAAATTATACAGTCACCTTATTTATTGAAGACCTTCTCTGCTCAGCACTTTACTCTCTACATTGCACATACTTTACACTTAGCCTTAACAATAATGGTTTGATCTAGATATGCTTTATCCCCTATATGTCAATGAAGAATTTGAGCAAAAAGACTTCAAGCATCTTGTAGAGGCAGTAGGCCTCCATAAAAGACTTTAAACTCCTACAGCTGTGGACTTGAACCAGCATGATCTAATTATTCTGGCTATTGACTCCTTCTCATCAATCTACATGGTGGCCATAAGTTCTGGATATAGGTGAATGTATATATATACACACATACATAATGGTTTATTGATGTTACAATACATGACATATTCAATGGCTTATGTGATATATTCAAATTCTTATCCCTCACTAGCAATGTGTGGTTCCAATGTGCTTTCCAAAACTGCACTGAACATGGGACATTAACATAGCATTTTCATCAATCTCTCCACTCACATGTGGGATGCACGCTTCAGATGATTTGTGTCTCTGACTTTCGCAAGATTAACCTGTGCCTATAGTATTCCTCGGAAGAAGTAATCAGAGTTTCAGGTCTGGAGCACGTGCAGCCAATTCCACATGGGCATATCACCCAACCTGGCTTTGGAAATTAATCATCCAGTTCCTCTCCATTCTGGCATAATGGGGTGGCACATCATCCTGTTAGACTCACCTTGGGTGACCTCCCCCTACCCTGTCAAGTGTAGGCATTAATTGGTTATGTAACATGGTCACACGTAAGTCAGATATTTACCCATGTTCCCCAACTTTATGGCTACCCTGTACATTTGTAATTGGTTTGTCTTCCTCACTAGAATGTACACTCTATAAGGGAGTAGAATTTGTCTTGTCTGTTAATTGATGTATCTTAACGGCTAGGAATATGTGCACCTTATAGAAAATATTATTTCAATTTTTAAATGCTCAATTAAAAGATGGGAAAGTGAGGAAGGAAGGAGATGAAGAGGAAACGATCCTGAACGTGACTGTCATCAAACTGAAGGGGCCGAGCAAGCATTCACTGAGTTGGATGGAATTGTCCTGGAAGCGATCAAATTGCATTTTATCACAGTAAGTAAAACGAGAGCTCAGATCAGGAATTCATAGGAGATAAATCCACATTCCTCATATTTGTATTTATGAGTATGAGATTTTTACGTATCCCAATAGAAAACAAGAAGAGGAAAAGCCTTCCTCCAGTGGAAGAGTTAAAGATAAAGAGACATTGAAGATGGAGATGAGGTTGGAAATGGAGGGTCAAAGGTCAAATTGTGAGGGGCTGCTTGAGTTTACAATCTGTGAATTTCTGTGAAAGAAGAGAAAACATCACAGGGTCAAAGTAGCTTGTGAAATATGGCTAAGGTTATAACAGTTCCTAAGGAGAATGGGAAAAGGAACTGGAGAGAATGAAATAAAGGAACTGCTCAGATACCGTTTGAAGCCTGTGATTCTTACAAATGTCCAAGCCACAGATGATGGGGGCGGGAACTAGGGCAGAGGCAGCAGGAATGGAGATGATCAGACAAATATTGTAAACTGACTTGAGAAGTTACAGTGACAGACCAGATGCTGGAGTTTTAGAACATGGAAAAATTAAAGTTGATTCTCAGAATTCTACTCACCAACCTGGAAGGATACGTCTCTATAGTTCTTTCAAATTTCATAATATGATCTTGGTCCTGTTGCTTGGAAGGAAGAACAATACTACTTGATGTTACTTTTTTCAGGTGAAATGTTTGGAACATATAGGTTAAGTGACATGGTGTAGGTCCCCAATTCTTTGTAATGGAATTAGAATCTGAATCCATTCTTCCTGAAGCTCGGGCCAACTCTTCCCACTAGAGCAATTTTATTGGATATTAGCTTAATAGCTCCTCAAAATGGTGACCATGAGGTGACCTAATATAAAGGATTTAATGACAAAAAATTAAAGAAAACTAGGCATGTGTATAATACTGTAGTATTCATGTTTTAAGATAAATATAAAAAACATTCATGACTATCATTTTTACTGTTTTGAAAACTGTTATTAGGGCCGGCCCCGTGGCTTAGAGGTTAAGTGCGCATGCTCAGTTACCGGCGGCCCGGGTTCGGATCCCGGGCACGCACCGACGCACCACTTGTCCGGCCATGCTGAGGCCGCGTCCCACATACAGCAATTAGAACGATGTGCAACTATGACATACAACTATCTACTGGGGCTTTGGGCGAAAAAAGGAGGAGGATTGGCAATAGATGTTAGCTCAGAGCCGGTCTTCCTCAGCAAAAAGAGGAGGATTGGCATGGATGTTAGCTCAGGGCTGATGTTCCTCACGAAGAAAAAGAAAACCTGTTATTAGATGTAGCAAATTATTTATAAATGGATATATTAAAAATTGGAAAAATTCAACAAAATGATTTTACCTGAAGTTCTTTGATCAAAATGTCTTTGAATGACCAAAATTACATAATGAATGCCTTTTTGTTTCTTTACTTCTTAAATAATTAAATTCAAACAGTTAAATCAGGCTTACAGTTAGTGAAAGCCCAAGTAGATGTGGCAACATGGAGGGACAGGAGACGCATATTAGTTTGGGCTTTTTTTAAATGAGGGGCCTATTACTCTAACAAGTCTAGCGATGGCCTGTTTGGAGTGACAGCTTTTCAGAACAAGCTTCTTTAGTCTCATATTCAGTTTCTTTCATTTTCTTTCCTGTCATTTGGATTCAAGTATTGGACTGATGGACTGGTGGGAGTTACCTTGGGCCATTGTTATATACATGCCATTTAATTTCCTTCATCCCTGGATTTTAGGGACCAAATAAGATGGGGAAGGAGGTTTGATGCATGTTAGTCTTTCCTTTGTCTCATTAACTAAGGAAGTTATGAGCTATCTCAGGCCAGTAATGTCTCTATTTTTGTGACTGTGTTTATAATTTCATTTCTGTGTTCTCAGCTATTTCTCAAATATATTTCAGTTATTTTTCAGCCAAGTGCAGTTACTGTTTCAGCTCCTCTAACTTGAATCCAAAGTGGAATGGGTCCTGTAAAGGTGCAAGAACTGAGCATCTGTATCAACTTTAACTTGGAGAAACATACATGTACTCTTTAGGCTGTTAGTGAATTGGGCATGCAGGGCTCATCTGGAACCCAAAACCAAATTTTCTTTGGAGAAGCCTTAGTAACATCAGAGAGAAGAGTGATGGACCAGAAATAGTAACTGAGTGTCATATTCCCAAAATTGTCTATGCACTGGCATCGAGTCCCAGAGACTTGTTAATCTATATCCTCTGCCTTAGGCTGGACAGGCGAACTTTGTCCCTAACGGTTGAAGGAATTCACCCAATAATATGTGATAGGTTCTGACTTTGTTTCAGAAATCCACTAGGTGGCAGATCCTAGAAAGGTTTGTGTTTATTTATTAAGCCATTAAGAAATAGTTACTTTCAAGTAAACATTACCATAAGTAGGATCTCCATGTTCTAAACGGAAGTCTGACAGCCTTCTGTTGCAGTAAGTGAACATCATTTTTCTCTAAATATATCTAAGAAGACTAATGATAATTCCATGAGGCCAGATGTTACAGACATTACATTTATTCAGACAAGAAAGTAGAAGCATTTTGTCACCCCCCCCAACATTTTTACTTATGTTATATGTCAGTATCCATCATCAATCACTCTAAGTTTTGGTTTCAAAATTAAGGAGCAAATCAATTGAGGCTTTTTTTCTTTGCAGACTGGAATTTTCTTTGATAGTTTTAATCCCATAAATATAGAGTTCACCACATTATTTATGTCTACTTGGATTGAGTGTACAATAAAATCTTTTTATTTTTTACCATATTGCTTCCATTTATTTTAAAAAGTTTACTCATGATCTAATTTATGATCTTATTTCAATAAATAAATAAATAAAATCAAGCATTTTTTCTTACATTATTCTTCTTAGCTTCTACTCTTAATAGAGGGAATATGATAAAGGCAATTCCTTGGCTTATTTCAAATCCTAGGCTGAATCTTCTCAGCCATTTTTCTGGTGGATATTTCAAAGAAGCATGATCAAAGACCAAATACATCCATAATCATATAATGCTGTTTCCCTGCCAGGTATGTTCTTAAGTTTCATGTACTAGTTTTATTCTAAGATTTTCCATACAGTATGAATTCTGATGAACAAGAATTGAGTATTATAATTGGTATGGAAAGATATTTAGCTATAGATAGGATCTCTCTGGATGAATTATCTGGTGTTTAGTAAAGAAGATGTGATACCTGGAGACCTTTTCAATATTACCATGACTTTAGAGATTCTATTTCTTATGAGTTTTCTGATGTTGAACAAAGTATGACCCTCTTTTAAAAGCTTTTTTACACTCATTACAAACAAACAGCTTCACTTCTGAATGAGTTCTTTTATATGGCTAAGATTAGATGTGGTTCTGAAGGTCTTGTCACACTGGCTACATCCATATGGCTTTTCTCCAGTATGAGTTCTTTCATGCTATGTAAGATCATAGTTACTGCTAAAATCATGTCCACACACTCGACAATGAAAGTGTTTCTCTCCAGTGTGAATTTTTTTATGCTGTCTCAGGACTTTTTTTTGGTTTAAGATCTTTTCACATAGCTTACTCTTGAAGAGTTTCTCTCCAGTATGAGTTCTCGAATGTCTACTAAGTTGTGAATAAAACCTAAAGCACTTTTCACATTTATCACATTTGTGTACTGTTGGTTCAGTATGAGTTGCCCGACGTTCAATAAGCTTTGAAACTTTGTCAAAGGTATCTTCACATCTGTTACATTCAAAGTATTTGCCTGGAGTATGAATTCTTTTATGCCATTTCATGGCAGCCTGTTGGCTAAAGGCCTTTCCACATTCATCACACTGAAAGGGCTTCTCTCCAGTGTGAACTCTCTGATGTTTAATAAGGAGTGAGTAAAATTTAAAGGCCTTGTCACAGGCATCACATTTGTGTAGTTTCGGTCCTGTATGCCTTCTCTGATGTTGCATAAACTTTGAAGCTCAGGTAAAAGTATTTCCACAATCTTTACATTCAGAGAGTTGCTCTAATGCATAAATGTTTTGGTGAACAGTAAATGATGAAGGATGTCTAAAGGGCTCTGCACACCCATCATATTCATATGGTTTCACTACTGCATGAATTTTCTTATGTTGAATAAAGTGTGCGATATGACTGAATTCCATCCCACAGTCATCACACCCATGGGTTTGCACTACAGTGTAAAATCTTGGCTGTGCACTCAAGTGTGAGCTGTGTCTGAAGGCACAAACGAATTCATTAAGGTCAGGAGAAAAATCCAAATTTGGTTGGCATGCTAATGGGGAGACAATAAGAGAAGAAAATAAAATTAGACTCTCACATCACAATATAAATCACAGTGAATTATTATTTGTGTATGTTTGCGTATGGGGGATACAAGGATGCAGTAGTTGTGGGTTGGGGAGGTGGCAGGATGTGATTGGGAAGTGGCAGAGTGTGGGAGTGAAGAGTGAGTGGCAGCTATGCATTTTGAAGGTATCATTTAAAAACAACACCAACATTTTTAAAAATAATCAACAAGAAGGCACTGACATTCTTTTGAAATGAAAATAATTTTTCTCTAAGAATTACCTATTAAAAATTTTACGCTAGGGGCCAGCCCCAGTGGCCTAGTGGTTAAGCTCGGTGTGCTCTTCTTCAGCGGCCCTGGGTTCTGTTCCAGGGCCTGGACCTACACAACTCGTGGCCATGCTGGGGCGGTGACCCACATGTAAAATAGAGGAAGATTGGCAACAGATGGTAGCTCAGGGTGAATCTTCCTCAGGAAAAAAAAAAATTCTACAGTCAAAAATATTTGCACTCAATAAAGTGTTAATTGGGGTTTACCCTCAAGTTTTTCTTTTAGCCACAGATTTTAATTAGTTAATATGTGATTAAATATAAATACAGTACATTGATTTTAATGCTACTTGAATACCAACAATTAGAGTGCCATACTAGACTTATGCATTGATTTATTACAAGGAATTTGCATTGTATCTCTTGGTTATCATAGAGAGTGACCCACTAACTTGTATATAGATCTTCATGAATTTAATCACCAGTAAACTATATTTAAAGTCCTAGAATTAGACTCTTTCAAAGAGGAATCTCCATTATATATGTGCCACATATTAAAGCACAAAACTCAAGTAAGTTGTCAATTTGCATTCTAAACTCTAGTACGCGTGTACAGTCATGCACCACATAACCACGTTTCAGTCAACAAGGGACCACATATATGATGGTGGTCCCATGAGATCAGTACCATATAGCATAGGTGTGTAGTAGGCTACACCATCTAGGTTTGTGTGAGTGCACTCCATGATATTTTCTCAACAACGAAATCACCTAACGATGCATTTCTCAGAATGTATCCCTGTCATTAAGTGACACATGACTTAATGACATGTCATTGCTATCACTATTTCTACAACCCTGGGTTCTACCAATATTTTATATTTTTGCTAATCTGACACTTAGTTTTGCCACTGATCTTTTTATTTGGATTTATTGAGTTGCTAGAAAAATATGTTTAGTTTTGCTTCATGAGATAAAACAAAGTAAATTATAAAGACATAAAGTAGTAAATATAAGATTCTCCACCACTGACAAAAAAATGTAACTAGCACAGTATCCTGTTACTTGCCTGCACCCTAACCATGGATAATGCTACTCTAGTCTCAAACTGATGATAAGATATCACTAACATGAAACAAGATCAGGAAGTAATTTAAAAAATAAAGTATAACTACTGGATACGAATACACATTGGTAAAATAAAGAATCAATGGATGGTATAAATAGAAGAATAATAAAGGTAAAGATGAAATAATAAAATGAGAAGTCCATAAAGAATTTAGAAAAATCCAGACTGGAGTTAAAAAAATATTAAAATTAAGACAAACTTAAAATAAGAAAAGTATTGTTATTCACTAATTATAAGCCTCAGAATAAAAGAAAAAAAATTAAATGCAAGAAAGAAAAACAATCTAGAATGTTTGAATACTTCCCAGAAATAATATATAAGTCTCGGTGGAGAGGTTCCCCCGCCCGCACAGAAGTTTGCAAGTATCATCCCACTGCCTCTGGCCTCCATTGTTTTTGAAAAGTCAGCTGCAAATTATATCGTTGTTCTCTTGTACATGATAGGTCATTTTTCTCTTGCTGGTTTCAGGATTTTCTCTTTGTCTCTCAATGGTTTCTACATATATAGTTGTGGAATTCTCTGTTTTTCTATGTGGAGTTTGTTGAGCTTCTAGGATGTGTAGATTACTGTTTTTCATCAAATTGTGAGATATTTCTGGCCATTATTTCTTACAAGTCATTATTTCTTCAAATTTTTTTCTTTTCTCTCTCTCCTCTCCTTCTAAGACTTATTTTTCTCTATCCTCCTAAGACTTCTACTATGTGTATGTTGGTATGCGTGATGGTATTCCACAGGTCTTTGATGCTCTGTTCGTTTTTCTTCATTCTTTTTCCTTCTGTTCTTCAGGTTGTGTAATTTCTATTGACATATCCTCATGTTTGCTTTCCGCTAAATTCTTTCTTCCGCCAGCTCAAATCTACTGTTGAGCCCCTCTAGTGAAATATTCATTTTGGTTATGGTACTTTTCAACTCCAGAATTTCCAGTTTTCATAACTTCTCTTTATTAATATTCTTTATTTGATGAATCATTGTAGTCATACTCTCCTTTAATTCTTTGAATATGGTTTCCTTTACTTCTTTGAACATATTTATAATAAATGCTTTGAAGTCTCTGTCTGCTATGTCCAGCATCTGGGCCCCCTCAACAACAATTTATATTGACTGCTTTTTTGTGTCTGTGTCACAATTCCTGTTTCTTTAAATGATTTGTAATGTTTTTTCTTAAAAATAGGACATTTCATATAATATTGTAGCAACTCTGGATTCTGATTTCTACTACACAAGGGAGTTATTGTTGTAATTTTTGTTTGTTTAGTGCCTTGTCTGAACTAATTCTTTGGAGTCTGTCTCCCCCATGGTATACAGCCGCTGTTTTCTCTGCTTAGTTTTTTAAAAAATTATTCTTGGGGCTGGCCCCACGGCCTAGTGGTTAAGTTCAGTACACTCCACTTCAGCAGCCCAGGTTCAGTTCCTGGGTGCAGACCTATACTGCTCATTAGGGGCCATGTTGTGGTGGTGACATACATATAACATAGAGGAAGATTGGCAACAGATTTTAGCTCAGGGCTAGTCTTCCTCAAGCAAAAAGAAGATTAGTGACAGATGTTAGCTCAGGGCAAATCTTCCTCAGCAAAAAAAAAAAAAAAATTATTCTTGATTTTATTTTTAAGCCTTGTTTCATAGGAGTCATCCCTATATCAGCACAGATTGGTGGTCAGCCAATGATTAGTCAGAGATTGTGCTCAAATGTCTTGAGCCAGTAAGGCTTCTACCCTTTGCCCATGAACCTATGTGAAGGTTGGGTATTAAATTCACAGCTCAAGCTGTTTAGAAGTCTGCTCCTGATTTTACTTTCCGTCGTACACTCTTGTATCTCCTCTGTGCATGCTCAAGGCCCCCCATTTAGCCAGGGATGTGTGGACAGTTAAGGTCCTCTTTCTTCTCTCCTAAGCATGTGCACAGCCTTGCTCAGAATTCCAGATCACCAAGGATACATGGGAACTTATCAAGGCCTACTATATCTATCTCATTCCTTGGATTTCTTAGTTAAAGTTTTGGCTAGTTTGCCAGTCTGTTGCTGACCCCAGCAAAGATCACAACCTCAGGCTAGCCACAACATTGACCTTCCTCATTCATTTGCACTAAGATCACTATAGTTTCCCAAAGTACCCAAGTGCATGGGATTTTTTCCTAGCTCCTAGCTTTCCAAATTAAGTCAGTCCTCTCTGATAGCAAAGTGTCTGGTTTTTATAGCTTGCCATAAGACTACCGTGCCCGACAGAGCTGGGATAACCACAAAGAATCTCACTGTTCTTACCCAGGGGTCAGTCGTTTTCCTTGGATAAATACTTTTCAATTTGTCCTATGCCCTTGGTCTACTACCAGAATCCTGAAGTAGTTGTTTCACAATTTTGTTCAGTTTTATCATTGCTTTTGGGGAGAGGATTTGCTAAGCTCCTCATTCTGCCATTCCAGAAGTCTCACCGGGTAATCTAAGTATCAGAGTATTGGAAACTAGCTATCTGAACCATGGACATTGGTGTGTGGCTATGATAAACTAACATGGATATGATCTGATAATGGTTAAATCTTAGTAATTATTCAGTTGATAATTTTTAAGGTAAGAACTAAATGGTAATTCTGTTCTGACAGAGCAATGAGATTAGGGTCATTTCTTATGCTTTCTTCTTTTCTGAAACTTTATAGATTGGCATTTGATTATATCTCAAAATTAACATCTTTTGAAAATATAATTCAAGGAAAGGATATTCTTTTCTCATATTTTATGTGAGTGATTACAACTCAGATTATGTTATCTTACAATTAAGTTTATACTCTGGCTATTCTAATGGAAGCTCATTAAGGTCACCTTGAGGGAGCAATTTTTAACCCAGGAAAATAAATGCCTGGATATTATTTAGAATTCCTGTGAGCGATTCTCAGAAAAATATATTTTTAAGTTATTTCTGGGCTCCCAGCCCACATTTCAAACTGATTACAGCTTATCTACATCTGACCATCTCTTCCCAATTCTTTGAATTTAATTATGACCCAAAGCAAAAATAATATCCCCCGGCCATATTTTCCCCTTAATTTTTAGGCATCAATTAATGGACAGTGACTTCTTCCAAAATTCTATCTTAAAACTTTAACAGGAAATTATATTTTATGACCTCCGAACTCTGTATTGGACTTACATTCTATATGATTAGAAATCCTGGTGGTTTCCACATTGATATTTATGATCCCAGCTTCTCTCCCCAATTAGACACAAACTTTTTGATTATTTATGAGGTTTGTTTTGTTCCCCGGTTTGCTCATGGCTTTACCAAAACACATTTTAGAAAAGACTCCTCTATAATTATTTGTTAAAATATTTGTGATACTTGTGCTTTTTGGAATATCATTCTTTTACCCATTTTTGCTCACTGAAACTGCTTATCCAGGTCAGCAATTCATGTATCTATCCATTCCTTCAGTAAAATAAAAAATTAAAACCAGCAAAAATCAGCTACTTTTAGCCATATCTAAATATAAAAGAAAAGTCTGAGCTTTGAAGGACGGCTGTAATGGACACTATGGGACACCACCCAGATCCCCCTTAGGACTAAGGCACTTATTCATCCAGCTGTTGGGAGTATTGGCTCCTCGTGGCTCACAGCTGAGTCACTCTTTGGACGTTGCCCTTGGCTGAAGATAGCTGCCTCCCCCAAAGTTACACTCCTCCTGGATGCAGCCAGGAGCCACATAAGTGCAGGGGTACAGAGGTCATTCCACTTTGCTTCATTTCAGAACAACTCTGAAGGGCTATCCCAGCTCGAAAACTCCCTGTAGGTTTGGAAGAAACTTCTGTTGCAAGGGCATTGTAGCCCAATCCAGTTTCCCCCCACCCTTCACACGTGTGGTTCCCAAAATACCTCCAGAGCTTCCTGCATGCAAATCCCAGATATCAGAGTCTATTTTTCAGGGATCCTGACATATGTCAAAAGTGTTTTGAAATATATACATATAGACAGGTGAGAAGAACCTCCCTCTTAAAGAAGAAGGATATGGCAAAAGGAGCCCTAGAAGAAGAATAATGATGGGGAGGGAAGAAGCTTCATTTGAGTATTGTTTTCTCCCCTGTACTGAAACCCATGCAGAAAGCTCATCTCTATCACCTCAGGGACCCGGATACTCTGAACAGTTGGGGTGTGAGTTGTGATGACTTCCACCTGCTCACTGCTTGTCAGTTACCTGAGCACGGAACATTTATCTCCTCTCTCACCATCATCCAGAGATCACTCTCTTGCTTCAAAGAAGACATCACTTTTGCTTTAAAAGCCCACTGCCCTGCATATAGGAAAATAAAATGACCTTTTCAATGCTTTGACTATCAGAGAGTTTAAACCCAATTTTTTGGCCAAAAGCGGGGTGACTACAGGTCCCAGTTTGCTTTAGTTATCCCAGCATAATTTGTAACATCCCCTTTCACTTTAAAACACCACCTAGGATGGAAGATAAGCTATATATTGACACTAAGGAAAGAGATCTCACAGGGAGCTGGGAGCAGTGTTCTTTCACAGTTCTGCCCACAAACCACCTATCTTTTAAAAATAGTTCTCCAGGTGATTTGGGGTCCATAATAGCCTTGGGACTATTGGCTTTGAAAAAGATATGAAGATTCAAGGAGATTGGGGTACATGAATCTTGAGTGTTTGTAGCATGAATATATCCATTTCTCCCTTCAGAAAGCTCCCACAGTTTATTTAGGGATAGGGAGCTTAGGTTGGCACTTCAAGAGTTCTGTAAATGTTTGTATAATAGGAAGACAAAATCTCAAAATAGGCAGCTTATCAATTAATGGGAAAAGATATTCTTACCCAAAGTCATCACTTGTTTGTAGTTGTCCAATATCACCTCCTTGTACAGGTTTTTCTGATTAGCATCTAGGTATTCCTACTGCTCCCGAGATAAGTCAACGAACACATCTCCAAATTTCACTGACCCCTGAAATAGTAAACACTTTATGATTTTCCAACTGCCCATATAGCCAAGTAGTCCTAGAGAGATTAGTTCTAGTCATTTGAGACATAAAAAATGGGAGCTTGAGTGTGAGCATAAACTTGATAGCAAGGTTGACTAAGAAGAAAAAGACACAAATTACCAATAACAGGAATGAAATAGTGGTTATCGCTACAGACCCTCCAAACATCAAAGGGATAATAAGGGAATACTATGAACAACTCTACACCCATACATTCGACAACTTAAATGGACCAGTCCCTCAAAAAGCACGAACTATTACAAACTACCTAATATTAAATAGATAATTTGAATATGCCTATAACTAATAATAAGGAAATCGAATTGATAATTTTTAAAACTACTGAAAAATAAACCCCCAGACCCAGATGGTTTCACTGTAGAATTCTAGCAAATATTTAAAGAAAAATCAACAAATTCTACACAATCTCTTCCAGAAAATTGAAGAGAGGGCAATACTTCCTCATTCATTTTATAAAGCAGGTATTACCCTGATGGCAAAACCAGACAATGACAGTAAAAAAAAACCAAAAAAACCCTGGCAAATATTCCTCATAAATATAGATGCAAAAATGCTTAAACTGTTAGCAAATAGAATTGAGCAATACATAAAAAGAATTATACAAATGACCAAATGAGGTTTATTCCAGGAATGCAAGGCTGATCCAATATTTGAAAGATCAATATAATCTACTATATTAGCTCTCTAGGGTTGCCATAATAAAGTGCCACAAACTGAGTGATTTAAAACAACAGAAACTTACTTTCTCACTGTTATGGAGACTAGAAGTCCAAAATCAAGGTATCAACAGGACGATGCTCCCTCTGAAGCCTCTAGGGGAGGATCTTCTCTTGCCTCTCTCAGCTTCCGGTAGCCCCAGGCATTCCTTGGCTTATAGCAAGGTCTGCCTCTGTCTTCACACAGCTGTCTTTCTTCTGCGTCTGTGTCTTCACATGATGTTCTCTCTCTGTGTGTCTGTCTTTACACGGCGTTTTCTTCTTCTTATAAGGACACTAGTCATATTGGATTAGGGCCCACCCTACTGACCTCATCTTAACTTGATTACACCTACAATGACGCTATTTATAAATAAGGGTCACATTCACAGGTACCAGGGGTTAGGACTTCAACATATCTTTTTGGAGGACACAATTCAAACCATAACATCTACTATATTAAGCTAAAGAAGAAAAAATCACATAATCATATCAAGCGATACAGAAAAGCATTTGACAAAATTCAACACCTATTCACGATTTTTAAAAAACTCAGAAAAACAGGAACAGAGAGAAATCTTCTCAACTTAAAAAGAACACCAACAAAAACCCTCCAGCTCACATCATCATCATAATAATCTTAATTAATAATAAATAGACAATGCTTTCAATTAATAAAATAATAAAAGACAATAATAAAAGACAATGCTTTTCCTCTAAAATCAGGAACAAGACATGGTTGTCTGTTCTCACCACTGCTATTCAACATAGTGCTGGACATTCTAGACAGTGTAATGGGGCAAGAAGAGGAAATAAGGATCTTCAAAGGATAAACTGCCCATATTTTCAGATGACATGATAGTCTATGTAGAGAAACCCAAGGAATCTTTAAAAGAAAAAACTCTTAGAACTAACAAGTGAATCACAAGATAAACATACAAAATCAATTTTTTATAAATCAAATATTTATACAAACTAGCAATAGAGACATGGAAACTGAAACTAAAAATACAGTACCATTTTAAATAGCTCAAAAACATGAAATACTTGAGTGCAAATCTAAGGAAACACCTCCAGGACTTGTAAGCTGAAAACTACAAAATGCTTATGAAAGAAATCAAAGAAGATCTACATCTACGGAAAGATATCCCATGTTCATGGATTGGAAGGCACAACATAGTAAGGATTCCCCCCAAACTGATATACAGGTTGAACACAATTCGTATCAAAATCCCAGCAAGATTTTTTTATAGATATAGACAAGATTATTCTAAGATTTATATGAAAAGGCAAAGGAACTAGAATAGCTAAAACAATTTGGAAAAAGAATAAAGTGGGAGAATCAGTCTCCCAATTTCAAGACTTATGATATAGCTACAGCAAACAGGGATGTGTGGTATTGGCCAGGAGAGAGACACATGGGTCAATGGAGCAGAATAAACAACACAAAAATAGCCCATTTAAGTATGACCAACTGATTACTGATAAATGTGCAAAAGCAATCCAACATAGGAAGTGTAGTCTTCTCAACAAAGGGTGCCATGGTAATTGGATATCAAAAAAACAAAAACAACAAAACAAAACTCTCAACCTGAAGCTCATAACTTATACAAAAGATAACTCAAAATGGATTATAGATTTAAATGTAAGACTTAGAACTAAAAACTTTTAGAAAACATAGGATAGAATCATGGGGACCTAGGGCTTGGCACAGAGTTCTTAGACATGACACTAAAAACATGACCCATTAAAAAAAAAGTCCATAAATTGAATTTCGTCCAAATTAAAAATGTTTTCTCCATGAAAGACCCCATCAAGAGGATGAAAAGACAAGCTACAGATTGGGAGAACATATTCGTAAACCACATATCTGGTAAAGGGCTCATATGCAGAATATATGAAGAACTTTCAAAACTTAACCAAATACTCCAATTTAAAAATGGGCAAAAGATATAAAGAGACATTTCACTGAAGGTATACAGACAGCAAATAAGCACATGAAAAGACGTTCAAAATCATTAGGCATAAGGGAAGTGCTAACTGAAGCCATGATGAGATATCACTACACAGAACAGCCAAAATACAAAATAGTGACAATATCAAATGCTGGTGAGGATGTAGTGAAACTGGGTCACTCATACATTGCTGGTGGAAAGACAATGGTACAGCCAATCTAGAAAATAGGCAGTTTCTTGAAAAACTAAACATAGACTTACCATATGACCTTGCAATTGCACTTTTGGGCATTTATCCCAGGGAGATGAAAACTTATGCCTACAAAAATACTGTTCACAAATGTTCATAATAGCTTTGTTTTATAATAGCCCAAACCTGGAAACAGCCCAGTCCTTCAGCAGGTGAATGGTTAAACAAACTGTGGTACATCCATTACATAGAATACTCTTCAGCAATAGAAAGTAACAAACTATTGATAACCACGACAACTTGGATGGATCTCAAGAATATTACGCTGAGTAGAAAAAAAGCCAAACTCAAAAGATCACTATATGATTCCATTTATACAACATTCTTGAAATGTCAAAATTACAGAAATGGAGAACAGATTAGTGGTTGCCCAGGGTTAGGAATGAGGTGGGGGAGGGGCTGGTGTGCCTACAAAAGGGTAGCATGAAGGAGATTTTTGTGGTGATGGGGTAGTTCTGTATCCTGATTGCCACGGTGGTTACACAAATCGACATATTCGACGTAGGACAATATATACACAATCTGCCCATGTCAATTTCCTGGTTTTGATATTGTACGATAGTTATGTAAGCTGTAACCACTGGGAGAAATGGAGTAAAGGGTACAGGAGACCTCTCTGTACTATCTTTGCAACTCCCTTGAATCTATAATTAACTCAAAATAAAAGTTTAAAGAATATGCTTGTTAAAAAGTCTTGAGGAATCTGAGCAGTCCACATCAGATTATTGGGTAGCACATATGCCCCTAGTTTGTCAAATTATGATGCAAACTGAAAACAATAAAGTACATTTTTCCCTCACAGAGTTTAAGGTTTTGGGAAGGTGAATTGCTTATTTTCATTTAAACAGTTTTATTACAGGGGCCAGCCCATTGGCGTAGCAGTTAAGTTCCCGCGCTTGGATTCAGTGGCCCAGGGTTCGCGGGTTCGAATCCCAGGAGTGGACCTATGCACAGCTCGTCACACCATGCTGTGGCAGGCATCCCACGTATAAAGTAGAGGAAGATGGGCACGGATGTTAGCCCAGGGCCAATCTTCCTCAGCAAAAAGAGGAGGATTGGCCACAGATGTTAGCTCAGGGCTAATCTTCCTCACAAAAAAAATAAAATAAAAAAGTTTTATTACAACAAATAGTGCTAAATGCTATGTTACATTGGCTAAGGCTGTCCAAAAATGAAATCACAAATTTATATAGGGATGATGCCTTCAAAGAAGAAGTCAATTTGGATCATGTCATAAATGGAAAAAAAAAGGCAGGACTAAAGAGAAAGTGAAATTCCCAGAAATGCATCCTAAGATAATGAATATACAGTAATTAGCTAGAAATATGTCCATAGTACTGTTCTATAATAGTGGAAAATTGCTTACATTGAGGGATTGATCAAATTATATGTATTCATGAGACATACTACAGAGAAGTCATTAAAATCAATGCCTTGTATATTATCAGTTTAACATGAAATTTTTTACGTTATAAATTTTGTATAACGTTAACTTTGAAAAAATATAAAGGTTCATAGGAAAAAGTAAATCATGTTAATAGTGGTTGTCTGAGACGTGGCCATATAGATGCATTTTCTGTTCTCTATATTTTCAACTTTTCTGTAGAACATGTATTAATTTTTTCCATAAAATATTATTTTAATGGAAGCAACAAACTTGTCCATGACTTTGGGTTGACCAAGTGAATGGATCCAATTCTTCAGCTTGAGGTAACCGACATGATTGTGTTTTAGGAAGGAAGTGACATCTTTTTGAACATTTCTTTTGGTGAAGTTAAAGTATTCACGGCTCACAGTAGAACACTGCTAATTGCCAGACCAGAAAAATCACTCAGCAGTTAGAAGGCCCAGGCAGAGTAAATGAAATATGTAAACCAGTCACAGCACATATAGTAGTAATTTGTTATGATCAAGGACCAACTTCTCTCTTTTCTATTAAATTTAGTTTACAAACACTAGATGAGTTCTTGCTAAAATATTCCTTTTGCCCCCATTGAGTCCTACCTTGTCAGAGTCCTCTCCACCTCACAACGCCCATGTGGTGACAGAAAGCAGTGGCCAGGAAGTTAATTACCAAATATTCTAAGTCAATTAGAGACAAAGAAGAATTTTACGCTGATAAATATTAGTCTTATTCAGAATCTGTATTAATCTTTATGCACCAATACTGTATATTTTAAATCAAGTAAAAAGTAATAAAAACAAAAAGCAACATAAAACCACTGGATTTTACATCTGTCTCGGGAAACAGTTCAAATGCTCAAATTAAATACAGAGGAAGAATGTCACAGTTAAACTTGATCTAAATGTTACAAAAGCTACTCTATATCCACTGGTTACTAATCGTCCTTTTTAATTTGGCAAAGTATTAGGAACAAAGAAAATTGCCACAAATTCTAAAGGCAGAATTTCTATGTTGGATTCTCTGCCCAAGCTGCGATTACATTTTTTAAAAAGCCAAACAGAAAGCAAAATAATGAAATAATTAAAAACATTATCTGGAAACTTTTTTTTTTTTTTGGTGAGGAAGATTGGCCCTGAGCTAACAACTGTTGCCAATCTTCCTCTTTTTATTTTTTTTTGAGGAAGATTGGCCCTGAGTTAACATCTGTTGCCAATCTTCCTCCTTTTTTCCTTTTTTCTCCCCCAAAGCCCCAGTAGGTAGTTGTATGTGATAGTTGTACATCCTTCTAGTTTCTCTATGTGGGACGCCACTTTAGCATGGCTTGATGAGGGTGCGTAAGTCTGTGCCAGGATCCAAACCTGCGAACCACAGGCCGCCGAAGCAGAGCGCGTGAACTTAACCACAATGCCAGCGGGCCGGCCCCTGGAAACTATTTTTTAATTGTTAAAAACTATAGCTAAGTAGGAATTAACTCAGGTTTTGAACTATTCAGAAATTGAGGCTAAATATGAGATCTACATATCAACATTTGTGTGACGTAGTCAAAGAAGTGTCTGAAGAAATGTATAGTCTCGCTTGGCTTCACACTCATAAATATGTACAGTGCAATGGAAGGTATTAGCAGGAACAGGATATTAAGCCAAAACCAGAGATTAAGTCATGCTGGGTCCTTTCTACCATAAAGAAAGGAGAAATGGCCATAAGAAACCAAATCAGATTCTTTAACAGATACTTGCAGCAGTATTAAGAAAAATTATAAGAGAAACTCCAAGCATTAAAAGCAAGAACAACCTGCTAACAAAGTTGTTAATATTCAAAAATGAAAAAAGTATGCATCTTTATTCCAATAAATTTGAATTTTTAGAGAAAGCAGAATATATTATAGGAATAGTAACAAGTTTGGACTCAGAAAATTCTTCTGACCAATAACTCCAGAATAAACAAAATCATTTCTTAAGAAGGGACATGGCCTTGAACATTTTTTGTAGAAAGCCTATTAGAACTTCAAAAAACATAATTCCCTATTATACAAAGTAGAAGAAAGAAAATAGATATGGAAAACATCACCAACTTAGTCTAGAAGACAAAAAGACACCTTCAAAAGAAACAGGGTAAGAATGAATAAGCCAATTTCCGTTTTAAACAGATACAAATTCTAAATATAGTATTAGCAAAATTATTCTGTTATGTAATTAATAAACTTTGCTCCTGAGGTGAACATAAAGGTTGATTATTTGATTATAAAGACCTATTACTGAAATTTAGTACATTAGCAGAGAAAAAACACTCTCATTGGATACCAAAAGCTGAATTTGATAAGATTCAGCCAATTTTTAAACTATTTGCAACCAAGAAAGAAAGGAAGATCACTTAACTAGAGAACAAACCTTCGTACTCAAAACCCAGAGCAAATAAACATGTGAAACAACCAGGCCGGCCCGGTGGCCTAACCCTCCACTTCAGCTCTTAGAGGTCACTGTTTCGGATCCTGGACGTGGACCTACACACTGCTCATCAAGCCATGCTGAGGTGGCGTCCCACATAGATGAACTAGAATGACCCACAACTACGATATACAGCTATGTACTGGGGCTTTGGGGGTGAAAAAAAAAAAGGAAAAAAAGAGGAAGATTGGCAACAGATGTTAGCTCAGGGCCAATCTTCCTTAAAAAACAAAAAACAAAAAGTGAAATAATGTAACAGTGGGAACATTTTCATTATTGTAACAAAAATGTCTAGGATGCTCCCAGTCATTGTCATTAGCTTTCTTTTAAAATCTTGGCCAAGACAATAAGAAACACATACATGCATGCCAAAAAAAAAAAAAATTATATTTATAATTAGAAAAAGAATCAAAAAAACAAAACCAAAAACAGAAAAACGATGAAAATGTAAGCAAGTGTATAAGTCAGGAGATTTCCCATACAGGAAAAATGAGGAATTAGAAAAGAAAAAAGAAAAAATTGCATTCTCAATGGCAAAGCACCCCATTACACCCCATTAAATACTTGATAATTCAAAAAGAACTGTGTAAAACCCACAGAGAAAGAAAAAGTAAAATCTGAAGGAAATGCCAGAGATCTGAATATATTAACAGTCAAGAATCCTTGGAAGGAAATACTAATACTGGAAATATCAATTCTCCAAACTTGATCCATAAATTTAATGAAGTGCCAATAAGAATAGCAATCTTTTTTTTTTCCCCCCAAAGCCCCAGTAGATAGTTGTATGTCATAGTTGCACATCCTCCCAGTTGCTGTATGTGGGACGCGGCCTCAGCACGGCCGGAGAAGCGGTGCCTCAGTGCGCGCCCGGGATCCAAACCTGGGCCGCCAGCAGCAGAGCGCGCGCACTTAACCGCTAAGCCACGGGGCCGGCCCAGCAATCTTTTTTTAAATGGAACTTAATGCATAGATGCTAAACTTCACATGGAGGAGAATATAGGAGATGAACCAAATTTTTTTAAGAGAATAAGGAAGGGGTTTCCATATCCACAGCTTAGTATAAAGCTATAGTAATTAGAGTAATTATAGAATAGTAATTGGCATTGGAATGAGTGAATAGATCAATGGAATAGAGTAGCAAGCCTAGAAATCCACACACCAGCTGTAAAATGATTCCATGAACACCAAGAAGATCACTGAATATCCTTTAGTGGAGGAAGAATAAGGTCCCTTTTTTTGGAGTTGTCCACAGAAATAAATCCCAGAATAGATAGAAGCTAACAAGGAAAAGTGCAAACAAATGCTACAATAAATCATAACATTTTAGAGTCACAGAGAAGAGGAGGTAACTAAATCAGGCAAAATTAAGGTTCAGGAAACAAAATGGATGTGACTCATAAAATCGATTTTATTAAGATAGAGAATCTACTAGAAGCAAAGTGATATGCAACAGATCTGGAGACATTTGCATAGGGTATAGCCAAAATCAATATTCAGAATATAGGCACAGCTTAATAACTAAGAAAAGGAAAAACTGCTCACTTATGAATGAGAGTCTGTGAACAACTCATTTTTTTAATGCAAAGGGCCAATAAACGGTCAGATCGAATAGAAATCAGGGAAATACAATTATATTACCCATGAGCTGTAATTTCTTGGCAAGAAAGTCACAATACCTAAATATAAATCATATGTACTGTTGTCAGGCTGTGGGAACCCAGAACTCTCCAAGAAGACTGGGGATGGGTTTAAAAATTGGCCCATGTTTTTCAAAGTACAACTTGGCAATATCTCTGAAAACAATATGCATATCTTTTGATGAACTAGGTATTAATAGAGAAATATTTGCACATACACAGGACATTTCCAGCAGATTGCAGACACCGTATAGGTATATAATTTGGGGAATAGTTTATCTTTGGAATAATCACACTGTGGAATTGCATGCAGAAGTTGTAAGAATTAGGGAAATCTCTACAGACAGCCATAGAAATAGCTCTAGAATATTTTGAAGTTAAAAAAAATGTTTACAGGATATTACATAGATTATCCCATGTTTATATAAAAACCTGAAAATGTTACTAAATATATGTATAATTATATATATGCACATATGTAAATGCCTAAAATTGCACAGTCTGTAAAACTCTGGGGAGAATAAGATAGGGTTAGGAATTAATGAAGAATTTCACTTTTTATCCTGCATTTTTTCATTAATACAAGAATGAATTTGTGAGTTTCTTATAATTTGAGAAAAGAAAAAGAAGTGTGCTATCCCAGAACAAACACAGGATTCAAAATTAGCTTTGTCTGATTCTCAAGACCCAGCCTAATAACCATTACACTATACTCTCAGTAATGTCATGTATATTATAGTCATGAAAATATCTTAAACATTTTAAGGAATATTTTGATTAAATTAAATGTGATTGAATTGAGTCCTATCTTCTATATGCGAGTGTTCAGTTTGTTTCCAATTCTTTAGTGTCATGTATTGACTAAGCATTTTTCTCTTATATTAAATGCAACTTTCATCATTTACTTAATCTGCCTACATTAACTTGTTTCTGAACTTTCACTATTATTGTACTTACCTCTCGACATTAAGGCCAATTTCACATTCCTTTAATTGTTGTACCTTGGTGATATCAATAAAATAATTTTGTAGTACATGTAATCCTTAAATTTCTTTTCTTATCCAGATATATCCTGGCATTACGACATGTTCATTCCGTCCCTCCTAACTGACCATTTGCTTTGCTCCAAATAAAAAGGAAGTTTCAGAGCAACAGACGCACCCTCTGGCCTGAGAATTTGCAACTCTAGCGACTTCTAACAATTCTAATAAGTTCCCTGGTGATGCTGCTAGAACTATGCTTTGGGAGACACCACAGGACAAAGATTCTTGAACTTTAGCAGGCATCTGAATCACCTGGAGGGCTTGTTGGTCCCCACCCCAGAGTGTCTGATTCAGTAGGCTGGGGCCAGGCTCACATATTTGCATTTCTAACGAGTTCCCAGGTAGTGCTGATGTTGCTGACCCATACTCATTGTCCAGCTGCACCCCCAACTCAGTTGGTTTCTACTGCATCTGCACAGTGGAATTCTCAATCAGTTCCCCAGCCCTGCTCTCAGTAGTATGTCTTCTGATACCTCTTGATCAGTAGCTCCTTGAGTAGTTTGTTGAATGAATATGTGAATACTGGAAGAGAGGGGACGGCAAGGGAAGAAACCTTCTTTCCGGCTTGTTTCATCTGAAGAGACAGAGGTGGCCTCTTAGAGAGTATGAAAGTCCAGGAAACCAGAAACGAACGTGGTAGGAACTGAATTTGGGTATTTCGGAAAAGGAGACAAGAATAACTCACCTGGGACATCACTTGGGACACGATTTTTAAAAACGAAAGACCCACTTTATCCTCCACCTTCTCTTCTTCTCAGTGTCCTCACTGGAGAAGAGTAGAACTCTGAGAAGCCACATCTGGAATTGAAAATAGAATCATGAGGGACCAGGAATTCCACAACCCCTTACCCAACACCCAGAGGGGAAACTGAGACTGGGCAACAGCCTCCCAGCTTTGACCTTCTGCTTCCCGTCTTCACCCAGCCCTCGTAATGGCCCCATGTGGTTGCTACAGCAGCCAGGATTTGGGGTAGAGCAGGCTGCCCCAATGATTTAGAATCTGAAATTGTCCTCACCAAATCTGCCCAGAAAAATGAAACCACCTCTAGCACCCAACAGACGGGGAGTGAACTCCCCTTCTCAGAGATGGAAATCCAACTGCTGTGGCAAACCCACCCTGCACGGGAACCTGCTTCCATGGAGCTCAGATAAACACACCCAGGATCTTCCGGTTTCTCAGTCAGGGCCAGCCACCTGCCTGCATATCTCCCAGCCCTTCTGACCCATAGTGTGAGGGGGGAGTATTAGGGCAGTGATTCTCAAACTTGAACATATACTTGCAGGGCTTGTGAAATCATCGATTGCTAGACCCCAACACCAGGCTTTATGACTCAGCAAGTCTGGTGTGGGGCCCAAGAGTTTGCATTTCTAATAAGTTTCCAGGCGATGCCAATGCTGCTGGTTGAGGACCATACTTTGAAAACTAGTAGATTAAGGAATAAACAAGGTTTAGGCTGAACAACTATGAGTCTTCTTTAGTAATGCCTGCTATGTGCCTTAATTATGATGTCTATAATACACAGACCCAGAGGGGCTTGTGATCCATTTCCCACTTGAATCTTTGAGAAGGAAGGTCTCACCTGGTGGTCCTCAACCCCACAAGGTAGCTGCAGTGGAGGAGGAGAGGCAACTTGGCACCTTTAGGCAGGGACATGGTGTAAAATAGCACCTCCTCCTTCCATGGGCCACGTGCTGCTTGCCCCAGGGCAGGGTTGAGAGTAATGGGAGCGCCAGAGACGAACAGCGGCCTGGGTAAGGATGAAGTGGGCACAGAGTGGATGCCTGGACCGGAGGCCACAGAAGGAGGTGTCAGACCCAGACACTCACTTGTACCCAAAAGCCAGGCTGAACAAGTGACACCAGCAGTAGATGCAGCAGAACAGAAGCCAAAACCAAAGACCAAGCAGGATTAGATGACCCTGCAGAGGCAAGCAGGACCCAGCAGACGACACCCAGACCAGACACCTCTTCCCTGTCCCATGATTAAGAGCCCCCTGCATGAAGACACATGCTGAGGCCAAAAGGGAGGAGAAGTGGAGAACTCTGGAGGGAAGAACATCCTTAACATCACATATGAAATATGAAATATGAAATGAAATAAACTAATTCCTTAATTAAGAAATGGTTAGGGGCTGGCCCCGTGGCTTGGCGGTTGGGTGCGTGTGCTCCACTACTGGTGGCCCGGGTTCGGATCCCGGGTGCGCACCAGCGCACCGCTTCTCCGGCCATGCTGAGGCCGCGTCCCACATACAGCAACTAGAAGGATGTGCAACTATGACATACAACTATCTACTGGGGCTTTGGGGGTAAAAAAGGAGGAGGGTTGGCAATAGATGTTAGCTCAGAGCCGGTCTTCCTCAGCAAAAAGAGGAGGATTAGCACGGATGTTAGCTCAGGGCTGACCTTCCTCCCAAAAAAAAATGAAAAAAAGAAATGGTTAGATATCAAAAGCTGTCCCCCTGAATGGGCCTGAAAGATGAGTTTTAACTTAATTTAATCAGGAATGAGTTCAAGGTTGCCTGCCATCAGCACTTCTAGTCAACGCTGTAATGAACTTAGTGCAAAAAGGAAAGGAAAAGAAAGAAAAGACACGAGGGTTGGAAATAAACTCTATTTACAGACAATGTAATTGTGTACATAATAAATCTGAAAGAATCTACAGACAAGTTATTAGAGTTAGTAAGTGAATTTAGCAGGTACCTCAATGCAAAATAAATATTTTTAAATCAGTGATTTTTCTATGTGCCAACAACAAACACATAGTAAATGAAAATTTAAAAATAGTATCAAAATCATTGACTACACAGGAATAAAGAAAGCAAAAGATGTATAAGCTCTCAACGCTGAAAACTACAAATATTATGGAGAGAAATTAAAGAGGTTCTGAATAAAAGGAAGAATATACCATGCTCTTGGACTTGACGACCCAATATTATAAAGAATACAATTTCCCCTAATTGATCTGTAGATTTAATGCATTCTCAATCAAAATCCCAGCAGGTTTTAGTGTTAAACATGTTAAGCTGACTCTATGGTGTACATGAAAATGCAAAGGTCCAAAAATAGCCATGGCCAAATTGAAGAAAAATGACACAGCTGGAGAATTTCCATTGTCAAATATGAAGATTTATTCTAAGTGATGGTCGACAAGGCGGTGTGCAAGGATAGACAAATAGATCAGTGCAACAGAATAGAAAATCTAGAAATAGAATCATACATCTATGGTCATTTGGTTTTATACAAAAGTGTCAAAGCAGTTGGATACAATACTGAAATGAAGGTCTTTCAACAAAGGAACAACAGAATACACTGTCATTCCCAGGAGAATGTTCCCAAAGAACTTTAGTTTCAAAAGGAGTCAAATGAACTTTAACAGACATTCATTCTTGTATCCAGTGTAACAGTGTCTAACCCTCCCCTTTTTCTATAAAAAGCCCATATCAAGAGAGACTCTCTGATTTGGCTTTCTAATCTCATTCACTTTTTCCTTTGTCACTCGTTTGGAAGAAAAAATTTCTGAGAGGTTGTTTTAATAGCACTAAGAAAGAGAATATAAGTATCAGCAATCCTGCTCCTTCAGGCTGGGCTAGACAAGGAAAATATGCCTCTATATGCACATTGTAATTATAGAAAATTGTGTATGGAATGTTTGGGATGTGAATATATCATATACTTCATTTTTGTATAACTGCATTCTATCCGAGTCAGGTGTTCCTACTGCATTTATAGCGTATGTGAATCTGTATTTTGTAATGAATGGAATATGTTTGTATCTGCGTAGATAAGTGCTATGTATTTAATGACTGCCCTTGCATAATCTATTGAGTGGCTATCTCAAGTCCTTTCTTCAAGGATGTAGATTATGCATAAGAATATTGCTATGTAAGAATACGTGTATCGACACGTGGCTTTCCCAAGCTTAATAATGGTAAATAAGCTGCCAGAAATTTCTCCTACTTAACGCTTCGTACCCATCAATTACCAATTATTTTGCATTTGATCACCAAAATATTTCCCAAATCTATTCCCTTCTCTCCTTTCCCAGATGCAATCCTAGTGCAAGTCCCTATGACAGTTCCTGTGGAACTGAGTGTCCTCAGTCCCTCAAACAGCACCTGCTCCTCCCCTGTTCCCTGCTCTGGGCAGTGGGTGAGGAGTCCCGGTGTCCAAATTCTCCCCCCTGCCTGTCTTTCAACAGGAAGCCTATCTGGAGACAGTCCTGAGCCACTCTGATGTTACAAGGATCATCCCACCTTTCCAAAAAATTCCTGCCTGGTCTCCTAATTATTTTCCTTTCAGATGAACTTTTAGAAATGTTTTGTCAAGTAAAACAAGCAAAAATAAACTAATCAGATTTTGGTTGGGACTGTGTTAAACCATAATAAGCTTTCCTATACAGGAACGTCTCCTTAATAGTTTTTAAATATCTCTCCAAAGGTGTACAGTTTTCTTCATGTGACTTCTTCACATTTGTTTTTTCTTCTTTCCAAGGCAGTTTGCGGGAGAAAGTGGCAGCAGGGTTGGCCCCTCTGGGTTGGAGGCAAAACTTCCAGACCATCCCATGCCAATGAGGACCCAAATTCTTTGTTTTTTAGCTGGACCTAAAGTCTCCCCAGAGGAAAGCAGACCAAGGTAGACCTCAGCCCGAGAGCTGCATTCCAGGGCTGGAGGAGTTGAGGCAGGCTTCGTTTGCCTTTGTTTCTTTCTCAGAACGTGTACTCTGTAGCTTAGTTATGACCATGGAAATATACAAGAACTCTATTTCTTGACATGAGTGTGATTGTACCGGTTTTCCTGTCACAGTAATTTGGTCAGCTGTACATGTGTTTTACACACTTCTCCATAAGTGTATTATATTTCAAAAATTTAAAAAGTAAAGAAAAAAATGAATGTACCAGAATTGATTCCCTAAATGCAGAGTGCCTGATAGTGGAATCTGGGAGGCAGCTGGAAAGATCATGGACTTCTTCTTTTTTGGAGTTTCCCTGCTAAGGACCAGGATGGTGACCATCTGCAGTGTTTGTGTGGTTACGGAGCATGCCTGTCTTCGAATCCCAGATCTGCCACTGAGATGCTATCTGACCTTGAACAAGTTATTTAATCTGTGCAATTCTGTTTCCTCTTTCGAAAAATGAAGGCGTTATTATGAGGATTAAATGAGATGAGGAAGGAAAAGCTTTAGCACCTTGCTACTCAAAATGTGTTGGGGGAGCAGCAGCATGGGCGTCACTGGAGATGGTCAGAAACGCAGAATCTTGGGCCCCACCCTATAACGGCTGAATACAAATCTGCATTTTAACAAGGTTCTCAGGTGATTCTCTGCACATAGCTTAGTACATAATAGGCACATAGGCATTCTATCAGTGTGGTACTGTTGTTACAAGCCTCTTTAGATTCTTAACTATCTCAGCCTTCACAAATCATGAGGTTAGGGTTTAAATCCTCATTTTAATAAATAAAGGTGGAGAGAAGGTCATAGAGGTGATGTGAAGGTCATATAGCTAGTGAATGGAGTTGCTGAGATTCAAAGATATTTTACTCCAAATTTCACTCTCTTTTCAATATATTTTTGTGTCTAAAAGGAAGGAAAAAAATGTATGCATCATTTTATCCTTAGCATCAATGTATTCCCCCACGCCAAATAAATGTGGAGAAAATATTGAATTAATCTTACTATGTGGTGATTGCATTTCAAAGGGTCAGAGAGGGAATTCTGAGCCTCTCCTAACGTGTCCATTCGGGCTCTGTGCTCAGTAGCTCAGTTTAGAGTGTATAGCCCAGTCTGAGGTTTAGTTTGTGGTCGAAGTCAGAGGTTCTAGATCAAGTTCCTTTGACTTCCAGTTCCAGATCCAAAATCTACAGAACACACGCTCAAGAGATAGAAGGTGTTCCAGGAGCACCTTGGAGAGCACCCTCCCCAGCCTGGGACTTCTTAGGGCAGAGTTCAAGAATCCCTGGAAGGAGTAGGTCCTGGAGAGCTGGGCCTGAAGCAATTCTTGATTCTCTTGCTCATAGTGAGCAAAGCTAGGATGATATCACCACATCCACGGGCCATCAAACACCGTGTGACAATGGAAGCTGCGAGAAAATTTGAGAGGAGAGAGGTAAGCAAGGGCAAAGGGGGACAGGTAAGGGACAGGTTTTATAGGGAAATAAATTTTATTATAGGGTGCTTGAGGAGTTGGTCTTGGAATAAGAGCTCACCAACCCGAGCAGATGAAATTTATCTCCACTCCTCCCTGAACTACCCACCAACTCTATTTTCTCCTTCCTCTCTCCAGATTCTGGGCTGGTCCTAGACCGTATGTATTGCCATACCTGATTGATTTTTTTCCCTCCATCCTGGCCAAAGTGAAGAAAAGCTTTTGCTCTTAGCTATAGAAGCAGTGGAGTGAACTTTGCAAGTTATCTAGATCTTTCTCCTTGCTTAAAACAGCAATAAAATTAGGGTAGAATGAGTGAGTGACTTATTAGGATCACGCATATTCTTAGTGACAGAATGGAGACCAGAAATTGAGAAGATCCCCCCACCAGTGTTTGTAGATAAAATGGAAGAACTTCTAGAAAAACATCAATTACCAAAACTGACAACAGAAGAAATGAAAAATACACATAATTCTTTATTTTAAATTGTTTTTAAAATTGAATCCATAATTAAAACTTTGGCGGTCCAGATATCATCACTGATTAATTCTACCAAATATATAAGGAAGAAGTAACTCAATCTTTCAGAAATTGTTCTAGAAAATAGAAAAAGAGAGAATATTCCCCAATTTATTTCATTGCCCAGCATAACCTTGACATCAAAACCAAATAAGGATATTATAAGAATGACACATTAAAAGTTAATCTCATTCTGAAACAAGAGTTCTACACAAAATATTAGCAAATAAAATTGAGCAATATATTTTCCAGTTTTATTGAGATATAATTGACATATGGCACTGCGTAAGTTTAAGGCATACAGCATAATGACTTGACTTGCAATATTATGAAATGATTACCACAATAAGGTTAGTTAACATCCATCATCTCATATAGATTTAAAAAAAGCAATATTTTTAAAAGATATCATAACCAAGATGGGTTTAGTTCAGGAATGTAGTGTTTGTTTAACTCTTAAAAAAATTAACCAGTGGGGCCGGCCCCATGGCTTAGCGGTTAAGTGCACATGCTCCGCTGCTGGCGGCCCGGGTTCGGATCCCGGGTGTGCACCGACGCACCGCTTCTCTGGCCATGCTGAGGCCGCGTCCCACATGCAGCAACTAGAAGGATGTGCAACTATGACATACAACTATCTACTGGGGCTTTGGGGATAAAAAGGAGGAGGATTGGCAGTGGATGTTAGCTCAGAGCCGGTCTTCCTCAGCAAAAAGAGGAGGATTGGCATGGATGTTAGCTCAGGGCTGATCTTCCTCACAAAAAAAAAAAAAAAATTAACCAGTGAAGTGAACTATATTAGCAAGATAAAGGTCATATCAATAATATAGAAAATGCCTTTGTTAAAATTCAAAATACACTCACAATTTTGAAAATCCATGATTGCTAGAAATCCTTAACAAATTAGGAATAGAAGGAAATTTCCTAAATAGGATTGATAATGGGCATCTATAGGAAACCTACAAAAAGTATACTAATGTCTCATATTAGGTGCAAATTTTAATAGAATACAAGTCTTCCAAAGTTTCCAAAAGTTGTAAGGAACCACATAACCTTTAGTAGTAAAGAGCACTGATTGTGAACAGTGTCTAAGTGATTGACATTTGGCTTCATCACTTTAGCAGATGAACTAAAATTTACCCATTTAACAATCAAGCCCAGGATTGTTAGTGGCCTTGATGAGCACACTGTTACCAATGCTGTAGAATATTCTGAATGATTTTGTAACTTTGGCAGTTATCTTAACATTCACTATAACCAAAATTTAAAATCTTTTAATTACTACACCAGTCTCATCCAAATATTTATTAAATGGTAGTGCTCTTAGGGGGCTTAAAAATTCATGAAGACCAATTGCTTTGAAGTGGAAATTAGATGTTATAATGTGCTACAAAGACGCTTAAACAAACACGATAATGTACTGTGCAGTTAATTGAGTGGAGAGCACTAATACAACATCAGAGCTAATGCTGAGAAAATAAAAAGGCAACATTAGAGCAGATACATTCCACAGTGGCCGTAAATTTCTGCTCCTTGAGAATGCGTTCTTCCTATTCTGAGTCTATTCCTGTGGGGATATCAGTATTAAGTGATGCAGGTTCTGAATTCTTCCAGGTCTTTATAAACAAAATCTTTGCACAGACTGCTCTATTGTTATGTATGAGAGTAAAGTAATTTTTAATTTTTTTGGTTCAATTTTGTTCCTGTATTTGGTTTTTATACCCGTAGAAGACACATATGATTTTTTACAAAAAATACATCAATGTCTTATATTCTTGTGTACAGAGCATTTTATTTAAAAATATATTGTAAACTCCCCCCATGTCAATTAATATATCTCTGCATTATCATTTTTAATGGTTATCTAACACCCCACCTTATGGGTTCCTACAAGCTTTCTTTTCTTTTTTTACATTTAGATTTTTGACAATGTGGTACTGTTAACATAAACTGTAAGAAATGTACTTACACATGTATCTTTGGGCAATTATTTCCTCATGTCATATTTCTACTAACAGAATTGCTACATTAAAGTGTGTGCTCCTTTTAAATCTTGGTACAGAGTGGCCTTCAAATTGTTTTATAAATTATATTCCAAGTGGAAATTTATGAAAATGAACATTTCCCCAAACTTATGCCACTCTGGATATCATTTTTCTTTATAATCTTTCCCAACTGTAAGAGCCAAAAATGTATTTAAACATTTGCATTTTTTATTTGTGGTTTATGGGCTGCTTTCACATATTTATTCTTCATTTGCATTTTCCCTTTTATTACTTTCCTTTTCATATCCATAGATCATTTTTATGGTAGTGTGATCTTCTTATAAATGCGTAAGAGATAATTAAATGAAGTCAATAAACCATTTCTTTCATATACTTAACAAATATCTTTTCCAAGTGTGTTTTTACTTGAAAGGAAGGTTTTAAATTTTTCTAGAGTAAAATTCGGCAGTCATTTCTTTTATGATTTGACAGTTTGCCCTGCCTACCCAGAGATTAAATGAGAAAATTCTTTTATATTTTCTCTAGGTACTTGGTGGCTTAAAATGTTAAATCAAGAGTCTATATGAAATTTGTGTTTTATAACGTGTATGTACAGGAGACATAATCTTTCCCTCTCCTCCTGCTGCCTCTGGGTTCCTGACATGATTTCTGGACCACTTCTTTTCTCCCCTACCCTCATGGTGTCCTACTTGGAAATCCCACCTTCATCATATTCTAAATTCTTAGGAACTCTCTGGTTTGTACCTGTTCTTCTAAGGAGCCAGAGGCAATCTTTTGAATATTACATTAATATTATACATATTCATGCCTGATAGGAAATACTTTGATTTTTTTTAAAGTCCTGGCTGTTTTCCTAGGGATTTTTGTTCTCCCAGATGAAATTTAGATGTGCTCTGTTAAGTAAAATAAAATAAAACAAAAAATAAAGAAAGACACCACATCACTCAACTTATTGAGATTTTGATTGGAATTTTGTTAAAGAATGCTGAGTCTTCCTATCTAGGAAAACAATACGTGTCTCCATTCACATCTTTAATGTCACACAGTAGAGTGTAATAGTTTCTTTTGTGTAAGTTCTGCCCAATTCTTGTTAACCTAGTGCTAGATACTGAATGCTACTGTGAATGGAACTTATTTCCTGTTACTATCATTGGCATAAGAGAAACAATTGATATCAAGTACATTGACCTACACATCATCTTAATCAAGGGATCAAAGTTAATATTACCAAAAATGGGACAAACTGACATCATGTGATCTGGTGTGATTTACTGAGAAGAACATAATATCCCTTATGTAGGATTCCTGCCAAGAAATGTGTAACCTGAATCTAATTGTGAGGAAACAATCAGACAAACCCAAACGAAGGAAAATTCTTCAAAACAACTAGTCTGCTCTCTTCAAAATTACCAATGTAATAAAAGACAGAGAAAGGCTGAGGAACTAGATTAAAGGAGTCTAAATGATATGACAACTGTGTGTAATGGATGACTCTGAATTGGATCCTGGATCAGAAAAAAAAATGTTATAAAGGATATTATTGGGACAAAGGGTGAAATTTGAATATGGTCTAAATATTTGAAAATAATATATCAGTGTTCAGTTTCTTGAATTTGAATTGTATGGCGGCTATGTAAAAAAATGCCTCTGTTCTTAGGAAATATATGCTAGTTTTACGGGTGACAGTTCATGTTTGCAACTTATTCTCAAATGGTGAGGAGGATGAGGAGAGAGAGAGAGAAATTGAGACAACGCAAGTGTGGCAAGATATTAACAATTGGTGAATCTAAGTAAACAGTTTACAGATATTCATTCAGAATGAACCATTCCTGCAATTTTTCTGTGTTTGAAAATTTTCAAAAAAAATGGTAAAAAGAGTAAGAAAAGTATTAACCACATGTTTAATGAAAAGATCAAAATAACTCATCGAACTATTGGGGTCCTATCTTAATAAAAGCATCACCTAACATGGTTGTCTCTGGGAGGGGAGATTATCAGCGCTCTCCTTTGATCAAATCTTTCTTTGATTTATGTGCATCTGCCGTTTTATCTACAGTTTTAGTGTATTACTTTTGAAATCCAGTTTTGGTGAAGATGGTTTGCATTCCTGGGAGAAAACTTGCTGGTGATGGGTATTAATCTTTTACTATATTGCTGGACTTTATTTTCTAGTACTTTACTTAAATTTTTATGTTTTCATGTGCGCAGATGACATACACCTTTCCTTCTCAAGGTAGCTTTCAGTCTAAAGGGACACTGGTTGTAGGTGGAGATCCCTAATCCTGGGGGTTATGGAGGAACCAGGGCTCCAAACAAAAGTAGAGACGATTTTGACAAATAATTCACCAAACAAGGTGGGAACTCTTGGGACATCCCCTAAGGAAAGGGGCGTGGAGACTTATGGGAAACGGAGTCCCGAATTTGATGATTACCGGGAGGAGAGCCTAGGGAATTGGTCCCTCTCAGCGCTTTCTGCGCATGTGCAGTTCTTTCTCGTTGTTCGCCCGCTCCCTTGTCTCCAGCTTCGCGGGGCAGGTAATCGTGGAGCCTCTGGGTCTACGCGTCGCTCACTGACCGGGTCCTGCACGAAGAATGTGCGCTACAGGTGAGAACCTAGTTTGGAGGGTTGCTTTGCCGGGCTTGGGGTAGGTTTGTGCCCACACGTGGTGGAAGCAAAAACTTGAGCGAATCCCACGCGGGCTGAGAGCTGATAGCGCTTGCTCCTGAGTCTGCTCTGCGTTTGGCCCTAGAAAAAGACAAGGGTCAGGGCAGCTCGGCTGCTGACCTGCGGGTTCCACGAAGAGGATAAGGGCGTGGGTTTCTTGGTCAGAATAAAATGCGCTGAGAAAAAGCATCCAAATGTCAAAGAGCTGTTTCCAGAAGCTCCTCGAATTTGCCTGTGCCCTGGCCAATCATTCATTAGCGAGTCAAATCCAGGGCACCAGCAGGGACGGAAATGAATTCTTATAACATTTATTATATGCCTGCAGGCTCAGGGCAGGGGATGGATCTGAAGTACAGCAGGCTGATTTAAGAGCTGGAGTTTGAACTAAGATGAGTTCCAGTTCTAGCTCTGACACTCATCAAAATGATGAGCCTCTAAGACTCAGTTTCCCCATCTGGAAAATGAAGTTATTCCTAAAACCCATGTCAACGTTGTTCTGAGGATTGAATAAGATAGCACCTGTAAAGCACTCAGCACAGGTCCTGGCCTTCACCAAGCACCTGGGAAATGTTAATTGCCTGTATCACTGTTCTTCTCATTAAATATATTATCCGTTCTCAAAGACCCCCTGTAAAGTCGGTATTAACAATCCCATTTTAACCGAGAGGAAAACCAAGCCCTGGAGGTGAAGTCTCACAGACAGAAAGTGAAGGAGCTGGGATGCAAACCTCAGACAGTTTTATTTCCAAATCCCGTGCTGGGTTTTATCCAGCAGCACATCCTTCAGAGCGTTTAGCTGAGTGGCACGTCCCTAGAGCCACAAGGAAGAACCTGGAGTGTACAGGACTGAGTCTTCTCTAGAAGCTCTTGGAGGTTTCTTGGTATCTGTTCAGAACCCTCAGGTTACTACATAATTGAGGCTTCTAGATTCTTCCTTCGTTGTCCATTTGTCCTGTGCTCTCAGCAGTTTACAGACTCCCAAGTCAGATTTTCTGGCAGTGGTTCTCAAACAAGCATGCATTAGAATCGCCTGGAAGGCTTGTTAAAACCCAGCAGCTGGCTGGGCCCCACCCGCAGAATTTCTTCTTCAGTAGGTCAGGGAGGGGCCCAAGAATTTGCATTTCTATCAAATTCCTAGGTGATGCTGCCAGTCTGGGGACCACACTGTGAGAACTACTGATGTAGGGGATGGTGAATTCCAAGAGTCAGTTGGGATCTGGACTGAAGATTCCAGTTATTTGAATTGACTCTCTCCAGCCATGTCCAGATTTCCCTGGATCACACAGCCCTTGTGAGCAAAGAAGGCGGGGACACCAGGAGAAGGACTCCCACCTGGGAGATCCCCACCCTACCCAGCCCACCCTACCCAGGGACCGCTCACCAAGCTTCAGGCCAGAGATCCCAGAAACAAGCAGGTACTGGATTTGCTTGCTCAGAAGCAATTCCTAATGCTTCTGCCCTCAGTAAATCACCACACCCAAGGCTGTGAAGAACCATCAGTCAGTGAAGGTGTGGGCCGACGTTCAACAGAGAGAGGTGAGCTGGGCTGAGGGCGGCAGGCAAGAGGCAGGCTTCATGTGAAGAGGAAATCCTGTGGACAGTTGATGAGGACGTGGTCTGGAAGGAGGGCCCTAGAGACACTATCTCCTCCTGAAGCTCCTCCCCAAGCCCTTAATTCTCCAGCCCCTCTTCCTGGATTCCATCCAGCACTGAAACCACGCACATCACTACATCTGGAATTTAGGGATACCCTACCCACCCCCATTCCTGCCTTTATAGCAGTGCAGGAAGGGTTTTCAGGGGTTATACGATCCTGCCTCATTTTAAACGTGAACAGGGGCGCCGGCCCCGTGGCTTAGCGGTTAAGTGCACGCGCACTCTGCTACTGGCGGCCGGCTTCGGATCCTGGGCGCGCACCAACGCACCGCTTCTCCGGCCATGCTGAGACCGCGTCCCACATACAGCAACTAGAAGGATGTGCAGCTATGACATACAACTATCTACTGGGGCTTTGGGGAGAAAAAGGGAAAAAAAGGAGGAGGATTGGCAATAGATGTTAGCTCAAGGCCGGTCTTCCTCAGCAAAAAGAGGAGGATTGGCATGGATGTTAGCTCAGGGCTGATCTTCCTCACACACACGCAAAAAAAAGTGAACAATATTGGGCCTGAGGGAGTATTAGTATAGGGTTAAGTAGAGGGTTTCTGGAGCCAGATGGCCAGTGTTCAAAGCCCAGCTCTACCACATAACCTTAACTTTCTTCCCTTCAATTTCCTCATCTATAAAATGGGAGTAATAATAGTACCTACATCTTGCTTTATTTTAAGGAATAAATCAGATAATATATGTAAAGGACTTAGAACAATGCCTGTTAGACATGGTAAGCACTATACAGATATTGTCAGTATTGTTAATATTATCCCTCGATTATCACAATCTAGGTTTACATTATTCGTTAGCGGCAGAACCAGAAGGAGCATCAAGGCCCCTGACTCCCGAGCTGCTGTTCTGTCCACCAGGTCCCAGTTAAGTCAAAACAAGTTTCTTAATAAACAATCCTTTGGACACACTGAAACCAAAGGAACATTAAGTCCCTTTTTAACAAAATAGACCCCCTAAAGCACACCTATCCCTGTTGTCAGAGGTTCCTATTAATTCTTTTAATTTCAAGGAGTTAAGAATATAATTAGAAAAGTAAACGAGCAGATCTCTATCAGGTTTTTGTTCTCGTTGCATCATTTTTTACACTTTTTTGAATGGAAATATTCAAAACATACAGAAGTAAAGAAAATAATATAATGACTCCCGTATACTTGACACAGCTTCAGCAGTTATCAACATATGGACCGTTTTGTTTCATCTGTGCACCCCCCCCCACGTACACACACACGTACACTTTCCCTCGTCCACCTTCTTCTACTGGATTATTTTAAAGTAAATCTCAGACGTCAAAAACTTCAGAATGTAACCTGTTTAACAATGGACTGAAGGCACGGCATGTCATCCGTGCTGTGGTGTGATTTATTTAACCAGGTCTTCCTCAGTTGGACTTTGTCTTGTTTTTTTTGTTTTTTTTGTTTTGTGAGGAGGACCAGCCCTGAGCTAACATCTGCCAATCCTCCTCTTTTTTGCTGAGGAAGACTGGCCCTGGGCCAATATCCGTGCCCATCTTCCTCTACTTATATGGGATGCCGCCACAGCATGGCCTAACAAGTGGTGCGTCAGTGCGCGCCCAGGATCAGAACTAGTGAACCCCAGGCCACCGCAGCGGAGCGTGCGCTCTTAACCGCTTGCGCCACCAGGCTGGCCCCGGACTTTGTCTTGTTTTGTATTTGTCTGCTCTTAAATCAAAGAAGGCTATAAATTATAAGAAACAAATAAGAAAAAAATATTTACTCTCCCCAGTGAAAAGCCTGCTTCTCTTAGCTCCTCATGACTATACCAGGGTTACAAGAGTCCCCTCAGCAGACCTGCCCCTCCTGAAGGGTCAGAGGCATTCTCCCCCGTGTGGCTGTTTGTCAGCTAATATGTGTGGATTTTTAGCCAAGCACTACAAGGACCTTCAAGGCAGGTCACATTTCTTATGGTTTCTTTGCTCCTTCCCTTTCCTCCAGCTCTGTCTTCACAGATCTCTAAACTTTTCCAGGAGCAGGAGAAAATGAACACATCCCAGGTGAGCTGTTTACTTATTACTCAGTTTTATCAGTGAAATCTAAGAGTTATCTTGCATTTTTAGGAACCATGGTTTCTTGTCGATTGTTTTTCTTCATTTTTCTCATTTCCTGACATTTTTCCTGCATTATCATTTTACTTTCCTTTTCTCCTCTTCCAGTGGTTTTGAATGTCTACATTTTCTTTATTCTATTATTGATTACCTTTGATGTGTTTAACACATATGTAAACATATTTTTCTATCAACATCAGGAATTGTTTTCATCTATAGCGTCATCTAAATAAGATACACTCCTCCCTTATCTCAGGTATTGTGGAAATCCTCTAAGTCTTTTTCTTTGTTCATTTTCTCTTTACACAATAAATATTATTTTGGGAATTCTTTGTTAACAATCGTATCACACCTTCTAGCTACTTGAACAATAATTGTTTCGATTTTAATATACATTTCCTGGTGATTTTTGCTGTCCCAAGTTTTAAGATAAAGTGACAAAATTATAATAGTCAGTTATAATATTACCTATAATTTAGGGCTGCTTATTATGTTCCAGTCACTGTTAAATTCTTTACCTGGATTAGCTCATATAATTCTAACAACAACATTATGAAGTAGATACTTTATTATCCCTTTTTACTAAAAATATAAGTAACAGATTTAAGTAACTTCTCAAGAGCTTGTAGCCAGAAGAGTTCTAAGGATTCATCATTAGAAATTTGGCCAGATGGAGACCTGGAGTCCCAGTCCACTGCAAGCTTTCCACCCATTGTTGGGAGTAAGTTATCATCTGCTATGTTCCAACCTGCCCAGGAACTTAGAATGGGAGGTCTCGCAGGCATAGGGTTGCCAGATAAGACACAGGGCATATAAAACAAAGCACATCTTGCATGGGACATACTTATACTAGAAATTTACTAGTTGTTTATCTGAAGTTCAGATTTAACTGGGTGCCCCGTATTTTTAGTTAGTAAATCTGGGAACCCTATTTAGGGAGAAAGAGGGTGTGAGATGACTATTAGCTCTGGCAGTCCTGGCTCATCCAGAGGATCAGAGATTCTCTGTCCTCAGTGGCTGATGTTGTCACCTCGTTCCAGATGGTACTATTGCTGAGCTGGCGTGGCCTGTTTCAGCTTTGCGGTCAATCACCGTAGCAGCTCCTCTTCCCAAGTCTCAGGCATTCTCAGACTTAGTACCCACAATATGTAGCTTTGTTAAAAAACGTAAAAATTTGCCTATATTCCCTTTGTAAATAACTTAAAAAAAAAGCATTTCCTGCGATATTAGCCCATGCATTCTTCCCTGTCACACTCTCTCAAGCACCCACTGACAGCCCCCTCTGGCTTTACCAGGAACTAGGTCTCACAGCTCTCTTCCATCTGTCCCCCATATGTTGTATGATTTCCATATGTTGTATGTTCTTTCTCAGATTCTGCTGAGTGTGGATAGAGGCCTCTGGAGTATTTTCCAGAATGACTGTGTGGTTATATGCCTTCTGAGTCTGGGTATCTGAACGTGCCTTTATTCTGCCTCATTACATGAATGATTGACTGGCTGTAGGACTTTGGTTTGAAATCCTTTTCCTTCAAAATATTCTAGAAAAAATCTAGGCTGTTATCTCTTAGCATTTGGAGAGACTGAGGAGAAGTGGTGTGGCAGTTTGAATCTCACTCCTTTGTAGGTGACCTGTTTGATTTTTCCTTCTTGCAAGTTTTTCTTTATCCTGGGGTTTCAGACATTCCACTAGGCCGTGTCTGGTTATTTGTTCTATTTCCAGTCTGCCTGCTTGGTAATTGGTTGGGTCCTGTTGAGATGAAGACTCCGGATGTGTTCAGGGACGTTTCCAGTTATCTCTGTGACTGTTGCCTTCCCTCCGTCCTCCTGTGCTTGCCGCCTAGAAATCCCGGTAGACTGTCGGTGCCTCTCCTCGGGCGGCTCTCTCTGTTTCTTTACTTTGCTTTCATCATTTTCCATTTTTCTGTGCTTTTGTTCTGTGCATTCAGAGCTTGCTCATTTTTGTCATCCATGTCATTTTGTTTTCAAGCCTTCTCTTGAGAGTTTTGTTTTTCTGTTGTCCTAAGTCAGCAACAAAATATTTAAGATCTGTGTACTTTTTCTTTTTCATAGCCAACTTTTCTCATTTTATGGAAGTAAGGCTCTCTTTTATCCATTTGGGGACACCAATTTGAATACTTAAAAATTATTCTCTTCAATATCTTAGTGATGTTTGTTTTCATAGTCTTCAATCTATTCATCTTGGTGCTTATCTTTTAGACTGTTAGTTTTTATTTGCGTTCAAGTTGTTTAGCCGTCTTCAAGTCTGTTCTTCTTGATGCTTATTTTTTGGATTGTTGCTTTTCCTCCAGCATGTGGGCCGTTTTTTGTTTTCAGTGTGAGTAGAAAGGTCAAGACCTTACTAGATTAATATAGACAGCTGATGCGTGTTTACTTGGCAGCCCAGAGGTCTGTTTCCTTGGCAGGATTTCCTTTGAATGAAAGGACTGATTTGGGGGCTTTTAAGTGAATTATGGGGGGATGTGTACAGACAGGCTTCTCTTTGTGCTGTACCGGGGGGCAAAGCTTGAGGGGACCCCTTTCCCCCCTGCCAAACGAGGCAGTGCCTTACCTGACAGCAAAGCGTGTTAGTCTGTTTCCCCAGAGCTGCCTTAAAACAAAAGCTGTGACCGTATCAGGGGACTAAGCAAGGTGCTCTGCTTCTCTCTTTGGTTGCAAAGTTCACGCAGACTCCTGGTGGCAGTTCCCTGCTTTTTACAGGGCACGTTCTCCTGAGCGTTCACCCTCAGCCACCTGCTGTGGGGTGAGGAACCGCCACAGGAGTGTCTCCCTGTTCTGCAGCCCAGAGCTCTCTTCCACGGCCAGCTGCGGCTGCTTCTGAGCTGGGGGGTCTCACCGGGCTCTGAACAGAACCTGAGACTTCTGCACATTCTGTGTTTGTCTTAAGGGGAGAGCACAGCGCCTCTGGTATCTGCCTCCTACTCTGTATCTTCCAGAAACTAGTCAAAATTTCTCACTTGCTGACGGTCTCCTTCCCAATATTCCTCTACACTGAGAAACATGCTGGTGTTTAGCTGTCTCTCCGTGCTATAGTTTTGGAGGTAGAGGAGATTAATGTGTGTGTCCAGCCCATTGTGTCGAGTTAGGAGCATCTCTTATTTTAGAAATTGTCATCACCAATGGCTTCTGAGACACTCTTCATTCATTTGACAGTTGCTTATTGAGCACCACTGTGGACCAGGACTGTTCTAAATGCTGCAGATACAACTGCTAACTCCTGGTTCTGGTTCCTTATTGGTCTCCAGGACCTACTCTTCTTCCTCTGCTGTCCCTCAGGGCCTGTGTCCTCAGGCTCCATGTTCTTTGGGAGGAAGGTCCCTATTCTGATGGCTTCAGCTACCACTGAGATACTCCTGACTTCCAAAGATGTATCCTAATCCTGGACCTCTCTCCCAAGCTCCAAGACTTATAGCCAACCGTCACCTGGACATCTCCACCTGTATGTGTCACAGACACTTTAAGTATAATACGTCCAAAATTTCCCTCTCCTTCTGCCCAACCTATTCTTTCTCCTGTTTTGTCAATCTCAGTGTGTGCCACCAGCATTGACGCGGTTGCTCTTACAGATGACCTGGGAGTAGTGCTCCATTTCCCCTCATTCCATAACCAATTACTGAATAATTCCATTTAGGATCAGCTCCCATTTCTAAATCTCCATTGCTACTACATTAAAATAGGCGGTCATCTCTCATAATAGTCTATTACCTTCCTCTCTGACTTCTCTTTAAAATAGGCTTTCTCAACCTCAACACTATCAATATTTTGGGCCAGATAATTCTTTGTTGTAGAGGCTGTCCTGTGCATTGTAGGATGGTTAGCAGCGTCTCTGAACTCCACTGGATAACAGATGCAACCTTGCCTCAGTTGTGACAACCAAAAATGTCTCCAGATGTTGCCAAACGCCCCCTGGCAGGCAAAATCACGTCTGATGAGAAGCACAGCTTTGAACACTCTCTACTCTGCTTCTAGAGCATTACTTTTGGAATATAAATCTGATCATTCACTTATTTATATGTTCTCATTGTCCATGGAAGTAATCTCCAAAGTAGGGGTGTCCACCCCCAGAGAACTGCGCAGTCAAGGAGTGTATGGTCTGTAAAGAAAGCATTAGAATGCTGTTTTATGTTTCTTTTGTATCTAAAAAAATTAAGAAAGTTAAGCTTTACTTTTGGTGTGTGGCTGAAGAGTTGTATACATATAAAATTTATAAATAAATACATTGAGGGATGCTCAGGAACTCTCAGCCTTATTTGATCACACTGTCCTACTCGGAGTTTCCTTAACTTAATATGTGTTTTTAGTGTTTCTATGCCTTTGCTTATAGTGTCACCCTCTGTTCACACAAAACTCACTGTTGGTGTGCAATCAAGTCTTTATCTCCTCAATGAGACATAACCTGAGAAAACAAAGAGATTTAGCCCTCCTCTCCCTTTGTGGCCTCACTCTACCTTGTACACACATTTTTTCATGGCTCCCATAGTTCATTAGTGCATGTATATGTTTATGTAGAAAGTCTCCTCATCAATCTGTAAACTCCTTAAAAACAGGACCAGTGTCTTATTCACCTTAGTGTCTTCTACAATTAAAACAGTTCTAGGCATGGAGAGGAACTCAAATTGTTTTATAAATTAATAGGTAACTAGAGAGGCAGAGTATTTCTATTAGGATTTCTGTTTCTCGCATGAAGGAAGGCACGCAGTAGACACTGTTTGTAACGTTTTCTGGTAAACACTTAACAGTGAACATGGTACGAATTGGTTCCCATACACATTTCCCATGCTGTCTGGTCTTGAGCACTTCAGATTAAGCAGGACTGGGCTATTACAGGGATCAGTGTTGTTTGAGGATGTCTCTGTGGACTTCACCCAGAAGGAGCGGCAGCTGCTGGACCTCGCTCGGAGGCTCCTGTACAGAGACGTGGTGCTGGAGAACTACAGGCACCTGGCGTCCCTGGGTAAGCAAGCTTCCCAGGCAACTCCCAACAGCATGCATTTCCTATCTTAGGAACCAGCTCACTGTAGAGTGCAATGAGTTTTAAGCTTAAGATTTGGGATTCAAAGACCTTTGAGGGAACTTGAAAGGATGTTGTATTCTCACCTCCCTGGTGAAAACATCTTCTTTGATGAGGGCCCCATCACTGTACAGCTTCTAAAACTTCTCCCCTCTGATTCTTCAAAGGGCTTGAACCCTAAGCAATGTTGCCAAGTCCCATGTCATTTCCCATAACAGGGCACTGTGTTATCAAACCTGAGCAGATATTCAAGTTGGAGTAAGAAGAACCATGGGTACTGAAGAGAGAACTCCCACATCGGAGCCACCCAGGTGAGTTATGAGGTCAGATGGAAGGCAGCTGGTGGAAACTGGCTCTCAAGTGGACAGTTCAGGGGTTGGTACCTTTGAAGTGTGTTTTAGAAATCTCTTTCAGAGGCTCCAGACTTTTAGAAGTGACTAAATATAGATAACCACCATACCTTAGATATCAAACCTCCAAATAGCACTCTCATGTATACATGTTCTTCATTTTCTGTTTGACTTTTATAGAGAGAGATTTGCTTGGTTTTTGCAGAATCCAGTTGCTGCCTACCTCCTCCTAGACCTCTATTTCTCTGTTTTTCTCTCTATTCAATAATGGCCATTGTTCACCTTCCCTCCTGTGCCATACACTCTGTAAATATGCATTTATTGATGCATTCTTTTATTCAACAAATATTTATTAAGCACCTGCCATGCACCAGTCATGTTCTCAGCACAGGGGTTATGGAAGTAAAGTCTCTACTTCTGTAAATAGATCCAATTAGCAAATAAATATGTAGCATGTCTGGCAGTAATCAGCACTATGGAAAATAAAAGTCAGATGAAGGGGACAGAGACTGACCGGAGTGCTGTCTTTGGAAGGGAAGTCAGGGAAGGCCTCTTTGAGGAGGTGAACATTTAAACAGGAACAGTGGAATGGAGTTTTGGTTGAAGGGATGGAGTGAGCCAAGGGTTATCTGAGAGATTTCCAGATGGAGGGAACAGCAGGTGCCAAGCCTCTGAGATGGGAGTGTGCTTGGTGTAATCAGGGGAGAGCAGAGAGGTCAGTGGGACCAGAGGGGTTCAGTGAGGAGACAGTGGCCGATGATGTCAGAGAGTCAGCTGGGGGCAAAGCTTCATAGGCCTGGGAAGACTGAATCCTACTCTGAGTGAGATAATAGGGAAGAGAAGAGGTCAAGGACTACGCCCTTAAGCACTGCGTTTGGAGGTCAGGAAGACACGGGACTCTAGCAAGAGAGAATGAGGAGGAGCACCCAGTATGGTGGAGGGAGACCCAGGAGACGGGGGTCCCAGAAGCCACGTGAACAAAGTGTTCTTAGAGGGAAGGAGTGAATTCCAATATGCAGATGAAATGTAAAGTCAGCATCGCCCCTTCTTTTCCTGCAAATTATCCAAAGGCCACGAGGAAAATAAAAGAGAAAATGTCAGCTCCACTTTTATTGCAGGTTGGAGGCAGCTGAAATCCCAAACTTAAAAAAAAAGTGGAAATACTGCCAAAAGCAATGAAAATCAGGCTTGGTCATGGAAGCACAAGTAGAGAGACAGCACCATACAAACCAGTGCTGTGGAAGTAAGTGTTGGAACATATTGTACAGTGTTTACTTGCACATTTTACCACAAATGGAACTTAAAGTGCTGAGTTTTTTTTTAATTTTTTTATTGATGTTTTAATAGTTTATAACATTGTGAAATTTTGGGTTGTACATTTTTGTTTGTCAATCACCATATATATGACTCCCTTCACCCCTTGTGCCCACCCCCCACCCCCCTTGCCCCTGGTAACCACAATACAGTTTTCTCTGTCCATGTGTTGGTTTATATTCCACATATGAGTGAGATCATACAGTGTTTGTCTTTCTCTTTCTGGCTTGTTTCACTTAACATAATACCCTCCAGGCCCATCCATGTTGTTGCAAATGGGACAATTTTGTCTTTTTTTATGGCTGAGTAGTATTCCATTGTATATATATACCACATCTTCTTAATCCAATCATTAGTCAAGGGACACTTGGGTTGCTTCCACTTCTTGGCTATAGTGAATAATGCTGCAATGAACAAAGGGGTGCATAAGCCTCTTTGGATTGTTGATTTCAGGTTCATTGGATAGATTCCCAGTAGTGGGATAGCTGGATCATAGGGTATTTCTATTTTTAATTCTTTGAGGAATCTCCATACCGTTTTCCATAGAGGCTCCACCAGTTTGCATTCCCACCAGCTGTGTATGAGGGTTCCTGTTTCTCCACATCCTCTCCAACACTTGTTGTTTTTTGTCTTGGTGATTATAGCCATTCTAATGGGTGTGAGGTGATATCTTAGTGTTGTTTTGATTTGCATTTCCCTGATGATTAGTGATGTTGAACATCTTTTCATGTGCCTATTGGCCATCTGTATATCTTCTTTGGAGAAGTGTCTGTTCATTTCCTCTGCCCATTTTTTGATCGGGTTGTTTGTTTTTTGTTGTTCAGTTGTGTGAGTTCTTTATATATTATGTAGATTAATCCCTTGTCAGATATATGTTTTGCAAATATTCTCTCCCAGCTGGTGGGTTGTCTGTTCATCTTGATCCTGGTTTCGTTTGTCTTGTAGAAGCTCTTTAATCTGATAAAGTCCCACTTGCTTATTTTTTCTTTAGTTTCCCTAGTCTGGGTAGGCATGTCATCTGAAAAGATTCCTTTATGACCAATGTCAAATAGTGTGTTGCCTATATTTTCTTCTATGAGTTTTATAGTTTCAGGTCTCACCTTCAGGTCTTGGATCCATTTTGAGTTAATTTTTGTGAATGGCGATAGCAGATGGTCCACTCTCATTCTTTTGCATGTGGCTGTCCAGTTTTCCCAACACCATTTATTGAAGAGACTTTCCTTTCTCCATTGTATATTCTTAGCTCTTTTGTCAAAAATTAGCTGTCCGTATATGTGTGGTTTTATTTCTGGGCTTTCAATTCTGTTCCATTGATCTGTGTGTCCGTTTTTGTACCAGTACCATGCAGTTTTGATTATTATAGCTTTGTAGTATGTTTTGAAGTCAGGGATTGTGATGCCTCCAGCTTTGTTCTTTTTTCGTAGGATTGCTTTAGCTATTCAGGGTCTTTTGTTGCCCCATATGAATTTTAGTATTCTTTTTTCTATTTCTGTGAAGAATGTCATTGGGATTCTGATTGGGATTGCATTGAAACTGTAGGTTGCTTTGGGTAACATAGACATTTTAACTGTGTTTATTCTTCCAATCCATGTGCATGGGATGTCTTTCCATTTTTTTATGTCATCATTGACTTCTTTCAATAATGTCTTATAGTTTTCATTATATAGGTCTTTCACCTCCTTGGTAAGATTTATTCCTAGATATTTTATTCTTTTTGATGCTATTATAAATGGTATTATCTTTTTGAGCTCTCTTTCTGGTAGTTTGTTATTAGCATACAGAAATGCAACTGATTTTTGTAGATTGATTTTGTACCCTGCAACTTTGCTGTAGTTGTTGATTATTTGTAATAGTTTTCCAATGGATTCTTTAGGGTTTTCTATGTATAAAATCGTGTCATCTGCAAATAGTGAGAGTTTCACTTCTTCGTTGCCTATTTAGATTCCTTTTATTCCTTTTTCTTGCGTGATTGCTCTGGCCAAAACCTCGAGTACTGTGTTGAATAAGAGTGGTGAGAGTGGGCAGCCTTGTCTCGTTCCTGTTCTCACAGGAATGGCTTTCAGCCTTTCCCCGTTGAGTATGATGTTGGCTGTGGCTTTGTCGTAAATAGCCTTTATTATGTTGAGGTACTTTCCTTCTATACCCATTTTGTTGAGAGTTTTTATCATAAATGGATGTTGTATCTTGTCAAATGCCTTCTCTGCGTCTATTGAGATGACCATGTGGTTTTTATTCTTTGTTTTGTTGATGTGGTGTATCACATTGATTGATTTTCGGGTGTTGAACCATCCCTGCATCCCTGGTATAAATCCCACTTGATCATGGTGTATGATCTTTTTAATGTATTGCTGTATTTGGTTTGCCAATATTTTTTTGAGGATTTTTGCATCTATGTTCATCAGCAATATTGGCCTGTAATTTTCCTTCTTTGTATTGTCTTTGTCTGGCTTTGGTATCAGGGTGATGTTGGTATCATAGAATGAGTTAGGAAGTGTTCCATCATCCTCTATTTTTTGGAATAGTTTGAGAAGGATCGGTATTAAATTTTCTTTGAATGTTTGGTAAAATTCACCAGAGAAGCCATCTGGTCCTGGACTTTTATTTTTTGGGAGGTTTTGATTACTATTTCAATCTCTTTACTTGTGATTGGTCTATTCAGATTCTCCATTTCTTCTTGGTTCAGTTTTGGGAGGTTGTGTGAGTCTAAGAATTTATCCATTTCTTCTAGATTGTCCAATTTGTTGGCATATAATTTCTCATAGTATTCTCTTATAATCCTTTGTATTTCCATGGTATCCATTGTAATTTCTCCTCTTTCATTTCTAATTTTATTTATTTGAGCCTTTTCTCTTTTTTTCTTAGTAAGTCTGGCTAAGGGTTTGTCAATTTTGTTCATCTTCTCAAAGAACCAACTCTTTGTTTCATTAATCCTTTCTACTGTTTTTTTAGTCTCAATTTCATTTGTTTCTGCTCTGATTTTTATTATTTCTCTCCTTCTGCTGACTTTGGGCTTTGTTTGTTCTTCTTCTTCTAGTTCTGTTAGGTGTAATTTAAGGTTGCTTATTTGGGCTTTTTCTTGTTTGTTAAGGTGGGCTTGTATCGCTACAAGTTTCCCTCTCAGGACTGCTTTTGCTGTATCCCATATGATTTGGTATGGCATAGTTTCATTTTCGTTTGTTTCCAGATATTTTTTGATTTCTCCTTTAATTTCATCAATGATCCATTGGTTGTTCAGTAGCATATTGTTTAATCTCCACATTTTTGTCACTTTCCCAGTTTTTTTTCTCGTGGTTGATTTCCAGTTTCATAGCATTATGGTCTGAAAAGATGCTTGTTATGATTTCAATCTTCTTGAATTTATTGAGGCTTGCTTTCTTTCCCAACATATGGTCTATCCTTGAGAATGTTCCATGCGTGCTTGAGAAGAATGTGTAGTCAGCTGTTTTTGGATGGAGTGCTCTGTATATGTCTACTAGGTTTATCTCATCCAGCTTTTCATTTAAGTCCACTGTTCCTTTATTGACTTTTTGTCTGGATGATCTATCCATTGGTGTAAGTGGGGTATTAAGATCCCCTACTATTATTGTGTTGTTGTTAATGTCTCGTTTTAGGTTTGTTAATAGTTGCTTTATGTACTTTGGTGCTCCTATGTTGGGTGCATATATATTTATAATTGATATGTCTTCTTGGTGGAGTGTCCCTTTTATAATTATATATTGCCCTTCCTTGTCTCTCTTAACCTGTTTTATCTTGAAGTCTACTTTGTCTGATATGAGTATGGCAACACCTGCTTTCTTTTGTTTGCCATTAGCTTGGAGTATTGTCTTCCATCCTTTCACTCTGAGCCTGTGCTTGTCTTTAGAGCTGAGATGTGTTTCCTGGAGGCAGCATATTGTCGGGTCATGCTTTTTAATCCATCCTGCCACTCTGTATCTTTTGATTGGAGAGTTCAATCCATTTACATTTAGGGTAATTATTGATATATGAGGGCTTAATGTTGCTGTTTTGTCACTTATTTTCCGGTTCTTTTGCATTTCCTTTGTTTCTTGTCCCATTTGTTTCTGACTGCCAATTCAGTTTGGTTGTTCTGTCTTATGACTCTTCTAGTTTTCTCTTTGTTTATCATTTGTGATTTTGTTTTGATTATTTGTTTAGTGGTTACCTTGAGGTTTGTATAAAATCTCTGTGTATGAGATAGTCCATTATCTAATGGCCTCTTATTTCCTTATACTAAGTCACTTCAATCTCTTTCCTCTTCCCCTTCTAAGTCATTCTTGTTATACCTTATTCTATTTTGTGTTGTGGGTGTGTGTTTACAGTCATGAGGTTATATTTATTTTGGGGGATTTCCTTCCTTTCGTCTTTGATTTTAGTATTTAAGTGGTTGCTAACCTATTCCAGTAAAGATCTACTATTTTTCTGATTTTGTCTACCTATTTTTCTCCTTGCTCCAAGCTTTATATTCCCTGTCTCTTCTTTTTTTCAGGCCTGAGGGCCTTCTTGAGAATTTCTTGTAGTGGGGGTCTCATGGCCATGAACTCCCTTAGCTTTTGTTTATCTGGGAAAGTTACTATTTCTCCCTCACATTTGAAGGATATTTCTGCTGGATAGAGTATTCTTGGCTCAAAGTTTTTGTCTTTCAGTATTTTGAATATATCATTCCAGTCTCTCCTAGCCCTAAAGTTTCTGTTGAGAAATCTGCTGAGAGTCTGATGGGAGTTCCTTTGTACGTTATTTTTTGTTTTTGTCTAGCTGCCCTTAATATTGTTTCTTTGTCATTGACGTTAGCCAGCCTTACCACTATACGTCATGGAGTGGGCCGTTGCCTGTTGATGTATTTAGGCGACCTATTGGCTTCACTTACTGGTATTTCCTGCTCCTTCCCCAGATTTGGGAAGTTCTCAGCTATTATTTCCTTGAATAGGCTCTCTGTTCCTCTTTCCCTCTCTTCTCCCTCAGGAATACCTATAATTCTTATGTTACATTTCCTAATAGAGTCAGATATTTCTCGGGGACTTTCTTCATTTCTTTTTAGTCTTAGTTCTCTCTCCTCTTCCATCTGGAGCATATCTGTATTCCTATCCTTTATAATGCTAATTCTTTCCTCCATATTGTCAGCTCTGTTCTTTATATATAAAAGTGAAATTAAAAATTAGTATTGTGACAGGACACAGTCAGTTGGTGGAGTAAATCAGCAGGGAAGAGGGAAAAGTGGGGTTGTCAATCAGGACAGATTACTATTGATTAACTCTGATCGCATCAAATGACAGCACCAACAATCAGAATGCAGAGGTGAACTGGAACCTGTTGTGAGCATGGCTTGTCCTCTCATATATTTTAACATTTTCTTTGGACATCGTTTTTCTGTATCATAGCCATATGGAGAGATGGGGCCTGAGCTGTAGGACTGACCTTTAGACCAAAGGAAATTAGTGATTTCATAAATTTAATTGGGAGTTGGTGTACAGAATGGAAAAGCAGAGGAAGAGATTGGAGCAATGTAGAGTGGAGTAAGGATCCTACTGCAGTAATTAGGGTCTGGGGGAGAGGAAGATAAGGTTCTAGTTTCTGATGTGCCTCCAAACCTAATCTTTGCTCTGATACTTCCCTGATCACCCTTCAATCTTCCTCACCTCCCTACTCAGTGTCCCTTGTCCTCACCCCATTCTTTGACTATCCTCCATCCTTGGGTCAGTTGTTTTCCTGACATCCTTTGTACTAAGTTCACTATTCCTCATGTTTTATTTCAAGCTCTCTATCCATTTTGAGGTTATATTTGTAACAAGCCAAAGCTACTTGTATTAATTTTCAGCTTTCTCTCTCTTTTTCTACTATAGTATGTGTTTTTGTCTTTGTTTTCATATTACCAAACCAAATGATTAGAATAAATATTTGCTTAGGAATTCTCTCATCCCAGGAGACTATGTCTGAGACCTAAGAAACAACTCAACATAGGGCACTTGTGTACAACCCCATCCCTTAAAAATGTGCTAAGATTTACAATGTGTGTTAATTTTTCATATTTCTAGAAGTCCAGAAAGAAAATAAAATGAAAGAGAGAATCCAAGAGAATGAAGATAAGTATTTGAGGCAAGCTTTATTCATCAACGACAAAACATTGACTAAGGAGAGAAGTAAGACCTTAGGAGAAGCATTTAATATGGCCACAAACCCAGTGCCCTCAAGAAAAGTATCCCATACATGTGACTCCTTTGGAATAAGCTTGAAAAGTGTTTCAGAATTAATTATCAGTAATAGAAGCCATGTAAGAAAAATGTCTGATGATTTCAATGGATGTGGATTCCTTGATTCTATGCATCAGAAAACTCATACAGGGAACAAACCCTGTGAAAATGATCAAAAGAGGAAATCCCACAGTCATAATGAGGACTTTATTCAACATCAGAATATTTCAGCTCTGGAGCAACTTCTTGAGTATAATAATTGTGGGAAAGCCTTTCACAATAAAACAGCTTTCCTTACATGTAAGAGACCTCACACAGGACAGAAACCCTCTAAAGGTAATGAATACGGACGAGCCTTCAGGCAAAAGTTAAAACTCAATGTTTGTCTGAGAACCCTTCAAGAAAGGAAGCCACGTGAATCCAGTAAAAATGGGAAATCCTCATGCATGAAGTTAACACGTGCACATCAGAGAACTCACATAGGGGAGAAATACTACGAATGTAATAAATTGGGAAAATCCTTTAGCAAAAATTCAAACCTTACTCAACATCAGAGAATGCACACTGGAGGAAAATCTGATGAGTGTAACAAAAGTGAGGAAGCTTTGTGGAAGTCATGCCACAATCACAATGAGAGGATTCACACAGGAGAGAAAATTTATGACTGTAATAAATGTGGGAAATCCTTCCATGGAAATTCACACCTTACACAACATCAGAGAATTCACACAAGAAAAACCCAGTAAGTGTAATGATAATGAGAGAGCCATAAAGAAGGAGTCACATCTCACTCTAAATCAGAGAACTAACACAAGAGAGAAAAGCTGTAGAGGTAGTAAATGTGAGAAATCCTCCTGCAAGAAGTTGAAACTCACTCAACATCAGAAAACGCACTTGAGGAAAAGAACCGATGAGTGTAATGAAAGTGGGAGGGCCTTCAGTAAGAAGTCACACCTCACTCAACATCCGAGAGCTCACAAAGGAAAGAAAACCTATGCCTGTAGTAAATGTGGGAAAAGCTTCCATAAGAAAATAGGCCTGACTCAACATCAGAGCACACACACAGGAGAAAAACCCTATGAATGTAACGAATGTGGAAAGTCCTTCTTTGTGAAGTCCAACCTAACTGAACATCAGAGTTCTCACACTGGAGAAAAACCCTATGAATGTAGAGAATGTGGAAGGTCCTTCTGCCAGAAGTCACCCCTCATGGTGCATCAGAGAACTCACACGGGAGAGAAGCCGTATAAATGTAGTGAATGTGGGAAAACCTGCTGTGTGAAATCAAACCTCACTCAACATCAAAGGACCCACACTGGAGAGAAACCCTATAAATGTAATGAATGCTGGAGATCTTTCTGTGTGAAGTCCAACCTTGTTGTACATCAGAGAACTCATACAGGAGAGAAGCCCTACCGATGTCCCGAATGTGGGAAAACTTTCTGTGAAAAGTCAGCTCTCATGAACCATCAGAGAATTCACACAGAGGAAAAACCCTGTGAAGGTAATGAATGTAGAAAAACCATCAGCCAGCGGTCAGCCCTCACCAAACATCAAAGAAAAACATACAAGAAGAAAACTCTCCTCAACACTCTCCATGGGCAGAAGCCTTCATTGACAAGTCAGACTCATTGAACATCAGCAGAATCATGGGGCAGAAATGCTAAGATGTCAGGCATGTAGGAAAGTCTTTATCAATAGAACTTTACCAATAGGTTCTAGCTAATTGGAATTACAGAAGCAATATAGCAGTGAAACCTTATGAATGCTTTGAACTTGTGAAAGCTTTCAACCAGTATTCAGAGATATTGAGGGGAAATATACTATTTTAAGGAATATGGATTAAAATGTTCTTGTGGAAATATTGTTTAACTAGAAGTCATATTTCAGATGTGACACCAAATTTATTACAGAAAAGATAACAAGAAATATTCTGTCCTTAGTAGAATGTTAAGTGTAGAGCTTTTGTAAATGCATGAACAATTTTCATTGACACAACAGCCTTAAATATATATATGAAGACTTTCTGAGGTATATTGGGCTATACATAGGTATATAGTACACGAGTGTGAGATATAACATGAATTATGTGTATGTTGGGTTTGCTTTTGGGAACCCACCACTGTCTCTGAATCTAGCAATACATTAACAGTATAAGTAAAAACTGACCAGTCACATAACCTGTGGCCCAACAATTCCACTTCTAGATATGTACCCTAAAACACTAGTTCTCAACTGGGCATCCTAAATGGTGTTTGGAAATATTGGGATGGTTTGGTGGTCACTATGACTGAGGGTGCTACAGGTGTTTAGTAGGTGGGAGGGCCAAAGATGCTAGATGCCCTGCAATGTGTCTGAGAAAGGACAGGAAGAAGAGGCTCATTCACAATGCCAGTAGCTCCATCACAGAAAAACACTGCCCTAGAGAAACTGGCACATCTGCACCCACAGACATTATAAGAATGTGCATTGCAACATTGCAATAATTGTTTTTTGGTTTTTTGGTTTTTTGTTTTTGTGAGGAAGATTGGCCCTGAGCTAACATCCATTGCCAATCTTCCTCTTTTTGCTTGAGGAAGATTGGCCCCCTAATATCTATGCCATTCTTCCTCTACTTTGTATGTGGGTTGCTGCCACAGCATGGTTTGATGAGTGATGTGTAGGTCTGTGCCCAGGATCTGAACCTGTGAACCCTGGGCTGCAGAAGTGGAGCACACAAACCCAACTACTATGCCACCAGGCTGGCCCCAACATTGCAATAATTTTTATAATAACAATTAAAAAAAACAGAAAGTAACAAATGTCCATTAATGATAGACCAGATAAATAAATGTTGGTATTGTCATACAATGGGAATAATATACACCAATGAACATTAATTAACCTCAGTGAAATAGATCAAGATTATTGTATCTTTAAACAATAATGTTGAATGAAAAAAAGAAAAATATAGATACTATGTTATTGCATTTATATAAAGTTCAAAAACAAAGAATTCAGCAGTACCTTGTTTAGGAATACATTTGCTGCTGTTAGTGCCGTCGAGTCCATTCCAACTCCTAGCGACCCTGTGGACAGCAGAGCAGAGCCCTGTCCAATCTTATTGCACCATCCTCTCCCCTTCTGGTGCCGTATCAGAAAATGCTCAACTGCTATTCATAGAGTTTCCACGGCCAGCTTTTTTTGGAATTGGGTGGCCAGGTCCTTCTTCCTGGCCTGTCTTAGTCTGGAAGCTCTGCTGAAACCTGTCCACCATGGTGACTGCTGGTATTTGAAATACCAGGGGCATAGCTTTCAGCATCACAGCCACACACAGCTGCCAACAGTATAACAACCGACAGACTGGTGGTGTGGTTCTCTGATCAGGACACAAACCTGGGCCGATCTTAACCACTAGACCACCAGGGCTGGCTTAGGGATACATATACAAGAACCAAAACTACAACTGAAAGCAAGTCGATGATTAACACAAAATCTAGGATGGCAGTTATATCTGTGGAGGAAGGAAAGGCTTCCATTTAGGAAGAGACAGTAAGCTTCATGTTTCTGAGTATACCCATTTTATTACTTTTCTTTATATCATATATATGCATAGATATTCACATATATTTCTAGCAACAAAGGGGATAAACTATTTAATTTTCAAGAAACAGGCTTGAAATAATTACATTAGAATGTTGGCAAAAGTGATGTTTTAGTGTAAGGATCATAGTTAAGATTTTTTTTCTTTCATCTATTTTTCTGTATCCAAAATCTCCGTAAGGACTTTTGCAATTATCTATACCACTAATCATTTGGACCCCAGACTTCTTGATTTTCTTTTTTTAATTATTTATTTTATTGAGTTCACATTTGTTTATAACATTATATAAATTTCAAGTGTACATCATTATATTTTGGCTTTTTTTTTTTTTTTAAAGATTTTATTTATTCATTTTTTTCCCCCCAAAGCCCCAGTAGATAGTTGTATGTCATAGGTTCACATCCTTCTAGTTGCTGTACGTGGGACTCAGCCTTGGGTTGGACGGAGAAGTGGTGCCTTGGGGCGTGCCCGGGATCCGAACCCGGGCCGCCAGCATCAGAGCGCGTGCACTTAACCGCTAAGCCACGGAGCCGGCCCTATTTTGGCTTCTATATAGGCTGCATTGTGTTCACCATCAAAAGTCTAGTTTTTATCCATCACTGTACACATGTGCCCCTTTATCCCTTTCGCCCTCCCCTGACCCCTTCCTCTCTGGTAACCACCAATGTCATCTCCGCATCTAGGTGTTTGTTTGTTTATCTTCCATGTATGAGTGAAGTCATACAGTAATTGTCTTTCTCCATCTGACTTATTTGCTTAGCATAATAATCTCAAGGTTTTCCTGATTGTATTGCCTTTGTTCCCTAGTAAAATTTCTCCTTTTTTTTTTTTTTTTTTGGTGAGGAAGATTAGCCCTGAGCTAACACCTGTTGCCAATCCTCTTCTCTTTGCTGAGGAAGATTGGCCCTGGGCTATTATCTGTGCTCATCTTCTACTTTATATGGGACGCCACCGCAGCATGGCTTGCTGAGGGTGTGTAGGTCCGTGCCCGGGATCCAAACCCCCAAGCTCTGGGCTGCCGAAGTGGAGTGCACGAACTTAACTACTACACCACCGGGCAGACCCCGCTCCTTAACTCTTAAAGATAATAATGTGAACATTGACCAAGATAGAAAAAGTAAAGAAAATGGAAAAGAAACAAAATCAAAGGACAATAAACATAAATAAAAATGAAAAAATGAATAATACAAGGTATCACAGATATGAACAAGTTGAATTCACACATCAAAGGCAGAGGTAGTTTAATAGTTGAAAAGCTAAATCCAACTATGTGTGGTTCGCAAAAAAAAGAAAAAGTGTCTAAGACCAGCTGACAAAGGAAATTTGAAAGTTAAGAGACGGGCAAAACGTGTTTGTTTGTTTGTAACATTCATCCACTAAAGTGTAGCTACCTAAGGGTAACACCTGTGGTTATACCATGTAACCCAACTATGCTCTCAGCTATGAGGTTCTTCAGCCTCTCATCAAAAATGATCTTGTAGGGAAATATCCATGGATAAGAAAATATGTTCAGGTTATGCTGCTTTTCTGTCTTAAACTAATGACTTAATCTTTCATGGTCAGAGAAGCCACTGGAATCTCTGGAAAGGCCAGAGAAAGGAAAGGGCTTTCCGGCATGAGTGTCTTTTGATTGGTGGTTCTCTTTGTAAATTGCTCCAAAATATATATATAGTTAGGTGTAAATCTAACAAAACATGTACAGAACTTGCATGCTGAAAACTGCACAATGCTGATCAAAGAAGATCTAAAGAAATGGATAAACATACCTTGTTCGTGGACTGGAAAACTCAACACAGTAAAAATGTCAGTTCTCCCCATGTTGATATATAGGTTTAATGCAATTCCTATGAAAATCCCAGCAGGAATTTTTTTGTAGATATAGCCAAGATTATTCTAAAGTTTATACGGAAAGAGAAAGGAACTAGAATAGCTAAAACAATTTTGAAATAGAAGAGTAAAATGGAAGGATCAGCCTACTGATTTTCAGATTTATTATAAAGCTACCATAATCAAGACTGTGTGGTATGGGTGGATGGATAGACATATACATCAATGGAACACAACAGAGAACCCAGAAATAGACCCATACAAATATGCCCAACTGATTTTTTACAAAGGTGCAAAAGCAACTTAATGGAGGAAGGATAGACTTTTCAGCAAATGTTGCTGGACTGATGGACATCTATAGGTGAATAAATGAACTTTGACCTCCAGAAGAGGAGAGTATGGGCTTTGGACTTGGACAAACCTGGCTTTGAATGCCAGTTTTGCCACTTACCGCTGTGTGGTTCTGAGTCGGCTATTAAGGTTATTAAGGTAACCGACCTTGCTGAGGCTCAAACTCAAGCCTAGTGCCCGTCAATGACAGGCTACGGACGCTGGAAAAATAGCAGGTAAATGAATGGACTACGTTTAATTTACTGGGGTATGTTCCCGAAATGGCCAGCAGAGGGCTCTAGTCGCACATGAAAGACTGCTACTTTTCTGCTCCGTCTGAAAGGCTCATTTCAACCACCCGTTTTCACGAACCCACGTTAATGCATACTGCTGGGGACACATTTTTCACAGTCATGTGTATCACTATGTTTCCGCCAAAGAATCAAATCAGATCATTTTAATTATAATACCACTTTTTGCTTTTCCAATTTTTTTCCTATGGGAATAGACATGCATTCTCAACAGGGGCAATATTGCCCCCAACGGGGTGAAAATTGGTTCTTGGGGCCCAGAAGAATCTTAGATATTAAAATGGTTTGTGGCCCTTAAAGGACCATAGTACATAAATGGATATACAGTATATCTGTGGTATTAAAATTTCATGGGGAAGGGGAAAGTTAGGAAAAAAATATCAAAAAGATCTCCTTGGGGGGTTATAAGTTAAAAAATAAAGGTTGAGAAACACTGGAATAAGGGAGATGGATCGAGAGAAGATGCCATCATTGTCCCACATCTGAAGTTGGGGACACATAGGACAATTCTTTCTCCTGGAATTCAGGGAATGCCACGATGCTGTCCAACCTCAGCAGTTCCCAGATGGAGATCTTCTTGTTGTTCAGAATGTCCCCCTCCCCCGAAAACTTAAATCCCAGTGTCCCATTCTAACCATCCCCACAAGTTTCCCTGTGCACCTTCGTATTTACTCCCTCCCACCCATTTGTCATCTCCCATCCCCAAACACCCACTGATCTGCTTTGTGTCACTATAGACTAGTTTGCATTTTTAGATAGTGCTATAGAAATGAAATCCAATACTGTGTACTGTTTCTTTTCTGGCTTCTTTCACTCAGTACAATTATTTTGAGATTCATCCGTGTTCTTGGGTGTATTAACAGTGCATTCCTTTTTATTGCTGAGTGCTATTCCCTTGTAAGGCTATATCACAATTTGTTCATTCATTCACTTGTGAATGGACATTTGGGTTGTGTCCAATTTGAGGCTTTCATGAATAAAGCTGCTATGAGCATTCATGCGCAAGTCTTTGTAGGGACATAGGTTTTCGTTTCTCTTGAGTAAATACCCAGGAGTAAAATTACTGGGTTGTATGGCAAATGGATGTTTAGCTTTATAACAAAGGGGCTGATTAAAGTCCCTTCCCCCTGGCAATGAGGTCCCTTTCCTGCCCCTCTGGGAGAGGATATATTCAGAGATTCAAAGAGAGTCTTTCCTGGAAGACTTCTTAAGTGATGCCAGATATCCACACCCACCCTTTGGAGAGTAGGGAGTTGAAAACCAGTCTCTTTGCCAAGATGATTTTCTGGAACCTCTCTCCAGAGGAGAGAAAACACATATATACCCATGTAATCTCTGGCATGGCAGAGTACAGCTGCTGCAGTATAAAAATGTGGAAAATATGGAAAAGTGAAAAGAAAATTAAAACCATCCACAATACTGCCACTGAGAGGTAAGGATGGCTAACAGTCTACTATACTTCCTTCTAGTCTTTTTCCTATGTGTGTTATACATAGAAATGTGTGACCCAGTGTCTCTTCTACACTAAGATACGTATTTTTCACAATTTAGTTTTCCTGATCAGGTGGTTGGTCACTCGAAAAAAATCATAATCTCTCAGTTTCCAGACCTGAGCCAGTTTTAGGATTCCAAACACAACAGCTGAAGGAGAGGCTAGATCCCTGGAAGGACTCTGAAAGACCGTGACCGATAACCATACACTGGGGAAAGGAGAACATGCAAACATTTTAAGAACTATTGGCACAGGGTCCAAGTTGTCACTGATACCCAGAGACCCAAAGCACCATCATGACTTCACTTTTAAATTGGAGGCATATCGGGGGCAGGAAATAAAGTCCTGGCCCAAGTCTAGCTTGCAATATGTCCACTAGGCACACTGGCCAAGCCTGTGGTCATTTCCCTGACCCCATTTGGAATAGACATATTGGTAATTGGCACGACTCCCACACTGATCTGTGGAGTATGAGCTATCACGGTGAGGAAGGCCAGTGGAAACCTCTGAAGCAGCACCCCCTCAACCCAGCCAGAGAGTCCATCAGAACAGCATCACATCCCAGGAAGAATGGCAGAAATCGGTGCCACCCTTAAAAACCTAAATGATGCTGAGGTGGTAGTTCCCATCATATCTCGTTTAATTCATCAGTCTGGCCCCTGCAAAAATCAGACATGTCCCGGAGGATGAGAATGGATTACAGCAAACTCAACCAAACAGGAGCCTCTATGCAGCTGCTGTGCCAGATGTGGTGTCTCTGCGAGAGCAGATTAGTCTCAGGTAAGTGGTCCAGCCACTGATCCGACTAATGTGTTCTTTCCCATCTCTATCAAAACAGAGGATCAGAAGCAGCTCAGGTGGAATGGGCAACAGCACACGTGTCCTGTCCCCGGGCTATGTTAACTCTTCAGCCTCTTTTGTGATACCGTCTTAAGAGACCTGGACCAACTGGACATCCACAGAACATCACGCTGGCCCCTCTATCGATGGCATATGTTGATTGGACTGGGTGAAGTGGCTAGGGCATGGAAGCCTTGATAAGACACAAGCGCTCCAGAGGATGGGAGATAAACTCTTCAAAGACGCAGGGTCTGGCAAATAAGCGACATTTTTAGGGTTGCAATGTTCTGAGGCATGCTGGAACATCCCCTCCAGAGTCAGGGGAAAACCCTTGCATCCTTCATCTCCCACCACAAAGAAGGAAGCGCCATGCCACGTAGACTTCTTTGGGTTCTACAGGCAGCACATTCCAAACCTAGGAATACTGCGCAGGTCCAAATACTGGGTGGAATGAGAGGCTGCCATTTTTGAGGGGGCTCAGAGCAACCCAGAGCTCTGCAGCAGGTCCCAGCTGCAATGCAAGTGGCCCCAAAGCTTGGGCCGTGTGACCTAACAGGCCCTACGGATTAGAGAGATCAGTGGTGGGAAAGACACAGAGCGGAGTTTATGGCAAATCTTAATGGGGAAATCACAACTCAGATCCCTGGGTTCTGGAGCCAGGCCACGCCATTGGCAGCAGAATCACACACCTGTCAATAAATAGCTCCTGGCATGCTGCTTGGCCCAGGTAGGGATGGAGCGTCTGCCCATGGGAGAGCAAACCATGCAGCCAGAACTAGCCACAATGAGTTGGATTCTGTCAGATCAACCAAGTCATAAGATCGGGTGGGCCCAGCAGCACGCCAGGAGGGAAGTGGTGCGTCCAGGATTGAGCAGAGGAGGACCAGATGGCACAAGGAAGCTGCATGAGCAAGCAGCCTAGACCCCCATTTCACCCACCTGTTGCCTCTCCCTTGGCTTACACACCTATGACTGAATGGAGTGGGAGATGGGTCCCTTATGGCCAGTTGACAGAGCAGGAAAAATCCTGAGTTTTATATGTGGAGGAGTTGCCCAATTTTTTTAAAAGGTTTTTTTTTTCGTGAGGAAGATCAGCCCTGAGCTAACATCCAATGCCAATCCTCCTCTTTTTTTTTTTTTTTGCTGAGGAAGATTGGCCCTGAGCTAACATCTGTGCCCATCTTCCTCTACTTTATATGGGACGCCGCCACAGCATGGCTTGACAAGCAGTGCATTGGTGCGCACCCGACTCCAAACCTGCGAACCCCGGGCCGCCACAGTGGAGCGCGCGCACTTAACCGCTGCGCCACCGGGCTCGCTGCAGGCGTTGCCCAATTTTGATGGTAAATGGACGCTTGCATCCATCATGGCCTCATACTGACAACACCATGGTGACCAGGGAGGGCTCAACTCCCTTAGGAATGAGGGTTGGGGTCACATCACCAGGGAAGCCACCGTGTTCAGCAGTGGTGCTAAGGGTGAGGGGAATCTAGAATTAACAGTAGACAATAGAGGTTTCCCGAGCAGCTGCCCAGCTCTGCACCACCTGCCTACCTACCTCGTGTTACACAAGGAAAAATAAATTTCTTACATGTTTAAACCACTGTGATTGAGGTTTGTGTTATGTGCAATTCTGACTGATACAGTATTCCTAATGATAGCATATGCCTGGGTTTTGTTCTTTAAATCTATTTATCAAACTTTGGGTTTTAATAGGACAATTCAGCCCATTTGAGATTAGTGTAAAAATGGATATACTTTATTCTATTCCTTCCATTTTAATTCAGGTTTATTATTTATTTACTGTCTCTTCTCTTCCTTTTTCTTGTTTTTGCTGGCTTGACAACATGGCCATTTATTATCTTTTTTCTTTTAGATTTTGGTCTTTTCTATAGAACTACTTTTCCTTTTTAACATTCAGAATAAAATGCATAATCACAATTATATAATCTTCTATTATATGAAAAAAATACCATCTATTTCTCCACATTAAGATGACTCATTTATAATACTTTTACATCTCCAGGCTCCCTGGCCTCCACAGAAATTTAAATGCTTTTATTCTCCATCTCCATCTGCCCCTCCCCCTCCAATAGCAGCTGAGACCCTTCAGTACTTATAGCCCCATATTATTATTAGTTTTCCCCTTAGGATTCCATTTTTTTTTTCTCAGAAATCTGTAGATATTATTACATCACCATTTGCTTCCAGTGTTGCAGCTGAGAAATTGTTGTTTGCCTCCAGTATTGCAGATAAGTCCAATGCTAGTCTCATTGTTTTTCTTTGGAAGTTATTTATTTTCCCTCTCTGGTAGCTGGTAAGCTTTATATTTATACTTGGAGTTCAGACATTTTTCCAGGACATGCCTAAAGGTGAGTGTTATTTTTTGTTAAATTCTGTTTGGAATTCAGTGAACCCTTCAAAACATCAGATCAAATCTTCACTGGAAAAATGTCAGGGAAAATTTCCTCCATTATTTTGTTTAATTATTGCCTATCTTCCATTTCCACCATTTTATGAATTTCCATTATTCCAATAATAATAATAATTCCAATATTGAAACATTCAAATATACACATGTTTGCTTGCCTGCCTCATTCAGTCAAACCTCTTTCATTTCCCCTCATAATTTCCACCTCTTTGAATTTTTGATTCGTGTTTTCTTTTATTTCTCTGTTTGGTATTCCAGGTCAGGTTTCAACAGTGACCATCCCCTCCTTTGATTCACCTCCTGAGACTTCTAGTCTGAGCAGGAGATTTTCCTTCGATCCAGAACGTGAGTGTGTGAGAGACTGAGTGTATCACACTGTGTTGGTAGCTCCTTGGGTGTTGCTTACATCATCGATTTTTTCCAGGTTATCCTCTCTCTCCTCCAGTTGGTTTGTACTTGCTCTCTGTGATATGCCAGTTCTTTCTCTTTCTCACTTGTAGGTCCCCATAGGTACGTTGGTATTTTCCTTTGCTGGCTCACCGGGGTGCAGGTTCAGCTGCCAGGGAGCTACGGCAGGGCCAGTTTCCCCAGTAATGGACGGCCCAGCCGTCTTGGCCCTTCTGAATCAGCGGTGCTCCAGCTGGCAAGTTACTGGTCCCAGAAGGACTCCCTCTGCTCTCTAGTCTCCTCAGCTGGCATTTTCTCAAGGAAGAGAGGATTTGGATGCTTGTTTATTCCTCCACAACTCTTTGAGCACCAGAGCAACGAGCCCAAAGAACGCTCACATGGGCAGGTGCAGCCTCTCCCTCAGGAGGTCCTCGGATTTCCATAAGCCGAGTTTTCCCAGATTTCACTGCTTCCCTTCTGACCATCACTCCTGGGCTCTGTGCCTCTGGTCCCCGGGCTCTCACTGGGCCCAGAGGCAGAAAATTTCTTTGCCAGCTTCCTCACTGTGGACCCCAGAGATGCACTAGCTCTTGCTTGTTCCCTAAACCTCAGGAGCTGCTTGCCTCAGAAAAGGTTCAGTAGCTGGTTTTAAATTGAAAAATGAGGGCAGCAAGGATGTATTCAAGCAACCATCACCCCAGAATTCACAGAGGAAATTTCACTATATTCCAAAAGGCAGAAATACTATAGGCCATTTCACAGACCACAATGCAATAAAACTAGAAATCATCAACCAAAATAGCCAAACGGAAAACAAGCAAAAGCCTCACCCCCAACAAAACTCCTATAGACACAAATATCCAAAATTCACGCTTTTAACTTTTTATCGGGTTAAAGAGAAAATCAAAATAGAAATTATAAATTATTTCTAATCAATAACAATGAGAGCACAAAATATAAAAAAAAACCTATGAGATGGGACAAAAGGAGAATTCAAGGGAAGACATCCAGATTGAAATAAGTATATTAGAAAAACAAACAAAAAAATTGAAAATAATGAAGAGGTCCCAGGTAAAGATAGCAGATTGAACATTCAAGTCTAATTTTGCTCCCACTGAGACACCTATTAAAAATAGAGTAAAGGGATTTTATTTTCACCTTTATAATTTGTAAAATTTTAAATCCCCAGAAAAAGCAGAAGAATGCCACAATAAACATTTCTGTACAAATCATCTAGACTCACCAATTGTTATGATTTTGCCACATTTGCTTTATCTCTGTCTTTCTTTTTATACATACACATGTTTTTCTGACTCATTTGAAAATAAGTTACCAGCATTATGACACTGCACTCTTAAGCGTGCGTCCCTTAAGAATAAACACAATCTCCTATTGTCATAGCTGGCTTTCCTAGAAGAAAGACTTTGAAACGAAGATTTGCCTGTGAAGTGCTCTTGGGATCAACAACTGTGAATGGGAAGGAAGAAGGTTTATTAAGGAGTACTCTTGGGATCAACATGTATGAGAGAGAAGGAAGGTTTGGCAGAGTGAGGAAGTGGGCTGTGATATGGATCCAGTGACAGCATCAGCCGGCGTCTTGAGGAGCTTTGAAGCTATCACGGCACTTCAGAGTTGTCCCAAGTTGGGGTGAGGGGGGCTGGGAGCTTTACATTCTCAGGTCAATCAGTGATCAGACAGGGGCTGCCCTGGGAAAGGGCATGACCTTGGGTGAGGCAGTTCTCTTCAGCCCGGGCACCTCTTGAAGAGTGTTGACAATTGAAGACTATTTGCTGGCAGCACTTCTAGCAGCCATGGGAATAAGTCTCTCACTCTTGAAGGGGGATCTGGGCAGTGCATCCAGTGTCCACTGCAGTCCCTTTGCCACTCAGGGCCACTTCTGCATTTAGGTTCTGTGAGCTACTCCTCCAGGATTCCAATGGGCATGTTTCTTGGAGGAGACTTATAAGAGGAAGGTTAAAGAGACAAACTACAACCCTTGCCAATGCAGCCGGTTTTAGGGCCATGCTGATACTTTTGCTCAGTCAATGCATTTGGGATCCAAAATTGGTTTTGGTCTGGAAACAAACAAAAAAGTGGGAGTAGCGATATTCACATTAGACAAGTTGGATTTTAAGATTAAAATTCCAAATTGGGGGCCGGCCTGGTGGCCTAGTGGTTAAGTTTGCATGCTCCGCTTCTGCGGCCCTGGGTTTGCAGGTTTGGATCCCGGGCACAGATTGATGCACCACTTGTCAAGCCGTGCTGTGGCATCGTCCCAAATAAAGTAGAGGAAGATGGGCACGGATACTAGCCCAGCGCCAATCTTCCTCAGCAAAAAGAGGAGGATTGGCAACAGGTGTTAGCTCAGGGCTGGTCTTCCTCACACACACACACAAAATTCCAAATTAGATAAAGAAGGACATTATTACAACACAATTTATGAAGAGAATGTAACCGCAGGACCAGATTAAACTGACCCCATCTTATCAACAGAGTGTTAAGAGTTGTTTTTCAGGAGCAGTGAGCCAAAAAATATGTTAGTCATGCAGAGAGGAGAAAATCTTGACCTGAAATAACATCCGGAATCAAAGATTCTCCCCCACATGGAACCAAAGGACCAGGACACGACCGGAACTTGAAAGTCAGACTCTTATCAGAAGCAAGGGGTCCATTGTCTGGGAAGATCCAGTGATAAAGCCCCTTCCACGCTGTACCATAAATGTTTAAAGCCCTCCAGTTGAAAACTGCCCCACTAGCACTACCACATATCAGCCCATTCCCCTAACCTCCTAAATTTCACCCCAAACCCTAGATCGGGGAGACAGATTTGAGAGCTTTTGCCTCCTGTCTCCTTGCTGTCAACCTCACAATAAAGCCTTTTCTTTTCTCAAAAGCCAGTGCCATAATTATTGGCTTTTTATGCACATCAGGCAGAGAACCCCCTGTCTGTTCGGTAACAAGAACTTAATGAGCATAAAACACTCTGTACCAAACAACATAGCAAGTAAATATAGAAAGCAAAAATTATCAGATATACAAATAGAATCTCATGAAAATACAACTTCAGTAGGAGGCTTCAGTATACCTCTTTCAAAATCAGTAGCTCTGATATGGAAAAATAGAAGTATAGAATTAAAAATTAATCCAGAAACTCAAACAAATAAATATTTCTTCAAATACAGACTATACATTTTTTACATACATGAGCATTTACCAAAATTTATCATCTACTTGATCATAAAAAAAATCTTGAAAAATTCAATAAATTAGATATTTCATAGATTCTCTATCTCTGTTCATCATTCAATAAAAAAAGAAGTAAGTATTTTAAAAGGTTACCAAAATATGCTAACTACTTGGATATTAAATATAAGAAATACACTGTTTGGTAACCCTTGGATTAAAGGAAACAAAAGTGAAATTACAAATTATCTAGAAAACAATGAAAAGGAGACCTCTTCATTGGAAAACTTATGGGAGACAAAAAAATTATACTCAAAGGAAATTTTATAGCCTTAAGTAACCTTGTCAATAAATGAAAAGAACTTAATACTTGTCTCTGATTAGTTTAAGCATTGCTCCAGATCCATAGCCAAAGCCTACACCCCACTCTTCTTCCCCACCTCTGTCATCCCCCTACTCCCTCTGTCCTCAGGCATTGCTCTGCTTCAGTGAACATGATTTGTTGGTCTTACTATGTACAGCAATTCTTCTCAAACTTTAACATGCATGCAATTCACCTAGGACTCTTGTTAAAATGCAGATTTTGTTTCAGCAGGTCTGGGGTGGGGCCTGCGAGTCTGCATTTCTAACAAGCTCCCAAGTGATGTGATGCTGCTGGTCCCCTCCACACACACATACTTTCAGTAGCAAGGATATACACCATCACCCAAAAGCAATCAGCCTGATAGATGGAGGAATGGCCTGTCCAAAGTTGAGTTAAGGTACCCTCTTAGAGACAACACCCCTTGAGGTAAGGGTGCTGTCCTCCAGGATATGGTATATGCACTGAACCAATGGCCCATATATGGTGTGGTGTCTCCAGGAGCAAAGGAGTGAAAGAGCCTCTCTCACCACCTCCTGGCCACATAGGTGTCTTCAAGCCACTGGATTAGCAGGCAAAGAAAGGAATGACTGTACTGGCTGGGATAATCCACCCTGCAGCATGAGGAGCTAGGGTTGCTGCTACGCAGTGGGAGTGAGTGTATGTCTGGAACCCGGGGAATCACCAGGGCATCTCTCAGGGCTTCCAGGCAAGCAGGTAATTGCAGGAACCACAGTTACACTAGGGCAAGGCAAGTAAGGGCTCAGAGCCCCTGAGGAGGAAGGTTGGGGTCACCCCACCAGGCAAGCAACACCTGTCTGTTGAAACAATGGCCACGGGGAGGAAAATCTAGAATGGGTGGCAGGGGAGGAAGATGATGAATCTAAATTACTACCCTTGGGGAAGCTACAGCTTCAGAACTGTATGTTGGTTTGCTGACCCTCTTTCAAATTTTTCAGGAACTTCAACAGGCTACCCCACCTTGAAGGATCCACTTGCATCTCTCCTCTTGGGGAAGAAATGAGGGCGTCTTGTTCTTATATGTGCTCCAGATATTACAAGAGGGTGAAAGTGGATCTGAGTGGTGCAAGGGACGGAATGTGCTAGACTTGGTTTATGCACGTCCACAGATCTCTGTAGCATTCTCCCCCCAATCCCCCGACTCAGCAACCTCACGCCTAAATCACTTGCCTGGATTCCTAGATGGACGGGCTCTACAGGGAACAGCAAGCTATTCCCTGGTCATGAAGCCTCTGCCAATGACTATACTACAGACTGAGGAGCCCCACGGAGCACTGACAGACGAGGAGAGACAGACCACTACGTGCACTGGCTGGATTGGTCCAGGAGGCTCTGGCTTCCCCAGAGGCTGAGTAATACAGCCTGGATGTGCCAGGTTAATGCCCTGTGGGGCAGACTTTGAACCATAGGCAATGGGAGACGGGAAGGAGCCAGTGGATAAATTCTGCTCACCTTCTCCTCTGAGGGAGGTTCCAAGACAGAGTAGTTCCTACAACAGCTCTGAAGATAGTACTGTGAGCCTGTGCCACTAGCTACACTAGTTACAAACCGTGGTCCTCTCTATAATGCATCCTTCACCTTTGCTCTCCTCCCGCCCTGCCTCACTTTTTTCCTCGGCCTGGTGTCTCTGGGGTTGCACTCTCCCAATGAAGTGTTAGCGTGCAAATTTTTGCCGCAGGATCCATTTTCCAGGGAACCCAGGCTAAAACAATAGTCTCGTTCAGACATAGAAAAAGAACAAGAATATAAGAGAAAAAAGTAGGAAGAGAGAACTCATTAAGATAGATGATATTTTAGAAATAGCAGGCAAAAATGAATCCCAAGTCCCTTTCTTTGAGGAAAAAAATCCCAGTATATCAGTCAGGGTTCTATATTGCAAGCAATAGAAGCTGATTCTGATGATCAGGCAGAAAGCAAGTTTTTAAAGAGAGATTGAGTGGCTCACACTATTGTGAGGGCTGAAAAGCCAGACTCAAGGTTAAGCAATGCCCCAAGCTATACCCAGTCCTACCAGATGAAGAAACTTCCACTGCTATCACTGCCCGTACCACGCCCCCACCATGCCAGGACCTAGACCTTGAAACCATTGCTGGGACTGCCCCTCAAAGCTCATTGCCTGTGCCACCTGGGCTTATGGAAATGGAAACTCCATGCAGAGCTTGATTCCCCATGTAGCTTACTTTCAATTCATTCCACAAAAGTCAAATATGCACATCCTAATGGTGAGGGAGACTGGGAATTTGAGTTCTGATGAATTTCCCCAAATATAAAAGAGCTATTCAAAAGATGATGGGGAGTGATGAATAAGACAGATGTTGACTACAAGCAATAAAATAGATACACCCCTCCTGAGGCAGATAAAAGATAAGTGAAAAAGAACAAAAACGTTTAAGAAACAGTTCAGACACAACCGATTATCTGGAATAGTTCTGTCCAGTAGAAATATAATGTAAGCTGTGTATGTAGTTAAAATTCTTCTTGTAGCCACATTAAAAAGAGTAAAAAGGAAATACATGAAGTTAATTTTAATATTTTATTTAACCCAATGTATCACAAATATTATGATTTTAACATGTAATCAATATAAAAGTTATTAATGAGACATTTTATATTCTTCTCTTTTTTGTACTAAATCTTGGAAATCCAGTGTATATTTTAGATTCACAGCCCATTTCAATTCGGACCAGTCACATTTCAAGTGCTCAATAGCAACATATGGCTGGTGGCTACTGTACTGGGTAGTGTAGACAAAGGAGAAATAAAATCAGAACCCTATTTCACATCATTTAAACGAAAATAAATCCCAGGTGAATTAAAGACTTAACTCTACAAAATAAAACTATTAAAATCTTAAAAGAAAACATATGACACTATAGCTACCTAGCACTTGATAAGATCTTTCTATCCATCTGCAATGTAGGTGGCAGATAAAGTGTTAACGTCTATATATACAAAGAGCTTTTGCAAATTAGTATCAGAATAAAAATGGTCAAAAGCTCTCACTAGACTACTCATAGAAGAACAAATTCAAATGGGGAATAAACATAAAAAGATGTTCAGCCTCCCCAGGAGTCAGGGAAATGCAAATTAAATAACAATGAGATACCACTTCATTCACAGCAGACTCACCAATCGCCAATCGGGAGCATGAACACACCTTCTCCAGGCTGGAAAGAGATGCTCTTCACCACATCACAGTAGCTACGGCCTTGATGGAGAGCAATCTGGCAACATATATCAAAATAAAACAACTCCACGTATTCTTTGACCCAGCAATCCCACACCTGGGAATCCATCCCATAGAAATAAAAGCACCAGAATATATGTGAATGTGGATATTCACATCAACAGAGATCGTGACTGCAATAAAACCCTAAGACAAAGTCTATGCCCACAGGTAGAGGGATGGTTGAATCAACTGTGGCACATTTACAGCATGGCGTGTTATGCAACCAATAAAGAGAATTTCTTAAACCTCTGTCTACAGGCTTGAGGGGACTTCCACCTTCCACTTCTGTAAGATGCAGAGCAACGTATAAACTATGGTTCCATTTTTGTGAGAGACAGGGAGAGAAATCTACATAGGTATGTGTCTAGTTACACCTGATTGTACAAGCATAAAGAAAGATACAGAAGGATGTAATCAACCTGCCATCAAGGTTACCTGGGAGGAGAAGCAGCAGGTGGTACAGATAGAGAGAAAAACAGGAAGGGGAGGCAAGAAAAATAAGACAATAGGAGAACAGTGGGGAGGGGGTTAAAAGAAATACTATCATTTCAAATAAAGACAATTTTTGCGAAGTTATACCATGTTTGAAACAGGCAAACATTGATCTCCATATAAATCTACTCGATAAAGCTTGTTAAGCATGGTATTCAAATCCTCTACGTTTCTTACTTGATGTTTTGATCACTTGGTCTGGAGATGTCTAACAGGTGTATTAAAGTTCCCACAAAGCTGTGGGTTGGTTGTTTTCTCCTTGTAATTCTATCAGTTTTAGTATTAGATATCTCAATCCTATGTTACTAGGCACATGCAGGCATAAAGGCTAAACTTATTGGCAGACTGAATATTTTATCCCTATATATAGTTTTTGATTTCAAATAATACTGATTATTTTTACCTTGAAATCCACTTGGCCTCATGCTAAGATTGCTTGCCCCACTTGCTCTCCTTCTGTTGGCATTTGCCTAGTATACCTTCTTCCATCTCAGGATTTTCAATCTTTCTGTATGACTCTGTTTTTGCTGTCTCTTATAAAACAGCATACAGTTTGACTTTTTTTGCTCAACTCTGGTCTCTGTCTTTTTTTTTTTTTTTTTGTGAGGAGATCAGCCCTGTGCTAACATCCGCCAATCCTCCTCTTTTTTTGCTGAGGAAGACGGCCCTGGGCTAACATCTGTGCCCATCTTCCTCCACTTTATATGGGACGCCGCCACAGCATGGCCTGCCAAGCAGTGCGTCGGTGCGCGCCCGGGATCCGAACCAGCGAACCCCGGGCCGCCGCAGCGGAGCGCGCGCACCCAACTGCTTGCGCCACCGGGCCGGCCCCTGGTCTCTGTCTTTTAACAGTGAATTTGATATATTCACATTTACTATGGTTATTGATATATTTGCACATTTTCTACCAAGTTACCCTTGGTTTTCTATTGTATATGTTGTCTTTGCTGGTTTTGCGTTTCTTTTTCACCCCTGCTTTTCAGTTAATTGGTAGCATTTTATTTGTTCTCAATTAATTTTTCTTCTAATGACTTGGAAAATATATATTTCTGTTCCTATCATCTTTATATTTTTATACAAATAGCTAAGCATATTCTTAATCAACATCTAGAGTTAATTAACATCTAGATCTTCCTATTAAATAAAATGAGCATCTTAGCATGTTTTTACTTCTCTCTCCAACCTCCTTTCCTGACTTCATGGCTCTCCATTCCATGTTAACGTCTCAGGTTTTAATTAATTATTGCAAGTATAGGTATTTATTTAGACCTAAAAATAAACTTTACTGGTTTCCTTGTTTATCGTGCTTCTTATATCACACATTTTCTTCCTGGATTCATTTTCTCTTCGTTGGAATATATCTCCTACACCAGTGGGTTCTCAACCAGAGGCTATACGGCACCCCTTCCCAATGGGGGGTGTTTGTATTGTCTGTCACATGACTGAGGAGGACCGCTACTGGCATCTAGTGGACGGTGGTGAAGGACGCTAAGCAACATGCAGGGTGTGGATCCGTCTTACACAACGAAGAATTGTTCCACCCAAGATGCCAACAGGACCCTGTTGAGAAATGCTATTCTACATGGACCATGAGTTGTCAACTATTTTATTCCATTCATGTCTTAAAATGTCTTTTTGATGCCCTCACATTTGCTTGATAGCTTGGTTGGGTAAAGAATCCTAAATTTGCAAGTATTTCACCAGAGAACTTCGAAGATATCATTCTGTTGTTTTCTTGCTCACAAAGTTGCAAATGAGAAGACTGATGTAAATCTTATTCTCATTCCATCCTGGATAATTTTTTTCTTCACTCTGGAAACATTCAGGATTTCCTTTTTATCCTTAGTGTCCTGAAATTTCATCATGATGTACTTTGCTGCAAGTCTTTTTACATTCTTCCTGTAAATTACAAGAAGCAATTCCTGTAAGTTACAGAGGACCTATAACTAGGTCCTTTTGATATAAGAGCTCATGTATTCTTATGAATTATTACCTTGCTTCAGGGCCCTCTCCATCCTCTTTTTCTTCTCTCATTCTGTAACACACGTTCAGCAGACAGTGCAACTTTGGTATCTGTCCTTCGTGTCTCTTAACACTTTGTTCACACTTTCCATCTATTTATCTTTTTGCGCTGCATTCTAGGAGAATCCCGTAGCTTGATCTTCTGGTTTACTAATTCACTCTCCAATCCATTTTTGCTATTCAACCCATCTAGTGAGATTTTTATTTTAAAAAGAATTTTTATTTTTAAAAGAATCATAGTTTTTAATTTATAAAACTGTTGCATGCTTTTAAAAAATTTTATGTAATAGGCTCTTTCATTTGTCTAAGATATTAATAATACTTGTTCTACAGGCTGGTTCTATTTGCTCTCAACTCAGTTTCATCATCTGTTAAGGAGGAATAATACCCACCTCTCAGTTTCATTGTGATAATTAGAGGTAACATAACATAATGCCTGGCACGTAGTGCACTAAATACCTATTGATGAATAGACAAAGCAAAATAATATATGTAAAATACCTGGCACATACATATTAGGCACTCATTAAATGAAAGCATATTACCATTATTATCATTATCCTCATTATTAATATTCGCTGAGACGATGACATTCAAGGATTTTACATTCTTGGTTTCAACTACATGAGAACACCACCACCCCTCCCACTGCCAGATCCATGACACGGGAACTGCTTTATAATTCTGCTGATGCACGAATTTGAACTACAAGTTGCAAGGCTGGTGAGTGGGCGTGGGAATGTGCCCAGCATCTGTCTCCCAAAATGGCTTTATGTTTTTATTTAATATATGAAGCCAGTTAACTCTCACTACCACTCTGAAAGCCAGCTGTCATTATCCCAGTTTCATAGAATAATAAATCTGAAGAAATTACAAGCTCTAGTTACAGGGCAGTTGTTTAGGAATCTGGGCTAGGCAATCAGACAGACGGGGTTCTTTCTGACTCAAGAAATGGACTCTCTGAGCCTCAGTTTCTTCTTTTGTAAAATGGGCTTTACAGTGTCTCTTTCGTCAACTCTGTTGGAATTCTACTCATCACTCATTCTTCAATGCCAGTACAAAGGCAGTGTGGCCACTTCCAAGGATTAGAATCATTCAGGCTGAACTCTCACCACATTCTACCAGTTCCTCTGCCCCTCCATTGGCCGAAGGCATCACACTTTGCTGGGAGTCAGCTAATGGTGTGTGAGTCTGCCTCCACCACTAGATAGTGAACAATTTGAGAGAAGTACAGTCATGCGCTGCATAATGACGTTTTGGTCAGTAATGGACCACACATATGACAATGGTCCCATAAGATCAGCACCATATAGCCTAGGTGTATAATAGGCTATCCCACCTAGGTTTGTGTAAGTACACTCTACGATGTTCGCACAATGACAAAATTGCCTAACGACGCATTTCTCAGTGTGTATCCCCATCGTTAAGCGATGTATGACTGTACGTGAGGCAACAATGAGGTGACTTCCCAAAATCTTAGAAATAAGGCTGCTCTCTGATAATTAAACAATAAGACAAATCAAAAAATGGGATGGAAACAGAGATAAAGAATGTTACCTGCGTGGTTAGCAAGCTGTTGTCTCTCAGCTTCAAACCCACCTTTCCATAGTCCGCTTTGCCACACTGGAGCTGGGATCTGAGAACTGCCTTCAGCTTTGCCAGCAGCCGCCTCCTCCTCTCTGCTAAGGGGGGTACTCAGGGGGAGCTGCAAGCCTGGAAGACGAAAAGTACTTGCTCCTTCCTGTTTTCTTTCGGCGGGATTCCTATGAGCATCACCCCAGCGTCACTTACTCACCTTGGCAGCGGCAGGCTTGTCCTGTAACACCAGGTGAATCCAATTTGCACTCTTTTCCACACTTGTAGCCCAGCCTTCTTATGTTCCTGCAGACAACAGCACCTGCTGAGCAACAGCCCCTCCTCAGAGGTCTGAGTCCCAGCCCCCAGGCCCCTCCTCTGAGCTCAGAAACCAGCAGGAGCTGGCCAGTGACCCCTCCTCAGAGGTGTGAGTTTCAGGAACCATCTCTAAGTTTTAATAACTCCAACGTCTTCCCTGTGCTCCTTTGATCCATGTTTAAGTACCTTCTTAACAACTTTATACGTAGTTAACAATTCTTTATATTGATGTATCTCTTTCAAATAACCAGTGTGGCTTCTAACTCCTGACTGTACCTTGACCATCACATCCCCTTGAAGGGGTAGACCATCCCCCGGGACAGAATGAGACTATACACCTAAACAAAGACATAAAGTCTCCAGAGGAAGAGCGTGTCCTTCTAAAGAGGGTTGGTCAGCCACAGAAGCCTGGACCAGTGAGAGGCAGCAGCACAACCCCAGCAGGACATCCTCAGCCATGACAAGAGGACAAACCATCGCCATCCATAGCCTGGGTGACAGTAGAGCTCTGTTGGAGGATGAGACCACCGCTCAGTATCTGCACCAGCTGAACTTATTGCTTCCTTAAGTACAAGAGCGCCGGGCTGGTCAGGCATAGTCTCACGAGCAAAGCAAACTGTTGATCCTACATAGGTCTGGGGAAGAGTTTGTTTTGGGATCAGTTGGTTTCAAAGGCAGGAGTGGGTTGACACCACCCTTAGAAGCATATTCAGTGCAGTGAATCTGCTGCGGATTGGCTGATTTTCAAAGCACAGACTGTCACTGATTGGTTGGTTTCAGGGCAGGATCAGTGAGCTGAGCTGCCATTGACCTATTAGGCATTAAGACCAGTCTGGTGGTTACTTATTACTAGGGCTGTAGAAAAATCAGTCTTTTCGTAGGTGTGGGCTTTTTAATATCCACATCCCACCCGGTCTTCCTGCTTCCTTCTTTGTATTCTACTACTATTCTTTATATTCTCAACACAATCTCATCACAGCAATCAATAAGATCTTTTTCCAAAACTCAAATCAGATTGTGTCACTCTCCTGCCTACAACCCTCTAACAGATTCCCACTGCACATAGAGTAAAACTTCAACCCTTCACAGCAGAGCTGATGAGGCTGCACTGGGTGGTTTCTCCCTACCTTTCTCTTTTCTTTGCTTTTATGATTCAACCACCCAGTTCAACTCGGGATCTTTCCCACCTCCAGGTCTCCCCACATAGCTGTTCCTTCTGCCTGGAACACCTTACCCTTCACCTGGAAAACTCCTATTCATCCATCAATTCTTAATATAATCATCACCTCCTCAGAGAGGTCCTCCATGACTGTGCAATCCTTCTGCTTTAGTTGCTGGAATGTGAGCGGGTGAACCTAATCATTCTCCCACAACATTTATCAGTTTATAATAACATATTTTGTTTGTTTGTTTGTTTGCTGTCTGTCTCACCTGGGAGGCTGAGAATGCTCTGAAGACAGGCCCCATGTTTTGCTCACCACTATCTAACAGTGGCTGCATACGATGAGCACTCAACAAATGTTTGTGGAAAGAACAGACAAATTCTCGAGTTGGAGGGGCTTCCTACAATAAACAGGAGCCTCTCCCCGTGGTTGCCTCCCCCAGCCAGACCTCCAAGGCCAGGCCCTCTGGCAAGAGTGGGCCTTCATTTCTTTTATCACGGCCATCTCGGCTTCTCCACATATGGGCAGCGGCTCTGGACAAAACAGGCCAGTTCAATAAAACTCATGGTGGTGTCTACTGGGGCAAAGGAAGCATTGACCAATAAAGAAACCCCAACCCACACCTGGGCTCTGATCTCTGAGACTGGGCCTACAAGTCGGGGGATGAAGGCAGGGGATGGTGAGACAGAGGGGCGCTGGGTGAGCAAGGCTACCTCACTCTCCCCCACCCCAATGGACATGCGCACACACGCACGCGCGCACACACAAACACACACATCTGTCTGGCCATTAACAACAACCCCTTAAATGCCTTCTCTGAGCGGGACCTTTACTTGTTTTACCTCCTGTAACTCCCTCACCAGCCCCATGAGTCAGTTTCTATATTATCCCTATTTTACAGATGAGGATAATGAATCTCAGAGAGGTCAAGCAAATTGCCCCAGGACTCACAGTAAGGATGGTAATATTCAGCACAGCCATACCAATTGTTGATGTATTGAAATTCTCCTTTATTAGTTGGTAAATAGTAGCTGCCTCAACCCCCTGAGCACTTTTCCCCCAGAGCCCTGACCTCTCCCCGCACCTCTAACCCCTTTACCTCCCCACATTCCAGAAACTAATAGATTAAAGCCCTGGACATATGGGGTGGGGGAGGGATAGAGAAATTCCTCTAGGAATCTTCTCCAGGAGCTGTCTGTTCTGATCTGTCATTACACGAGCCTCAATGGTCATTAAATATTTTACATTACTATTTAGGATTCTCAGCTTCTGTTGTCACCAAGATCTTCCTGCTGGAGAAGCAGATCCAGGAGGCGAAGCTTAGCGCTGGCTGGGGGCTTATCTCCCGTTGTTCAGACAGAAGCAGTGGGCTGTAAGGCCAGTTGCCCAGAGGAATCTACAACCCCCCACCACTTGAGCACAGAAAGCAGTGGGCTAACCACCAGATCCTAGCATGCTTGCTATTTTCTAAGAAATTATGTCTGCTCTGAGTGAAGCTCTTTACAAGGGGAATTGCTGGGGGTGCTCCAGACATAAAGAATGGCCATTTAGTGGTTTCCAGAGCACGGACACGAAGGTTGAAGTCTACTTGTTCAAGTCCCAGATCTGCCACTTAATAGCTGTATAGCAAATGACTTAACCTCTCTGTGCTTCAAGTTCCTCTTGTGAAAAATGGGAGTAGTAATAATAATTCCTACTTCAGAGGGTTGGGCTGAAGGTTAAATTAGATGCAATATGTAAAGTCCCTAGGAGTAATAAAATGAATGTAAAATCCTTAAAACAGTGCCTGAATACGTTCCCCAATGCCCTCCTGCCCCATGACTAACACACACACACACACACACACACACACACACACACACACACGCACACGCACACACACAGAGGGAGCTTCCGATGTTGGTAGATGCATTCCTATGCCAGCAGAGGGCGCCGGTCTCACACAAGAGGCTTGAGCAAGATCCCTGCTGGGAGCTGACAGCCCACTGCTCACCAGGTCTCTGAGTCCCCCTCCCCCTCTCCGCTTCCACTCACACAAATACAAGATAAGCCCCAGTTCCTGGAAGAACGATCTTCGCAAATTAAGTTATTGTGAGTTATGTGACCCCCCAACCTGCAAGAGCCGTTGCTAGACTGGCTGTCTGCCTCCTGCCCTTTGCTTCCCACTTAAAGAACCAAGTCACCATGAATTTTCTTAATGATACTTTATTCGCCTGTTTTAGTCATTTTTCTTCTCTTTCTATGTGAGGCAGAGCGTTTATCGTAAGGGAGACAGCACAGTGTTGCAGAAAAGACCCAGGCCTTGGAATTAGACAGAACTGGATTTGAATACTGGCTTCGCCACTCCACCAAATAACCCGGGACAAAATAAACCTCTCTGTGCGTCAATTTCCTCATTTGTATAATAAATGTAATAAGAGTATGCACCTCATAGGAATGTGAGGATCAAATGAGATACCTCATGTACAGTCCTTGGCAAAAAGTCTCCTATGGATCCAGGTTTAATAAGTGTTCGAAAAAAAGAACAAACTGAAGAATGAAATGCCCAGATATATTGTTTTCAGTGGGTAGTATAAAGAGAAAGACATGTACTTTGAAGTCAGATTGACTTAGGTACCAGCCAGGCTGTGTGGCCTTAGCAAGTTTCTTTGCATCGCTAAACCTCAGTCGTCATCTGTAAACTGGGCACTCTAACACTCCATGGAAACCTGACAGTTTTAAATGAGATATGTATATAACAGTCCCCAGCATAAGTCTTGGCACAGAGTAGACCCACAAAAAATGCTGGTTCTATTTCTTTTAGCAGATAAACATAGGCTTTGACATTTAGGAGCCACTATATCAGAAATCCTTCTGGTGTGGTGACAAGGATTGTATTTCAACAATTGTATGTGAGATGGGCCATGCTTAACTTATGAATTTGGGAAGATTCGAATTTAACACAAGTCAAGTTCATAGAGACACTCCATTTATCCATGGTTTCTTTTTATTTGTTTATTCGATGATGCAATAAATAAGATATTGACCACGTACTATGTACTAGATATGCCGTAGGTGCTGGAGTACAGCTAGGAACAAGACGGTCACCATCCCCGCTGTCATGGAGCTTACAAATAATGTGGAAGTCAGAAAACAAAAAGTAATATGAGGTCAAGTGCTATGAAGAAGATGAGAGCTGGTTAAGGGAACAGAGTAGGGCTGGAGGGGCTGGAATAGAGAAGATAGCGTGGTCAGGGAAGACTTGCCTGAGGAGGTATTAGAGCAGATCTGAACAAAGTGAAGAAGTAACCCATGTGATGATCAGGGGGAAGAGCACTCTAGGGGAGGGAACAGCAAGGGCAAAGGCACAGAGGTGGGAAGAAACTGTGTTTGAGGGATGAGAAATCAGACCTGTGAGACTCAAGCAGAGTGAGCTAGGGGGAGAGTGGAAAGAGATTAAATCAAAGCAGTCAAGTGCCAGATCATCTAGAGTCTTGTAGACCTTGGTGAAGATTTTCGTCTTTAGAGCCCCCACCACTCTAAAGATGGCCCATATTACAGCCGAGGTGGATGCTGATGGGAATGACAGAAGCATTGATGTTGCAGGGGAGAGGGGATAACTGCAGAAGCAAAATTTCTGAGCAGGCGAGAAGAGATGAAATCTAGGATCTAGGGTACACCTGCAGGGTTGCCCTCACAGAGGATCAGAGAAGGTGCATTTATGGTGACAGGAGAGAAGGCAGAGCATTCAGGTCCTGATGCAGGTAGACTGGTGGGTTTGGTGATGAGAAGATGAGACAGTTTTCTCCTATTGTTTCTCTCTTTTTTTTTTCTTTTTTGGTCAGAGAGATAAGAAGGTCACCAACTAAGAGTGAGCAGCTGAAGGCAGAAGAGAGAAGAAGATGCGGGATAGCCAGCCTCTGGTGAGGGAGAGGGAACTGGCCAGGGAAGTAGGTACTGTAGGATTCTCCCACAGTGGGGAGGACCCCCTTGGGTCGGAAAGGTTCTGTACTGTTCTTCAGGCCCAATCAATTGCTGGGCACAGGCGGGGAATAGGTGGTGAATTGGGGTTAAGCAGAGTTGGGACTTTCCAGGTGAGTAGATGGAGAGAGCAGGGAGCATGGGAGTTGAGGGTGAACACGAGGGAGTCATTATAGTGAAGACCTGGGTTCTAATCTGGGCAAGGAGGGAAGTGAGGCCACAAAGGGGATGACAGACTATACAAATGTGGAAGGTTGATGGATTAGAGAACTGGGAGGGGTGTTTCCATCTGCTCCAGTTTCAGATGTGGTTTTAGAGGAACTCAAAATATTATAGATAATTCACTTACACAACAAATACTTATTGCAGACCTACTCCAACTTTTAAAACTACCTACAATTTATTGAGCACTTATTATATGCCAGGCACCGTGCTAAGTGTTGTACATTTACCGTTATCTCATTTAATTCTCACGACAATCCATACTGTTATTATCCCCATTGTACAGATAAGGAGACAGAGGATCAGAGAGATCTAGTAACTTACACAAGAATGCACAGCTGGTAAGTGGCAGAGAGGTCTGTACGATTACAGAGCCCAGGGATCTTAACTATTATGTTCTACCATGTGCCAGGGGCTGTCTTGGGTTCATGTAATCATGACATTCAGCTTCAGGTATTTCTCCTACTTGATCCCAGCCTGAAAACAGGGCCTGGCCTCAGTTGCCCAGGGGTAGCAGCTGAGGGTGGAGGTGGAGGGATTTGGAATTCTTCGCTTGTGTGTGGTCTTGGTGGGGCTGTCAATCAAGATGCCCACTCTCCTTAGCTAAGGGGAGGACATGTTACCTGAGCTCAGCCAATTGGACTTTTGCTCCAAGGACTTTGACTCTGGTCAAAGAAAGATCTGACCAAGAAAGGGGAGAAAAAGATGGAACTGATTCATTTTGGCTACCTAAACCCCAAAGCATCTCCAGTCTCTGTCCTTTTCTAAGCCTACTTCTCCAGCTTCCTGTCACCTCTGTGAATTAGCCACTAGCTGCCAATAAACCCCTTTTCTGCTAAATTTAGCCAGAATTGGTCCCCGAGACTTGCAATTAAAGAACCCGCACTGACATATCAGGAGAAGAAGACAGTATTATAAGGCTAAAGTGAATGACTCATTCCTAAATGTGTATGCAGCAGGGCCAGGACTCAAGTGAGTAAGTGAGGCCCCCGAGGCACAAAATTTAAAGAGGCTCTCACTCTCGGGGTTGTGTAAGTGCAGGGCTGACTCTAACAAACAGATGACACCTCTGCCCCCAAAAAAGTTAGTGGCTTAAAGAACAAAGATTATTTCTCTTTCACATAAGAGTATGAAGTGACCTGGAAGTATTCCAGGTTACCAGGTAGCTTTCTGCTCCATGTGATCACTCAGGGACCCTGGTACCTTCTATGTTGTGGTGCTGTCATCCCCCGACACATCATCATGACCACAAGGCGAGGCTGGGTCCAGCCAGTGAGGAGAAAGAGCAGGGAGGAGACAGGCCCACTGACTAAATGGCCTTGCCTGCAGTTTCATACATCACTTCCACTCGCAAGAACTTAGTTACTCAGCAGATCTTAACAGCAAGCAAGGCTAGGAAGTGAAGCTTAGCTGGGCAGCCATGTGACTGCGGAAGGCAGGGAGAAGGGGTTTTGGCTGGGACAGCTAGCAGACTCCACAGCAGTCACTGCCCACATGGAGCCTATCTCTCAGAAGATTTTATTCTCTAATATTAAAGGCTGCAGGGTATATGCACCATGGAGGCCCAGGGGTGGAGAGGTGTTCATGGGCTGGTGTAAATGCGGAAGGCAAGGAGGGGTGGGAGAATGTTCCCGAGAAGAGGGACTACGGGAGTAACCCCCGGAGCAGGGAAAGGTAGAATGAACACAGCCTGTCATCTTGGGATGGGGCAGAAGGAGATCTGCTAGACGGGGATGGATCTCATGGAATCTCACAACACAGTCTGGTGGACAGAAGATGGAGTGAAGGAAGCTGATCTGAGTTCTCGTTCCTGAGTTGACCTCAGGCAAATCCTTAACCTTGCCACGCCTTAGATTCCTCCTTTGTAAAATGATAAGGATGATAACAGCATCATCAACAACAATAATAAACAATAACAGTGTGAATACTAACAAGGGGGCTGTGAGGATCCCACAAAGCAAGGGTCTATAAAGGGCTTTGGTATCCAGCAAAGCGCTGTAGACCAGGGGTGGGCAAACTATGGGCACAGGCTGTCACCTATTTTTGTAAATAAAGTTGCAGTAGAACATAGCCACACTCATTTGTTTATATCTTGTCTGTGGCTGGTTTCACACGACAACAGCAAAGTTGAGTAGTTGTGACTGTATGGCCAAAAGTATTTACTATCTGGACCTTTATGGAAAGTTTGTTGATGACCTCTGCAAGGGCTGTGGTAATGTTAGCTATTACTATGCCTCAACTTCCCTGAGCATTGTTTTATTCACCAGTAAAACCAGAGTAACAAAAATCGTCTTCAATTACAAGATGTTTTGAGGATCAAATAAAACAACAAATGTATAACGGCTTTGCAGACACTTTGCACGCTGTGAAGTCCCATATAAACGGTAGTTATTCATTAGTCTCTTTTCTTAGTATTAGTTTCGTTATTTACTGTCTGTTGAGCATCTATAAAACCGACAACAAAATACCTACCTCCCGGGATTGTTGTAAGGATCTGTGAGACAAAATGGTTAAAGCATAAACTTTGGACTCAAACAGTCACAGGCTGGCGTCTTGCTCTGCCCATCACCAGCTGTATGATCTTTGGCCCTCTCCGAACATCAGTTACCTCATCTGTAACAAGGGGATCCGCATAATACCTCCATCAGGGCTGCCGTGAGTGTAAAGGGAGATAGCACGAGCGAGGCCTTGGCGCGGCTCCCGGCCTTGTTCCGATCCGCAGGTGCAGTGACGAATACCACCGCCCACGGGTCTCTACCAACAGTACAGCTGAGCTGTACCCCTCTGCCTCTGCTCAGCGCCCACGGTCAGCCCTGGGTGCCGGTATAATTAGCTCCATCTCGGTGGTGAGCAGCCACGGCTGCTCACAGCCTCTGACACGACTGTCACCTCCCACTCAGTTATCCCCATTGTTGAGTGTAAGTTACACGCTCTCTGGGCACACGGTCGAGTGCCACCAGAGGACAGCTTAGCCCTCAAGAAGTCTGCTTTGTCACAAGGAACCAAAGTCTTTTCCTTCGCTCCCAGGCTGTGCCAAAAGAAAAGTTTAAAAAAAAAAAAAAATGCTGCCTCTTGCATTTGCTGAGAGATCCCGGTCCTCCAGACCCCACAGCCCGCGAGGGGAAACGCAGCCTGTTTCTTTAAGAGGCCTCCGCTAGGGGGCGGGGACCGCCGGCGTTTCCCCCGGCAGCTGGGCCCGGCCTCTCTTGAGTGACAGGCAAACAACCCAATTGAAGAAAGAGAGTTCAGCATGACGGCGAAGCAGAGCAATAGGAGCCCGAGTCGGTTGCGCGGGGCGGGGTCCGGGGAAGGCGGGGCGGGCGGAGGCTGGAGGAGCCCCGGCGGCGAGACCCGGCGCGGGAGCTGGGCCTGGGTCCGCGTCCGGGTGAGTGAGGGGCGCGCTGGGGCAGGGGCGCGGCGGGCCGCAGAGATGGGCCTGGCCCGAGGGACGCAGCGGGGAGAGGCCGGGCCGGGAAACGGGCTGCGGGCTGCGGCCTGCTTCTCTCCTGGGGGCTGAGGGGCTGGAGAGGGCGGGCCTGGGCGGCACCGTGCCGGTTCGGCAGGCCACCGAGGGGTCGCGGCCCAGCCGGGTCCGCCTGGCCGGAGGGGCACCGGGTCCCCGACTGGGAATGGCGTCGGTGGGGAAGAGGGCGGGCCAGGCCGGAGGGAGCGGGGGCTGGGCCGGGCTGGGGTCGGAGGGAGGAGGAGGGTGGGAGGATGGAGCCGGGGGTGCGGTGAGAAAATGGGGTGGGGGGGTGGGGGAGGGCTCTCGAGGAGCCGGGAGACTGTTTGGGGCTGGGTGGCTCCCGTCGGAAGCCCGGAGTCATCCTTGACATCCCCCCTCCCCACCCACCCCAAACCGCTCCTCACCCCGCCCCGTCGATCCGGCCGGCTCAGCAGCCCCCAGTCCATCTACTTTCCTTCTCCGCCGCTGGCCCCTGAGTTCATGCCTCTCTCGCCTGCACAGCTGATGTCCTAACTGACCTGCCCACTTGCACTCGGGCTGCTCTCCTGTCGTCGGCCTTGCACCATGGCCAGAGGGATCTTTTTTTAAAATGCACATCAGTTCCGGACACTCCGCTGCTTAAAACTGCAGCTTCCCGCCCCGTGCAGGGTCGGCCCCAGATCCTCACCCAGGCCCTCGAGATCTGCTCCTGCTGACCTCTCCCTCGGCTCAGCCTGCTGATCCCTCTTGCTCAGTACTTTCCTCGGACTGGCCTTTTCTGCTTCCTTCTGCATACCAAGCTCTGGCCCTCTTCAGGGTCTTGACACTTAGCGTTCTTTCTGCCAGGGCTTCTCTTCGTGCATGGCTTAGTCCTGTAAACTCCTCTCCATTCTTCAAATCTCCACTCAACTATCACTTCCTGGGGAGGCAGCCTTGGTCCCTGACTCCCCCGCCCTGGTGAATTCCCCACTTTCATCACCCTGTGTACTTCTCCTTCACAACTCTTGCACAGCTGCTGTTTTACATTTACTCACAAAAGTACTCACGTCTGTATATCCCACCAGATAATAAGGTCCACAAGGAAGAAGATAGTGTCTGGTTTTGCTTTTGTCTCTCCAGCCTATGCAGGGGGCCAGGCACTATAAATGTTTATTGAACCAATGAATGAAGGACTTGGATTTGGCAGGAGGAAGGGGGTGTGAGTCGTGGTCCCTGATCTACCGGTGGAGGAAGGAAACCAATGTTGGAATACTTTTTGTGTGCCAGGCTCTATGCTAGAGCGATGCTGTCCAATAGAAATATAATGCAAGCCATATGTGTAATTTCAAATCTTTTAGCAGCTACATTAAAAAAGTAAAAAGAAACAGGTGAAATTATTTTTCACCATGTATTTTACCTAACCCATTATATTCCAAAATAATGTTATTTTGACATGTGATCAATATAAAAACATTATTAATGAGATATTTCACATTTGTGTGTGCACTAAGTCTTTGAAATCTGGTGTATGTTTTGCACTGATAGCCCATCTCAATTCGAGGTAGCCACATTTCAAGGGCTTAGTAGCCACACATGGCTAGGGGCTGCCGTATTAGGTTGTACAGTGCCAGACACTTTATATACTTGTGGCATTTAATCCCCTTTAGAGTGTTTTGAAGTAATTATTGTTGTCTGAATTTTACTAGTAAAAATAATAAAGCTTCTAAAAGTTACATTGCCTGCCAGTGATCATCCTAAAGTTTGTGAGAGAGGAGGCAAGATCAGGACCCCCATCTGATAATCTGAAGTCTGCTCTTTCTGTACCCCATGCTGCCTCTAGAAGGTGACAAGGAAGTTTGGGACTACAGGAAGTGGGGACTAAACTTCTTGAAAATGATGGCTGTATACCTGTGGGTATATAGCATATTCTAGCTTGTTCTATGTGGAGATAACATGTCTGGATGCATCGGTACCGCCTGCGCAGGTGGCTCAGGAGCGAGCACATATGATGCAGTTGAAGGAAAAACCTGCAAGGCAAGTCCCTCTTTAACCCAGTCATCATACCTCAGTGCAGCCTGCAGCAGTGCAGCCTGGTCCCGGGATCTGGGTAGAAAATGTTCACACCCTGCATCATCTCAAAGGTGCTGGGTGGGCTAGGCTGGAGTTAAGTCTGGCTGTTCAGTTCAGCAGTTGCTCACTGAGTGAGGCCCGTACTACCATGAGGCCAGCACTGTTCTGGGCCACGTAGGGTGATGGGGGAGTATAAGTCACAGCCTTCATCTTCGGGATGCTTATCGTGTACTTGGAAAGACAAGACCAGATCACAAAATGATTAGATGCTGTGGAAGACACCGTGTGCTGGGATAAGGAACCAGAATCATTGGTGTACCGGAGGCTGCAGAGTGGTTGTCTAGGCCAAGTGGTGTAACGTGTGTAAAAATGTTGAATCTGAATTCCTTTAGGCAGGGTGGATCCTTTGCAGTCTGCCACAGTCCCTTCGTAGCTGCTGCTTGGCTTGTTTACTTACCGGCCTGGCTGCCTAGGACATTTGAATTGGCCACCCCATTGGGCATGCTGGTTTCATTGGAGTCACTAGGAAAGATCTGTGGATCACTTATTATGTGCCAGGCACAGTATTGGCCACTGCTCTGGAACTGACCATAAACTCTCCCAGGTTCTTCTGCTAGAAGAAAATAATAATAATAATAATAGAACACCACCACCAGCAATGCCTTGCCTTTTATATTGATTTTCCTCCCCGATTGCCTTCACGTATGTTCTCTCGTTTTGTCCTCAATATACTTCATCCTGGCAGGTAGGGCTTTTTTACGCTGGGGAAACATGGTTACAGTGTTTTTGCAGTTTCATCAAGTTCAGACTGTTGGAATTCTGCTTATTCTGTGCCAGGTATTATGCTTAAGTGCTTTACCAATATCCCACTTGGTGTTCACTACAACTTTGTAGAGTAGAGTTGATTCCTTTTTTTTCCTTTTTGTGAGGAAGGTTAGCCCTGCACTAACATCCGATGCCAATCCTCCTTTTTTTTTTGCTGAGGAAGATTGGCCCTGGGCTAACATCTGTGCCCACCTTCCTCTGCTTTATATGGGACGCTGCCACAGCATGGCTTGACAGCGGTGCATTGGTGCGCGCCCAGGATCCGAACCTGTGAACCCCGGGCCACCGAAGCGGAGCATGTGCACTTAACCGCTACTCCACTGGGCCAGCCCCTAGAGTAGGGTTGATTCTAATCCCCATTTTATGGATAAGGAAATTGTTAGAGCCGAGATCCAAATCTGTCCAGGTCTGTCCCATTTCAGAACATAGGCTCCTAACTGTGAAGCCACACTGCCTCACTAGAAAGTCAAGGTTGGAAGAGATGTCAAAAACATGTAGTCCAACCCTCTCGTGTAGATCGGGACCTGAGGTCCCGAGAGGCTTGTACTCGTAGCCCAGCTGGGCAGTCAGGTCTCCTGTGCTGCAGGGGGAGGACAGAACCAGAAGTGGGAGGCCTGGCCCTCCTTTTGTTCCTAACTGGTTCTTTGGCCTTGCCAGCTTCTCTGGACCTCAGTTCCCTTGTTTATAAAATGAGAGGGCTTGGCCTGATTTTACCACAAGAACAATGCCGTGTTGTTAAGGTTGGTATTGAAGGAGTCAGGCCCACAGCCCAGGATTTCATTCCTAACCCAGGACTCTACTCAGCTCACCACACTCCCTCCCTACACAAGCCCTGCCTCCCTGTTGCAACCATGGTAGTCTGTTGAAGGGAAACAATTTCTTAAAGTTCGTCTGTATTTTTCATCTCAGTTTCTGTTTCCTTTCATTTCTAAACACTAAGCAAGTGGTCTGTGAACACTGACCCCCTTATAAAGCCATCTCCTTGGTTATTATAGTTAGGGACTTGCAAAATTCTAGGCAATGGATAATCCTGGGTCATTAGCGTTTTTTTTCTCTTTCGAAGCAGTTAGGTCTAGGGGCATCCCGGAGGGTATTTTTGGTGTGGAATTCTATGGGCACAGCTGTGTGTGGGGCACTGTGTTGCACACTGGGGCGGAGTTGGCCGGGGAGTAGACATGGGCTTGGTTAGTCCCTGCCCTCAGATTGCTAACAGTGCTGGAGCTGTGGCTCTCAACCCTGGCGCCCATTAGCACCACTGAGCGGGTGGGGTCCAGTGGCCTGGGGTAGGTGTTGATGCATAGCCAGAGCTGAGAACCACTGATCTAGAGTCAGCTTCTCAGACCTTAATGTGCGTGTGAACCGCCCGGGGGTCTTGTTTGAAGGCAGATTCTGATTCAGTGGGTGATTCTGCATTACCGCAGGCTCCCAGGTGATGCTGATGCTGCTGATGTGCAGACCACACCGTGAGTAGCAAGAGAAGAGACTGCACACAGAGCATTATAAGTCAGTGGGATTGTGATGGTGTGTATAAGACTGAGAACACAGATGGGGGTGCAGTTAATTTTGCCCGAGGTGAGAGGATTAGGAAAGCCACATAAAAGAGTGATTGTCTGAGCTGGGCCTTGAAGGATGAGTAGAAGTTTGTCAGCTGGACAAGGTGGAGGGAATAATGGCACACACAAAAGTACAGACTTGGAAGTGGATGATGTTTGAGGGAACGAGGTGGCCTGGGGTGACAGGTAGCATCTGCAAGGGTGAGTTTGAAAGCCAGTTGCACCCCGAAAGCCGTGGTGGGCCTGGAGTAAGCCAAGGCTCTGCCGAGGGTACTTAGGGTAGATGTTAAGGGGAAGAAGCCCAAACAGTTACCCTGTTCCCACACCTTTCCTCATCGCACTTCTGGCTCTAAATTAGTGGCCTTTAACCACGGTTTGCATGAGTCCTCTCCCCTCAACAAATTTTGGCAAAAAGGAGAAACCTCACTGCCATTGGTATGATGGTCCTTCTCAGCGTCTCTAGCAGTACACGTCAGAACCTGAATCTCTGCCAACCGATTCCCCTCTTCTCTGTCTCAGAGCCGCATCCTCATTCAGTGGTCTGAGCGAAGGGAAGTTGAGTCACTTCTCAGATGAGAAGATTTTTTTTGGAAGGAGAAGCCTCTATTGAGATTGTGTTCTTGATTAGAAAGAGGGTATGACCTTCCTGGTGTGGTGTATTCTGTTGCAGAAAGCATAAACCAACTTACCCATGCCTCCCCCACTAAATCGAAAGCAAAAGAACAGGAGAAAAAGTGCTCTTCAGCCCCTGTCCTTAAAGGCATGGGGGGAGGAAGGGAGCTGTAAACCCCCCGCATTCTTCATCCTGAATTCCTTACTAAAGGACAGGGGTCATCGTTCGCTTTTTTGTTAAGATGGGCTCTCCAGCCCGGCTGTCAGAGTCCAGCTGCATGGAGCGGTCACTGCACGGGTGGTTGATAAAGCTCCACGGGGCCCTTTGGAACGGTGCTGATTTTATAAGCACACCTTCCAGAAGCCACTTAGAGAATGCTCCATTGGAGACAGGTGACTGTTTTTCTCATTTCCCTAGCTTTGCGTTTGAAAACCTGGGCTTTCACTCTCCTGTCTTACAGAATTATCTTCTTCAGATCAGTGTGTGCCTCTCCCCTGTTTTGTGGCGTTTTGAGTTTTCCAAATCATGGTTTTATCTGTAATGCTTTAAAGGGGGTGGGAGGGTGAGGGATGGCGAGTTGTTTAATCTGGAAAGGGTATATTACTTCTTTGCCTCCTGGGCCTGGATGTGGAACTACAGCTCCCTTACTCTGGCAGTTCCCTGTTGAACTCTGTAGTACTGCTGAGTGGCAGAGCAAGAGGCTATTTATAACCCTGAGAATTTTGCAATGTTATTGAATTGCTTCGACCTAATTTCCACTTCCTTTCTGAGATGAAAATGAAAAGAGTAAGCAAACAAGTGCTGGAAGGGTTCCCCAAAGGAGATCCTTTATCCCAGGAATGTTATCTGGAGAATATTATTACTTCTCTTCTCCTATCTCCTGATGTTTCCATAGGGAGAAAAGCAGAGGGGTGTATTCCCCTTTCTTGTAACCAGAGTCAGGGTGCTCAATATGATTGTCCAGTGAGACACGTTCTAATGTTAGATATGAAAACAAAACTTTAAACAGTGAAAATACCATGTAGTTAGAAGGTGGTGGGACATGGAGGGGAGACCAGACAACCGGGACACTTCATGCCAGTCCCTTTCCACTTATAGCCAGCCCTGGTTCATAGGAGTTGAGGAAGTCAGAGCTATTGGATTTGAGCAGGCGCAGGTGCTTACTGAACCTTAACTGTCTGCCAGGTGCTGTGCTAGGTTATGAGACTCCAGAGTTGTAGGTGCCCTGGAGGTGGAGCTGGTGAAGAAGAGAGATGTGTAAATATATCACTCTAGCAGAGTAGGACAAGAGCCTTCATAGAGGCATGAAAAGAATGCTGTGGGAATGCAGTGGCCTCCATCCTATTTCATTTTGCTGGCCAAAGCTAAAAATGGTACAGAGAGAAAGTGACATCTGAGCTGGGCTTTGAAGCTTGAATAGGAGCTCTTCTGACGGTCAAAGGAAGGAAGAGAATGTCAAAGCACAGAAGAAGTGGAAGAACATGTCCCGCCCCCTAGAAATAGCAAGTAGTCCAGGGAGATCTGGCTAGACTGGTGAAGGAGCACCCCGTGAGGAAGTATGGGTCACTCTCTTGAGACAGTGGAGTACCGTTATCTTTGAGACTAGTGAGCTCTTGCTATATGGGTCTCTTAGCTTCACTGTGCTTTAGCTTCAGGCGCAGCAAACCAAAATTCTCCGCTGAGCACCTGCTGTGGGCCGGGTTCAGCACAACCTTCTCTACGTGGCTTTCAAACAACACCAGACTGCCTGTGATCAGATGCTGGCTGTGCCGTGTACCAGCTGTGTGACACTGAGCATGGTACTTAATTTTTCTGTGCCTCCATTTTCTTATCTGTAAAATGGGGTAATACACCACGCAGGGTTGCCGTGTGAATTAAATGAATTAATATCTGTAAAGCCCTTAGAACGGTACCTTAGCACTATGCAGTTGTCAGCTAATGTCGTCGTCATCATCAAAGGAAGTGTAATGTCGAGGGAATTCCCGGGAACTAACTTTGAAGTTGTAAGACCAGCCTTGAGACCCAGTTCTGATGTGATTTCTTCCTTTTTTTGTTGGGAGGGGTAGGAAGGAGGCATGTGGAAGATGAGTTTCTTAATCCGTCTGAACCTTAATTGCCTTACTTGTAAAATGGGGATGATTTTCAGGGTTCTTGTGAATGTCAACTGTACTAATGCTATAGAAGCTAGCGATTGACTACAAAGAGGGGGTCTACACAGTACTGTTCTATACAAGATGGTTATGGTAAAGTCACCACATAACTGATCTGTTTTAAATAAACCAAACATCTGAGTGGGTTTTTGTTACTGCCCTTGGGTCGATTCCAATTCCTAGCCACGCTGCGTACAGCAGAGTGGAACTCTGCCTGGTCTGTTTGCACCATCCTCTCATCTCCCAGCGCTATATCACACAATGCTCCACTGCTACTCATAGGGTTTTCATGGCCAGTTTTTTCGGAAGTGGGTGGCCTGGTCCTTCTTCCTAAAGTGGATTTTGCTCTGCATTAATTCAGCCAGTGTTAGTGAAGGGCATCTCAGTGCCATCATCTTTTGCCTGTTATCCTGCTTTCCGTTCAGACCTCCATTTTAGAGTTGCTTCAAAGCTTGGGGTCAATCTTAGTCTTAGGCTTTTTAGTTGCAATGAACAGAAACGCAGGCTAGTTTAATTTTTGTGTGTGTGTGTGAGGAAGATCGGCCCTGAGCTAACATCTGCCAATCCTCCTCTTTTTGCTGAGGAAGACTGGCTGTGGGCTAACATCCATGCCCATCTTCCTCCACTTTATATGGGACGCCGCCACAGCATGGCTTGCCAAGCGGTGCCTCGGTGCGCGCCCGGAATCCGAACTGGCGAACCCCAGGCCGCCGAAGCAGAGCGTGCGCACCCAACCGCTTGCGCCACCAGGCTGGCCCCCAGGCTAGTTTAATTTAAAGGAGTTTTCTTGGCAGGATACCGGAGAATTTCAGGTACCCCAAGTGCAGGAGGTGTGGCTGTAGAATCTTGGAAGTCCTCAGGCAGTGGCTTTTTCCATCTGTTTCAGGGCCCTTGTGGTATCTGGTCTCCACTCTTCTACGCATTTCTGGATTCTTCCTGCAGAACAGCTTTTTCTGCAAAGCTCTTGATTTTTGCTTCTCTGTTTCTTTGGTTTGCCACGGTACCTGCACTGAAGCTGACTATGACCTCTCTGCTCCAGGGCCCATTGTCATCCATCTCCCTTAGTCTGTGTCTTTAAGTTCAAGAGAAAGAATTGGATTAGTCCACCTAAGGTTGAGTGTTCCCCTCAGTCCCCTCAGCTGTGGCATGGTTGGAAAGTGTTATTAGTACACGTGGGCTGCCTGGGCTTTGTGGGAAATGGCAGTCACCAAGAATGGGGGCTTATAGTATCTCTTGAGTAGTCTTGGTGGTTGCAAATCTTCATGCTTTAAGATGGATATGAATTTTTGGAACAGCCAAGAATCACTCAGGGCTACCTTTAATAAGGAAAGAGATAGTCAACCTAGGAAATGCCATCTGGGGTCAAAGTAAATGTAACTGTAAAATAATGGGCTTTAGCTTATTTATCTCCAAAGACAGTATCCAGAAAAGAGGTCCAAAAAATATGGTTTGTTTCTTAGCAGCACCATCAAAACAAGGGTGTAGCTTCTTTTGGTGGGGACTTTGAAATGGACAATCCTCATTTGGATTTTTTAAGTTCTACTTTAGAATCATGGACTTTTAGACTTAGCATCTTACTACACATGCTTTAGTTCCACACTCGCATCTCACGGTTGAAGAAAACTGAGACTTGGGTAAAAGGGACATGTGCATGTCACCCAGATGCTTAGTAATAGAGCTGTGAAGAGATGCTCAGTCCTTTGGCTCCACATCCAGTTGCTGCTTCAGCAGGAAAATCATCCCAGCCCAGCGCTCTTTCTATTATACCTGTACTGCCTACTTGTTTTAAAAAGAACTAAACTAAATAACAACTGGTCTAAAAAGCCATGCTGTTCAGTTCCATGTATAGAAAGTAGAAAAACAGGCAAAACTAATGTGTGGTGATAGAGGCCAGAAGTTGCCTCTTGGGAGGCTGGAAGGTGGGGGATTGACTGGAAGGAGGTAGGAGGGAATTTTCTGGGGTGATGAAAATGTTCTAAGGCTTGTTTTGGGTGGTGGTTACAAGGGGATGTGTCTGTGTATTTCTATTATATATATATTTATATATACACACACACATATATATAAGGTCTGTGCATTTTATTGTATGTAAATTCTATCTCAGTTTTTTAAAATGATCTCACAACTGTGCAGTCACACCTCCTAGTTATGGCAGATTTACTGATAAGGATAAGGATGCCTGCTCTAGGCGTCCAGAGATTCATGATACCACCCCTGCTCTGCTGTGTCGCTGGAGCAGAGCATTTCAACCAGGAGTTATTCTAATGGGGCCAGTCTCTTTTCAGAGGTTTATCACGTGTCTAGGCACATAAAAATTACACATGAAGTTTCTGCTTGGAGCTGCAGAAGCTGTGGAGGCTTTAGGGGCCATCAGGCAAGCTCTCTTCAATCCCTTTAGGCTTGATTTAGTTGCAATGAGCAGAAATGCAGGCTAGCTCAGGGGGAAGAGAAGAGCGCTGGCCAAGGTCAGCTCCAAGTTCTGTCGCCTTTACTACTTATAAGCTGGGTGATCTTGGGCAACTCAACCAAACTCTGAGCTTCAGTTATGTCATCTTCAAATGGAGGTAATAATCCTATTTTGCCTACTTCATAAGGCTGCTGGGAGGACTCGACAAAATAAGTGAAAGCACTTTGAAAGCCATCTCTTTTACATTGTCATATTCTGGAAATGCTGGTATTTTTGACAGTTGACTTCTGAAGCAGCCCACTCTGATCAGGAAACAGTCATTGAAAGACCTTCTGAGACCTGTCGGTTAGTAGGGCAAGGACTTTCACCCCTTTCGCCCAAGAGGTTTATACTCACGAGGCTGAGACATCTGTGTTTGGGCTGAAAAACTGATGGCATACATGAATAACAGCTCTGCTGCATACTCTAGGAGAGGCGGGCAGTCTCCATTAGTGAAACAGGAGTTGTGGGTGAGTGGCTAAACCTGGACGATGCAGGAGAAAGCTCTTTTTCATTAAAAGAGAGGCCTCTCCTGAAGCTATAGGCAAGAAGTGTAAATATACGTGGAAATAATCCATCAGTCGAGTGACTTCCCTTCATCAGGCCCTGGAGAGAGAATGCTTAGCTACTGCGTGGAATACCACTAAGCTAACAGAGTTGCCTAGGATACTGGTCACATGGGCCCATCTTCCAGACTTGTTCAAAATGATTTATTTTCCTTTATTTTGGAGAGAAGTGGGGGAGGGGGTCAGAGGTACTTCCAAAACCTTGTCCTCCTATAGAGGGGCCTTTGTGTGAGGGTGTCCTCACCTCCCTACACGAGCTCACTCGCAGCAGCCCTTGCCCTTGGCAATAGGAACTAAAATAGCATTTCCTGTCCCAGTTCTCTTCCCCATTTTCTGAACTCTGCGTCATCCCACACAGAGGAGGCTCCACATTATGTCCTTTGAGGGGAAGGAGTGGCAGCAGTAAGTAGGGAGGAGGCAAGAGAGCATGTGGCCGGGCCCTGCTGACACTGGGATCTTCCTAGGATGACTGCAGAGCAGAAGTAGGCTGACTCCTTCAGCTAACCACTCACGCAAGAAAAGGCTGTGTCTATTCTTATCTGTCTTAGGGCATTTGCTTCTCTCTCTCAAGTTCCCAAGATGAGAATTTGCAATAAATACACTCTTCTACCACAGAGTCCTCCTGACCCTTAAACTGAAGTGTCACATTGGTGGATCCAGCTACTGGCTGATCTGCAGTAAATAGATAGGTTTGTCCCATTTCTACTTGCTGATTTAATCTAAAGAGACAAAAAGCCCACGGAGAGGTTGTGGTGTGATCTAGAAAAATTCCAACCAAGTAGTTCTATGTGTTACTTTGGACACTATCTATCTTCCCATTCTCCAAAATACCTAATAAGAGTGAAAAATGAAGGCAAACTGACTTCTTCCTTCTTTCTGATTCTTTCTTCCCAGGCAGCTGTGTCTGTGTGTGTCTTAGAGAAGTAGGGCCCATTGGGAACAATGCCACCACCATCAGACATCGTCAAAGTGGCCATTGAGTGGCCAGGTGCTAATGCGCAGCTCCTTGAAATTGACCAGGTAAGCTCCTGAAAGGAGAAGCAGTGATGCAAGAAGAGGGATCTGGAAGTACATGGCAGAGGATGTCTTAGGGGTGGGGAACACTGGCATCAGGAGAAGGAACCAGCACAGGAAAGCTGAGGCCTGTCCCACACTATGGAAGGTCGGTCACCATGGCGTGGGAGAGGCTTCCTCTCAACAGAAGCGGTCAGGGAAGAAGGCCATGCTCAGGTTCCTGGTTGACCCTGCTGGGAAGCCCCTCTCGTCAGAAGCTTGGCATGAGTAGGATGTGGTTGCTGGTGAAGGATCTCTCTCTCTCTTTCAGAAACGGCCCCTGGCATCCATTATCAAGGAGGTTTGTGATGGGTAAGTTGAAACTGCGCTTGTTTTGGACAATGGCAAGCTAAAGACTAAAGGAGCACCACCAGACTTGAAAGGAATTCTGCTGAAGGATCTCCAGTTAGTCGGGTCCCCAGTAGGGGCTTTTGTGGATCGTTGCCTTATGAAGGAAGTATAGCTGACGAGGATGTTCCTCACGCCTCCTACCGATCTTTAGTTTTCCTTTAAGTCCAGTGATGCCCTACCTGAGGTCCTGAGGCAGGATCTGAGACCTGCGCTCCATTGTATGTACTGCCTTTTGTGGTGCTAATCTTTATGAAAGGCTGAGGAGGTTATTTTTTGAACATCTCAACCTAAAGCTTTGGGCGTTTTTTTTCCCCTGCCTCCAGACAGGCCACCCAGTCCCCTGAGCAACTCTATTGAATATTATTTTATTTGCCCAGAGGAATGGTCAAAGTGGCTGTACTGTTTCTCTCTTATATAGGTGGTCATTGCCAAACCCGGAATATTACACCCTCCGTTATGCGGATGGTCCCCAGCTCTACATCACCGAACAGGTTAGTACAGGGAGAAGCAGAATCAAGACAGGCCTTGCTTAAAGTGAACCACCCGAGGAGACAGCACTATTTGCCTTACTTACATCCAGGTAGCTTCCATTTGTTGGGGAAAGATCTGCTTCCTGGGCAGGTTAGGGAGCGCCAGCCCTTGTTCTCCTCTGGTGGCTGGAAAACCATGGCTTTTGCTTCCTGAGAGCCCAGAGCAGTTGAAGAGGATCTTAAAGGTTTTTTGCCAAGAAGCAAGCAGGAGAAGAGGCCTGACTGGAGTCTCAGTTACACCTGCTTTAAAAATAACAAAAAGTTCTTGTTGATTCAACTTGCTTGCACAATTTTAATATTTTATCTTGGTTACTCTTTTTTCTCTTTGCTACCCAGACTCGCAGTGACATTAAGAATGGGACAATCTTACAGCTGGCTATCTCCCCGGTAGGTATTCTGCTTTTCTTAGGAATTCATTTATTTAACTAACATATATGAGCATCTGCCATGGGCCAGACTGTGTTGTAGAAACTAAGACTATGGAGATTAAAAAGTCAGTCTTTGGGGGCTGGCCCGGTGGCGCAAGCGGTTAAGTGCGCACGTTCCGCTGCGGCGGCCCGGGGTTCGCCGGTTCGGATCCCAGGTGCGCACCGACGCACCGCTTGTTAAGCCATGCTGTGGCGGCATCCCATATAAAATAGAGGAAGATGGGCATGGATGTTAGCCCAGGGCCAGTCTTCCTCAGCAAAAAAGAGGAGGATTGGCATTGGATGTTAGCTCAGGGCTGGTCCTTCTCACAAAAAAAAAAAAAAAAAAAAAGTCAGTCTTTGCTGTCACAGCCTAGTTGGGAGTAAACAAATACAATATAAGGCCTCTCTCAAGGGTCTTGACAGAAAATTGCTTAAGGAGCTGTAGGAACTCAAGAAAAGGGACCACCTAACTCAGCCTGAGAATTCCCAGAGAGCCTTCCCAGAGGAGACAGCTCAGATTTTGAATGATAAGCAAGAATTAGCTGAAGCAAGAAGAAAATGAAGAGTATTCCAAGCAGAGTGATGTGCTTTGTTTGGGGAGGCAGGAGTACTGGATGCTGAGGGCCTGTAGCAATCAGTGAGAGGCCAGAAACTGAAGGTTCCCGGAGGGCCTGCTTATGGGTTTGGACTTTATCTAGTTGGGAATGTGGGGACATTGAAGGATTTTAAGCGGGAAGGTACATTATGTCTAGATTTATATTTTAGAAAGATCACTTTAGTGACAGTGTGGGCTAAAAAAAAGGAAGGTTGGTGGTAGGAGGAATCTTTAGGAAACTAATGAGGAGTGGTAACAGTCCATGAAGGCAAATGGCAATGGAGACGAAAAGATGGGCATGAAAAACAGTCACAGGTAAACTTGATGAATATGTGGTAAGCTGGATGTGGAAGGAAAGGGGAGAATCCAAAATGAGCCCCTGGTTTCTGCAGGAGCAGCCCCGAAAGGTCACTGAGGAAGCAACCAGAGGGGTAGAAAGAAAACCAGGAGTGTGAAATGGCTCAGGAGCTGGGGGCAGAGAGGTGTCAGGATGGAGGAAGGTGTGGTTTGCAGTGAGCAGAGAGAAACAGAACAGAAGAGCTGTCTTGACCTGGGGGGGTGATCTCCGTGAAAACGGTTTCGGTAGGGTGATTGGGTGACAGGCCGATTGTAGTGGGTTAAGTGAAAGAGAGGCGAAAAAGTGAGGCTCTCAAGTTTACACATGATCAGGAAGCTGGGTTATAAAAGGAAGTAAATGGAGAAGGTGGTGACTCGGGGATGTGGAGTCAAAAAGATGCGCTTTTTAAAAAGAGGTAAAACATTCGTATGTTTCTAACGTCAGAAAGTTTGACAAAGCTATAGAGAAAGGTCTCCCTCCCACTCCCGTCCCTCATCCACCCAGTTCCCCGCCTCCTCTGACCCTTCACAGTTGTTAACTCTGGTGCAGTTTGTTATATGTCCTTGAAAATATGTTAAGATGGAAGAGGGGAAGGTTGATGGTGCAGGAAGGAGGGGTAATTCATGGACCAGGACCTTCCTGGGTCAGGACGGGGGGGAACCCAAAGCCCAGGTGGAGGGATTCCCCCTGACTGCTCGGCCCGGAGGAGGACACTCCATATGGGGGAATGTTAGGTACGTTTGCAGAAGGGCTGCCAGAAGATGAAGGGCACGGTGGCACCTGTTTCCTTGACGATGAGAGAGACTGGTTCATCTGAGAGGAAGGGACGTGTGGAGGAGTAACGGCTAGCATTTACTAAGCACCTGTATTTTGCCAAATCCTTTGCATACATATATTGTATCCTTTAATCCTGGCAGACACCCGCAGAAGTGGGTGCTCTTGATAGCCCCATTTTGCAGACAGGGAAACGGAGGTGTAGAGAGGTTAAATAACTTGCCACTTGTCACACAGCTAAAAACGTGGCTGGGCTGGCTCTCAAACCCAGGTCTGTCTGCCTCCAGGCCAGTATTCCTACCATCGTGTTCTTCTGCTTCCCTCTCTCCTCCAGAGCTCTTCTCATCTTAAGGACTTTATTTCCCCCTCTGAGCTCTGCTAAGTTAATATGGACGTCTGGGAGTTACTCACTTTTATGGACGTGCTGAAGCGTTTTACAGACGTCTTGCACGGACTAGTTGACTTTCCCAGAAGCACATCTCTCTGGAGCGGGAGGCAGCAGCCGAGAAATGCTATCTCAGGAGGAAAATTAACATTTGGAGTTGGAAGTTTCTCAGTGTGATGCAGACCAGCGCTCTTCAAATTGTTCTATCCTGTGACCTTTTCTCCTGGCGCACATTTTCTCCATCGTGGAGATTTTGGAGGATTTCTGTCTCATCAAGAGCAGTGTGCTGTTAAAGGGCCATCTTTATAATAGTAAAAGGAGAGAGGGAAAGGGGAGAGAGATGAGCAGGCTTGAGTCCTTGGCCAGCAACAGGAATTGGGCTCCAGGCACTTGCTTAGCACTGTAAGAAAAAATCAAGACCACGGTATTTTAGCTCTCAAGACCCTTCCATTCCAACTGAGAACATTAAATTAAAACACAAAAAATAGAGACTGATGAAACCATAAATTGTGAGGCGCTGGCTATAAAGTTAAGTTCAGGAAAAGGAAAGATCAGTGAACACTGGCGGAGGGCTTGTAGCTGTAGCTTGCAGAAAAGAGGCAAGCATTCTGCTAGGAAAAGTTCATTTGCTAGGAAGCTTGGTCACCAGCCATGATTTTCAAAAAGATTTTGAAATGGGTCACTTCTGGCTCCTTGATATTCTTAAAGTTTCCCCAGAACTGTCACTTTGAGGAACAATGATATGGACTTGGAGAGAAAGTTAAAAAAAAGTTGTCAGACTTACCACATTTTTGGATTGAAAGGGAACTTAAATGCAAGAATCCCTTCTATAGATAGCATCTTTGACAGATGTTTGTCCAGATTCTCCTTGATTACTTCCAGTGATCAAGAGCTCATTACTTCAAGAGACAACCTCTTCCACTGACTGCCAACTGTAATTCGTAGGAAAATCTCCTACATTGAACCAATATCTGTTTCTCTGTGACTTGCCGTAGTTAGTGGACTGCCATTTTGCAGATGGTTCTTGTATTCCCTCAATGGGAATTTTTTTTAGTCCATAGACCAGAGTGGTACAGAAAGGATACAGGTAACTACAGATTGGTCTTGGCTTACTGGTAATTCCCTGACTGATCCAGTAAAGATTTATTTAGCAACTCCTAAGCAGTGTGAAAAACTAGTTCTGCCTCAGGCTTGGATGTCCACAGAAAGGCCCCTGTGAGCTATTCACAGAGCAATAACCTGCCACAAGGAGCAGATGGCATGTATCTTGTCCCTGGTCTCATAGTCCCGGGCCGCACGCCAGCTGATGGAGAGGACCCAGTCATCCACCATGGAGACCCGGCTGGACGCCATGAAGGAACTGGCCAAGCTCTCTGCCGACGTGACCTTCGCCACCGAGTTCATCAACATGGATGGCATCATCGTGCTGACGCGGCTTGTGGAGAGCGGCACCAAGCTCTTGTCCCAGTGAGTATTACTGAGGTCTCGTTTGGGGGTTTTAGAGATTTACTCCACTCTGCAGGACATCCTATTCTCATTTCCATTGAGTCAAATCGTGTTCCATTGAACACCTTCTGCATACAGAGCAGTGTGCCAAGCATTAGGGTCCACGCAGAGGGGAATAATTCACTATTGTCGTCCTAAATCTTGTAGTCTATTGGGCTCTCACAAATTAAGTGACCGTACAAAACAGGACTGTGTCAAGTAGTAGTAAAAATAGGGGCTGTAGAAGTGAGGAAGAGAGAGGTCAGTTCATGACAGCCCTGTTAATTTATGGAAAATGATTGGCCTGATGGTGCAGACTGTCCATTATTGATTAGAATAGGTGTCTGTCTGTTCTTAACCACCCCCTGCCTCCCGCCCTCTCCAGTCACCTCCCCCATCCACACACGCACACACACACAGGCCTTCCTCTGTGTTTACCATAGGTTACCCACTACCCATTCGCCATCTCCCTACCACCCATTTTCACAGGGAGGAGGAGATCCAGAACTTTTCGATACACCACGAGTGTCTTTATGATACTCCAACGTTAAGATGAATGTGGAGGGAAACTGCCTTGTGTTCAGCCGTGAATAAACAGATGTTTAGTTTGCCTTCTAAGCCTGTGGAGCCTAAGCTGGCGGAGAGGGAGTCAGAGATCCTTTAGCTGATGGATCAGGTGTTGAGGTTTGCAGCCAAACTGAGCAACAAATCAAGGATATTTGTTTTAAGTCTCAGATTTTCCACCTGCACTGAAGTCCTGAAGCCTTCAGCTGCCGTCAGCCCTGACTGGGAGTTCTGCAGTCTCCCAAGAGTACAGAATTAGACTGGCCTTTGTTTCCTCCTCTTTGAAATGAGGATAGTACCCACCTTGCTGTGTTGTCGTGAGGAGTATTATTAATGAGGATGGATCTGAACATGCTTTGTAAATGGGAATATCAATTGCTGATCATAGAGCACTGTACAGACGTATAAAGGATTAAGTGTATAGAGAGGAGAGACAGAGAAAACACTTTAATCCTTATTCTCTAATGGCACTATGCTACGAGCTCTGCGTACATTGTCATCTAGCTCTCACCGCACCCTGTAAGGTTAACACTGAGATTAACTTGACTTTACAGAGGGAGAAATTGAAGTTTGAAAAGACAAAATTTGCACAGTTACTAAATAGTTGGACAGGAATTGAACCCATGTCCGAAGTTTGTACTCTTTTTCCTGCACCCTGCTGCCTCTTGGCCTAAAGGTGGACATGGGACATAAGCTCCCTTAGCTTCCTCATCAAGTGTTGAGGTGTCACAAAGGTCTGATATCTTTTTTGTTCTTGGGAAATGGATACGTGGTTCTGTTTCCCTGAGACGAGGTGATATGGAGAAAGAAAGCCTTATCCCCCAGCAGCCTTTTTTTCCAGTGATGGACACCCAGACAGGGTCTGCGCCACACCTGCCTAGATGTGCGTGCAGGCGCTCCCTCACAGTTGCGTCAACTGATTCCCATGTGGTGCTTGCATTGAAATCTGTCCCTACTGTGGCTGCCTTCACGCCTGCGTTCCCCGGTTCTGAGTCTTTGTATTATTTTGTGTGTTTTGCACATGTCTCAGCTACAGTGAGATGCTGGCATTCACCCTGACTGCCTTCTTAGAGCTCATGGACCATGGCATTGTCTCCTGGGACATGGTTTCAATCACCTTCATTAAGCAGGTGAGGCCTCCAATATTCCCTCTCTCTCTCCTCCCTCAGTCGCCAGTTGTTCTCCGGGCTTAAGGGGCAATGCAGGCAATACAGCCGTTGTGCTGCGAGTCGGCTTTCTATCCCCTGAGGCAAGATTTTTCATCCTCAAGCTCTGTTCTTCTGTGGCTCCTGAAAGATTTACTTCTTACACTCTCAGGGCCTGTGCTGAGAAGGTGGAGCTGGGCTCTCAGAACTGAATCTGGCCAGAGTAGAACTGATTGTCGTGAGACTGGGATCACACAGCCAGTCCATCAGCACCACCCCTAAGTCGTCTGACTTGCTTCCTGAGCTCTCCTTTCTCTTTGGATAAAAAATGTTCATTTCATTTGCCTCATGTTTACAAGCCTGCCTTCTGTGTACAGATCTGTTAGGCAGCCTGTCTGGATTGTCAGATTGAACTCAGTGGGTGGGAGAGATACATCTAGTTTTGCCCTCCTTTCTTCTACAAGAAGGGGCAGTGTCAGTTCAGAAAACTGAAGTAAAACCAATGTGGCTTTATATATCCGCTGACCTAGAGTTGTATACTTGTCATTGGCTTGGGACGTTGGGAACTCACCGAGGCTGGAGATACTTAGGCAAAAGTGAAATGACCATGTGTCAAGGATATTAAAATGCAGATCGGGAAGAGGGGTCAGATTCCACGACTTCAAGGTCCTTTCTGCCTCTCCAAATCTCTGCTGTTGTGTGTGTGTGTAGGGACAAAGTGTATGTCAGGAGAAGAGTACGTGGAGATGGAATGAGATCCCGGTATCAGGAAGATCCTCTACTTCCTGCACTCAGATTTTTCATGCCTGAACCCTTATTTTGAAAACCCTTATTTTTCACGCCCTTAGATTTTTGAGGAAACACAGCTGACTGGATACTGTAAGTTGAAACTGAAGTTATTGAGTTAACTCAGGTTATTGAGTTATTGAGTAAATTGAGTTATCCACACTTAGGGAATCCGTGGCACACTGGCCAGATTCCACTATCCACCTGGGGACAACAGCCCAAACGTGGGCAGCCTGATGAAGAGGGGAGCACCTTCATGGGATAGCACTGGAAACCTAAGCCGTCCAGCCCTGGGCCTTGGGCCCTGAGCTTCCTAACCGATTTGCCCCTCCCTGACTTTAGATTGCAGGGTACGTGAGCCAGCCCATGGTGGACGTGTCAATCCTTCAGAGGTCCCTGGCCATCCTGGAGAGCATGGTCTTGAACAGCCAGAGTCTATACCAGAAGATAGCAGAGGAAATCACCGTGGGACAGCTCATCTCTCACCTCCAGGTGTGAGTAAGAGACCCTGCTCCAGCCTCCCTTCCCTGTCTGTCCTCTTCTCCCCTCTTACTCTAAGTCTTCCCATCCTACTTCTGCTTTGCTCGTATCCCAAGCTGCTGGTCTGCTGTTCATTCATTCGTCACCTCTTCCTCACTACTGCCTCACTACTTCCTTCCATAATTCAGACCTAATCATGTCATGCTACTGCCTAAAATCCTCTGTAACTCTCCTCACCTCTTAGGATAAGGTGAAGTTTTTCCCAATGTTCCTTTACCACCGTGTACCAGACAGAATTAGATGCTTTCTCTTCTATGGGCCAAATAGTCTCTGTACCTATGATAATTGTATTTATACAAAATATTGTATTTTTATTATCTGTCTCCCATTTTAAACTTGGAGCTGTCTAGGAACAGGGACCAATCATTTTTGTATCCTCTGCTTTGATTTAAGTAGAATCTCGACTAGTATTTGTTGAATGAACACTTACTGAACTAACAGTATGCTGTAGGGGGATACCAAGAAGTATTGTACAGGGCGTGAGTTCAGGATATCAGTTCAAATCCAGGTTCTACTGCATACTAGGTCTCTGCCTTCAGCAAGTTACCTAGTCTCTTCTGGGCTCAGTCTCCTCCTCTCTAGACTGGGGTTAATCATCCCCACCTCTCAAGACTTGTGAGGATCAAAGGAGATAAAAAGTCGAGCGTAGTGGCCAGTACAGGATAGCTATTCAATAAATTCAGGAGTTTTTTGCTTTTGTTTGTTTTTTAAGCTTGTCACATCTGAAAATATTTTTCCAGATAATAAACAAAACCAGAAGACACATAAACCCTTTGGAGCACTATCCTCTCCATTCTTCTTACTTCACTTTCAATCATTCTGCACATTTTAAGGGGACTGGACTTCCTGAAACACGGGTGGTAATACTGCTGATTCCTTTCTGACTCTTGCTCCCTTCTAGCATGTCAGACATTAACAGAACGCTTCCAGAATTCCCTGCCAATTCCAGGGGAAACCATAGCTCCCAGATTTGGTTGTTTATAGCAGCCTTGTCTTCATTCAGCTGTGCTCCCAACCTGTACCTTCCCACTAGTCCAAGTAAAAAGAAAGCACAAGGAGATTTGCAACTCTGATTTCTCCTTGTCACTTCTAAGGAATTCTTCAGCCTCTGTTTTCATACTCAGAAAGCCAAAAAGGTTGATTGAAGTGAGGGAGACATTATCAATTCCAGATGGAGAGTTCTGATCTACCTGACCTCAGACTTACCTCTCTGTTCCTTTGTTTCTGAATTGGGAATGATCCAGTTGCCTCCCTAAGGATGATAGGGGGGCACGGCATTTCTTAGGGGTCCATCTGTGAATACTTCCAGCCCATAGCGGTCACTAGAAATTATGTCCTCTGCCGTTTGGGCTGAAAGACACTTAGTGCCCTCCGTTAGACTTCCAAAGGCCCCCTGCCTGACCACGAAGTCCATTATCCCCTCTGGAAAGAGAGCCATAGAAGGCGTCCACAACATGGCAAGTGGAGACATCTTGTCAAGTGCCAGGATTGTACGATTCCAGAGAATTCCAGAAGTTGAAGTTATTTTGTTTGTTTAAGATAAAACAAGTTCATAGCTGAAGACTTTGAAAATACATAAAAGATAAATCATTTGCCCATTATCCTACCTCCAGACATAACCACTGTTAACATTAAATTGACTATCCTGCCAGTATTTTTTTCTATGCATATTTTTAACAAAATTGGAATCTTACTATACATGCTATGTGTACTTTGACTTTTTTACGGAATAATATATCTTGAACATTTCCCCATGTCAAAGATTCTCCTAAAAGAGTAGTTCTGAATCTTTTTTGCATCCAGATGCCTTTGAAAATCCAGTAACAGTTATGGACTCTCACCTCCTTGGAAAAAATAACACATAGCCAACTCATGGAATAATTTCTGCACCATTTCTAAGGTTCATAGACACTCTAAACTCATCCCTGAATCCCAGGTGAAGAACCTTTACTCTAATACGTGATCTTTAATGACTACTAGGATCTTAATATAGAAAAACAGAGTTGCTAATGTGGACATTTGGATTATTTACTGTTCTTTCTTTTTTTATTGGTACTTTAATGAAACACCTTGCCAATACATCTTGTGCAGCTCTCGGATGACTGTTTTTGGATAAATTAGTGGAACTGCTGGGTCAAGGCATATGCCCACTTTTAAGGCTTTTAAGACTTAGCCCCAGCTGGCCCGGTGGCGCAAGTGGTTAAGTGCGCGCGCTCCGCTGCAGCTGCCTGGGGTTCGCCAGTTCGGATCCCGGGCGCGCACCGATGCACAGCTTGTCAAGCCATGCTGTGGCGGCGTCCCATATAAAGTGGAGGAAGATGGGCATGGATATTAGCCCAGGGCCAGTCTTCCTCAGCAAAAAGAGGAGGATTGGCAGATGTTTGCTCAGGGCTGATCTTCCTCACAAAAAACAAAAACAAAAACAAAACAAAACAAACAAACAAAGACTTAGTCCCCAGATTATTATTTGATTACAATCTGCAAGTGATTGTTTTAAACCGTCTCTAAGTATCATCTTGCTGGTCAGTCTTCTAATCTCCCTCTGCCTTCTTTCTCCATTGACACAGCTCCAACCAGGAGATTCAGACCTACGCCATTGCACTGATTAACGCACTTTTTCTGAAGGCTCCTGAGGACAAGCGACAGGTCTGTGGCTGCCTTTTCAAGCTTTTCATCTGGGCTCTTCCAAGAGAAGAATTCTCACCTATCCACCCTTTGCTGTACAGAGAACAGAAACCCACCCATTTTCCCAGAGTCCTTCCTCCTGTCCCTCTGGTCAGAGCCCATCACAGTGGCTTTGCTGAGGAAGAACCAGGGAAGAACGAGGAGGGAAGCCAGCTGGGTCTTAGGTCAGAGCAGGGACCTGCAAACTTTTTCCTCTAAAGGGACAGAAAGTAAATATTTTTCACTTTGTGGGTCTTATGGTCTATGTGGCAACTATTCAACTGTGCTGTTGTAGCCAAAAGCAGCCTCAGACGGTAGGTAAAGAGTTGGATGTGGCTGTCTGCCAATAAGACCTTATATGCAAACAGGTGACAAGCCTCATTTGGCCTTAGTTTGCCGACCCCTGGGTTAGAGGATGAAGAAGAAGGGAGAGGAGACCCTCCTAGGCCTCACTGTTGAGTCTAAGGAGACCGAAACAAATGAGATCCTTCCTTAAGGAAGCAAGGTGGAGGGACTTAGCACGAAGTTTCATGAATAAAGATCCTCTGATCCAGGTTCTAAACTTCTTTCTTCCCCTGTTACTCAGCTGTGTGACATCATGCAGATTGCTGTACTTCTCTGAACCCCCGTTTCCTCACCTGTAATAGGGGAGCAACAGCATCTGCCCCGTTTACTTCACAAGGATGTCATAAGGAAAAACAAGACCCCAATTGTACCAGTGAGGAAACGAGGAATCCGCTGGGCAGTGGAACAAGCACTGACCTGAGAGTCCAGGGCCCTGGAGCTAAGGACACTAACCCTGGCTGGGCAAGTGCTTCAACCTCTCCAGGTCTCAGTGTCGCTTTCTGTAAAATGAAAGTGCCAGATTAAATGATCTCTAAGGGCCCTTCCAACACTAACATTCTAGATTTCTCTGGTAAAAGCCCAAGTGGTATACAAAAGAAAGACTTTTTAGTTCTCTGTCAATACTATGGGCTCAGCAGGTTGAAATTCATGTGGGATCATGTACCAAGCTCTTGGTAGATTCTAGTGGGAGGACCAGGAGCATCTGTGGTTCTGTCTGTCCTTGTCTTTCTTGGATGGCTTTGCTCTGTTAATCTTGTCCTTCCTAGTCCTGTTTTGAATGTAAGCTGAAAGCTCATTCTTCCATCTGCTTCTCTCTGTGCTTTTTGCTTTCTGCCGGCAGGACAAGCACCTTAATCCTCTAGACCTGCCTGTCACTGTAAGTAGCACTGCCTTGTGGAGGGGCCCTGGCTCTCTTCCAGGTGGGGAGGTCAAAGCTGGGCAAGAATCTCCTGATCTGATCTGGATGTTCAGGGAACTCCGAGACACAGGGAAAGGTGTGCTGGAGGTCTCATTCGTCAGGACACTTGGGGACGTACTGCAGATTAGATTCACATAAAGAAGTAAGGGGATGCCTGCTCCAGGAAATGTAGCCCAGTCTTTCCTTTGTCACTTGCCTTTATGTGGGTCTGTGGTTCAGCCAGAGAAGATCAGAGTTAGAAAATATCCTGTGACTTTCATCTAGATGATACCACTGTGCATCGCCCTCCAGCTTGGTATAGCAAAGAGTGAAGGTAAATCCATGCCCTTTTGGACGTTACTAGACCGTAGGAATTTGAAAAGGTGTAGAGCATTGACAAAAGGGAATTGGATGCTCATTTCTTGGTTAGAGGGAGCTTTAGAGAGGTCAGCTCTGCGAGGACATGAATGAGGATGAGTGCTTCCTCCCCAGCACCACAGGGAAGCTTTTGGTCTAAGGCCTTTATATTCTAGCAGCAGACCATTGTCAATTACCCACTTTGTGAGCTGTCCACAGTGAGATTTAATCTCAAGCTGATGTCCTATAGCTACCAAAGAAGTTTCTAGGCCACCTTCCCTGTCTGCCAGCCAGTGTGTGCTCAGGGGATGTAAGTAAAACTGAACGTTCCTGGCAGTGTCAGCCATTTGGAATATGGCTAGAAATCTAGAAGTGAGAGAGAAAGGCCTTTCAGCTCGGAGAAAAATGACGGTGCTCATGGATATTGCTCCATGGGAGAGGTGTGACAGGTCCCTTAGGCCCATTGATTTAGAATTATCTATAAAATTAAATTAAGGCAGCAGTTTAGAAAGTGAAGTCATACTAATTAACAGTATAAGAAGCGATGGCTGACATTGGAAGGAGGAGACAGAAGAATTATGAAAAGCTGTCAGAAAAATTAAAAGCATGTAATCTGGGACCATTTTGTTTAGGGGAAAATAGCTTCACATTCAATAGCTCCTTAGGGTAGTACAGTGTCACAACACAGAATAATAACTGAGGTTCCTTTGGATGAAGCCAAGTCCTTGGTGATGATTAAATTATAATCACTGTAGTCTCTTCAGAAATAAAGAAATATATATTTTTAGAAGATTTGCATAAGAATGGTCAAAATAAGTTTCTGAAATGACCCTTAAAGCTTCACTCCCTGGAAAATTCACTTATGTAGGATACTTATTTCCTGAGTGTGCTAAACAAATAAAGTATTGCTGTCAAAATCTGAACCAAATATAATTAAAAAGGTGAACCTATTATGAAAAATTACCCTAAGGCACCCCACACGTTGTTCTCTAAACCAGTCAGAAGTGAATCATGGACTACTTACTGTTTCAGAGCATCCACGCCCCACCTCTGTCTGCAGGTGGGCGCTGGGGGCTGGAGGGGGCTGCTGGGACCAAAGCCGTGTCCTCGATTTGGAGTCAGTGTTTCATTAGAGTCCCTCCTGGCCTCGGTGGGTGTCTGCCTGGAACGGTGCATGTGGCTTGGGAACCATCACCCTGCTCTGTGCTCCGTGTGCATTGTCCGTCACCCAGCATCCTCGTCACACAAGTGTCTCGTCCTGAAGCAGTCCTCGTCCCTCTTTGAAGACTATTCGGTTAATTGTGCCACTGGGGAGGGAAACCCTATTTGAGTTCATTTTTGCTTACAAAAAAACGTGAGGGAATTCTTCAGAGTATAAAATACATTTGATGGTCCACGGATTTTTTCCCATTTGCCCACTTTTCATTTAAAAGGCAAAAAATTTAAGAGAGAAAGCTCCAGAGTTATAACATCATCTTCCCATGACAGTTGTCACAACTGTGTGCCTGCCACCTTGCCTCATGTTTGCTTATTTTTCTCAACAGGATATGGCCAATGCATTTGCACAGAAGCACCTTCGGTCCATAATCCTGAATGTAAGTTCCCAGAACAAATTGTATTTGTTACTATTGTTGTTTTGCTGCTATTAATAGCAATTATTACTCTTATTATAGTTGTTGTATTATTACTATTGAAATTGAGTGGGGAGGACATTCAGAGGGAACTTGCCAATAGGTACTAAACACTGCGTAAGCTGGAAAGGTTTTTTTTGTAACCTTCTGTAAGCAGAGCTGTCTCTAGGAGGCTGTCCCACAAGGAATTGCAGAGCCGCTAAAGAGGTACTGAGGCCAGCTCTGCTGTTTGTCGTCCTGCAACTCCAAACATTTTTGTCCAGAGGGAATGCGTTAAAATAGGCACAAAAGAGGAAAGTAATTCATTCAACTAACACCAGCCATAAACCTGAGTTGTGGGGCCCTAGTAGGAATGAATGAGACAGTGTATGTGCCCTCAAAGGACTTCTGGTCCAGTAGGAAAGTGAGTGGTCATAGCACCCTGTGGTCAGTGGTTCCATAGAGATACATGATCTGCGAGATCTCACAGGAGGAGCCATCAGTCCTGCCTTGAAGGAGAGCTCTCAGGAAGGCTTTAGAGGAACGTCTTCAGGTGAGGCTGAGGATAAGTAAGCAGACCAAGAAGAAAAGGGATTCTGGCCGTGGTTGGCTGGAACCTGGAAGGAGTGTGTGATTGGGTAGCTGGTGGGGAGCAGATCTGTCATGAGGCTGGAGAGGTGGCAAAGACCAGATCAAGTAGGGCCTTAGTCTTTTTCCCCAGGGCAACTGAGGGGATTTCATCAGGATCGTGAAATAACCAGATTGGCCTTTTAGTAAGATCACACGACAAGATCTGTATGTTTCCTGAGGGGTGTGTGAGGGAGGAAGGTGGCGCGGTAGTTGGTGGGGAGGGGGAGGCATCTGGAAAGAGGTCTAATGCCGTGTTACCAGGGTGGTCATGTGGGGTGGAAGAGAGCCGAGGATCTGGATTAAAGGCAGGGCATTTTATCAGTTGTCAAAAACAAGGGAAAACTGGGAGATGACAGTGAAGGGAATAAAATGAGAAATCGGGAGTCAAGTGTGAAAGGCTTAAAAATTCTGGGCATGAACTTTGGAGTCACCAGCCCCCACTCTGCCATTAACCAATCTTTGATCTTGAGCAATTCGCTAAACTTCCGTGGGCTTCGGTTAGCTCGTCTCGATGTGAGGACTAAATGAGCTAATACAAATACAGTGCTTCACAGGGGCCTGGCACTTGGTAAGCACTCCGCTCATATTGGCAGTTCTTTGACTGTGAACAGGATGCAAAGGTGACAGAACTCAAGAAGTAAGCTCTGAGCACTTGTGAAGTGGAGCCATTAGCTTCTCTAAACACGCAGAGCTGCCAGACTTCACCATGGCGCACTAGCTCCTGCCCGCTGGCCATTTCCCTGGTCACGGCCCACTGCCAGCCTGGCAGGAGGGACCGGAGCAAATGCTCGAGCACTCTGCCTGCGAGTGACAGAGAGCGCACAGGTTCCTGCACATTCTTGTCCTCATTCTTGAGCAGCTGTCCTGGGTGCCTTCCTCTGCATGTGTGGGAGTGAGGGTGCCCTTCTGAGGGAAATTTAATGAATTTTGAGGCTTAGTATTTACGTGAATGGGGTTAGAAGTTCAGCTCGTTTCTGGACAAACCTTGTAAACAAGTGAAGATTCCACTACAGAAGACAACTCAGTGTCAGGACCCAGAACTGAAGTGGTCTGCTAGGAGATGGTTAATGCATGCTCATGGAAGTCCAGGGATTTAACTGAGTCAGGCCAAAGAGTGTTCACTTCGAGATATCTGACAGTCAAATAAGACTTCAAGTAAAAACTCCCAGACTATAACTCATCAGACTGGAGCTGTACTTCGTCAAGCCGGTGATGGCCAGAGTAATTACCTTCCCTCTATGATATCTCTAAGTTTGAGGAAGGGGGATTAAAGTGAATGAAAACTATATCACATTAACTTCAAAGCAGTTTTATGAATTATGGACAGAGGTGAGGAAGAAGGAATAGGGATAGACAGGCAGGGAGGAATCAGAGTGGCAGAGGGAGGGAACAGAGAGAAAGGAAGAGGCTCAGAGTGAGGCAAAAGAAGAGGTGTGGAGGGGGACGGAAGTAGCCACGGCAGAGAAAAGACCCTGGGCAATGAGAGGCTGGGGAGAGGGAAGAAAGGGAAGCTGAGGGAGGAGGAGCAGCAGAGCAGAGAATGAAAAATAAGCTGGGAAGATGGAGAGAAACACTGAGACTGAGCTAAGGAGAGAGATCTCTTGCTGGAGAGACGAAAGTGCGTGCACGTGACAGAGAGGGAGCTAGAGAGGGCTGGAAACAGTCACTATTCAGAGGGAGAAGGGGAGGGCATCATGACACACTCTAGCGAGAGATCAGGAGCAGTGTTGTCCTAGAGAACTTCCTGCAGTTGTGCAAGTGCTGTCCAAAATGGTAGCCACCAGCCACATGTGGCTATTGAGCACTTGAAATGTGTTTTGTGTGACTGGGGAACTGAATTTGTGATTTTTTAAAATTTCAGTTTAAATTTAAATACCCACATGTGGCCTGTGGCTACTCTATTGGGCTGTGCAGATCTAGAGAAAGAGAGAGACAGAGAAAGGAAGCGCAGCCTGGAGTCACGTGGGCAGAGGAGGTCTAGAGCAGTGCCATCCGGGGGAAAAGTAATGCGAGCCACTTATTTCCTTTTAAATGTTCCAGTAGCAACACTAGAAAATGAATAGGGGACAGGCCAGACCCCTGGTGTAGCGGTTGGGTGCATGTGCTCCGCTGTTGGCGGCCCGGGTTCGGATCCCGGGCGCGTACAGATGCACCACTAGTCAAGCCATGCTGTGGCGGCGTCCCATATAAAGTGGAGGAAGATGGGCACAGATATTAGCTCAGGGCCAGTCTTCCTCAGCAAAGACAGGAGGATTGGCAGATGTTAGCTCAGGGCTGATCTTCCTCACAAAAAAAAAAAAAAAAAAAAACAAGGAATGGGGAGATTAATGTCAATAATATGTTTCATTTAACCCAACACATCCAAAATACTATGATTTCAACATGTAATCATATAAAAAATTATTAATGAGATCATTTTACATTTTCTTTTTTCACACTAAGGCTCTGAGATCCCGTGTGCATTTTACATTTACAGCACATCTCAATTTGGACTAGCCACATTTCAAGCGTTCAATAGCCACACATGGCTAGTGGCTACCAAACTGGACTGCACAGGTCAAAAGAGATTGATCACGAGCCAGAGCAAGCTCTAGAGAGAGCTGATCTGAAGTTAGAGGGAGCTCTAAAAAGACGTTGATCTAGAGTTAGAGAGCCCTAGAGCCAGGCTGTCCAGTACAACTTTCTGTGATAATGAAAATATTCTGTATCTACTCTATCACTGGGTGGTAGCCACTAGCCACGTGTGCCTGTTGAGCTTAAAATGTGGCTACTGTGACTGAGGACCTGAATGTTTTAACTTAAATTAATTTTAACTGACTTTAATACATATAGCCACATGTGGCTAGTGGCTACCTTGTTGGACAGCACAGCTCTAGAGACATAGAGCTGGACTGAGTAAGAGAACACGAAGGACACAGAGCTGGTACGTGTGAGAAACTGGGCAAGAGTCTCATTTGGTGAGAAAAGACCAAGAGTGACAGGATTCAAGATGGTGGTGAGACAGAGAGGGAGTGAGGAATACAAGGGAGCAAGCAGGAAAGAGCAGGCTGTTGTAGGAGTGAGAACAGGATGGCGAGAGACGAGAACACACCAAGCATTGATCAGCTCAGAGGGACAGAGGGAGCTGTAGCATGCCAAAAAAGACAGAGATGGAGCCTGAGAGAAGGAGAGGGGACCTACAGTGGGGTGGGCATCAGAGGGACACAGGGAGGAGGTGATGAACTGAGAGGGGAGGTGGGGGCCCTGGAGAGAGAGTCTGGGGGACAGAGTTAGAGGAGGGAGAGGGACATGGTGTGGGAACACAGGGGATGCAGGGAGGGGGACATACAGAGAGTGACCAGAGAGAAGGAAAGGGACGCAAGTAGGAGAGAAAGGAGGGACGGGCAGTGTGGGGGTTGGACGAGGAGTGTGACATGTCCCCATCTGTGTAGGTGTCTCAATATCATTGAGAGGAAGTGACCTTTTCTAAATCCTCTCTACTTGGTGAGGCTGTCCAAAACATTTTATTTTTCTTAGGGAAAACAAAAGAACCATACTGTCCATTGTGCAAGCGAATCTTCCTCTGTGTACACTATCTATTGTGTTGGATTGAGTAGTCCTGTGAGGTACCTGATTGGAGTAAGGCCCAGCCGCTGACCTCTCATATTATAATCTTCATGGGGTAGCCTCCCTCATCTTTGGCGTGGCCGGGTGCAGCCTCTGCCCTTCATTCCACTTCCTCTGCCCAGGGAAGTGCAGAGAAAGAGATGGTGCCCTTCAGGCCCGCAGTGAATCATCTCTGCCTGAATCAAGCCCATTCATGCTCCATCCCCTTCTAGAACATGAAGTCCCTGTATGTGGGAGGAAAGTCCTGTTCCCTGCCCAGTGTACGTTCTTTTTCACCAGCAAGGATGTGACTCTTTAGTGAAAGAAAATACTTTCAGCCCTCTGCTCCCTGCCTTTGCTTTTTCCAGCATGTGATCCGAGGGAACTGCCCGATCAAAACTGAGATGGCCCATCAGCTGTATGTCCTACAAGTCCTGACCTTTAACCTTCTGGAAGAAAGGATGATGACCAAGATGGACCCCAATGACCAGGTGGGTGCCGAGTGGGGCAGAGCTTTCCTGGCTTCAATTATGTGCTGTTTTCTCATGGAAGTGGTGCATTCCCCCTGCTTAGTGTATGTATTGAGCACCTGCTGTGTGCAAGGAACTACACTTGGTAGTGTCTGCAGAACTGGTGTGTGTCTGCTCTGGGAAGTCTAGCTCTGCGCTTCCCGTGCTCTCTTCCTGCTGGGCGCCTCTCCGGGCCAAGCCCATCTCTGTGCTGCTCAGCAGAGGTGATGGCTTCTCAGAGATGTTTGGGGCCAGAGTTCTGCCCAGAAAAGCCCAACCTCCTCTTTCTTTCCCTTGCTCCCCTGGTTAGCTGATTCACCTGCCAACTGTCTGTTTCACCTCTCAGGCTCAAAGAGACATTATATTTGAACTGAGGAGGATTGCATTTGATGCAGAGTCGGACCCTAGCAATGTCCCCGGGAGTGGGACTGAAAAACGCAAAGCCATGTACACCAAGGACTACAAAATGCTGGGATTTACTGTAAGTTTCCCAAAGTACAGACGTTGGCAGAGCTTCTCCCTGGGCAGGAAGTCAGAGGTCCCACCCATCTATCCCTCCTTCCTAACGGCGGCCGTGGGATAGATGACATTAAGAAGCTGGAAGGGCCTTGATGCTTGGTTTGCTTTGGTGGTGGCGAGTTCACAAGTGTATGTGCAACATTTGGCCTTGTGAAAAAACCTCTCTGCAAGAGGGCCCAGGGGTCAGCCAGATGGGTAGAGAGGGACCGTCCTCTCACCAGAGCAGCTAGGTTCTTTGAAAAGCTGGAGTGGATATTTTGTGATAGAATACAGCTGGAGATTGGGGTTGATTCAGTTAAATATTTATTGTGCACCTGCTCAGTGCCCAGCAGCATGCTAGGCGCTGGGGATACCAGATGAGTCAGCTGCAGTCCGGTGCTCAAGAGCTCAGTCTCGTTAGAGGTGGGCATGTGGAAAGAGCTACGACAGAGGTGGGTACGAGGTGCTAGTGGCATACAGAGGAGGGGCAGTAGGGCTTGCCCTCAGGCGATGCTGCACACAGGGGGACTACCGTGTCTCAAATCGGGTTTCTGTATTTCTCCAGAACCACATCAACCCAGCAATGGACTTCACCCAGACTCCTCCTGGAATGCTGGCCTTGGACAACATGCTGTACTTGGCTAAATTCCATCAGGATACCTACATCCGGGTAAAGGCTGGGAGCCAGCTTTCTCAGTCCCCGTGCCACATCTCCTGCCTCCCTCCCTCACCTCCCTAATCCTCCCTCTCCTCTTCGCCCCCAGATTGTCTTGGAGAACAGCAGCCGAGAAGATAAACATGAATGCCCCTTTGGCCGCAGTGCCATTGAGCTCACCAAAATGCTCTGTGAAATCCTACAGGTTGGGGAACTACGTAAGTCCACGCAGCTCCCTCTCTTCCCTCAGCCATTCCTTGTAATCAAGAGCCTGGTGAGACTCGAGCTTATAAAGTTAGGTATCAGCGGGACTGGACAACCTTGCGTGCTTTTTGTTAAACTACTGAGTGAGCTGTAATCCATCTGGTCCTTGTTTATGGGAATCGTGGCTGTTGCGTTGTTTGAGCTGGTAATTTGAGCGTGTTCAAGAGCTGCACCCCCATCCATCTACTCCCATGTGTAAGGGCGAGCTGAGTCTATAACAGGGTAGAGCCAGGCCGAGAGAAAGTGCCCTGGAGAAGAAAGCTAAGGAAGAAGAGAAAGGCCCATCCCACACTCCTCATTAGCCCCAGACCTCACTCTGGTCTTACTCCTTGGGACTTTGGTCAGAGGATCCAGAGTTTGTGGACGTGAGCCCCCAGCTTCATCCTTTCTCTGTTTCTTTTCTTCCACAGCAAATGAAGGGCGCAATGACTACCACCCGATGTTCTTTACCCACGACCGAGCGTTTGAAGAGCTCTTTGGAATCTGCATCCAGCTGTTGAACAAGACCTGGAAGGAGATGAGGGCAACAGCTGAGGACTTCAACAAGGTCAGTGTCGCAGAGCTCTGAGGCCCGTGGCTGAGACTATCACATGACAGTCTGTGACAGCTGGCCAGAGCCTGGGGAATCCCTGAGCTGAAAAACCAGCTTGGTCTACAGTGCCGAGTCACGAGACTGAGGCATTGGAGAGCCTCTTTCCCCTCTGGTTGTGCTTCCTCTGTAACCTTGAGCAGGTGTCTTCCCCTTGGAGGCCTGGGCCGCTCATTTACGCAGTGGAGCCATTACCGCCCCTCCTGTCATCCTCATGGGACGGAGAATCAGCATAACAGCAGCAGCTGTGGTTCATCGAGCCCCTCCTCTCTGCAGGCACTGCTGCAGTCTTGTGAACTGGAAGTGTTAGGGAGAGGTCGGAGTGGACTGGCCTGACAAGGATGTCGTGGGTACCTGCTCAGTAGCCATTTCTTGGATGCTTTCTGAGTAGCCCCTATGTAGGGTACTGCTAGGTCTCAAGTTTTGAAGCTGCTTATCTCTTTGTAAAAGATGTGTAAAGTATAAAGAAGAAAAAGTTTTCTAGAATTCCACCACCCAGCGATGGCCATGTTTATGCGTTTCCCTCTAGTCTTCTTTTTCCTATAGATTTTTCCTTCTTTGGGGAGATCATACTGGACGTGCAGTGTGGAATCCTGTTTTTTCCTTTAGCTGTCGTTTTAGGGAACTAACACATTTTTTGAACATGCTATAGTGTGTCAGGCATTGTGCTTGCTTTCCATATAGCATCTCATACTCCTTATGGCAGCATATATCAGATGTGTCTTCCTTTCTCGCACTTTAAAGATGAGTAGATGGAGCCCTGAGGATGTGAAATGACTTGCTCAAGGAACAGATTAAGGGACAGAGTCAAGATCTGAACCCATTTCTCTCTGACTCCAAAAACCCATGCTCATCCCACCATACCACTGACTAATTGAGATATATGAGAAATAAAGTATTTATCACCATCAGTCATTTCCTTAATAACCCTCTGAGAAGGTGTGCCTTAGGAAGCTGGTACCTGTTCACCCAGGAGATACCTGGTGCCCGCTGTGCTCCAGGCCCTGGGGGAGGCAGAGCCTCGGCGCCCAGGCTCGGCCTGTCCGTTTATCAGAGCAGAGTTGTGGCAGCTGCCCTCTTCTTTCCTCTCAGGTGATGCAGGTGGTCCGAGAGCAGATCACCCGAGCCTTGCCCTCCAAACCCAACTCTCTGGATCAGTTCAAGAGCAAACTGCGCAGCCTGAGCTACTCTGAGATTCTGCGACTGCGCCAGTCCGAGCGGATGAGTCAGGATGACTTCCAGTCCCCGCCAATTGTGTAAGTGCCATCCCGGAGTGGGGGCCCGCGGGCGCGGTACGTGCCAGCTCTGCTTCTTTGGCAAGCTCCGCCATCCCATGAGCTTCTTATTCTGGTGCTTGTCCACCACAGGGAGCTGAGGGAGAAGATCCAGCCTGAGATCCTTGAGCTGATCAAGCAGCAGCGCCTGAACCGGCTCTGTGAGGGCAGCAGCTTCCGAAAGATTGGGAATCGCCGGAGGCAAGGTGAGAGGGGCGTGGGCTCTGAGCGGTCAGTACTGGTCCTTACCGCCCAGAGCCGCTGCGCTGGGAGGGAGGCTGCCTGGACAGACCCTGCCGGGCGCAGGCAGGGAAAAAGTCATCCTCTCATCCTTCGTGTGCCCAGGCCTTGCCCAGAACTGCCCTTGCTCACCTGCTTGGCTTCCCTTGTGTTCCAGAACGTTTCTGGTACTGCCGCTTGGCGCTGAACCACAAGGTCCTGCACTACGGTGACCTGGACGACAACCCCCAGGGGGAGGTGACATTCGAATCCCTGCAGGAGAAAAGTAGGTTCATTTCTCTGTCGATGTGTCATGGTAGCTGGACTAGCTGAGTTCCAGTCCTGGCTGTTTCAAACTGATTATCTGGTCTTGGGCCAGTTATCTCGCTGGACCTATTTCCTCCTCTGTCACCATCTCCCCAGTCACCTCCCAGGGCTGCACGGAGAATTCAGTGAGATCACAGATGTGAATGGGTTTGCAGACTGTAAAGGGTGATACAAGACTAAGTTGAAAGGGGGTGGTTAAGAGCAGAGGCTCTGAAGCCAGACTGCTGGATTCAGATCCTGGCTTTGCTATTAATTCTACTTAATTGCAAGTTAATTCTCCTCTTTGCCTTGGTTTCTGCCGTAAAATGGGAATAATCGCCACATTTCCCTCGTAAGAGTACTGAATTGGTAGTGTACATGCAGCACTTAGAGCCGTGGCTGGCAAGCAGTAAGCGGAACTGTTAGTGCTGCCACTGCTGTTTGCTGTGGTGTGTTGTCACCTTCGTCACTGTGAAGTGGAAGTGAGGTGAGTGTCCAAGGCCCCATTTTTTGGGGAGGCAATCCAAAAGCCGTGAAATGACCCTGAGTTAGATTCGACACAGCCCAGCAGGCCCTGGTCCGTGGGAAGTGACCACAGAGGAGGAGCAGTATGAGGTCCCCTCCCTGAGCTGATGCAGCCCTTTGAGGTTGGGGGCCGAGGCTTCCCTTCCAACATGGGAAAGGACCAACTTGCAGCAGAAAGCTTCCAGAGACTAATTCCCATCATTGACAGTTCCTGTTGCAGACATCAAGGCCATTGTCACTGGGAAAGATTGTCCCCACATGAAAGAGAAAAGTGCCCTGAAACAGAACAAGGTGAGTGGAGAGGCGGGTGTGAGTCTGTGTCACTGTCACAGTGATACCTGGAGGGGACAGTCAGTGGTGGCTGCTTTTTGGTGGCTGCTTTTCAGGTGCACGCTCTCTTGCCCCCATTCTCTCTCTCTTTAAATTATTCCTGAACATCTTATTAAGAAGAATGTTGAACATACACAGAAATCGATAGAACCCCGATATATGCATCACCCAGCCTCAACAACCATGGCAAGTTCTACCCATCCACATGTCCCTCCCCCTTATTACTTTGAAGAAAATCTCAAGTATTATATCATTTCATCTGTAAATATTTAGAATGTATCTCTAAATTATAAGGACTCTTTTAATATAATCACAATACCATTATCACATCTGAAAAGAAAAAGTTAATATCAAATATTCCATTGATGTTTGAATTTCCACTAATTGCCTTATAAATATCATAATTTCTCTGTATAAAAATATATGTTTATATACACATGTATGCACATACACACACTCATACCCATTTTGTTTGCTAAATCAGAATCCAAATAGGGTCTGTACATTGTGATTAATCTTTTAACTTTCTTAATGCGTAAGTTCCCCCTCCATCTTTTCCATCTTTGTTTTCTCTCTGCAGTTTATTAGTTGAAGAAACCAGGTTGCTTGTTCAGTAGTTTCCCAGAGTCTGAAATTTGCTGATTGTCTCCCCATGGTATAGTTTAACTTGTTCCTCTGTCCCAGATCTGTAAATTCATAGAGAGATCTAGAGGCTTGATCCAGTTCAGGTTTGACCCTTTTTTTGACAAGACTACTTCCTAGATGGTATTGTGTTGATTCAAGAGGTGCATAATGTGTGGTTGTCTGTTTTTTTTGTGATGTTGGCAGACTGCTAATGCTCAGTGCCTCGTTCCATTAGTGAATGAAGGTTTGCAAACTAGTGATCTTCCAGTGCCGAACCACTTCTCTAAAGAGAAACTTGTCGTCATCTGCTGTTGGTTTCCCAGTGGTACAGTTTATATAAGAAAGGAGAATAAATGCTTGACTCTTTTCCTTTTATTTTATTCCTTCCTTTTCTTTCCTACTTTTAAAACAATGAGTTAGTTCCCTGGTATCATCCAATAGTGACCAATTTTGTGTATGTATTTTGTTTTGTCTTTTAGTATTATTATGAACTTATATTATTATGAACTTATGGATTTAGGCAAATTATATGTGTTTCAATTCATTACAGTTATGTTGTTGATGCTCAAATTGTCCCATCTTTGGCTATAATTTGTTTTTGTTGTGGTGGTTTTTTAACCTGGTAAGACTTTCAGTTTAATCACCAAGATATATATTTAAGGTGATATACAGTCATAGACTCTGACATTCAGAAGGTTCTGAGTGTTGAGAAATGACTTCTCCAATCTTAAAAGTATCACCACATCTTAGGCGTGACTTAGGTGGGGAGTGGGTGAATTAAGGTTCCGGCCACACTTGTATACGTGCCCAGGGGCCATGATGACTTCACACCTGACTCAGCACATTTGGTGATGGTGCCAAGTTGCCAGGACTCTGGCAAACATCTTGGTGTGCAGAGCCCAGGCCATTCCGTTGCTCCAAGTAACTGAAACCCTTTCTCCTTCAGGAGGTGTTGGAATTGGCTTTCTCCATCCTGTATGACCCTGATGAGACCTTAAACTTCATTGCGCCTAATAAGTACGAGGTGAGCAGCGTGGTGCTGTCTTGCACAGCGAGCCCTCTCTGTGACTCCTCAGCTGGGGGGAGGAGTGGGCAGAACAGGAACATCCCCCTAAAGGCAGGGGTCCACAGTGTGTCATGAAAGCTATTTGACACCGAGGTTCTGCCACGCTGTGGGTCCTTCGCCTGAGCTGGGCTCTCCTGCTCTTCAGCAGCAGCCTTAGGTTGTCGTAGAAAGACAGGGTCAACTAGGGATAACTTATTTGTCTGGGACTAGGAAAAATCTCTTCAGTTTCTCCTTGGCCACCTGCCCAAGTGAACCTGATGAACCTGACAGATCCTCCTTCCTCAGGGCTCCTGGTCACATGTTGTAGTGGATCCTGCCTGGGCTTTGAAGCCAGATGGATCCTGTCCTCCCGACACAGGGCTTACAGTTTCATCTGCAGCACTGGAAGATACTAGATGTCAAATGAGTGACCGTGGTTGAGACCACACATGTCTGGTGAGCTCTGAGAGCCATCAGAGGGAAGTTGAGGTGGGGCTTCTGGAAGAAGAGATGCTTAGCCAGGGCCTGAACTGCCAGTGGAGTTTTATTGGGAAGAAATGAAGAACTAGCAGGTGGGGGACAGGTGAGCAAAGGCATGGAAAAGATGGAACAGGAGGAGGTAGGGAGGGACGGGTTGAGAATTCTGTTATTCCGTCTCATCATGAGACCCTCAAGTTCAGTTTCTCTAGTAATAATTTTTAACATCATTTAATTTACTTTTTTTGAAACAAAATTGAGATCCTACAGTGATTCCATTTGTGTCCTGCTTTTTTCACCTGATACTTATTTCTTCCTACCATTACTAATTTCAGGGCAATTTCAGGTAATTGACATCCCAGTACTCAGGTCTCGTTTTGCTTTATTCATTAATTGCATTTTTAAAAATCATATTTCATATTATCTTAGGGAATTTAAATGTAAATCCCTCGTAAAAATCAAAAGGTCTTTTGAGAAAGTGAATGATCACCTCCCGGTTTATCTTTGCTATTATCCCAAATCGGTTTTGCCTATACTGAATAGTGCCACAGAGACTGTTGTGAGTCCTCTCAGAAAAGGGACCTTGGCAGGACCTCCTGCTGACCAGGGGCCACCAGGTGACATTTTGCAACTTGCTCCCCACAGTACTGCATCTGGATTGACGGCCTCAGTGCCCTCCTGGGGAAGGACATGTCCAGCGAGCTGACCAAGAGTGACCTGGACACGCTGCTGAGCATGGAGATGAAGCTGCGGCTCCTGGACCTGGAGAACATCCAGATTCCGGAAGCCCCGCCGCCAGTGCCCAAGGAGCCCAGCAGCTATGACTTTGTCTATCACTATGGCTGAGCCTGGAGCCACAGACGACGGTACCCAGGAAGGGATTTTGGGCCCAGCAGAAACGCAGTCTGGTGCCTTGTCTTTTGCTTGTACAGAATCTATAGTGACTGTGGTGGCCAGTAAATGCCAGCCATTTCTGAGACCCACCTCGGACCACCCAGAGCTTCCTCTAGGACCCTGTCCACTATGAGTCATGAAGGCAGGTGCTCCGGCCTCCCCATCACCGTGGAGCCTGGGATCTGGCCATGAGGAATGAACAGCAGACACCCTTGCCTTCCAGGCCAAGAAGCTGCTTCTTGAGCTGGAGTTAACAACAGCCACTCACCTTTTCTTCTGAGCCTGCTCTCTAGTCGGCTGGATCCCCACGTGGGCAAGAGCTGGCCCAGGAAAGGCTGCAGAGGCCAGATGTGCTGGCGTGTTGAGAGCCTTGGAGGGACTGCCTCTGGGTGACCCATGCCTGTGTCTCAAATCTAAGTAGAGGCCTTGCCCTTGCTTTTGTCGTCTTCGTGAGGGCTCCTTCTGGCCTCGCACAGTGCCAAGATGCTGCTGCTGCTGAGGTTTGGCTCTAACACCTCTGGTCTCCAGAGCCACCGGGTCTCTCTTGCCCCCCAGTTGTCTGGGCCATTGGAATTTCTCCCTACAAGTTCTCAGTCTCTCATTCTGGCAAGTCAGAGACATGCGGGCTGAGTCCCACCCTCTTAGTCTCGCGGAACTCTGCAGGGAGAGCCCAGATGAGGCTGGGCCTAGACTGTGGTGAGGTCACCAGATTCCACTCCCCACCCCCCCGTTTATAGCTTTTCTTCCTCGGGGAGAAATCTCCCACCTAACCTGAATTGCAGCTCCCTCCCGTTTGCTTTCCTTTGGCCTTCCAGACTTCAGGAAGTTTGCCTTCCCTCCTTCCCCATCCCAGCGCCGTGGTTTCTGCCATTGACCATGATTTCTGGGAGCTGGCTGAGGCCAGCTGAGGCCACAGCTGTGCCAACGGGGCTTCCCTGGTGCTGCAGCACTTGTGAACCACACGCAAGCCTCTCTCCTTGGACACATGTGAACACAGTGGCATTCAGTGTTGGGAGCCTGGCATGGTAGGTACTGCCCATTGAAGAGTGTACTATATATTTTCTTTACTATAGGCCATACTTATACAGACATGTATATATATTTATATAAGATCTACCTATCCTAGATGGAATGTTTGAGGGAAAATAAAATTGGAGGCCAAAAAAAATAGTTACACTTGCAGTTGTGAGCCAAGATTGTAACCGGAGAGCAGCCAGGAGCTTCCTGTCAGTAACCATGTTTTCAATAAATACTCTTTCATGTACAAACTGTGGTTCCTGTTAACAACTGTTTCTCTACTTGCTCCCTGCCCAGGGGAGCTTCAACTTGACAAGACCTCATTTCATTGTGTCTGCGAGACTTCGGAGAGCTCCAGCTGGAGCCCTCAGCCACCTCCTAAGAGCCGCTACCTCCTCTGCCACCACCCTGCCTTCACCTCGGGCGCGCGTGCACACACACACACCCTGCTGGTTAAGGATACTCACAGATTGGCGCACCAGGACAAAGTGTTTTCTGATCAGGCCTGCCGGGTACAGCAGGGAAAGGCATGCTGTACACCCCGTGAACATGTCCTCTCTCTTCTCCCTGCCAGGGCCACCGCCAGGGGACAGCTCGAGTACTCGTGCCTTACAAAGAAGACACGTTCTTCACCCTGTGTGTTGCCGGTGCTTAGTGCCCAGCATTCCAGCTGGTGTTTTAGGCTGTTGCTCCAAACCTCAGCCTTGGTAGCTGGGAGGCTTGAATGAGGGCGGTGATGAAAACAGATACTTTCTCTTGCCTCTGAGAGAGAAGGAGGGGAGGACAAGCTCTTTCAAAAGGCACAGAGTGCACAGGCACTACAGGCCTTGAGGACTGAATAAAGCCAAGACCTTGGGCAGCGATGGGTGCCATTGCAGGTGCTGGCTAAGTGTGGACTGAACTAATGTCTGCAGGGTGCCAGCTGGCAATGGCAGGGGCAGCAGCCGTTTGCATAATGCACTGCTTACACTCTGGCCTTGAGCCTTCTGTTCAAAAGGCAAGGGGAGCCCAGGCGAGTCACTTGCAAGGGTCCCTGTTTGCAGCCAGTCTTTGAGCCAGAGTGCCCAGGAGGGGCCAAAGAGGGAAGGCAAAAAGCCCCAAACTGAGCCTCTGCCTGCAACCCTAGCCTGCCTGGCTTCCTAATGATTCTCCCTGTCTGCAGGCTCTGCCTTTTAATCCAGCCTGCAAGATGAATAAGATCTCAACGCCCTCGCTGGCATTTTTGGGACCAGTGCAACCTGCCCCCTGGCTACTTTTTGGGTTACCCTCTTTAGAAACAACTGGGCTCCAAGCCAGGCTCAGCCTGCTCATCCCTCTGCCTGGGACGCTCTCCCTCTACTGGACCTGTGGAAATGGAGATCGTTCTCATCAAGTTTCAGGCACACAGAAAGTGTTTCACAAATGCTTAGTATAATTATTACTTCTCATGGATCTTCTACGTGCTAAAATGTAATGCCCCCGACTTATCATCACTCCCCAGCTGGCTTGAGCTCCCAGAAGAAAAAGCCACGAGAGATTTATCTTGGTGGTTCGTTCCGTGGTGCCCAGCACGGGGCTGGACATAGGTAAAGACTTGATGTTTTCAACAGAAGTAAACAGGAGACTATTTTCTGGCCCCCGCGGTGCGCACGGCTCTGCACTAGGCGTCGGCCGCCAGAGCGGCGCCTCGCCCGAGCGCAGGAGACACAAACGACCAAGCAAGACGGGGTGCTCAGCCCCGGGCCGCAAAGGCTCCGCGGGAAGGGCGCGCCAGGCTGGGTCACGGCGGACAGTGGGGGAAGCCCCGCCCCGCCCCTCGCCGGCTTCCGGCGGAAGTGCCCCCCTCCGCGGCGACGCCCAGCCTCGCACTTCCGGCAGGAGGGTCCCGGCCCCGAGCGCCCGCGGCCGAGGTGAGTGGGCGCGCGGAGGGCCTCGCGCGCGCTCCCGGGGACGGGGAGGGCCGGGGCTGGGCCCGGGAGCGGGGTCGCGGCCGGCTGGGCGCGCCCGGGCTCCTGCTTTCCCGGGCCGCGGTGTCCGCGCCGTGTAGGGGCCAGGGCCTCCTCGCGCCCTCCTCGGCCGCCTGCCCCGCGCGCTTCCCCGGCATGTCCTGAGCACCCCGACGCGCCGGGCCTGCACCCCGGCGGGCATCTGCAGCACAGCCCTGCCCGCCGAGCGGCCGCCTCCCGCCCTGGGGTGCGAGTGGGGGGCGGGCAGTAGACACGTGGGCAGACGGGGAGACGTCAGGTGGTAGGAGGGACCATGAGGATGAGGAGGGGGCCCACGAGGAAAGTTAAGCCACCCAGGGATGTGTGGAAGTGTGTTCTGGGCAGAGGGAACAGCAAGTGCGCAGAAGGACACAGGCTTGATGTGTTTGACAAACAGCCGGGGGCCAGCGTGGCAAGTGCTGGGGCCGTGGGGGGAGGAGGTGGTCGGCAGAGGCCTTCCTCGTGGGCCTGCTGAGGAGTTGGGATTAGCCCTGTGAGCGCGTGGTCTGTTTTCTGTGCTTAGGCCGCCTCCCAGCTGCTTTGTGGACTTGAGGTTGGCTGGCGGGGAGGAGGCAGGGACACCAGTCAGATCAGATGTCCAGTGGGTGAAAGATAATTGTGGCTTAGACTGTGATGGTGGAGTAGAAGTGAAGTAAGTGGGTCAAGAAGTATGTTGGAGGTGGAACTGACAGGACAGGATTTGAGGAAGGAGAGAAAGAGTGGTCAGGGTGACTTCATCGTTCGTCTGGGGGTTTGGGCTTAAGTGTTATGCTGGCATTTACTAATGACTTTGGACTAGATTGGGGGCGTGAATCGCGAAATCTGCTTGGGGCACTTAAAGTTTAGATCTCGTGAGTGGAGCCACCAGATAGGCGGTTCGATGTGCTAATCTGGAGCTCACAGAAAGGTTAGGGCTAATGGAAAGAACTTAGAAATCATGGGCATGGCGATTGGATGGGATGAGGTTACTCAAAGTGAGAATTAAGATAGAGCTTGTGCGCTCCACTATGTACTCTTGTAGGGAGAAGCAGAGAGAACCATTTAGGAGACTAATGCATCGTGTGGGGGAAAGAGGATGGTGGCTCAGGTGATGGTGGTGGAGGTCAGGAGATGTGATCCTGTTGGAGATGTTTTGTGAGGATAGAGCTGACAGTATTTTGATTGATTGTGCGCCAACGGAAAAAGCAGAATCAAAGATAAGAGCAAGATTCTCGGCCTAAGCAACTAGGTGAATGGTGGTCCCACTGGCCGAGGTGGGAAGAGGAGCAGGTTTGGACGAGGACAAGAAGGCAGTTGGATATTCTTCTGGGGTTCATGGGGAGGTCAGAGAGAGAGAGACACATTGGGGAGATGTCAGCTTAATGGAGACATTTCCAGGATGGGACTGCATTAGGTCACATAGCATAGTGGTTCTCAATCCATTGGATACGACACCCTCTTTTTAATGACAAATATTTCATTAACAACCCCCCTTATTATCCTAAAATGAAATTTATGGTTCATAAAAACTGCCTACGTATAACTTTTAAAAAATTGATGATGCCCTAACCACAATATAAAAGAGAAATAAAAGGAAAGTAATTGACAACAAAATAAAATGTGTTTCAATATGTAAGTTCCTGTGCACAAGGACACTGGAAGTCACAATGAGGCAGTCGATGCTTTCGCCACTTTCCCCATAGAACCTCTGGGAAAGTGATAGCCACGGTGCAGACTACTACAGCTCGAAAACCATGAGTGCCATTGCTGTAGATAATGTGGTTTTTCCGGGAACTCGTGGTACCCTTTTATCAAGAACAGTTCATTCTCCCCCCAGGGTAAATGGTAAATGTACTCTTGGAAATTTTAGTGCATAGTAGAACCATGGAAAAACTATTCTGTTACATGTAAAAACAGTTGGGTTCTAGGTTCAGGTAATTATAAGCAGATCTTTGGCCTCCATGAATGTCAAGGTCATGTAGGGTGCCGAACAATTCTGTTATGTGGACTATCTCCCTTATAGTCCCCACTCACTAAAGCTAGAAGCGTCCCCCCAAACACCACCACAGGTTTCCAAAGTTCCCTTGAAGAGAACTACAGCCCTGTGATGTCCTTTGGGCAGAGGCTTGTGCCAGCTCCCAGTTTGTGTTGGGGGAGGGGAAATGATAACCCAGGTTCCAGAGTACAGAACTGAATGTGATTACTCCCTTCAGAAAGGACTGGGGGTGGGGGGAAGGAAGATGTCTGATCACATGGTTCTAGGAAGGCTTCAAGAAAGAGGTGGCATTGCAGCAAGGTGGGAATGTTTCAGAGGAAGAGGTGAGGGAGGAAGAACACACAAATGAAGCAGTAGGTGGGATAACGCTGGACCCGGGTCCACCTGGTCTTCCTGGAGCCTGGCATGCTCTGGGCACTCATTAGGGTTGGCTAGATTGGTAGGGAGGCAGCGAGTTGTTTAGTTTGGCAAGACCCTAAGGAGGCACCACCTCTATGGGAGTGGTTGCTAGAAGCTAGGGCAAGGTAGGTATTGGTTTCCTAGTCCATTTTTAACATCTTAAAGACTAGATCAGTCCCCTGAAAATCACATGCCTCCTCTCTTGCACTGAGTTATGAAACCATATGGAGAACCTTAATGCGCCAGGTGAGTGTAAGGCTAATGTGGACATGGTGATCCTTGTCTTCAAGGAGCACACAGCCTCCCAGGCGACACAGAGACCACTCCAATCATCGCGCCCTGCGCAAGTGCGATGAGTGAAAAGTAGCGGAGCCGTGAGAGCAGCCTGAAACTCAGGGGGACGCGTGGGGGTGGTCCCTGAGGAAGCGACAGCTGAGCTGAAGATGAGTGGGAGCAGCTGAGAAAGGAACGAAGGGCAGGCAGTGTTGAGTTCCTTCAGGCAGCAGGAGAGAGCCCAGGGTGTCTGGGGAACTGGAAGGCGGTGGTGAGCCTCGGGCACGGAGAGCCTGGAGCTGAGGCCGGGAGGCCTGCAGGGACTGGATCAGGCCTTAGCTGCAGGAAGGGTTTATGGTCATCATCATAAAAGCACTAGAAGCCACCAAAGGCTAGCATCTGATCTGACATGATCAGATTTACATTTTTAAAAGGTCACTTTGGTGGCAATTCATGGAGAACAGCTTGAGGTGATAAGAGAGTGGACGTGGGTGTGGGCTCCTTCCTGCTGTCCTGTCTCCTCTGACCTGCCCCCTGCTGGGTGGGGATGGGGTGGGCGAAGCCAGATGGCCGTCACTCTGCACAAGCCACCAGAGCTGCCTTCTCATCCTTCCAGCCTTAGACCCGGGGACCTGCAAGCCCTGCATCCAGTTACTAGTCATGGAGAGGGTCGGCTCAGGCCACCAGCCCCTTAGGTGAGGACTCTGCCTGGGGCTCTGTTGACGATTCCGAATCATGGAGACGAAGAGAACTCCTCTGGCCAGGAGCCATTCTTGTTGAAAGTCGTGAGCCAGCTCGACTGGCTCTTCCTGCGGGCTATCTTCAGGAGAGGTGCCAGCCCCCACTGACCCAGAGCTAGGGAGTTGCAGCCTCCACGGATGGGGAGGTGGGCCCTGGAAGTGGCCTTTGTGTGGAAGGCGGTGTTGACTCTGGGGCTGGTCCTTCTCTACTACTGCTTCTCCATCGGCATCACCTTCTACAACAAATGGCTGACGAAGGTAACTCGGAGGCCTTGCAGCGCAGGGGCCGGGGAGGGAGGTGGCTGTGGCTACATTGCCCCTAATATTTAACAACAGGAAGGCCAGGCTTCAACTAATCAAACTGGAAGCCAGTCGCACTAGTGATGGGACAGGGCCCCAGAGCCCTGCCGTGCCAGGGATTCCCCTTCAGTGTTTGGGTTGAGGGGAATCAGGAAAGGGAGACACCGAGGGTGAGCTGGGGAAACCCGGGGGGCTTACGGTGCAGCTGTTTACCATCTGGTAGAGAGGTCGTTTGGTATTTTAATCATTGGCACAGCCCTCCTGGCCCGCACTGGCTATTAGCTGGGTGGAGGCGGGGGGACGGGCTGGAGCAGGTAGCTCACAGGCCTGTTGAAGAGTGGACAGCACCATGCTGCGACTGAGCCCTGGTCTGCCACCTGCTCTCCGTGTGACCTCCAGAACTGGGACTAGTAGTCTCTCATCCCAAGTGATTGTAATGTGGGTGAAAGCCCCTCGCACAATGCAGAGCCCTCATGAACCACCCAGTTAGCACCACTGCCGCCTGATAGAGGCGAGGAGGGGGCCGGAGTGGGCAGGCGGTAAGCCACACCTGGGCTGTGTGCTTGGGCTCCGCACAGAGCTTCCACTTCCCCCTGTTCATGACGATGCTGCACCTGGCCGTGATCTTCCTGTTCTCTGCCCTGTCCAGGGCCCTGGTTCAGTGCTCCAGCCACAGGGCCCGCGTGGTGCTGAGCTGGACCGACTACCTCAGAAGAGTGGCTCCGACAGGTATGTGCCGGTGGGGCGAGCCCTGGGGCGGCCCGGGCTGGAGGGGGTGCTTGGAAAGCCATAGGCCAAGGACAAAAGGAAGCCTGCATGGCTTGAAGCTTAGGCCCCCTCTGCCCGCTTCACTCCTGCCTGCTCCCCCACCCCCACTTCTGCCTCTTACGTACTTCCCATCTGCCCACTCCCCCCACGCACACCCAGAAAAAGCCCTGATGCAGCAGTGGCCTTGTGGTTCCCTGAGCCATGCGCTATGGCCTGGAGACAGTAGTGAGCAGAGCGTGGAGTCCCTCCCCTCGCCGTGCTGCACTGAGGGCAGTGAGGGGCGTCACAGAGCACAGAGCAGGGGAACCCGCCAAGGTCGGCGGGCGGCTGGGCGGGGAGGGTTTCCCGGAGCGAGGGCTGAGTGGGCTGAGACCTGGAGGATGAGTGGGACTGGCCGGTCCTGGGAGGGGACGGCGCCTGTGTGCCTGGGAGAGGTTTAGTGTGTGTGGAGGTCTGAAAGGGAACTGAAAGTGTCTCCGGATGCTGAGAACTCAGCATTGGTGAGAGGCTGTGGGAGAAATGAGAAATGAGAGGGTGGCAGGGGTCAGATCCTGGAGGGCCAGCTCCTCGTGAGGAGTGTGTGTTTTATCCTGAGGAAAACAGGAGCCACTCTGAAGACTTTCCAGTAGGGGATCAACAGGATTGGATTAATAACCCTCATCAGGAGGACAGTCAAAATATTTAACAAATGGGAACAACACATCCCCAGCAATCAGAATGGACCGCAGCCCCAGTGCTGGAGCAGACCACCCTGCTTTTTTTGGCCAGCAGTTAACCCTCTAGTTGCTGACTAGAAAGGACAGCCCAAGGGCCCCAGAGAAAGCTGGAGTATGCAGGGCAGAGTGGGGGGCACTCAGGTGCCTGACAGAATTGTAACGTCTGGCACGCCCATGCCGGCCTCCCTGTCTGTGTGTCCGGTGGGGCCCCTGTGTCCACAGCACTGGCAACGGCGCTTGACGTGGGCTTGTCCAACTGGAGCTTCCTCTACATCACCGTCTCACTGTGAGTACCCGCCCCACCCCGCCGCCCCCCTGCAGGCTCAAGCTGTCTGTCCAGCCGGCTGTCTGTGCACCCGGCCGATGGGCCAGCTGCTACACCACTCTCTGGGACCAGCCCTTGCTCTCTCAGCTCCTGCCTGGCACCCGGCAGCTCCCCAGGAAGTCGCCAGCCTCTTGCATAAGCCCGGCACAGGGGATGCTGTGCCTGCCTGCCAGGTGGCCTGGGGAAGCCAGGGGCTCAAACAGCGGTGACAGTCACGGCAGGGGAGAAAGGGCGCTGACCGATGTGCAGGGCCTCAGCTGCACAGAGGGGCAGGCATAGCAGTTGAGAATATCTCTGGTTCTGTGCTTCAGAGAGCACAGTCCCTGCCTTCCCTCTGTCTGCACTTCTCATCCTGCCTTGCTCCTCCTGGCCTCCACTGAGGAGTAGGTAAACAAAGGTCACAGGTCAGCTCAGATGACTCAGGCCGCCTTCCTCTGGTCTTCTGTACCCAGGTCACCCACTGCCCTGAGCAGAGCCAGTTGCCCTGGTTGTGCCAAGGGCCCCTGTCTTGGTGGTGAGTCTGAGCCCAGGCTCCAGCGGTGCATTGTGGGTAATTTTTGTTTCTAGGTACACAATGACCAAATCCTCAGCTGTCCTCTTCATCTTGATCTTCTCTCTGATCTTCAAGCTGGAGAAACTGGTGAGGCCCCAGCTTCCCTTTTGACCCTCCTACTCCCAGAGATGCTAAGAATGAAAAGGGGAAACTGGGCAGTGGCTTATCACTGTGTGTGATGAGGAGACAAGCCCAGCCCAGGTGGCACTAACTCCTGTTGCTGAGGAAGGACCTAGACACAGGGCACTACTGAGAATATTAGAAACTGGTGTGGCAGGGGTAATGACCAAAGGAGAGAGGATTCAAGGACAGGGGCCGGTAGAGCCGGGTCCTGGGGGCTCCCTGCTGCGTGAGGTCCAGGGGAGGGGGTGGGGCCACCTGGGGGCCTAGGACAGCCGTGGGGAAGCTCTGCCGTGTTTTAGATCAGGTAGGGAGGGTGGGTACATGCCAGCTGAAGGTCAGCCCTGCATCCATCGACAGGAAGGAGCTGGCAGGACCCTCGGGTGGGGGAGGTAGGAGGGTTTCTTGTCCAAGGGCAGCCAAGGTGGCTGCACACCCCCAAACCCCAGGTATGATGAACTCAAGACCCCAAGTTAGTTACCACTGCTCCCCATCCTAATAGCGTGCAGCACTGGTCCTGGTGGTCCTCCTCATCGCCGGCGGCCTCTTCATGTTCACCTACAAGTCCACGCAGTTCAATGTGGAGGGCTTTGCCTTGGTGCTGGGGGCCTCGTTCATCGGTGGCATTCGCTGGACCCTCACCCAGATTCTCCTGCAGAAGGCGGAACTAGGTGAGAGGGGCTGGCCCCAGGCGGGGTGGAGGCAGGCCAGGCCAGGCCAGGCCTGAGGGCTCACCCGTGTCCCCATTCTGCAGGGCTTCAGAACCCCATTGACACCATGTTCCACCTGCAGCCACTCATGTTTCTGGGGCTCTTCCCTCTCTTTGCCATATTTGAAGGTACGTTGGGTTCTCTACCTCTGGGCATCTCGGTGCAGCAGATCCCCAGACCCTGCTCTGAGCCCAGCACTGTGGTGGCTGCAGAGGTGACAGTGATCAGAACTGTGCCCCCTCGCCCGGCAGTGCCTGGTTTGGGGGCTAGACAGACACTTAAACCAAATGGCTAGAATCCAGTGTGATAAGTGCTATGTAGGAAGCGTGTATGAGATACAGCAGACGGTGATGATAGTGACCACACAGCCCTGAAGGTGTGCCGGGGCTGTCCCAGTCATTTTAAACATACTAACTCTTTAATACTCCCCAAACCCTGTGTGGTGGTACTGTTATTATCTCCATCCTGCAGGTGAAAGAGACAGGCAGAGAGAAGGAAAGGTAACCTTGCCCAAGGTCTCCTGGCTCAGAAACCAGCCTGAATTTGGATCCAGCAGCTGGCTCCAGAGTCCCCCTCTTAACTGTTATGCATTCTGTCTCCTAGAAGGAGCAGAGGGTCATGGAGTGTTTTGGGATGGTAGGGTGGGAAGGCAAGTCACAGGCTTCCCAGACAATGTCTTTTGGAGGATGAATGGGATTTTGACAGGCTGATGGGGGCAGGGCATCCCAGGAACTAGAAACAGTAGGTTCAGGCCTTCGGGTATCTGCCAGATTGGCTGAGTGCACGTTTCTGGGGTGCGGGGCCAAGGGCCAGTGCACAAGAGCCTGAGCAGATCAGCAATTCCCCTCCACTGTCATCTCCCACAGAAGAGGAGAGGCAGGGAGAATTGTCTGGGCTGGGAGGTGTGGTGCCACCATCCTTCCTCCCATGTTTTGGATTAGTTTTGTCCCTTGTCTGTTTATCCTTCCTCCCCGAGTCCCTTCTCTCCTCAGGGTCATTACAGAGAATTCTGTCTCACATCCATTTAAGTTTGAAGCAGTGAAGCGTCTCGAACCTCTCTGAGAAAATTATTCTGCAGCCCCATTGTCCAGGAGGCTTCTGTTCCACAGCCTCGTTTTTAAAATCTCTCCCCATTCCTTCATCATGCCCCTGTACAAACGCTACGCTCTCCCCCCGCCTGGTGTTTACCCCCCCCCCCCCGCCTGGTGTTTACACCATCCCCATCTCTGCAAACCCACGTCCGAAAGCCCCCGGTAGTCGTCACATAGCCAAGCTGCATGGATTTAGCTCCTTTAATCTTTTCTGGTAAATTAATCCCCCAAGCGCCTTCATTACGTATGTTGCTTTTCCCCGAATTCCCTTCAGTTTGCCGATGCCTTTGCGGTACTGCTGAGCCCAGCACCAGAGAAGATGTCCTGCAGTGTGAGGCTCTTTGCCTGGGGAGGCCTGGCACTCTGCATTTCTTTGGTGCTTCCCTCTGAAAATCTCAGAGTACTCGGCCCGCCTCCAGCTCCCATAGGAGTCTCTGTTGTACCTACGTCGGGGCTAACCTCACAACCTGCTGATGCACCAAGGGGCCTTTCTCTCAGATGGACAATGCTAGAGGGCCGAGAATCCTCTGGAAATCTAAGCAAGTGTGTAGATGCCTGAGTGGGTGTCTCCGAAACAAGGGACCATGGCTTTTGTCATATATTTATATGTGTGTGTGTGTTTACTTTTTGAGAACCGTTCATCAAATTATAGTGTCTGTGTGAGAAACCCTGGTCTAGTCCCAGTGCTCTCATTTTATCAGTGGGGAAACCATGGTCCAGAAAGGAGGCATGTCTCTGCCGAGTCCCATGGCTACATAATAGCAAGACCTGGATTAAAATGGAGAAGGTTTGTAAGGATAGAGCTTTGTCCCTGTTTATAGGTGGCCCACCTGAAAGTTAGAACAAGGGAATCCCCCAGGGGCCCAGGGCGTTGACAGTCCTCACTTGATGGGCTGCCCCATCTCTCTTTGGCCCAGTGGTTATCACAGCTGCAGAGCCACAGGAAGTCACTATTCTCCACCCTCCTCCCCAAAGGCGGGTAGGTAAACGCTGTGAAGGAGCAGGGTGCTTCCTCCGATGTTCTCTGCGGTACCACCCTCCCCCGCTTAACCCAGAGGCTCGGAAGCCCTCCCCATCTCTCCCTGTGAGGACCTCTGGCTTATATTGCCCTGGGGCTCTCTGGTAGCCATCACTGCGTCCCCGGCTTCCCCAAGTCTCAGGCCATCTGCATGGGACTCTCACGCCTCCCGTCCTCTTCCTCAGGGCCTCAGACGGTCAGCAAGTGCTCAGCGAGTGTGCCCTGCAGCCGTGGCAGGTCTCACTCTGTGGCTGGGGATGGTGAGGCCACCGGGTGGGCACACCCAGGACATGGCCTCCCACCGTCTCTCCCATTGCTTTCAGGTCTCCATTTGTCCACATCTGAGAAAATCTTCCGTTTCCAGGACACAGGGCTGCTCCTGCGGGTACTTGGGAGCCTCTTCCTTGGCGGGATTCTCGCCTTTGGTTTGGGCTTCTCTGAGTTCCTCCTGGTCTCCAGAACTTCCAGCCTCACTCTCTCCATTGCTGGCATTTTTAAGGTACGGACTCAGAGGTGACCCCTGTCCTGTCTTAGAGGGGAGCCCCCTAAGGGTGTTTCTCAACAGCGGCTTCCGTCCCAACTCCTGCACCCCAGGGCCCTGCAGAGAAGAGACGGAAGTGCCTAGTTAGGGTGCTGAGAGCCATGCTCTCATCTGTACCCCCTCCCATCATCGCCACAGCCCCGTGAGGTGGGGATGCTCATCCCCAGTTCACAGCTGGGGAAACAGACATGAAGAGCTGCTCCTCCCCAAGGATACACGGCTAGGAGGTGGCTGAGCTGGGATTCAGAGCCAGGTCTGACTCCACCAGGCCTGGGTCGCATTTACATTTTACTATGAATGCCAACTCTAGTCATGTGGCAGCAGCCTGAGCCATGGGTTGAGAAGCCCCCATCCAGACTCATCAGTAAAGAGTTCTGTGATTGATTGGCAGTGTCTGCCGTGGGCACAGCAAGGGATGGTTATATATCAGGGAGTGCCCTGTGTTTGCCAATCCTGCCTCTGCTGCCGCCATCAGCTCCCTTGCCCTCTTATCATCCTTGCCTGACCTCCCCCTCATCTCACTGCTCCCTGCTCAGGGCCATGGAGGGAGTTTTTTCTGACTAGGCAGACACTGATACTGGAGCAGTGTTCCTAAAACCAGGAGTATAGGTCTCCCCTAGGGTCTTCTGGTTGCCAGCCAATGACGAGGCATACGCTGTGGTTCTCAGAAGGAATCATCTCACCAGTCCCGTTTGCAGCCACTGTGTACGGAGAACCCCGTGCCCAGTGTGTGTCCTGTAGAGCCCAGGGTGATGCTGCGTTCCTCCGTGGCAGCTGAGGCCTCTGTCTGTGGGTGCCTTCTTGAAGGGTAGCTTTCCTTGTGCCCGTGGCCATGGGCTGAAGCCCTACACTCCCAGCCCTGGGTTCCGTCTGCCTCTTCTAATCCTGACAGAATTCTGTGAAGAGCGCCTCCTTTGTTGCATCTCGGTAACACAAAGGGAGGAAACGTTACAGGCAGGACTGGTCCCCTGAGCGGGGGGACGCCTTCCCCTTTGCCCTGCAGGCCAGCCTGCCCAGGCCCCGGGAGTCTTGGCAAGTCTGGCTCTGTCCTCTGGGGGTGCCCAGTGCCCTGCCCTCCCGCCTCCTTGCAAAGGAGCCAGCTCCCCCTGCTGACCACTCCCCTTCCTGCTTCTCTGCCACAGGAAGTCTGCACTTTGCTGTTGGCGGCTCATCTGCTGGGTGATCAGATCAGCCTCCTGAACTGGCTGGGCTTCGCCCTCTGCGTCTCGGGAATCTCCCTGCACGTGGCCCTCAAAGCCCTGCACTCCAAAGGTAACCCAGGCCCCTGCAGAAGCCTGTGACGTTCTCCCCGTGACTCTCGGCCTCTGTGATTTCCCCTTGACCCAGCCCTACCAGGAAGGGGCAGGTGACTCGCGACTTCCCCAAAGCAGTTCCAGCCTGGTGGCTGTCTGTGCAGTTCAGCCGTCTCTGCGTTGGCTCTTTCTCTAATTCAGGAAGTGTGCCTGGTGATTCTGCCGCCACCATTCCTCTGAGAAGACTCCTCTCCAGGGAGTGGGTGGGTGGCTGGGCGGGGGCCCAGGTGACTCAGCAAACACCCGCATTGGCACACTGAGAGAACCATCGCTGGGTCTGTAACTGGTCTCTCTTTATCCCCAGGTGATGGCAGCCCTAAACCCTTGAAGGGGCAGGGCTCCAACCCTGACCGGGAGCTGCTGCTCTGGAGCAGCCAGCAGGGGGAAGATGACTATGAGGAGGAGGAGGACTGCTTAGTGGCCCAGGGGCAGCAGTGACCAGCCAGGGGACCCGCTTGGAAGCAGGCCGCTCCACGGCCCTCACACTTGACGGTGGTTTGGGGACCCGTGTGGCTCCTCACAGCAGCCGGGGAAGCGGTGACTGGAACCTCGCAGGCTGGGCCTTGGATCGCACACGACCACGTGGTGGGGCTAGGTCAGGGAGCTGGTCAGACAGCATGCTGGGCACCAGCCACCCTGGGGCCTGGCCGGACTGGGTCCAAGCCGTGCTGCAGTCACAGCAGAAGGGAGGGGCTGTTCTCAGCTGCCCGCCAGGCTCTGATAGCCGAGAGTATGATTTCAGAGGCATAACAGGTTTCTGAGGGGCCTGGGTTTGGTCTGTGGAGCGGTTGGAAAGGGGATGGAGAGGCCGGGGCCTCATCACCTGGAGAGCAGCTTTTCTCAGCAGATCTATTTATAGTTTGGAAATAAAAGGGTTTATGGTCCACTGGCCACCTTGTGTTGCCTGGAGGTGTGGGGGCAGGGAGGGGCGGTGTAGGCTGGCCTCTCCCCTTCCTTCCATGCCGTGGGCCTTCCCCAGATGACTGGTCACACTCCAGGCCTTCCACGTCTCTTATGCTCCTGGGTGAGTCCCGGTGCCCTTCCTTGGGGCCCTACCACACCTGCAGGCAGGAAAAAATTAATATGTACTGAGTACTGTATTCTGAGGACTTTAGGATTTGAATCCTGACTCTGTCACTTACCAGCTGTGTAACCTTAAGCAAATTACTTACCCTCTGTACCACAGTTTTCTGCAAAAGAGAGATAATAATTACTACAGAGTTGTTCTGAAGATTGAGTCAATATTGGTAACAGATTAAATGTTATCTGCGTGTTTATTTTGAAAATCCTTTTAGCAGGCGTGGAACCCAGACCCTAAATGAATGGCCAGGCTAGGGTTCATGGCCAGGTCTCTGTGCCTATGTGTATGTCCACAGAATGTATATGGAAGGGTTTATTGGCCTCTGGCACCTGGGCCTTCCGCTCACCTACCTTGGACAAGTCACGCTGCCCCTCTAGACTGCAGGCCTCTGTATAAAATGGGGAGGGAGGGGCCGAGATCCCTGCTGCGAAGGGCAGTGGTTCTGAGGCCTGGCCTGCTGCTGTGAGCTGCTGCCAGGGCCCTGCCTTGGGAGAGCGGCTGGGCTGTGGGGCCGAGTCCTTCCAGACAAGTGCTTTTAGGCTCTCACAGTAGGTGGCGCCGTTGCTCCATGCTGCCGCTCTCAGCTGCCCCACCTGCCACCACTGCCCAGCGTGGGCAAGGGTCCTTGGAAGAGGACAGCGGGTGTCTGTGGGTGGGGACGAGGACGGGGCTTGTTATGAATTGTTCTAATCAGATTGGAGCCACAAAAGCTCACTCTTTAGGAGGATGTTAACACTTTAGAAATGGGCTGGCAAACTTTTTCTGCCAGATAGTGAATATTTTCTGTTTGGGGGCTGTGTAGGCTCTGTCGCAGCTGCTCAAGTCTGCCTTTGTAGCAGAAAAGCAGCCGCAGACAGAGATACAGAAACGGGCAGGGCTGTGTTCCAGCGAAACCTTGTTTGCAAAAACAGGACTTGGCTTGCTGGCTGTAGTTTGCCAACCCCTGCTGTAGAAGAATCCTTGAGAATTACTCAGTCCCACTCCAGTCTTACAGCTAGGGAAACTGAGACCCAGGAGAGGGCAGTGACTAGCCTGCCGTCCTCAGAGCCTCTGGGCTCAGGAGGAGTTAGAACCGAGATCTGCCTCCAATTCAGCTTCACAACGCAGACTTCTCGCACAAATGGAGGTGTGACACCAAGGGCTCCCCTGAGGTGGGGCCTTATCTGGTTCCTGCACCTCTGCCCCTCCCTGGATTCTGCCAGCTCAAAGGCCAGGATTAAAGGAAGCTCATGCTCCACACCACATGACGTGGGGAGAGCCAGCAAAAAGGGGCGGGGGCCTGCCGCCTCTGCCAGAGAGGCTGCGTGGGATGCAGGATGCTCGGGCAGTGGGGAGAGCCTGCCAGAGCCCCTTTGGCTCAGGTGGATGAGAGCTTCCTGTCTGCGCCCCACACCATCCCCCTCGCCCCACGCAGGAGCAAGCGCTGCTGTCTGGTGCAGTAATTACAGGGTGCGGAGCGGGGCCCTCACCGCCCACATGTAGGGTTCAATGACAGCCCCTCACTTAGCAGCAATTACCGGCCAAGCCTAGAGGAGGTCTCCTCTCCTCCTCCCCCACCTGGCCCACCCAATCACCTAGCTTCGCAGGCCAGACAGCGTCTACCCTTGGCTTTGAGCCCTAGAAGCACCCATGCTGTCTGCAGCCACTGCATCTCAGGGCTGCAGCGTCGCCATGGCAACTCAGCGCTTGCACAGGTTGAGGGAAGCTGAAGATGTGACTTGTCTCTCTGAGGCTGTGGTGTGTGTCCCCACGCAGCCTCCAGCTCCGGGGCTTCTGCAGAGGAGGAAGGAGGGAGGGAGGCTGACCTGCAGGTTGGAGTTTTAAGTGCTTACTTGCCCACCACCTCTTCTGGGAGCCTATGGTGGAAGGAAGGTTAATGCCTCCATTCTGCTGAGAAAAACCTGCAAGTCCCAGTGGCTTGAGAGTAGAGTTACATGGCACCAGGAAAATTGTCTTCGTGATGCTTGCCACAGCTTTCTGCATCATGGACTAATGATGGACTGAGTTGGGTCCCCAATTTGCAGTCCAGAGAACGGAGGCTGGGGGTTCCAGATCATCCATTTGGGTTGACGGTGTTCAGTGAGCGCTGCCTGCGTGCCAGACACCGTGCTGGGCTTGAGATGGAGACATTCGTCCTTGGAGGGATGGCTAATGCGGCCCATCCCAGCCCAGGAAAGTGTTGAGGCAGGGGACGAGAGAAATGGGGAGGACAAAAGACATTCACTGGGCACCTTCTGGGCCTCCTACATAGGCTATTTAATCCCTAACAACCCAGTGCGCTAGGAATGGGTTGTACCTATTTCGTAGTGTGGACACATAGTGCCTAAGAACACAGGCTCAGGACTCCACCAGACTTGCATTCACGTCTCAGCCCTGTGATTAGCCGTGTGATCTTGGGCATGTTGCTGATCCTTTCTGAGCCTGCGTCCTTGTCTATCCAGAAGGCATAATAGTAGATATCTCCTAATGAATCTACTGTGAAGATGAAATAACACAATATGTGTAAAGCAGTTAGCACGGTGCTGGGCACACAGTAATTACCACTCAGCGAATGTCAGTGATGAGGATGTAGCATCACTTGCCCAGGTGACAAAGCAAGTGAGAGGAGGAGCAGGCTCTGGAGACCCAGGTTTCAAGGTCACCATCTTGGCGACAACATCTGGCACAGAGGAGGCACTTCATAGGTACTTGTTCTGTGAAGGAATGTCCAACAGTAGAAACTAAAGTGGAGATTTTCCTGGTTCCGGGGACAGTCTAACTTCTGAATGATTTGCCCAGCACAAAGAGACTGTTCACCACCACCACCCCCCATTCCTGCCAGCCTCCAGCCTCTCAGCCATCCCCTTGAACCTTCACCCTAACCACACAGCCCTGGCACCAGCCAGGCCCCTCTGCCGCTCCTGTGTAGTCACCGGTTAGCTTAACTTCTGTTCCCATGGTTATTTACGGATTCATTGGCAACTAGTACTTTCCCAGGCACAGGCCCACAGCCCTGGTACCGCTGCCATCCTGCTGCTGGGGCTGTCCCTTTCTCCTGGATGTCTGACGACAACTCTCCTGCTGGGACCACAGAGAGACAGAACAGAGAACCAGGAGAAAATGTATTAAAATGCATTCAGTAAATGTTCCTGGAGCATCTACAATGCACCTGCCCAGTGAGAGCTGCTGGAGATACAGAAGCATTAAGACGCTGTTGCTGTCCTCAAGGAACTTCCCCAGGCTTTTTAATCCGGCCAGGTCCCTGGGAAGCCGACTCAGAGATGGAGATTAGAGTGTAGGATGTTGTTTATGAAGTGCTCTTGGGAAAAAGTGGTGGAAGGGAAGAGAAGGATGCAGGTTTCAGCAGAGGGAGAAGTTGGACTGCGAGGCAGTCCAGACAAAGGCCTCAGTCAACCCCATGGGAAGCCCTGAAGCAGAGACGAACCTTTGGAATTGTCCCAAATTGGGGCAAGAGGTTCCAGCCTTCACACTTCCACGCTGATCTGTCATTGGCAGTGGGCCTGCCCCTGGAAGGAGGCGTGACTTTGGATGAGGCAGTTTTCTCACAATCGAGACAATCTCCAGAGAGGGCTGAGAGCTGAGGGCTGTCTTCCAGCCAGGCTCCCAGTGGCTGGGGGAGTAAGTCACACCAGTAAGCCGTGATCAGTCCAAAGGCGGATCTGAGCAGCCCATCACAGCGCCCACCACACCCAGGGGCCACAGTCTGGCTTCAGGGACGACCAGGGATCCCTGAAGAGGAAGCAACATCTGCCATGGATGTGCAAATGTGCGTTTTTCTGGGGGAGGCTGTCCTTGACCCCCAAAAGATTAAGAACCACTCGCCTAGGGAAAGCCAGACTTGTCTAAAACTTCGAAACAACGTGATCAGAGGTACACGGTATAGATGCTCAATAAATATGAATAGATGGATGGATGGATGGATGGTTGGATGAATGATGGGTGGACAGATGATGGATGAATGAATGATGGGTGGACAGATGATGGGTGGAAGATGGATGGGTGGATGAATAGGTGGGTGGATGGATGGATGGATGGATAGATGCCATAACAGAAGAATGTATGGGAGAGACAGAAAAGGGAGCAACCAATTTTGCCTGGGGCAGGAGGACAGCAAAGATTTCCAGGAGGAGCTGACCCTTTTAAACTGAGTCTTGAAGACTGAATAGGAGTTGCTGAGCAGATAAAAGGAGAAAGGCAGGAGGGAGAGCAGATGCAAAGGCACAGAGTCGTGAGTGAGCCCGAGGATGGTGTGTTTGGGCACTGTAGAAATTCGTTCACTCTGGCTGGCCAGAGGTACATATGAGTTAGAGGAGGAGGATGGGGGCTCCCTCCTTTGGAAAGCCCACAGGTCCCAGGAGGTATCCTGATAGGAATTGTTCCACTAGGTTGTTCTTGAAACAAGCAGGGCTCTCCCCTCCCCCCATCAACACTCAACCATTGCCTGGGTCTCTAGGTGGGGGGAGAGGCAGAACCTAAACCTAATTCCACACAAGTGAAGCGCATCGGGTCATTTACCACATCCTTTCCCATTCCTGACTTCCTTTACTCTTGCAGTCCACCCCTGAGAGGTTGGTGTTATTAGTCGCCCCACTTTCCAGAAGAGAAACAGGTTCAGAGAGGCTAGGTGACTTGCCCAAGGTCCCTCACCGCTAGGTGCCAAACGAGGGGCCCTTCCTCCTGGGACTCCCGCCTCCCTGCGCCCTGCTCTTTCCCCTTCTCCGCTCTGCAGCCCCTGGTTGGCATGCCAGCAGCCTCGATACCCACCTGGGATTAGGCCCCTCTGGTTAGGGGAGTAAAGAATGGCCCACCACAGGGGGCTGAGGTCTGGCAGGGGTGGCGTCCCGTGGGCCATATTTTGCTCTGGGAGGAATCCCACTGAGCCAAAGCCTGTGTCCTGTTCCAGGGCTGCCCCATGAATTAAACATGCCCCCGTAGTTAACTCAGTAATGCTTTTATTAATAGTTAATTACTCAACGCGCACTGGGGAAATGAGACTCACTCCGGCCTCGTAAATTAAGGCAGTGATCTTGTGAAGGAAGCCAATGGGAGTTCATTACCCTGGCCCCTCCCGTCGCCGCATCTCTGGGCCTGCCATTTAGCGGCGCTAAACGAGCGGGGGGCGGGGGAGGTGCGGAGGTGAGGGGACAGGGACTTTCTCACAGTGGAGGCAGGAAGTGGAGGATGAGCATCCATTGGTTTCCTCGGAGAGAAAGGGCCCGAGGGGAGGGGCGGAGTGTCAGCTAGGAGATGCTATTCCAGCACCGTGGCAGCATGTCACCAGCCTGTGTTTCCTGTCACTGCTGGGGACTCAGCGCAGCCTCCAGGGATTCCCATCAGGGCAGGGCCACCTGTCTTAGGTGTGGGACTCCGATGGAGAGGAGTAGGTGGTGACCCCGCCCTGAAGCCGAGGGCCTCCCTCCCCCACAACGCCCTTCTCATTTCACTCGTATTGAGACGCCCCTTCTAGGTTTTCGTTGTCGTTCTGATTTTGCAACCAAGCTGCATAAGGGACTTGTTCTAACCTGGTTTGGCTCTTCTAAATTTAACTTTCTCCCATGTTTGGTTTCCCAAGAGACAGAAGCCCCTCTATTTATCTTCCTGGGAGCCAACACCCACTTTGAACCTACTATGTGCCAGGACCTGTCCCTCTGGTTCATGTTCATTAGCTCTGATTTTTAGCTGTGTGACTTTGAGCCAGCGACTCCACCTCCCTGGGTCTCCATTTCTTCATCTGAAAATGGAGATAATAACACCCGTCTCTGGAATTACTGTGATGATTAAGTGAGGTAATAGATGTAAAGTACTTAGAACACTTCTTAACACATAGTAAGTTCTCTCTAAGTGGCAGCGATTATCTTCTTCACAACCGTGCTGCCATTTTACAGATAGGCAAAGTGAGGTTTTAAATACCTTCTTTTACCTGAGGCCACATAACACAGAACTGCACGTTGCCAAATTTCGTTGCTTTCCTTCCATGGAGGCAAAGTGGGGAGTTGATCCCCGCTCCAGAAAAGAACGTTGGTCAAGTCCCAGGAGCCAGGAAAGCCCTGCCCTTCTGTCTGCAAGTCACAGAGCCTTGCCAGGGCAGTCTGGGCTGAGACAGGCTCTGCAGTTGGGCCAACCAAGTCCAAATCCTGCCACACCCGCTAGCTGTCACATCTACCCCTGGAGCCTCAGTTTCCACTTCTGGCAAAATGGGCTCATAGTAACACCAACCTCCTTGCACATCGTAAGGTTTCCTTTTGAAAGTGCCTGACATCCAGTCGCCTTCTCTCAGAACTCTCTGCACCTGAGTTTCTTGATATGTAACCTGGGGATGAAAAAAACCCTCCCCCACTGAGTTGTTGGAGCCCCACAGAGATGATGTGCATCAGCGTGCCTTGCAAGCAGGAAAATATGTAAAATATGTAGGCGGCTGGTGTTCCTGGTCCAGGCTCTTCAAAGGCAGGGATTTAGGAGTTAAACACTGCCCCGGGTGGATGCCATGTCCCCTGGCCTGATGAGGGCTCTCCTGGGTCAGGTGATGCAGAGATGTGGGGACAGATCGCCTCTGACACCCACGCCGGCCACCAGCTGCTTTGCCTGTCAGAGGTCAGCCTCTCTGCTGTGACCCCCCCAAACTGCCAGAGCGACACACGGGCAAGGAGTCTGGGGCAGGAGATTGAAGCCTTCCCCGTTAGGGAGCATGAGTCGCTAAGGAGTGCGGCTCTGGGTTCATATATAATATGTAGCGTCAGATTTAAATGTCACTGCTGCAGGCAGCTGACCCGGGTTCCCACACAATGGGACGCGAGGGGCGCCTACGCCGCCTCTTCATCTTCCTGGCGGTAGCTGACCAAAGGGAGGGAGATTTGGTTTCTTAAAAAACTAAACAGTTGTTGAGCACTCTGGCGTTTCCTGGGCAACAGCTGAAGGGGAGAAAGAAGCATCTTATTGTTTAAAGTTATTCTTGCTCAATTTCAAAGGGCTGCTCTGAAAAGACTGCATTTTCCAAGCAGCCCGGCTGGTCCCCTCTCTCCTGGCCGGCCGTGCAATTCTGGCTCCTGCCCTCCCTCAGCCCCAGCCCCACTTCCCAGCCAGAGGCTGTGGATGGGGTCATGGCCGCGCTGGGCGTCAGGGCAGGGAGATAAGTCCCCTCCCGTGCTCTGTGCATTCACCCCCAGGCCCAGCGGGGCTCATGCGGAATAAACACACGAGCGACATGAGGAGGATCTGTGCTCCCCCACCACGGGCTGCTTTTCCAGCCATATCTGACCTAGGGATATGGGATACAGACACAACTGTGGCTCAGTGATTTAGGGGTCAGCTCAGAGAAGTACCTGAACTTGGGGCGGCAGGTCTCAGCCGTCTAAGTTCCAGAGGTGGGCATCTTGGTTTTCAAGCCCAGCCAGGGGCAAGACGAATGTGGCTGTGCCAGGTCATTGCTCGGGGGCCATGGCTGAGTACAGCTGCCAGGATAATTCGAGACCATGCAAGTGGCATCCCGTGCTCCTCTGCCCCTCGTGTGACACTGTATTGGAATTGTTTACTCATCTCTCTTCCCCACGAGACTGTCAACTCCCTGACAGCAGGGCCACATCTATTCATCTCTGCGTATTCTTGTAAGCCGCCTCCAATCCTTTCAGGAACAAGGCAAATTCTGAAAATCCAGATGAGATGTACGTATATTTTTAATTAAAAAATGTTTAGATAGTGCATACATACACATGATGCAAAATTCAAAGGTTCAAAAGGAATAAATACCCATGTCTCCAGGTGCCCAGTCTCCCTCCATGGGGACAGTCATGGTTTCCAGCTTCTGATGTATCCTTCCAGAGATATTCCACTCATATAGAAGCAAATGGGCATCAAATAAAATATATTATTCACATCTCTGGCTCCTGCATCTAGCACAGGACCCAGTACATAGTAGATGCTTGATAAAAGTTTGTTGGCTAGATGGATGAATGGGTGTGTGGATGGATGGATGGATGGATGGATGGATGGATGGATGGAAGGATGGATAGATGGATGGATGAGTTGTGGGTGGGTGGGTGGGCGGATGTATGTATGTATGTAGGTATGTATGGATGGATGGATGTGGGAGTGGATGGATGGACAAGTGGGTAGATGAATGGATGGATGGACAGAGGGATGGATGGATGGACAGAGGGATGGATGGATAGATGAATGAATGGATGGATGGACATGTGGTGGATGGGTGAATAGGTTCAGCTCTTGTACCGTTAGTTCTCTTTTCTCCCAGATATGTGGGTTCCCCAACAAGATGTTTCTTGAGAGAAAGATGGTAGACCCAGCATTAGACATGTTGAGTCTGAGGTTGCCTGTGTTATTCAGATGGCAACAACCAATATGCAGTTGGATTGTGGTTGTATCAGGTGGGAATTTTATTCTACTGCTAATAAGAGACCCAACTACAATGGCTTGAATCCATAAAAGTTTCTTTTTCTTATGACGAGAAGTTCCAATGGAGGTTCAGCCCTCAAGGATATCAGGGTTGAGGTCACTGTGGTGCCCTTTCCCTCATGGTCTCAAAAAAGCTGTTTGGCGAAGGGGCTCCAGCCATCATGTCCTTATTCCAGTGAGGAAGAAGAGGGGCAAAAGCATGAGTCCATAAAAAGCTCTTTCCTGGAAGCCCCACCCAATGACTTCTAGTTATATCTCCATGGCAACCCCTAGCTGCAAAGGAGGCTGGGATGTGTGGCTTTTAACATGGGCACATTACTCCCCCCGAGAATATTGGGGATCTATAATAAGGAAGGAAGGGGAATTGGATAAAGAGGAAGCAACTAGCAGCCTCTGCCACGTGGGTGGAGAATCCGAGAGTTCTGGGCCCAAGGCTTGGCATGCAGGAAGGCGCGTCCCAGGGATGAGCGTAAACCAAAGCACAGAGGCGGGCGGGGGATCTCGCACCCATTCTGTCTGAGTCCTGTTGGCTGCAGCCTCAAAACATCTCCCAGGTGGGACAGCTTCTCTCACTCCTGCCCTGGGCCAAGCCATCGTCATGTTTCACCTGGATGACTGCAGTGGCCTCGCACCTGGTCTCCCTGCTCCCCCTCTGACCCTGCTGCTCAGTGCTGCATTCTCTGCCCAGCATGCACAGTGACCCTCTCATGAGTATCTGGGAATACATCGCTCCCTGTTCAACCCCCTGCAGCAGCATCCCATGTCACTCAGAATGAGACCCCTGGTCCTTACCAAGGCCAGCAAGGCCTGACTTGATGTGGCCCCTGCCCGCTCTGCCTCCCCTGCTGTCGGTCACTTTGCTCCAGCCACGCTGGCCTCCTGGCTCCACCCCACTCCGGAGCCCTTACACCTCCTGCTCCCTCCACCAGGAATGAATTTCACTCAGAACCTTCACGCAGCGACCCCTCTGCCTCCTTCAGGTCGCTGCTCAAATATCACTTCCCCGGAGAGGACCCCTGCCCATTCCACCTAACTCCCTCCTCTCTATCGCGCTCTACTCAGGGACTCTACTCCAGGACTTAACCCATCTGGGGCCACAGACCCCTGGACCTCTGGTGAAATCTATGGACCCCTTCCCAGAATCATGTTTTTAAATGCGTAGAAGAAAACACATAGAATTTCAAAGGAAACCAATTATATTGAAATACAGTCTTCAAAATATTTACAGAACAAATGTGTGCTGGGGTGCTATATGTGTCTCTTTATTAATACATTAGACAGCACGAGCCAGCGGCAGCTCTGTTAACGACCACGATTCTGGAGCAGTGATGGGTGTCAATGATATTTTGAAATGTCTGCAACAACTGTAATGTGATAGGAAATATCTGATTTCTGCGGGTGACAAAGTCACAGGCATTGCTAATACCACCACAGTGTGTTGCCAACATTTATAATTGAAGAGAAATGCTATATTTCAGTTAGAGGTTAGTGAAATCAAAACATGATTTTTTTCCCTTCTAACTTCACTGACCTCCTGAATTCTTTTTTTTTTTTTTTTGTGAGGAAGATCAGCCCTGAGCTAACACCTATGCCAGTCCTCCTCTTTTCTGCTGAGAAAGACTGGCCCTGGGCTAACATCCATGCCCATCTTCCTCCACTTTATATGGGACACCGCCACAGCATGGCCTGATAAGCGGTATGTAGGTGCACACCCGGGATCTGAACCTGCGAACCCCGGGCCGCCGCAGGAGAGGGCGCGCACTTAACCGCTTGCACCACCAGGCCGGCCCCATGACCTCCTGAATTCTGTCTACAGATCCCTTGGGGGAGTCTGGGGTTTTTTTGGTTTTGATTTTAAGTCCCTTCCTCTGACATTACACATTTATCTGTTAACTTATTTACTGTCAGGTCCTCCCAGAAGGGCAGAGATTTTATCTGTTCCGTTCATTCTGTATCTTCAGTACCTAGAACACTGCCAGGCACATAAGTGATCAATAAATATTTTTTTAAACAGTGGAACCAGCGAGGGATGAAGCTGGACGGACAGGGGGGCTGGAGCCAGATGTGAGGGGCCTTGAAGGCCATGCTCAGTTGTGTGGCTGTGACGGGTGGTGATGGACTCACCCCGGGAGCGGAGATCAGCCCGGGAGAGGTCACTGTCCCCATGGCAGCCAGCCTGACGGTTACGATGCTGGGGAGGGGAGCAGACTGGCCCAGCCTGCCTTCCGGAAGCAGCTCTTTGAGGGAGGCTTGGGCATAAACAACTCTGCATCCATTGTAATGTCAGCAGCCACTTCACTCCCTGCTCTCCTGTCTCCTCCTTCCAGCCCCGCTGGATGTTAAACAGGGACCTCAGAGAAGCCGGGCCCCAAGTGCCGTCATCATTCTTCAGTGTTTCCTGGGCACTGATGGTGTGCCAGGCCTCAAGGACCGGGCCCAGGGGGCTGAGGAGGCGGGCACGGGGGTGGGTAGGGAAGGAGAGGCCCACAGGTTCAGACTCGCCTTGGGGACATCTCAATGGCAGCTGTTGCAGAAGGAGCTGGTGTGTCAGGCTCTGCAGCCAAGGAGGAGACAGGTCATCCCTCCCAGACTGGGGCTGGCTATTCAGGGCCATGGATTTTACAGACACCTGAGATCTGGGGAAACAACAAACTTCTGGAATCAGACCAACTTCGGCCACTTGTTCCTTAATTGCACACGCTTGCAAAAGTCACACAAACACTCCACACCTCAGTCTCCACATCTCTAAAATGAGGGTGGTGAGGATTCAATGGGGAAAGAACAGATCTAACGCAGCCGCTCAACGCCAGGGGCGTGGGACACTCAACAGACAGTTGTCCTTGGCACTGTTAACACACAGCAAATGACTGGGCAATGGGACCAACTGCTAGCATTCCTCAATAATCACCTTATCACCCCGCGCATAAAGGGAGGGGGGAGGATGAGGTGGTACCATAGGAACCAACAAGTCAGAAGTGGAGAGAACAAGCAAGTCCTGCAGTCAGACAGATCTGGGTTCAAACCCAGCTGTGTGACCTTGGGTAAGCCGCACCATCTCTCTGAACCTCAGTTTTCTCATTCGTGAAACAAGGATGGTACTTTCTTCTCACAATGCTGTGAGGATTACTGGAGAAGAAGGATGTGTGAAAGGCCCCAGGGACAGGGCCTAACCGGAGGTAAGCGCTCAATCAGGAGAACCCGTGAATATGTTATCCCAGTCCCAGCCCTGTGCAGGGAGTGCAGAGGAGACAGAGGATAGTAATAATCCCCTGCTTTTGCCACACAGCTCACACTTTCGAAAGCACTCTTTCGCAACCTTCATTACATCAGAACCTCCCTCGGCACTTCAGGATGAACAGCACTGCGAGTCGGATCCACATTTGCCAAAGGGGGACAGGAGAGCTCAGGGGACTCACGGAAGCAATCTGCTCAAAGATCGCACAGCCGGTAAGATTTAGGGCGGGACACGAAGCCAGGTATCTCGCTGGCATCTCTTTTCAGAGCATTCACTCTGGTATTCATTCCCTCAACAGATACTCCCTGAGCCAAGCCCCAGGGACATGGCAATCAATGGGCAGACGTGACTTCTGCCCTCGAGGCACTTGGAGCCTGGTGGACTCAGAACACAGAGACCTCTTCCCACCCTCACAGGGCAGACCCACATCTGCTCAGGGATGACAGATCAGGAAGCGCCCTGAGTCCAGAGTCACAGCCCTGGGTGCCCACCTCGGGCAGTAGGCAGGCCAGGAATAGAAGCATTCTCTGTTCTTGGGGATGAGATCCACTCGTTAACAAGCCCAGAGACAGATCCTAAGATCCCAGCATGAACAAGAGTCCTAAAAGACAGGATTCCGTGGGCAAGCGCACTCAGGGAGAGCTGCACCATCCCCTGCCCTCTCTGCGAGTCACAGACTTTGGAACATACTGTAGCCTCTCTGGAGAGTCCTGCCAAAAAGAAACCTTTCAACCCGAAGCTTCCCTAACATGCTTGACCCCGTGAACCTTTGTTCCAAGGCACCTCTACTAACCAGAATATGCTACAGCGGTGGAAAGAACACAGCCTCTAGAGCCAGTGACATGGGTTTGAGGCTCAGCCTAAGATGCAATTAACACTTCATAAACTGTGGAAACATTATAAGCCAGAGGAGGGCAAGTGACTTGCCCAAGGTCACTCAGCATCAGATCTAGAACCCAGGTCTGTTGATAATGTGAGAGGCGTCCTTAAGGCATATGCTGCCTTGTGTCCCCTCTGACCAAGTAGCCCTGACAACCTGCTGGGTGGGTGTTAGTTCAGGCCTGCTAGTCCATATGGCGCCTTTGCACAGATTACAAAAAGATGCTTCCTTCTCCTGGGTCAACAAAATCCCATGTCAGGGCACATGGATTAATAAAGCATTGCATGGGCTGGATTTCAGCCCCCACCCCCTTGGCAAAGTATCCTTGTGCAGGATACAACCTGTACAACTGTACATGGCAACACTTATTAGTCCTTTTCTCCTCATCCTCCTCACGCCTCCAACCCTCATCCCCTTCACATGGGCAGCACCTTCCCCTCAGCGTGCCGGGTGAGGCTGGCATGGGAAGAGCCCAGCTGATGGGCTGTACTTCCCAAGCCCCAAAGCGGCATCGGCCAAAGGTGCTGACTCAGCAAACTTTAATTTATCTCACAGGCCAGGGGTGCGCGTGAAGCAATTAGTGAAATAATGGTTATGTCGCACTAAAAATTATTTATAGAGTCACCGTGCACACAGCTGTGATTAAATTAGACAACCAGGGGGACTCTAACTGCCAACGGGGCCTGCATCCAAGGCCCAGGCTCCAGCTGGCTCGGGATGGGGTGGGGTCACTTCTCTTGTCCACCTGCCCCCTGCCAGGCAGATGAGCCAACCCTGACCCAGGCAGGGGTGAGGAGGGTCTGCACGGGCAGAGGTGTGGCGAGGGATCCCTGTTCCAGATGGTCTGAGCTGCCAGGGCCTTTGAACCTAAATAACTCAGGGGCTTCGCACATTTGAGTCCCCTGTGGACCCTCCATGAGTAAAAGGGAGGTGTTTTGGATGAATTAGAAACGATGGTCCTGGAGCCCCGTGGGCTCGGCCTTGACCCCAACTGCAGCCGTTAGAGCCCGGAGCCAAGCTGGAAACCAGAGATCCATCCAGCCCTCTCCTTTCACAAGTGGAACATCTCCCTGTTCCCCTGGCAGGCGTCAGGAGACCTTTGTTCCAGCCCTGGGTCCTGGACCTCAGCATATCCCCTGAGAGTTAGTGTTGGACGGGGGGCTTCTGCAGGAGGGACCAGATATTTATTGAGAATCTGTTGCCTATCGACGCTGTCTGTATTTATTTTATTGTCTTATTCGTGTTTACGTTCATATTCTTATTTAGCCCCTTGCAAGTTAAGTATCCTTGTTCCCCCTTTAGAGATGGAGAATCTGAGGTTCAGAGAGGTAAAGATATTTGCCCACAGCCCCAAAGCAAGTGAGGGCAGAGCCGTTTGGTAAAGGCCCATCAGGCTCTAATGACGGAGCACTGTGGTGCTTTGAGCATTTGGGGGTGTCTTCCGGGTGCCCAGCACTGTGCTGGATGGAATGCCGCAAAATGATAACAGGGCTTCCTTCACACTGGACACTGGGCCGGACACTGGGCCAGACACTGGACATGTGTCATCTCATTTCATCAGCAGCAATTCAGGTGCACATGGGGAAACTGAGTCACAGAGTGTTCCATGAATGGCCCCCAAACCCCCAGCCTGAGAGTGTCAGCAGCAGGTCTCCATCTCTGGCCATCATGCAGACAGCTCCCCACAGAGGAGCCACAGATCTCTGCCCAAAGGCCGGGGCTACCTGTGTGATTCCAGGATTCTCCGGGCGGCTGAGGGTGTCGGCAGCCATGAGGGGTGGCGGCTGGGGTGGCGAGCGTGGGTTGCAGTCAGGAGGCCCTGGGAGGAGTGTTGGCTCCCAGCCTGGCTCCTATGCCAACCACAGGCCTGCCTCCCTGGCACTTCCACCCATCCTGCTCTGAGCTCAAGACGCTTGCAGACCATTTCACAAGAGTTCTAGCCTGTCACCTTTAGCGGCTGGGGCCCTTTCCAGACCTCGCTGGGCCTCCCTCCAAACAAGTCCCTGGAGGCTCAGAGCAGCGGGGTGATTGAGCAGGGCCCTGAGGCTCAAGGCCTCCTCCCAGTCTCCTGTTCCTCCTCCTCGCTTCCGGCACTGCCTCCCCCACCAGTTCCTTCTCTCCCCCGCAGCAGGTCCCTTCTCCAATCCCAATTCCACCAGCTCACAGGACGCAGCTCGCTCTCAAGACATCTTCTGCCCCATGGTGTGTACTCACGGATCTCCAAGAACCCCACCCCTGGGACCTTAGAGGAGGAGGGCTAGATGTGGGGAGGACAGAGGATTGGGAGAGGAACTGGGTGACCCTGGTGCCCCTATCTCCCAGAGGTCCTCCCCAGGGAGGGACCGCTGACCCTACACTCCTCTTCACTGCCCCCCAACCCCACCACTGCCCAATGTGGCTCCTCCTCCAAGTCACGGCTGGCTTCCAGATTCTCCTGTGTGCACACGGGTCCAGTCCCTTCGCCCAGGTCTGTCCTGAGTCCTGCTGCTGCCTCTGGCCACTTAGCATGCAGCCCTGGTTGTGCGGGCTGCAGCAACCAAATGAGATTAGCTTCCCTGCTAAAGCAAGTCCCCACTCGCCACCACCCACGGCCCTGCACAGTTGCCAGCTGTTCTGGAGAGCTTCCCACAGCTGGGGGGGCCCAGCTCGGCCCCTGCCACCTCGCCCCTCATTGAACTGGGGGCCAGCCAGGAGCAGGTGGAAAGAGGATGAAGGATCCTGCCCAACTTTATAGGCCTGCCACCTCTCTCTCAACAAACCTTCCGAAGTCAGCAGGGGGACGGGGGGTGGGGGGGACAGAGGGAGACAAACAGGATTAAGGATCCTTCTGGCTTTGTATTCCTTGCCAATTCTCTTCCATCAAACCTCCTGGGAGGAACAAACAGGAAATATACCCTGCTACTTCTCCTCCCATTAAATTTCCTGGGGCCAGTAGTAGGTCTGCCCCAGCCCTGGGGCCCCCTGCCTCTGTCCTGGCCAGGGAAGGGGAGCTGGTGGCAAGAAGGATCCTACTCAGCCCCTGAGCCCCAATCCAGCCGGAATGCCTGCCCCCTCACCCCCAGGAAGCTTCCAGTACCCTGTGAAGGAAGCTGCCTGAAGAAGGTTTTCAAGAAGCCTGAGTTCTCAGTCAGACCCCTGGTGAGGTGAGAGATGCCTTTGATGTCAGGACTTGGGTGAGGGTGTCTCATAAAGAGGTGGGGACATGGAGGGGACCCTGTGTGGGCTCCTGCTGACAGCTGCAGCTGCCTCCTGAGCTCACCAGAGTCCCCAGAATTGCTTTCCTTCTTGTTCCCCTCTCTCCTGGTTCTCCATCCTTCAGGCCACCTGCCCAGCCAGCAGCAAAATGCTCCTGAGGCCACTCAGATGGTCCTGAGCCAAGTGGGGCTTCATGCCTGGCGGGATCCCATGGGGCTGCTTCCCTTAAGGGCTGAGACTGGCACCAGTTGGCCGAGGATGGCAAGTCCCTGCCTGCCTACCCTCTCTACCTGGCCAATCTAGGCGGGTCCAGCGGGGTTGGCAGGGGGCTCAGAGTGAGGGAGGGGCTCCTCCTGTCCTTGCCTGGAGGGTAAGGCTCTCACGTCTCCCTCACTCCCTGCCCATCTCCCTTCCCTCTCCTTCTTCCTTCCCAACATCTGCCCCCATACCCAGCAGCTCGGGCAGCCAGCTCAGGCCCTGCACATTTCGACTTGCACTTCTCTCCACAGCCGCTCACTGTGTAACTTCAGGCAAAACATCAAACCTCTCTGAGCCTCACTTTCCCCACCTGCAAAACGGGAGTGACCCCTACTTATCTCAAGGGCTGCTGTGTGGCTCCAATCAGATCCCAACCGTGCACAGGGCACGTGAATCAGGGAGCCATCTGAGGGATTTGCATCATTGGTGACTGAGACTCACAATTCCGCCTGGGTTTGCTGGTCTTTTGCCCAAAAAAGGCTCCAGAGGCCTTCGCCCCAGCTGTGCGGAGGCTCCTCAGGGTGGTTCATTAGGGCACATACGGGACCCTTCTGTGACAGCAAACAGGGGTCCCTCTGGCCTCCGGCCCTGAGCAGAGGAAGGAGGGAGCCTCGCAATGCAAAGGCAGGAGGGCGTGGATTAGAGCCCATCACAGAAATGGCTTTCTTATCACGACGACCTGAATTGCCAGGACCAACTCTGGAAATTGACTTTCCTCCCCCCTCTCCTGCCTCCCCTCCACTACTCTTCCCTTGGCTCCTAATTCCCTCCCTAGCCCCAACCCCCAGCTCCGAAAGCCCTGTTGGGAGACATCAAGAGACAGAGATGCGGGAGAGAAGCAAGGTAGAGAGGAAAGTGGGGCAGGCAGAGACCCCACGCTCCTGGGGGCCCAGGAGGCAGAATTGGAAGGAAGACACGGATGGGAGACACAGGGGTGACATGGATCCTTCAGCATAAAGAAGGACGCCCTCTCCTGGCTCATTCCCCCACCTGCCCCTGCACCCAGCTGACCAGGTTGGTGCCTTCTCCCTGCTGGCCCCTGTCCAGCCCCCACCTTGGCGCCTCTGCACGGCCCAGGGCAGAGCTCTGATGGCTGGGGCAGAACCCTGGGCAGGAGCCCACGGGTGCTTGGAAGCAGCCCCAGTGAGTTCCTGGCAGAGTCAGGCTGCAGGTGGTGGGGAATGGGCTGCGGGTGGCTGGGGGCAGCCGGCTGTGTAATCAGGCAGCACTCACCAGGTCCAGCTCCCAGCTGGAGGCAGGAGGCGGGCCTGGGAGCGCCCGCCAAGGTAAGCAGAGGGAGGGCCCCGCCCCTCCTGCCTCCAGCTCCCCAGGCAGACTGGCCTGGAGTATCCCACGGGGGCTCAGTGCCCAGGAAACTCAGGAGGGGCTGTGGGAGTCTCTGCAGGGGGCTGGGACCCAGTATATAAGCCTCTATAGCCCCCGTGGCGCAGACCAGGCCCCCAGGCCTGATAGAAGAGCAGAAGCTAAATGCTGCTGCCTCGCAGCCTGAGCTGGTCCTGGTTCCCAAGCCGGCGTCTCCATCTACAGCCTGGAAGTTTGAGCCTCTCGCATTAACTGGCACCTGGCCTCTAACCGGGCAGCAGCCCCTTCCCTCAGACCCCTCTCTCCTCAGCCACCTCCCCTCCATGTGTCTGCCCAGCACTAGTCTAGTGCAGACCGTCTGGGCGTGGGCAGTCACGCCCCAGGATCATGTGGCCCCAGACCTTTCCCCACTCAGCCCACCCTCCCCCCCCCCACACGCACAGATACACACACACACACACACACACGCACAGATACACACACACACTCACACACTCCCCTTCTTTTGGATCCTTCAGACTGTCTTGTTGAATCTGAGGTTCACATACTATCAGCTCTTAATCCAATTCTCCATTTTACAGGTGGGGAAACTGAGGCCCAGAGAGGGAATGGACTTGTCCAAAGTCACATGACAAGGAAATCCCTCTGAGCCCAGCCAGTCATTCCCCCTCCCGGGGGACCGCCCCTGGCAGCCCCCACTGGCCTCCAGACTCTCTTCCCAGACTCTCCATGTTCTCCCCGCCTCCCTGCTCACCTGTGCCTCCCAGACCTGGCCAATTGCAGGGCCCCGAAGTTAATAAATCAAGGTGACTTTGGGAACAAGAATAGGCCTCTTTCTCCCTTGTCCCTCCCATTTGCATAATCCTGGCTGGCAATATGATAATGATGTTTGTTAAAGACAGAGCACAATAAATTAATACCGTTAAGTTGTTGCTGCAAAATGCAAAGCAGGTAATTTACTGCCAGCGAGGAATGGAGCCTTTAAACTGTAATGGATTAACTTTCCCAGCAGCAAATGTGTCCCCCGGGGGAGGGAGTGGGGGAGGCAGGGGCGGGGCTGGCTTGATGTAGGGAGGCCTGCTTTCTTCCCAGGGTCGGGCCCTTGGGTGTCCAGGCCCAGATCTTAGGTCTCCACTGGATGTCAAGCCCTTTCTCATTGTACAGAAGGGGAAACTGAGGCCTGCGTGGGGCAGGGAGCTGTGGCAGACCACAGCGAGGCAGTGGTGGTGACCTGGGACTTCCTGTGACAGCCCACAACACTCTAGAGGAGGGGGCTGCCGATGCCCCATTTGTGCACCCAACTGGGACCCTCATAAGCAGCCCCTGTCGCAGACCCTTCTTTCTTGAGGGTGACTAGAGAGGTCTCACCAGGCCTGATCCCGACCCCACAAGTGGCCAAGCTGCCAGCCCAGAGGGGGCTTCAGTCCCGGAGTCAGTCCTGGCCCAGACCCCAGCTCTTCTTGGGGTCCACACCATGGCAAGGAGGGAAGGATCCTGGGTTGGTTAGAGCCGAGGAGGTGGGGAAAGGGTGAGGGGGGCACCAGGGACTGAGGGTCAGACCCTGGCCTGAGGCCCTCCCCAGGTCCCCCCCAGACACCCCCTCTCAGGTCCTGGGAGGGGAGGGGGCTGGGGAAGGAGGAGGGAAGGCGGGAGTGGGATATGGCAGTGGGGAAGGTGGGTGGTCGGTGGGAAGGTAGGTAGCGTCTGTGGACCAGGCCTCTCACCAGCGCCTCTCAGGGGCAGCCCCTCCATCACGGCTCAGACAGCATCTTCAGGCCCGAGGAGAATTACCGCAGCCCCGGCTCAGGGCTGGCCGCCGGGCGGGTCTCCGGGACCCCAGCAGAATTCTAATTTCCCATTTATCTCTGCAGCTTCTCCAGCTATATTAAAGGGATGGTGCTCCGTAGTCAGCTGCAGGCTAATTGGACTTGGGCCTCCTCCCACTCGTGGGCCAGGGAGGGGTGGGGTGGACGCGGGGCAGCCCCAACGGGGGGAGGGGCTGCTGGGGACCTGGGCTGCAGCTGGGCTCCACGTGGGTGGCAGTGGTCCTGGAGTCCAGGCTCCTGGGCGCAGTCCTGACCGCCGTGTGCCTTGAGCAAGCCTCTGCCCTCTCAGGACCCCCAAATTCCCTCATCTGAGATGCTGATAATGATAATGATAATTATCAGCGACAACACCCATCACTTACAGGGCATTTCCTAGGTACCAAGCGCTGTCAAAGTGCTGTTCATGACAGCCCTCCTCCAATGCCACAACGGCCCAGTGCGAAGAGCATTATTCCAGTCTACTGTTCGGATGAGTAAACTGAGGCACAGAGAGGGACAGTAATCTGCCCAGGTTTGTCAAGTGCCTGGAGTCCCATTTTGAAAGCCAGTTATACCCAAATAGACCCAGGGTGGGGGTGGAGCTCCCTGCGCCCATTTTGCAGATGGGGAGACCGAGGTCTGGTCCATAACTGCTTTTAGCTTTAGGATTAAGTCACTCCCACGAAGGCTCCCTTTCGTTTCTTCCCAGGGCCCAGGGCTGGCATTTCCAGGGTAGCAGGCCGGGTTTTCAGATGCAGCACTCAGTGCAAATGTCTGAGGTGGGGCAGGGCACCATGCTCCCAACACCTGTCTTTCCTCCATCCCTCTCTCCTTGACTGCACTCAGGCCTCAATCCTAGCGGCCTCCTGGTCTCCTGAGGCCCCTTGTCCCACACATGCTGAGCTGGAGGGAGGGCCTCACTTCCTGAGCACAAATTCATTCCCAGTTGGACACCAGATGCAAATCACACGGCCTGCAGGTCCAGAGAGGAAGGACAGAGAGGAGAGAGGGCCGAACTCCACCAGATCCTGTCCCCTAGTGACACTAAAACCAGGCCCTTTACACGTGTTACCTCGATTCACCTTCAGGACAGCCCCACGAGCCATGCAGCTTGCATGCCCATTTTACAGACAAAGAAACTGAGGCTCCTGTGAAGTGCTTTGTGCAAGGTCTCACGGCGAGGACCTGGGTGAGCTGGGATTCCAAGCCAGGCTTGTCTAAATCCAGAATCTGAGCTCTTAACAGCATGCTCTCCCACGCGAGAGGGAAGTCAGGACTCAGAAGTTCCAGCGACGGAGGCCCTGGCACGGGGGCACGAGAACGTGACTAAGGTGGAAGGAGCCTGGGCTGGGGACCAGGGGACCTGGCTTTAAATCTCTGCTCGTCCCCAGACTCACCGTGTGATGCTTCATTTCTCTGTCTCGAAATGGAAATAATAATAGTGTCTACCTTATGAGGCAGTTGTGAGTATTACAGGAACTATAAATAAAGCACTTACCACATGGCCTGACACACAGTAGGTGCTCAATCAAGGCTAGCCGTCGTTTCCATGGACAAATTCACTCCAGCCTCCCAGGACTGCTGGAGCAGCACAATCGCCCTGCTCCGTGGTCTCAGAGATTGTCAGCGCCACAAGCATCGAGGGCAACGCCCTCATCCTTCAGACAGGGAAACTGAGGCCCGGGGTGGCAACAAGTGAGTGGCGGACCAGGACACAGCCCCCAGTCTCTTGGAGGCCTCCCTGCCCCAGCCAGCGTGATGGCTCTCCTTCCATTCTCCTTTTGCCCTGTCTGTCCGCATGTGTCTGTCTGGGCATCCCTCCCCTAGGAGGCCAGCTGGATGGCTGACCCTGGCAGCCTTTTTCAGTCCAGCCGCTGGCAGGAACCAGCCTGAATGAATGCAAAGAGACCCCCCTCTGGAGGCTGCTCTTGCCGTGTCCCCTGTCCAAATGTTAACTTTGCCAGGGCCTTGATAAATCTTCCTGTCGTCTCCATCCGCCTGAGACATAGATTTCATCTTATTGAGAGGTGACACTTCTGCCCTTTGGTACCAGCTATCAATTTCAGGTGGCACCCAGAGTGGAGAGCAGTGAAGAACCAGGCCCTGCTAACTCTGCTTCTGCCACCCAATCCTTCCCTTAAACCCCAAGGGGCCAGCCCACTAGACACACCGTCACCGGCCCTTCCAGGAGAGGTGCCGGGGCCCTGCCCTAGCCCCTCGCTCTCAGCATTTCGGCGCACACCTGCGGCTCTATACCTGGGGCTTGCTCAGGCCTCCAGAGCCACTTTGCTGTCCAGACAGCAGACTGGAGGAGCCAGGGAGTAACGTCCAGGGAGCAGCTCTTAACTACTGACTCTTTGGGGCTGGGGCGTAAGTATCCCAGCTCCCTCACCCTTCGAGGGTGGATACCCCGAGGTGTGAGTTCTACGCTGGCTCCCAGAGTTCCCTGGTGGAGTTAAGCCCCAGGGCTTGGTCATGCACGCCTCACTGGCCGTCTCCCCGCCCCCCACTTCCCCACTCCCCTGCTGGTGCGTCCTGGGAGCACCTCCCAGATAAACTGCTTGCCCTCAACTCCTTTTCTTTGGGTCTCCTTCTGGGGAAACGAAGACACTCACTAGACACTTTGTAGCAGCTCAACATGTAATGCAGTCTCGTCAGCCACGGAGATGCAACAGGAGGTACGTATGACATTTACTGAGTGCCTACGATGTGGCAGGGACTGTGTGTTTCCTGCTCCTGGATCAATTTTTCATTCAAGCTGAAAGACATCTCTGGGAGGTCTTGTCCCAATTGTACAGATGAGGAAACAGATGCTCAGAGAGGTGAAGTGATTTGCCCAAGGTCACACAGCCAGCAATCGAAAGAGTCAATATCCAAACCCAAACAGCACATTCTTCTATTCCTTCCACTCTACCTTTTCCAGACAGAGGCAGGAAATGGAGTCAGGATTCACCTCCAGGCGCGATCAACAGCTTAGTTGGGTAAATTTCTGCTGGGGGCTTACTGTGGGGCAGGCTTCCGCAAGGTGCTAAGGACACCGCGATAAAAAGCTGCAGTTCCTGCTCTTGAAGGGGCTGGAGATCTGGTTGGGGAGATACACGCATGAAAAACAGCATGGCAGGGACGCCTCCCAGAATGCACAGCAGCAACTTCCCTACAAGGTCCTCTTCTTAGAATGTTGGGACATTTGTGCTGGAAGGCAGCCGAGGGATTGTCTGTTTCAACACCCTCATTTTACAGGTGAGGCAACTGAGGCCCAAGAGAGACAGGGACTCAGCGGAGGTGGTACTCCAGGGCCAGGTCTCTTTGAATTCTGATGAGCATCACCCACCCCCCAACCTGAGCTTTGCTCTTGCCTGCAATTCCCGAAGAGAGCCAGAGGATCCATCAGGCTCATAAGCAATTCTCAAAACTCAGAAGCTTCAAAGTTCAAAAAATAATAATAATAATAGGTTTTACTACATAAAATGTTTAAATTGCTCTACAACGTAAGAAAAAAATAAATGTACAGACTTAGGAAAAAATATTTGCATGTAGTAGGTAAAGTGTTAATACCCTTGATATACAAAGAGCTTTTACCAATCAATAAGAGAAAGACTAACAACCAGAAGAAAACAATGGACTAAAGATATGAGCAAGAGATGCTGGTCTAAGGAGTCAATGCCAGAGCTTTGGACTTTTGAGGATCCTGAGGGTGGTAAAACTGTTATTACTTGTTAAATAAAGGCTTATTCATTATTAAAAGATCCATTTGTAGTGTGGGTTGCACATTACTGCTTGTTAAACCCATTAAAGTACCGGGAGTTCTCCCAGATGCCTTGTTTACAGTTATAATCACAGAAGAAAGTGGCCAAATGCCAGAGCCATGGCCCCGCGGTGGGACCCACTCCCTGTCCCCTACCCCAGTCCTGTGCCTGTGGTCCCTCAGTCCCAAGCAAAGTGGCCTTAGAGCTAAACTGCCCCGGCAGCCTGGATGGGGCAGACCAAGAAGAAGCAGAGCTGGGGAGAGTCAGGAGCCGAGGCTGGGCTCCTGGCCCTGCCCCTGACTGGGTGATCTCCACCCCCATCTCTGGATATCAGGTTTCCTGTCTGTAACGTGGGTGGCGCCAATCATATCAGAGGTCACGCCAACACTGACGAGCTAACATCGCAGGGGAGGGTGAGTGGCAGGGGGAGACTGGACACCTCCCATCTTCCCTGCCCCCACCTCTATGCAGAAGGGCAGCTGCTGACCTGATGAACCGGAACTCAATTAAGGAGCCCTTTTAATTAAGTGCCTTAAGACAAAGGCCCCTCTTTACAGATATGGAAAGTCAAAGGCCCAGAGAAAAGCAGGGACTTGCGTAAAGTCACTCAGCCCAGTCAGGACTGCAGCTGGGACTCTGCATTCCTTCTCTTTCTCCCCGAAAGGGAAGCAGAGAGGCCAGAGGCAGCTGCAGAGCCCGTGTCCTGTAGCTGCCAGGGGTTCTCCACCTCGGCTCCCGGTCCCCCTCTCCTCCTCGGGGCCATAAGCACCTTGCTGTGGGAGAGTCTTGTCAGGCGGCAGTGTCCTCCCAGCTGGCCGGACTCCCTTCATCTCTGCTCTGAAGACAGCCCCGGCCCTGAGTGAGCAACTCGGCGCTCTACCCTGCCTGCACGTCCTATTAGCCACACGGTCCTCCAGGTCCACGAGGGCTGTTCAGTACCGCTGAACACCTGCTATATTTCATCATGGGCCTTACATCCTTCATCTTAACAACTCCTCTTCCATCATTCCCAATTGGAGTCAGTGTGTGTCCGGTGTTGGCAGTGAGGAGATCAAGGTTTGGGGCCAGATTCTGCCACTCGCTGTGTGACTCCAGGCAAGCCATGTAACCTCTCTGAGTTTTTCAGTAAACAGGGCTGTTGTGAGGAAAAAATTAGATAATAAATGATGGGTATTAGCACAGTATCTAGGACATAGGGAGAGGTCAATGAAGAGTAGCTGCTATTATTATCCAAAAAATGGGATTAATAATATCTACCTGAGGGTCTTTGAGAGAAGGTCATGACACAAAGCATCTAAAGCATATGGCAAAATAGCAGGGGTTCCTTTGGCACCACCCTGGGGAGAGACCAAAAATGGTGTGGTGACTCAGGCAGGGGCATTCAGCTCATCTATGGGCATGCGGTCCATCCTGGTGGCTCCAAATGCTCACCAGGGAGATGACCACCTTACTCCAGCCAGCCTTGGGGTATGGTCCAAGCTGGGGATGCCAGCATCAAGGGTGGGTGGGAGCCTGGAGCCCAGGAAGAGGCGCTTAATCAATACTAAGCCAATCTCTTATAAGATTACCCCGGCCTCTGCTATCCAGTCGTAAAGAAAATCACTCAGCACGCCAGGGAGATGTGAAAAATGCCATGGATTACAGTTTGGGATGTTCCTAGTGAGAGTAAGTGAGTCCGGGATTGTTTTCTGCAGTAAATAATTCATCCACTTTAAATTTCGTTTTTTCTTGCCAATGCCCTCCCGCCCTCCTTCTGTCTCGCTGCCTCTCCCACCAGCTCCCTCTCAAGCTGGATCTCTCCACGCTTCCCATCCCCACCTCTGTCCAGGGCACCCCCACAGCCAGCAAGCAGCTCGTCAGACAAATGTTTTGAGTCTGTTAATGACACTAATCGTCTTTCGCTGCTAATTAGTAACGCTGCCAAGAAAAAGTTCTTTGTTACGGAGGCTGAGGACCACCCAAGCAGGACAGCCTAGTTGGGGCAGCCATGGGAAAAGCTGTGGCTATGCTGGGGAGCTGGGTGGGAGCCAGGCATGGGGTATGGCACCAGGAAGCGTCAGCCTGCTGGGCCGAGGGCAGTCTGACCAGGGACAGCTCCTACCATGGAGGACCCTGTCCTCTGCCCCATCCTCTACATCATTCAGAGATGATGGCTTGAGGTGGGGGCTGGGACCAGGCCAGGAGGCAGGGAAAGAGATCTGGTTAGTGACAGCCTTCAGCACTACCATTGGCACTTCAGGGCCCCAAGTCAAAAGCATGGATCAACTCCAATCTAAGAGTCACTTCCAAGCCCCAGGGCTAAGAAATGGTTGATGGTGGGCCCCTATGTGGAATCTCTTCGCACACCTGCAGCTGGGCCTCCAGCAGAAGACCACTCAATAAGTAGACCCTGGGGAGGTGCTGGGCACCCAAAGACACACCCAACTCTGTCCTGATCTCCAGGAACTCATAGCTCGGTGTGGGGAGATGGATAATAACAGCCAACATTTACTGAGCATTTACTCTGTGCCAGGCACTGTGCTAAGAACTCATGCACATTCATTGATTCCTCCCAACAACTCCTTGACATAGGTACCTTTTTGGTTTGGGGTTTGTTTTTTAATTTTTCTTTTGGTAGTTATTGTTTTTATCCCCATTTTATAGGTGAGAAACCCGAGGAACAGAAAGATCCAGTAATTTGTCCACGGTCATAATAAGGCAGAACCAGGATGTGAACTCAGGGAGCCTGGGTCCAAAGCCCACCTGCTTTAACCACGAAACCTTTAACAGAGGAGTAAAGACAGTTTTAACTCGGTGTGAGCCATGCTAGGATAGGGTACATGTTGGGGCTGCAGGAGTACAGAGGAAGCATGTCACGCAGTCTTGGATGATCAGCGAAGGCTTCCAGGAGGAGGTGGGGTCTGAGAGAGCCTTGAGGGGTGCATAGGAGTTAGCTAGGGGAAATAGGCAGTGGGAAGGAATTCCAAAAGGATAGGGCATCAGGAGCAAAGCACAGAGGTAAGAAAGGGCAGAATTCAAGTGGTGTAGCGATGTTTGAGGGTAAGGAGTGAGGTGGGGAACCGTGAGGGACCAAGCTGGGGAGACCGGAGGAGCTGGATGCTATGCTGGGGCCATGGGGAGCCAGGCAAGGAGAGCAGTAGAGAAGACCTGACTTTGAGAAGCTCCCTCTGGCTACAGGATTGTAAAGGGAGAAACAGGGGAGATGTGATACGCCAGGAAAGGGCTGGCCAGAGGCTGGGCTCAGGCTGTGTGCCACTGGGATTGAAGAGGAGGAAGCAAACTCAGGAAGTGATTTGCAGGCAAAAGTGGGCAGAAGCGGTGATGGATGGGAAGTGGAGGCAGGATGAGGGAGAGGTAGGAGACCAGGAGGCGGGACCCAGCAGGCTCCGGGCAGACAGAGGAGGGCCGCCTTTCTCTGGGGTGGGGACAGAGCTTGCCCATTCAACCCCAGCCTGGGCTGTAGGAGGCCCCGCTACCAGGAGCAGATAGGCAAGAAGTGCCCAAGGTTGAAGGTGCCCTGGCCAAGCGTCTTTCCTCTTTTGGCGCCTCAAATCCCCTCATTCCAGCTTCATTCCCTTGGGGAAGCATTGCCTGTTCTCTGATGGGGAGACCGTATTATGCCTTGAACTCCTCTTACACAGCATTGAAGACTCCAATTACATATTATCTTTGTACAGGGCAGCTTTCTGGGGTTCCCCCAGGCAGAATAAATTGTTCCTTCCTCTGTGGTCCCAGAGTGCCTTGTATGTTTGCACAACCCTGATGATCCTGGAGCAGATTTTTTTTTAGTCTGCCCACTGCATTAGCCTGGGAGCTCCTGAAGGGGCAATGTGACAAGGGATCCTTTGGTTTGTTTGTGTTTTTGCAAACGAGGACGATTGTGCCTGAATGCATTTTTTCAAGTGTGTCTTCCCTTCTAGACTGTGAGCCCTCTGAATGTGGTCTCTTGTCTTATTTTATTATCATACAGTAACATTGACTTCTTTTGTTGTTCAGCTCTATAAATTTCCACACATATATAGATTCACGTAACCACTGTCTGAAGGCACTTTTAATTCACATAAATGCTATTATGCTATAGATCTTCATCGGTTTCTTATTCCTTTCATTTTGTGTTTTAAACACCCATCCATGTCTATTGCTGTGTACATGTCTTGTCTGTTGCACTAACAGCTGCCCAAACCTCCATGGTGTGTGTCCCTACATCTCCCTGCCCACTCCCCCAGGGGGGGCACCCAGGTCTCCCCCAATTCCCCCACCAGAGATGATGTTGAGATGAGCACCTTCAGACTTGTCCCTTGTGGACATGACAAGAATTTCCCTGGAATTTATACTCAGGAGCAGAATCCTGAGTCATAGGGTCAGCATATAAATAATGATCTCTAAATCCCACGTCACTCACAAGGGTGTCCCAGCCCATCTTGGGGGATGACAGGTTATATAGAGCCAGCATGCACCAATAGGGCTGTTCCAGGTGTTAACATGTTGACACCCCTCCACTCTGGTGGGTAAATAGCTGCCTTCTTGTCTTCTGAGGCTCCCAAGGGCTCAGCCCACCTCTTTGACCCCCAGCTCCTCCTGGAGCCCCTGGTTTTTCCCAGGACCCAGCAAGGAAGGGGTTACACTTGACCCAGCAAGGACCTTCAGTGTCCTGCTCCAGTTCCCAATGTCCATTCCCGACTGTTACATATTTTGAATATTATCCTTGCCCCTAACCCTGTGTAGGGGAAAGAGCCAGAGAAGGGCCCCAGAGGTTGAAGGTCAAGTCCTCCCCAGCAAGTCTCTAGCAAGCCCCCTCCCCTTACTGGATTCCCACTACGCAAGACTTTAGGGCTTGCCATGCCATCCTGAGACACACTTGTATAAGCCTCACAGCCTCCCTGAGAGCTAGGGGGTGGTTCTGCCCATTTGACAGATGAAGAAACTAAGGCCAAGGTAGTGGGAGTGACTCGCTCACGGTCACACAGTGAGTGAGGAGCAGAGATGGGACCCAAGAGAGTCTGAAGACGGAGGTAGGCCCCAGCGTCCTCTGCTTTGAGGGGTCTCCACTCCACACTACACCACACGTAGTAAGATGCACCGACACCCACCTCCCACAGCCTTTATGCACAAGTAAAGGAGAGGTGAGCTGAACTGCAGTTGAGTAGTTGGCGCAATGCTAGGTTTTGTAGACACTTAATTAAACACTCATTAATTTCAATTTTGCAGTTTTCTTTTTGTATTTTGGAGCTCATTTTTTTTTTTTTTTTCTTTCACATCTCAAACTTCTCTGTAGGCCCTTGACAAGAAGACCAAGGGCCCTCCTGAATGCCTGCACATCACAGGAAGTACTGGGCCCGAGTCTGTCCCTCTGTCTCAACGATGGGCCCTTGGTAGACACTCCCCCGCAGCTGCAGTCCATCTGGGCAGCAGGGGCACTCAGAGGTCAGTCAACCTGGGGTCCTGCCCTCAAGGGGCCCCACGTCTGCCTCTGAGACTCAGCATTCACAAAGGCAAAGGTTCTTAAGTCCCTGGAGATCTGTGCTCAGGCAGGCTGTGGGGGCTCACACAGGGATTCCTCGAGGCCAGCAGTTGGGGTGGGGGTGGGGGATTCCCAGGGGAGGCTGGAAGTTATGGGTGGTTTTTTTTAAAATGTGGAGAAGGGGAGAAGGGAGTGGGGGCCTGGAATGCCAGGATTCCAGGCTTAGAGCCCTGGTCCAGATTAATAATAGTGTCAATTAATACGTATATCTATCAGGCACCTACTGGATGCCAGGCGCTGTATTCCCATCATCTTATTTAATCTTCATGACGATGCAAGCAGGGCAAATCAGTGAAATACTTACCGCCCAGTACAGCATGTGTGGGTCTGTCAGAACACTCACCACTGATGCTGGAGCAGGTCCTCAGGCCCCCAGGGGAGTTGACCTCTAGTTTTGGGATCGTGGGGAGGGGAGGTATCGCTAGGTGGGACTGGGGTAGTAGCAGGGAAGAGCACTGGGTCCCTTGGCTATTTCCCAACCAGTATGGAAGTGTTGCAATGTTTTATCAAGCCCAGCTGGATATCGGTTCAGGTCAGAGGTTATACTATCATCTCCACTGGACAGTCAAGGAAACTGAGGCTCGGAGAGATGTGGTGACTCGCCACCTCTAGTCAGGAGGTGCCACCTGAATTCAGACCTAGGCTGGTCTCACTCCAGGCCTCAGACCTTTAATCGTTAGGCTCTTAATGTTTAGCTACGTTACCCCCGCCCAGGGGACTCACATTCTGGCTGTTTCCTCTTCCCCCAAAAGGCCTTGACATCGACCTCCTTATTGCAGCCTCCAGCTCAAAGGACGGCAGCTCAGGCAGGAGGAAGGAAAGGGTTAACTGGGCCACAGCCCAGGGCAGGCATGGCACCACTCTCAGCCCTGGCAGCCGCTGGCACCTGCCCTAGCCTTTCATCTCCACGGGCTCCAGGTGAGAGAAGCTGGAGCCAGGCCCGCCAGGGACCCAGCAGTGAGCGTGGCTTCCCTTTGATTCCCGTTGAGGCTGCCTGCTCTGAGCCCAGAATCAAAAGTAGGCAGCAGTGGCCAGTGCCTCAGGGTCCCCAGGACGGCAGCCTCGGGCTGCCCCCTTCCACCTGCCTGGCCTGGGCCTCTGCTGGGGCTCCCCTCCCCTGCCAGGTTCTCAGGGACCAGCCAGAGCAGGAGAGGGGCTGAGGGAGGCTCAGGTCACAGGGGAGGAGGGAGAACAACTAAGGCCAGGGCACCAGCCGCTCAGAACCAGGACAGGCCGGGGGTGGGGAGAGAGTGGGTGCCCCAAAAGCACAGAGCACGAACATGGCCTTTCCCAGAGGCAGTGCAACCTTGTGGAGCTCAGGTCTCAAGGTGAGAGCTGCTGGGGGCCGGTGAGGAAAAGCCACGAATTTAAAAGGAATTAGTCAGGAGGAGGTGACAGGCCCATTCTGAAGCAAGATGAATGGGTTTCAGTTGGCGAAAATGATTCTAATTTATAATCTGTTTCTTGCTGCCGCTCGCCAATTAATTCTCTATAGATACATAAATAGGCCGCGTGTTTGCTTTGCTTCAAACGTAATAAACATTACACTCTGTCCTCTTCTTTTGTGCCGGTTCCTGTCACGGCATTAGTCCCCACAGCTAATTCCTCACACCTGTCTCTGCCACTCAGGGGAGTGGGGCTGAGTGGGGAGGAAGTGCCCGGCTCCAGGAAACTCGTGGCACCAGGAGATAAACGACTGATCCAAAAGCTGGGGCGGGCACAGGCAGCCAGGCTGGGCTCCCTGCTTGCTCTCCAGAGAGGCCCAGGCAGGCGGGGAGGGAGGGCGGGAGGGAGGGGAGTCCCCCATCCTTCTTTTGAGACTCCCATGTCACAAACTTTAGAACCATTTTTTCAACAAGAGAGGGAGGGAGGGCAGCAGAGCACCAGCCGTCACGACTGTCTGTCCTCCCATCACTGGCCCCCAGCTCACCGGCTCCAGATGCCTGCATTTCCTGGTTCTTCCTCAAACACTCCAGGCCCGCCCCTGCTCCTGGCTTTTTCACTTGCTATTCCCTCTGCCTTGCTCTTTCCCTAAAAAGCCACCTCCTTTGTGTCTTTCTTCATCTATCTCACGGAGCAGTGAGCTATTTTCCTGACCCCCTGCCTAAAATGGGAATCCCCTCTTCAACACTCCCTTTCCTCTTTACATCTCTTCTTAGCACTACCACCATCTGATATACTATTGATTTTACTAATTTCTCTTGTTTATTGTCTTCCCCAACCAAAATGGAAGTCCATGAGGGTATCCCGTGTTCACTGCTGTATCCTCAGTGCCTGGCTCATAGTAAATGCTCAGTAAGTATTTGTTGAATGAATGAATGAATGAATGAGGTGAGAATGGGATGGAAGGGAGTAGCAGATGGAACCCAAAGATTGAAATGGTATCTCACTCCAGCCCTTGGCTCCTTATCTCCCTCGACCCCTGAGAGGCAGGCAAAGCCGAGGGGGTGGGGGAGGGGTGGTGACTCCCCCAAGACGACACAGAGGGTCAGCAGCGGAGCGGGGACCAGGAGGCCAGTCCTGGGCTCTTCTCTAAGGCAGCTCAGGCCAGGAATATATAAGAAGTCCTTCAGGTGGGGTGCTGAGAAACTGACACTCAAAGAGGTGGCATGACTTGCCCAAGGTCACACCACCATTTATTCAATGAAATGACTGAGTACCGACTGCGTGCCGGGCACTGTTCTAGGAGATAAGGAGGTAGCAGTGACCAAGACAGATAGGATCCCTGCCTTCACAGAACTTACAGTCTGGAGGGAAGGATGGGCATTGGACAAGTTAACAAATAAATGTAAGTGCCAGGAAGTGGTAAGAGCTCAGAAGATAAATCAAGGTGAGAAGATAGAGTGACGGCAGGGGTGGGGTGGAGGGGGTGCCGTCTTACTTGAGTGGTCAGGGAAGGAGCCTGAGCAGAAACCCTACTGATGAGAAGACAACCTTGTGAGCACAGAGCAAGGCCAGGATTTCCACTCACATCCTTCTGCTCCAAAGAGTGTGTTCTTCCCCAATCAACCTGTGTGGTCACTAAGAAGGAGCGTTCAGTGAGGAGTGAGGAGACAGCGGGGAGACTAAAGTGAAGCAAGAAGCACTCACTCCGAGTGGGTGACAGGTGAGTTGGGGCCAGAAACCTGGGTGGGAGACAACCCACTGCAAGGGATGGGGCAGGGGCCTCTCAGATGGGGGACATCATGGGCGCGAAAGCCCGGAGGTGACACGGCAGCATTCAGGCAGAGGTCAAGTGGCTCTGGGGGAAGGCGGGGGGAAGCTCTCATTTGTAGGGTTTGCCAATTTTCATGGTGTAAATACCCCCAACGTGGCCAATTTCAAGGGCTTGTAAAACTGGCTTGCAAAATTCGTGAAAAAAATCTACCAATTGGCTTTGATGAGCCAGCATAAGCCAGCTCCAGCACCCCACTGCTTCAGGCGCCAACAGGGGGCCGGCCAGACAGTGTCCATGAGGGTAGGGCAAGAACAGTTTGGAAAAGTCTGTGTGGAGCGGAGAACGCCGGCCGCTAATAACTGGAAGGGCCCTCAGTCCTCGTGAAATTATCCCCTGCCACTCCTCTTTTATTTTACAGAATAGAAAACCAAGGCCAAGAGAGAGCCAAGGACTTGCCCAAAAACCCACAGAGAGTTGGGGCCAGAGCCAGGACTGGGAGGAAGGCTCAGACTTCTCAGGGTAACTAGCTCCCTCTTTGCTGCTTCTTAAGGATCGTGATCCCTGATGGCCCCATCAGGCCTGACCGTCAAGGACTCCACCACCACTTCCTGGGGCAGGAAGAGGGGAGCCACAGGGTGTTCCAGGTCCAATGGAGTACAGGGGTGGGAGAGCTTAATGCCATCTGGTGGGGTGATACTTAAGCTGGGTTTTGAAGGATAAATAGGAGTTTTCCAGCAAAACAAAGGTGGGAAGAAATATCCAAGAGGCAGGAACGGCTTTATCAAAGCTCAGAGTGTGATAAGATAACTAAAAGTGTTTGGCATTACCGGGATGTAAGATGCAAGAAGGAAGCAGCAAGAGACGAAGCTGGAGAGGCGATGCCCTGCTCCTCATGCTGAAGCAATAATGGTGGGCTTTCAGGCAGCCACAGAGAAGCTATTTTTAGATGGGTCCTCGTGTCTTATCAGAACCAGGTGAGCGAGGTGGTACAGCAAGGTCCACTTCCTCAGGGGTGAGGGCCTGCAGTGAGGAAGGCCCAGGTTCCCCAGCATCATGGCTGTCTCCTACTGGTGCTCAGCAAGTCGCTCATCCCATGACGTGTCCCACCCCCCGGCCCCTGCTGATCCCCCTTGCCCTCCTGCTGGCTGCTCTTCTCCAGGCCAGGAATAGAACCTCACATCTGACAATCCTCAGCAGTGTTTAAATTTAATGGGCCCTCCTGCTTGTTCCCTCCTCAGCACCTGGGCTGGGCACTCTGTAGCAGCCCTGGGGAGACGCAGGTGAATAATTCAGGGAGAGCCGAGTGTTTGAAGTTGGGGGTGTATGTGTCAGGGAAGGGGCTTCAGGGGGGATGGTCCAGGTGCTCAGGCCTGTTCTACCCTCACTGTCTTTAGGGCTTGTCAGGAAAGCTCAGGAGAGCCCTATTCCCATCTCCATGCAGCCACCTGCAGCGTGAGGCCTCAGGGCAGCAGAGGCGGTCTAGGGCTGAAAGGAAGGGAGAGGAAGAAGGGGAAGGCACACCTTTCCCAATGGGCTGCCCCGGCCTTGGATCTGGGTCCAGAGAGAGAAGAGGGACAGAGGTGTGTGGGAGGCAGAAGGTTGGGGCCTAGTCCCTGACTGAGGTTCCAGGAGCCGGTCAGGGAGCTGGGACGCAGGCAGAGATGGAGGGCTGGGCCTGGCTGGGCAGCTGGATAGCTCCTGGTGTAAAAAGGGGATCCGGCCCTGGGGCCGTGTCTGCTGTCCATGGTGCTGCTGCAGCTTGGGTCCTGATGGCCGACTGCGACTTGGACAAGCTCTCCTTGTCTGGAAGTTCCCTAGGCGCTGGGCTCCTTCTTCCACCTCAGCCCACCCCACTCCTGCAAACAAAGTAGCCTTTCCATGTTCTAGCTTTGCCACCTTTCCAGCCATTTTCCTTCCTTCCTTCCTTCACTCAACAAGTATTTACTGAGCATCTACTTTGTGCTGCATCTACAGCCGTGATACAGCCGTGAACGATCAGATTCAGTCCTTAACTCCAGGAGCTGTGCCTCATCCCTGTGCCCACTTCCTTGAGGAGAAAGGGGGAGAAGGGAGAGGGACCCAAGGTTTTAATCCCTGTTCTGTCCCCTGGCTAGTCACCTCCCCCTCTAAACCTGGATTTCCCCCTGGAGCAGGAGGCTGATAATTCCACTTTGCCGAGTTGTTGTTATCCTTATTAATTACAGCAAACATTTCTTCTAAGTGTCTTACGTGGATTCGCTCATTCACTCCTCACCCATCCCTTTGACGTAGGCACTGTTATCATCACCCCCGTTTTACCTGAGGAAACTGAGGCGTGGAGAGGTGAAGTCACTTGCCCAGGATGACACGGCTGGTAAGTGGGGTGACGGGATTTGAACCCACACAGTCTGCCTCCAGGATGAACGCGACGAGGTGTTGGAGCGCGCAGCGGGCGCTCGGTGCGTGTGGCTCCCCCGCAGGCTCGCCGCCCGCCTCCCTCTCCCACCGGGAGGCCCCGCCGCCCAGCAGCCCGCCTGGTCTCTCCCGGTCTCTCCGCTCCCCGAGTCCGCGCCCCGCCCCGCCCCTGCGCCGCCCCTGCGCTCCCGTCGCCCCCGCAGAGGAAGCGGGTCCCCGGAGGCGCAGAGTGCGAGGAGCCCGTTGTCGGGGGTCCTGCATCCCCGCCCGGTTCCCAGTCCCTTGCCGGCAGGGGCTGGGGCTGGGGTGCGCCCTGACTGCCCCCATCCCCGCCCCCCCGGCGGGCTGGCGGCCCCAGTCCCCGCGCTGACATTTCTTTGGTTGTTCATGTCACGGCCCTTCAGTCTGCGCAGTTTTACAAATGTGCCGGAGAGATGAAAGGCGCCGGGAACAGCGACTGGAGAGCAAGTTCGGAAAAGCTTTTAACTTCCAGCTCCCACAGACAAAGCGGGAGGAGGGGGAGGGAGGGAGGGGAAGGAGGGAAAATAGAAGGAGGAGAATAGAGGAAGAGTAGGGGCAAGGGGGAAGGAAGAAGGAGGGGGGAAGAGCGGGGAAGGAGGGAAGGAAGGAGGAAGGAAGGAAGGAAGGAAGGAAGGGAGGAAGGGAGGAAGGGAGGAAGGAAGGAGGGAGGGAGGGAGGGAGGGAGGGAGAGGTAGAAGGAAGTGTAGGAAAAAGGGAGACGGGGAAAAGGGGGAGGGGATGGGGACAGAGAGCCATAGCAGGACAGCCAAGGGGAGACAGAAGGACACTGAAGGAGAGGCACAAACAGAGACAGGAAGAGACAGAGAGACCCAGAGAGAGGGAGACAGAGAGAATGGGGGAAGGTGGACAGACAGAGAAGGAAAGGGATAGAGAAAGACACACACAGAGACACAGCTAAGGAGAGAGAGAGAGAATAGAGGGACAGGTAGAAAGAGACTTCTAAGAAGACAGACACTCAGAGAGAATGAGTCAGAGACCCAGAAACACTGATGGAGAGAAGGAGAAAGAGACAGGGGCGGAGGGAGTTGAGAAGGGTGACCAGTGGACAGTGGGTGAGAAGGCAACAGGCAGAAAGAGACGAACAAGGAGGCAGAAAGACAGAGACAGGGCTGCAGGTGGGGACAGAGAGAAGCGGAGCCCTGTGGGCTCCACCCATGGTGTGAGCAAGTGCAGAAAGGAGAAAAGAGCCAGGGAGAAGGGCAGAGCCTGGAGCTGAGAGCAGCCTGCCCCTGTCCATGCCCTTCGCTCACACCTGTTCAAACTCGCCAGGTGCCCTGGAGCAGACCCTGCTAGTAGGTGTTCAGACTAGAGCAGCGGTTCTCAGCTGGAGGTGATTTTGCCCCTCAGGGGACATTTGACAGTGTATGCATTTTTGGTGTCACAACTGGGGGTGGGGGGATGTGCCATTGGGATCTAGTGTGTAGAGGCCAGAGATACTGCTAAACACCTTACAATGTACAGGACAGCCCCCTACAACAAAGAATTAAATGAACTAAAACGTCATAGTGCCAGGGTGGAGAAGCTCTGGGCTAGAGGGAGGGGATGCCCATGGACCCGGGTGGCCACTCCAAAGGAAGGATGTGCTCAGTGCATCAAGACAGAGCTGGACGTCCTTCTGATGGACGTGAACGGAGGAATCGTTCTCTAGACATGCCCCTCCCCAGCCTCGTCCTTCCTCTTCCCATCCCTACTCCTGGAAGATAGTGTCTCCCCTATTTGTACATGCACAGATGCAGACCTCTCACTAAGCACCTGGAATGCGCTGGGCACGTTTATTGCCCGGTGCGGTATCACACACCAGGTCAGTGTGCAGGCTCGGGCCCCAGCCTGCCTCAGTTTGAATCCCAGCTCTGCCACAAACTACTTGTGTGACTTGGGCAAGCTTTATAGTTTCTCTGTGCCTTGGTTTACCCATCTATAAATGTATAAGTTGGTTGTTATGAAAATCAAATGACATAATCCATGTGACAGATGTAGCACAGGGCTTCACACATGGCATGTGCTCTCTAGATGCTAGCCATCGTGACTGTCGGCTCATTTTATCTGCACATCAGTGCTGAGGGAGTGGCTTGCCCACTGTCACACAAGCTGCATGGGGCAGAGCTGCTCTCAGCCCAGTTCTGCCCAGTGCTTCCTCTGTCCCACTACACAGGCTCTTGCTGCACCTGTCACACTGCAGCCGAAGGCCCTGCTTACCTTCTCCCAGACCAGAGGGCAAAGTGAGGCCTCAGTGCCATGTACCAACCTGATCTCACCAGTTGCAGCTGAGCTGTCAACATTTCAACACTCCGTGCCTCAGTTTACTCATTTGTAAAATGGGGCTCGTACTAGTATCTGATTGTTGCAAGGACTTAAAGGCAAACTCATGGCACACAGTAAGTGTTCAATAATCACTGATGGTGACCTCAACGTGTGCCCAGAGCCTAGCATACTGCCTGGCACAGAGGGGATCCTCAGAGGTTTGTTGGAGGAAGAAGGAATTACAGATAATGGTGGAAGTAAGTCTGAGAAGAGGAGACTTTGAGAGAGAGAAAGTGGAGATCTAATAAAGAGTCATGGGGAGAGGAGAGTGAGATCAAAAGAAAGATTTGTGAGTCATTCATTCAACAAACATTTATTGAGCACCTACTATGTGTACGCAAATGTGAGAGCAACAGTGTCCCAAGCCAGAACAACCTGTGGACAATCAAGTAGGACTGACATCTGCAATGAACAGCACACAGCAGAGCCTGGAGGGAGAGGAAGGAAGGGAGGGAAGCTGGAGCAAATGGCAAAAGTGAATCGGAGGGGAGGGAGAGAACAGAAAGCCAGGAGATGCATCTGGAAAGGCTGGCCTCTGGTCTCTGAAAGCATGAAAGAGTGGAGGCTAAGAATGGAGAGGAGAGGGGAGGAGAGAGACGGAGAGAAGGAGGGCGACACAAAGGCAGGGCAGGGAGAGATCCATGAAGGGGAATAAACCGAGAGAAGGACTTAGGGGAGGGAACAGGCTGGTGCAATGGAAAATAAATCTCAAAATAAATAAAAGAATGATGGAGTCTAGTGGGAGGGGCCCGAGGGGCAGCCAGCAGGAGAGGGATTCCCATCACCAGAGAGAATGAGAGGAGAAGGACCAGGGCATGGGGATGGAGATGGAAATCACGGAAGGAGGCAAGGGAAGGAGCTGGATTGGGGTGAGGTAGAACCTGGGTCCCTGAGGACCCACAGAGGCCCTGGCCAGTCCTGTTCCCTCTTCGCCCTGAACTTTGGAATCTGATCATACATCATTACGTGTCTGGTCAGCGACAGCATGGCAGGACAGAGGGAGATAGCCGTCCTGTCTCCTGTTATCCTTCACCCACCCATTCAACGGCCCTTTGAGGGGCTCCTAAGGGAATTCCCAACCCAAGACAAAGGGTAGGTCTATGGAAGTCACTGGTCCTGGCCCACCATCAACAATCTCATACTGAGAACTAAGGGCGCAGGAGTCTCCTCAATTAGGACTCATCCTAGAGAGATGGGACTGAAGAGAAGGCCATGCAGCCAGGAGAAAGAAACTGGGCTGGGCAGAAAAGACCTCAGGCAGTGGTCTAGCTTGATTTTAAAGAGGATGGAAAATCAGGCCTGGACATGTCTCAGGGCAGCGTGTGTGTGTGTGTGTGGGGGGGGGGGGGGTTTATTGGGAAGCTCTGGGGGCCCAGGTGGCACTAAATTTCGGATGGGGCTGGCTTACCTGCTTACTCTGTTGGTTGCAATGATGTCCAGCATGCCCCACCCCCTCCAAGAGGAAAAGCACCTGTTCTTTTCCCAGGACACCTGACCTCTCACCTTCCTAGAGACTGGGCCCCAGCCTCTGTCCCCCTCCATGCGCGGTGATTGCTTCTGAAACTGGGGGGTCTGTGCAGGGGCCTTTCTGGGCAGCCAGCCAGGGGCGGCCACTGGAGAAGCCTGCCCCTACGCTCGCCGGCGCCCCCTCGCCCCCAAAGCCAGGTTCCCACAGTAGTGGGGGGAAATGGAAAACTCTAGACCCAGTAAAGTCAGGTGGTGGAGAAGGGTCGGGTCTCAAACTGGGGCCTTCCGGGGAGCTGCCAGGCGGGGAGGGAGACGGTCCCCCTCCTGGGGGCGCTCCCTTCGCGCGGATCTGGGGTTGGAGGAAGGAGGGGCACCGCCCCCTGGGGGTTTCCTGGGACTGGGCCGCCCGTGGGATGGAGAGGCCGGCCCCGCCCGGCGGGGGAGGGGTGCGATCCGGTGGGCGGGGGCCGGGGCTCCCCGGCTGCGGGGTCCGGGCCCCGCGGCCGCCTGCGGTTCGGCGCGGCGCGGCGCGGCGCTCCTGCCCGGCGGGCGCTGCATTCTCCGAGTCTCCACCAGAGGCTGCGGGAGGAAGGAAGGGATCCGTCCCTTGCACACTTCCCCCCTAGTCAGACACGCACACTCCCTCGCTCCCGCTCGCTCACTCCCTCGCTCTCTCTCGCTCTCACACACACGCGCGCACACGCCGCCGCGGCTCCCCCTCTCGCGCCCGCTCTCCCTCCGGCTCCTCCGGGCGGCCGCCGGGCTCTGGACTCGCCCGCCCGCCCGCGCCGGGGCACCCGCCGCACGCAGCGTCCCGAGGCGGCAGGACTGGGGGGAGCCCCGGGCCGCTCCCCGAGGTAAGAGCCCGAGGGGCCGCGGGAGAGGCGGCCGGATCGCCGCCGAGGGGAGGCTGCCCAGCCGGGAGGGAGCCCCCTGGCCGGCGGGAGCGGCCCGGCAGGCGGCGCGGGGGGCGAGCCTCCCGCCGCAGGGGGAGCCCGGGTGCCCGCGCCCGGCCGCCGCGCGCCCCCTCCTCTCGGCGGGGCGGGCGGGGAGGGAGTTTCCCACGTCCAAACTTTCCCCGGCGCGGAGCCGAGCCGCCTCTCGGCCCGGAGCCCGCGGCCCCCACCCGCCTCCCAACCCCGCCCGCCGCGCGCCCGGGAGCCTCCGGGACCCCCGCGGGCCAAGGGGTGGCAGCGCCGGGGGCCAAGCCCGCGCGCCGAAAGGGGCTGGGGTGGTGGCGCACAGTCTCAACACGGGAGCCGGGACCCAGGCGTTGCAGGCGCCCCTCCACCCCCTGCTACCGGGGCTCGGCCTCGGGGCCCCTCCCAGAGGCGGGGTCCGGGGCCGGGAAACACCGCACGGCGCGAGCGTGTGCGCGCGGATGTGTGTGTGCGAGGTCGTGGCGCGTCCGGGGGCACCTAGAGGCAGCCTCAAAGCCGCGGCGACACGCACGGCTGCGGCCACCTCTGAGGGAGGGGGAGAGCTGGCCCATGGGGACCCCCGCCGGCCCCAGCAGCGCGACCCCGCTGCCCTCTGGCCGTCGGGCCGTCAGGCGGTGAGCGAGGGACAGCGCTGCCCCCTTCCCTAGGACCCAGCTGGGGGCGCACTGTCCCCTCCAGGGAAGAAGGACAGGACCCGACGGCCTTACGTCCAAAGGGAGCGCCACTTGGGACTGACCCTCGGGGGCCGGGGCGCTGAAGGGAGAGGCGTGGATTGTGTGCGCGCGCTGGGTGCTGGGCGGCCCGCGGGGGGCACGGTCCGGACCCGTCTGGCACGCGCCTCCGGAGCTGACCTCTCCTCCCGCTCTTCTCTGGCGCTGTCAGGCCCCTGCCCCAGCTGGGGCGCGGCTGGAGACCACCAGGCGGGGCTGCAGCGGGAGGAGCTAAGCCGGAGTCCCTCGGGGTCTCCCCGAGCTGCAGGGGCACCCCCTGGTGGCGGGCAGAGAAGCCGCCACTTGAAGACGGCAGAAGGCTTCTTCCTCGCGCTTCTGGAAACCCTCGTCTCTCCCGCCCCTCGGGCCTGGCCAGGGGTTGCGCCTGCCAACTCCGTTTTCCGTGCGTCTGATTCCGGCTCTTGCCGGGTCTCGGGGGCTGGCCGAGGTGCCCCCAGCACAGGCAGCGGCTCATTTGAGAGCTTGGGCTGCAGCCAGCCCTCTGTGGACTCCTCCAGCCGGTGCTGGATCCATCCTCTTCTCCCTCCAGCTAGTCAGCACCACTACCCTATGTAGGCATCACCACCGCCCTGGAATCCAAAGGCTCCTCCTTAGCCCGTGCGCCTCTGCCCCTCATCACTACCCCGTCCCTGTCTATCTTGCCCACGCTGCCCTTTACCCCTATCTACAGCCCTTTTTGGAACTTGGCCTCTGCACCCATGATGACATGCTTTGGTCTTTGCCCATCTGTGGCCACTTCCTCGTGCACCTATCTTCCATCCTGCCTGCCTCAGTTTCTCTGCAGCCATCACCCGCCCCCACCCCCCTCCCTGCCCCAGCTACTTCTCCACTCTGCTCCACCTTCATTCCTCTCCCTCTCCCAGTGTCTGGGACGCTCCTCTTATGTTCCTCCTGGAAGGGAAGGTCCACGTTTAAACACTGCTTCCTGGGGGAGTCAGCACGCCCTTCTGGGACCACCCTGCCAGCCCCTCTGGGGCAGATGCTTTGCGAAGCCAGCCAGGTCTCTCTCAGCCGAGGGACAGCTGCCTCTCCTGGGTGGCCCTCTGAGCTGGCTCCTGGAGATGAGGAATCCCCTCTCCTATTCCAGACTGTGAGCACGTTAGAGAACATCTGAGCCCCCCTCTTTCACATTCTAAAGTATTGGAATCAGAGGCCTGGTCACATGGCAAGCTACATCCAGAGCCTGAATGGGAACCCAGGTGTCCTGACTTCAGGCCTCACCAGCTCTCTTTATATGCTGGGTAGATTTGGGGGGAAACAGCAGTTTCTAGCCTTCACACTGCAAGCAGAACAAGAAGACGCCTGCTTAAATGCAGCAAGAGGTATTTAAGTTAGATCTCCAGTGCTCCCAGGCCAGTACCTGGGGAAAGCTGTTGAAATGCCTTTGGTGGAGAAGCCTAAATAACGGGCACTGAGAAGGCAGCTCGGGCCCTTAAAGGTGTGGCGCGACCCCTGGCAGGTCTCAGCCCTTCTATGAAAACTGTGTGTGTAGAGGGGGTGGCTGTGATCTCAGGACATTTCTGCTGCTCTGGAATAACTGTGCCGAGAGGCAGGACTTCCAATTCCCCTGCTGCTTCTCAAGGCTCCGATTTTTCCGAGGCCTTTACCGGAGTGCTGCCTTCCAGGCCTTCTAAGAGGGGGCTGGGCTGACGCCGGGGCAGGGACCCCAGGAGGGCCTATCTCCTCTGACTTAGCAAAGTTTGGAGCAGCCAGTTTATTTACCACATGGGCCATAGGAGTCAGCCAATTAAATTTCCTCTCTCCTCGCTCTGTTCTTTTTTTTTTTCCTTCCATCAGGAAGCTCCATTCGGAAATGCAGCCTCAGGTATTCCGAGAGAGAGAGAATGATTCCTGTTTATATAACTCAGGCAGCAGCGGCTGGCGCAGCTCGGCCTGGGAGGGGGTGGGAGCTGAGGATGGAGTCAGGTGGTTCCTGGGGGAGAGGAGACCGTAAGGAGACAGCTTGGGCTGGGGCCTCAGGGCTGGGAGCTTCCCCATCCTGCCCTAGAGCTGACCCAAGGAGGGCACTAGGGGTTGAGGACACGATGGGGAATCCATGCCTGTCAGGCTGAGAGGAGACCCAGGCCTAGGGCTAGGCTCAGGGAGAGAAGCCTCATGCCCCCAGCGAGGGTCAGCCTACCCTCCACTTCCTGGACTCCTTAGAGGGCCCTTAAGGAGCTCTTGACTAGAGGCCTCTGTTTCCTGGAACTTTGTGTTTTGATACAGGCCTCTCTAGAGAAAGCCTAGATTTTGATTTTTATTTTTTACCATCAAGACAGGCTCTGACATCAAGTTTTTCATCAGGGTGGTGGGTATACTAGGACTTTGTCTTTTCTCCCATGGAGGGGGCAAGGAGGCTGTGGAATGGTCTGAGCTCTTTGTATCTGCCAGAGGGGACTTTTTTCTCATTGAGGATGATGTCGAGTGGCTGCTGGGAAACAGGGATGCAGGACAGGGGAGCTGGAGGCATGGTTGTCATGTACAGTTGGGCAGGTTGTTGACTGTCCAAGGGCACTCAGTACAGGAGGCGAGAAGGGGCTGAAATCCGTCTTAAGCTCCACCCAACCAACCAGGTGCCCTAAAGGCAGACTCTCTCCTCCTGGAGGAAGAGGCACCTTTCTCTGATTTGCAAAAAAGGCTTTATATACTCACCAGCCCTTAGCCTGTAGACCTATATGCCCCCAGAGGAGGATACCTTTCTTTAATTCCCACAAAAGTGGCCCCACTGGGGCTGAGGATATGCACAATGCTCACTCTTTAGCCCAGTTCTCTTACAGTAGGGACACATCTCTCTGAATATGAGTCTGGGTCTGAACACATGGGGTACAGAGACTGGAGGAATTCCCTTCCTCCCCTGCATTTCTTTCCATGCCCCATCAGCAGGCCTCTTCCTGCCATCACATTGGGGTTAGGCTGAGAGATTCTTGCTTCTTCACAGACCCACAGCCTTCAGCCGTCCACTTGCTACCAGCTCCCTCCTTTGTGTAAGATAAATTGCCGATTAAGAGCATGGGCATTAGAGTCAGAGTAGCTTGGATTTGTGACTTGCTGGCTGTGTGACTTTGGGCGAGTTACTTTGCCCGTCTGAGCCTCAGTTTCCTCCTCTGTAAAATGGAGGGAAAAAGTAATACCCACCTCCTTGGGTTGTTGTGAAGAGTAAACGTGCATGAGTCTGGGTCATGCTTAGCGCAACGTCTGGTGCACAGGACCCTCGATAAATGAAGCAGTTTTGTTACTGTTATTATCCCTCTGCTTGTGCCCCTTGGTTCCCATGGGCTGAAGGCGGCTGTCCCTCTGTTTGCTTTTACGCATGACTCTGGCTGCCTGCACCCCTGCAGGAGGCTGTTGAGTCAGGACCACCGAGATCGGTCTCGGACCTCAGGATCCTTTGTGGCACTGCCCAGTCCCTGCAGGCGGCCCAGGTGTAGAAACACGTTCTAGATTCCACAGACTCATTTCACCCTAGTCTCTCCTCTTCTCCCCTCCCTTCCCTCCCACCGTCCCTGCTCTGGCTCACACTTCGCTGGCTTTGCCTAAACTGTTGTGGCAGCCTCCTCCCTGGCCTCCCAGCCTCTGATCCCCTGCCCACCGCCATCCCTGCAGCAGCCAGAGCGATCTTTCTCTAACGCAGGTGGGATCATGTCACTTGCTTGATTAAAACCCTTCCATGGCTCCCCATCGCCTACTGAATTAAGTCCAGACTCCGCACCGTGACATTCAAGGTCCTTGTAATCCGTCTGCATCGTCCTCTGTCTCCCACTGTGCCTCCAATCCAACGCTTCTGCGTTCAGCCACACCTGCCCTTCTACCTGAACGCCCTTCCCCTGAAGATCCTTCAAAGCAGTAAAGACCCAACCAACCCAACCCAAATGGTGCCTGTTCCTTGCATGCACCCATCCTTCTGTCTGTCTGACCATCCGTCACTCATTATCCAGTTTAAAATATATATTTACACATACATATTAAGAGTTTACTATGTGCTAAGCATTGTGCTAAATGCTAGAGAAACAACAGTGAACAAGCAGACAGGGTCCCAGCCGAAAGGCGTCCAGTGGTCCCGGGAAGGAGATGGACAATTAAGCAATTCTCATAAGCCATGATAAGAGCCAGTGGGTGGGGGTGGGGGGGCAAAGTCTTCCAGGAGGAAGTGATGTTTAAGCAGAGGCCTGCAGGCTGAGTAGCAGCTATCTAGGGGATGAAGGGGGGAGGATGGGAGCGGGGAAGGCAGGCTCCAGGCCAAGGGGTGAGGGTACCAAGGCCTGAGGTGAGGAAGAATATTAGAGGAACTGCAGGTTCAGTTGGCTGAGTGCGGGAGGCCGAGTGGGAGTTACAGGAAACTAGGCCAGCGAGGTGGGCGGAAGGCAGGGCGTGTGGGTCTTGAAGGCTGCAGGAAGGAGCTTGGACTCCATCCTGAGAGCAGCGGGGAACCACTGAAGGCTTTTCGGCAGGGGAGTGGCGTGGTACAATCTGCCTTTAGAAGCCTCCCCCTGCTGCTGGCTGGAGAATGGGTTGGTGGGGAAGACGGTGTCCAGCGCTGCTGGTGGCGGGCCTGGCGGGTGGAGGAGGGCTTGTATGGTTGCAGGAGTAGAATGGACAGCGCTGCGAGACTTGGTGGACATGAGGGACGGGGGGAATCCCTGTTTCTGATTGGGAGGCTGTGTGGGTCATGCAGGGAGCCAGGCTTTCAAGAAGATGTGGACACCAGCTGTGGACGTGTTGCATGCGAGATGCTGGTGGGACATGTAGTGGAGATGCTCTCTTTGTGCAGAAAAGACTGGGCCCACCCTGAGAGGTCTAGGCCGGAAATAGATCTTTGAAGCCACAAGGACAAACAAGATCACTCAGGATAATTTTGTAGAATGAAAAGAACCTTGAGGGACCCTTGGATTTCAAGGACAGGTGCATACCAGGAAGCCTTCTCTGACCCATCCACGCACACATGACTCCCATCTATACTGAGCCTCGCAGCAAATAATTTAGATTTTTTTTTTTTTTTTTACTGCCTGTCTTGTATCATCCACTAGATCCTGGCTCTCAACTAGGGGCAATTTTGCCCCCTAGGGGACATTTGGCAATGTCTAGAGATATTTCTGGTTGTCACAACTGGGTAGGAGGCTGCTACTGGCATCTAGTGGGTAGAGGTCAAGGATGCTGTTAAACGTCCGACAGTGCCCAGGACAGCCACCACCACAAAGAATTATGCAGCCCAAATGTTGATAGTGCAGAGGCTGAGAAATCCGGCCCTGGATGAGAAGATCCTGAAGGCAGGCACCTGGCTTTTTCAATTTGGTCTCTCCAGCATCTCCCACGGCATATGGTGCAAGGCAAGTGCTCACTGCCCTCACTGAATCAAATTTGGGCTTGAGGAGGGGCGTCAGGCCACACAGCATTGAAGCCTGTAATACTTAAGGCCCAGCCCTCCCAGGGTTGCCCGGTCCAGCCTCGTACACAGGATGGGCCAATGGAGGGAAGGAAGGATGGGCTGATGGAGAAAACCTGCTGAAAAGCTGCCGAAGACCCCAGAAGTTGAGGACACGTTGCTGTGTATAGTTCCCCAGGCTCATTTATTCCTTGTCTTGTGAACTTACATCATTTCTTTATCACCCAAGTAAATATATGTTATTTTTTAAAATAGGCAAGGTACAGATAAACAAAAAGAGAAACATGACAACCTGCTGATTAAGAGCGTGAACTCTGGAGTCATAGCCAAGTTCAAATCCTGGCTCTGCCACTTGGTCATTTAATGAGCCTCTGTTTCCTCATCTGTAAAATGGTTTTAATAAACCTACCTCATAGGGTTGTAGGAAAGAGTAATGAGGGGATATAGACAAAGGGCTTAGTGCTGGGCTCATAGCAAGTGTTCCATACAAAGTGACTACATATGTGTGTGTGTGCGTGTAAATTTATATGTATGTATATATATGTATGTATGTGTTTTTTTATATATGAAAGCTTTTTTTTTTTGTGAGGAAGATCAGCCCTGAGTTAACATCCATGCTAATCCTCCTCTTTTTGCTGAGGAAGATCGGCTCTGAGCTAACATCTATTGCCAATCCTCCTCCTTTTTTTTTTCCCCCAAAGCCCCAGTAGATAGTTGTATGTCATAGCTGCACATCCTTCTAGTTGCTGGATGTGGGACGCGGCCTCATCATGGCTGGAGAAGCAGTGTGTTGGTGCACGCCTGGGATCCAAACCCGGGCCACCAGTAGCCGAGTGCGCGCACTTAACTGCTAAGCCACGGGGCCGGACCTATGAAGGCATTTTTAATTAGCCGTAATCCTACCACCACTGGGCTCCCATTTTGGTGCATATCCTTCTTAACATATATAGATTTTTAAAAAATAAAAATGGCATCTTGCTTTATACATATGCCTTTGTGACCAGCTTTTTTCACTCCATAATATATTGTGAATGTCTTGCCATTTCGATAAATATACACGTACATCATCATTTTTTAAGCGCTGCATGGTTCTCCATTGTGTGGCTGGATGATAATTCATTTAACCAGCCCCCACTGTTGGACATTTGGGTGGTTTCCAATCCTTCGCGATTACAAACAATTCTGCGATGAGCATCCTTGTGCGCACAACTTCACTCTCTTGTCCGATGATTTCCTTGGGGACCACTTGGGCATTTTTGGCAGGAGGCATGTGGCCCTGACCGGATTCCTCAAGTAGAAGCCCTTGGGCCCAGTAAGGAGGGGTCTGGGGGGTCCCTGGGGAAGGGAGGGGATGCTGGATGGCAGAGATCTGTTTTGGCTCCTGGAAAGCAGGTTCTGATGTTAAGACTGGATTTCTCTGTGAACAAAAAAAGAGAAGTCCCCACCCTATCTCTGTTGTCACTGTGGTGCTTGCAAAATAGGGAATGGGGGGTGGGCAGGTGGACTCTGTGTGTGTGTGTGTGTGTGTGTGTGTGTGTGTGTGTGTGTGTGTGATGGGCAGAGTGACAGACACCATGCAGGCAGGGGACACAAGGTGGATGGGACCAGGCAGACTGATGGATGGGTAGCCAAGGCAGACGGATCCAGGTCAGTGGGCAGACAAGATGATGGGCAGTGATGAGCCAGACAGATTCAGGTGACCAGACATAGGACTGTGACCTCACCGTGGGCCCCACAGGAACTAAGGGCTGAAATCGTGTATTCAGGGACGTTGGGCAGATCCCAGGAGACGTAGCCAGGCCCCAAGGCCAAAAGCCTCCCAGGCTTCTACCTTCTGTCCTCCGAGCAGCTGTGTTTAGGATTACGCGTTTTAGAGTTGAAAGGGCCTTTAGGTGTCGATGGGCCCAAACCTATTACATAGATGGGGAACTGAGGCCCAGGAGAAGGAACTTTCCCAGAGTCCTAGAGTGTCTCAGTGGCAGACCGAGTCCTCTGCCCCTAGTTTAGTCTATTTTCATTTCCACTTTTCCAAAGAGCCTCTTACGTGGGCTTGAAGGGCAGGGGGCGAGGTTGGAGGAAGGGGAGATGACAGCACAGCTGGGGGGGGGGCACTGGGGGGTCAGAGGGAGCCTTGTCATGAATTTCTCTGTCCACCCCCCGCCCCGCGATTATATTTATACCACACTCCTGTGTACCATTGAAAGCACAGACCCAGGAGCAAGACTGCCCCAACCTTGTGCCTCAGTTTCCACATCTGTACCTACCTCATGGGTTTGTTGAGAGGATTAAATGAGTTAATGGAAGTAAAGCACTTAGAATAGTGCCTGGCCCCTAGGAAGTGCTCTCTAGGTGTGAACTACCAATATTACACTATCTTGCCCTGATTTTTTCCTTTGAATTCTGGGTGCATGTGTGTGCACGTGCATGCTTACCTGTACCTAACAAGCTGGCTATCCCCTTGAAGGCAAAGATTGTGCCTTTCTCATCCTGTACTCCCCCCGCCCACCATCAATATCCTTGAGCCAGTGGGGCACACAGTCAGTGCTCAATAAATGTGTCTTGATGAAGTGGCTCATTTGATTGTATCTGGTTGAAGGGATTGAGAGGGTTTCACTGGGAGGCAGTGTTTGAGCTGTGTGTTGAAGTCTAGGATGGCACTGCCCCAGGTGGAGGTGACAGGGAGGGCATTCCAGGTGGTGGGGACAGTGTGAGCAAAGGGGGGGGAAGCTTGCTGAATGTTTGGGTGGCAGCCAGTTTCCTGGCTTGGCCAGAGCACGGAGTACATAAAGGGGAAGAAGGACAGAGGCCCAGAAAGGGGAGGTGCAGCTCAATTCAGAAGTGTGGGACTCCAGGCTGAGGAATGCGGGCAGTAGGGAGCTATTGAAGGTTGCTGACTGGAGTTGAACTTTAGGAAGATCACGCTGATGGCATTGCTTTAGGATTGACTTGAAGGAAGGAGAAAGGAAGCAGGGGGCAGGAGCAGTTAAAATTGTCCAGGAGACAGGTGGGGTTGGGCTTGAATGAGGTCATGGAGAACAGGGGCCAGAAGGAAGAGGCACCAAGGAAATAGGATCAACAGGACCCAGAGCTGCTGGTTGTGGAAGGTGAGAGAGAGGGAGAAATGAAATATAACCAGGTGTCAAGCCTGGGTGTCTGGGAGAACTGGGGTGCCATTAACCAAGTTAGGGGAGTCTATACTTGGGAGAAGTGGGGAAAAGTTGAGATGCAGCTGAGATTATTCATCCATCCAGCATCCTGTCTAAGCCATCCATCCATCCACCCATCCATCCATGCATCCATGCATCCATGTATCCATGCATCCATGCATCCATCCATCCATCCATCCATCCATCCTTCCATCCATCCGTCTATCCATCCATCCATTCATCCATCCATCCATCCACCCACCCACCCACCCATCCATCCATCATCTATCTATCCATCCATCCATCCACCCATCCACCCAACCACCCATGCATGCATGCATCCATCCATCCATCCATCCATCCATCCATCCATCCATGCATCCATCCACCCATCCATCCATCCACCCATCCATCCATCCATCCATCCATCCATCCATCCATCCATCATCCAATCCATCATCCTCCTGCCCACTCACCCTCATTGAAACGTCCATCTGCCCACAGTCAACCCTCCTTCACCCACCCTCACCCATCTGTCTATCCACCCGTCACCCACCACCATGTATTATCACCTTTCTTTTCATCTTCTTGCTACCCGTCTGTCCACGCACATCATCCATGAATCCAACAACTTATTCATCCATCCAAGATACATTTCTTGTGAGCCTACAGTGTGCCAGGCTCTGGTAGAATCTTGCCACAAGCATTTGGAGATGCCTGATAGTAGAGTAATTAGAGAAGACAATGGAAGGGACTGGAATTATTTTACCTAGAAGAGAGGAATTTGGGAGAAGACTTTCTGTCTCTAAAGCTATGACAAATGTCCCGATAGAAGGTGACCTGTAGATCAGCTGTATTCTATTCTAGGACATAGGAAATTGGCTGTACTTGCAGCTGGAGGGATTGAGGTTAGCTTGGAGGGAGAACTACCTTCTTGATCATTACTGGTGTCTGAAGTACCTACTGATATTGTCTTTGGGCTGTAGCGTGATACAAAATCTGTAGGGGAGACTTAGAGGGGTGGGTGCATACTGGGGCACTTATGGAGCAGTTAATGGAGAAGGACTCAGGGCTTAGCCTGGAAGGAAGGTAAGGCTGGGTGAGTGGAGGAGCAGAGGACCAGGGTGAGGGGACCTTTAGGGGAAGGGGACAGTGTGGGCCAAGGAGACAAACCTGTGGCTAGGACGAGCCAGGCCAACATAGGGCACCCATGTGATGTGTTAGGAGGAAATCACTGAGAATTAAATTTCTCGAACAACCCTTAGAAGGAGGCCCTCCATTCTGCCCACTCAGCCGACTCCCAGCATAAGCCAAGGTTTCTCTCTGAGTCCCGATCCTCTCACACAGCCCTGACCCCTCCCAGAGCCTCTGCCCCTTCAATTTCACCCTTGATCCCTTCACTGAGCCCATGTTCTCTCTTCTGAGCCTTTGTCCCCTCAAGACCCCCATTCTCCTCACAAATCCCAGGCCCCCAACTGAGCCCCTGGCCAGCCTCTCGCAGAGCCCCCACCTCTTCTCTGAGCCCCCATCTCCTTGTGGAGGCTCTCTCCTCTCATGGCAGAGAGCCGCCATTCCCCAGAATCCCCAACAGACCTCCTGCTCCCCGCCTCAAAAGCCCTAGAGCCCTGCAGGGCCCCTGCCCCTTCCTGAAGCCCCAAATCCTCTTGCCGAGCACCACCCCTTCCTGGAGACCCGGGCTCCACTGGGAGCACCTGGCCACTTCACTTAGCTCCTGGCCACTTTCTGGCATGCACTTCCCTTCCAGAGCCCCTGTTCCTGACAGAATTCTGTCCCCTCTCTGAGCCCCGTTCCCTCGTGGAGACCTTCTCCCTCTTGCAGTGCCCCTGGCCCCCTCGCAGAGCCCGCATGCCACGGCCATCCCAGAGAACGGACCTCGCTCTCCTTCCGGCGCTGTCAGCCAACAGGTAGGTAGTGGCTCTAGAGCCATCCCTGGGTCTCTACATCAACTGAGTCAGCCCACAGGACCCTCCCCGCAGCCTGCTCTGTGCCCTGGGGGCTTTGGGGATGGAGCAACTCAGGTCTCCACGTGGGCTGGACTTGGGGCGGAGACCAGCAGCTTTGGCAGCTCAGCTCAGTTCGTGAGCTGAGAGAAGCTGGAGACTCTGGCTGCTTCTGGGTTAGGAAAACAATCACAAATTAGAGAAAATGCTTTGGGAAATTGCTCCGCTGCGCGAAAGGGAGGCTGCCTCAGGAGGGAGGGAAAGAGGTTCCTAAGCCGGCAATGGCTCCCTGTGGCCTCACCCAACCGCTCCAAACCATCTGCTCGGCATTGGAGGCCCCATAGCATCATCTGACATGGTCACCCACCCAGCCCCGACACACACCTGCTCCAGCTAAGCCATCGCTCCGAGATCCATTCCCACCTGCGGACCTTTGCTCACCCAGACTGAGCTCTTCCATCCGTTCAGTCTGAACGCCCCCTTTTGGCCCTTCACGAACCATTCTTACCTGTCTTGTCTCTTTAACGATCCCTTGAGGCCAGGAACCACGTCTTGTACTAAAGGCAGACAGAGGCAGACAGATCTGGGCACCAATCCTCATCTGATACATATTGGCTGGGTGGCTTTGGGCAAGTCTCTTTGACTTTCTGAGCCTCAGTTTCCTCATCTGTAAAATGGGCAGAATAAGACCTCCCTTGTTGGGTTGTTCCTGGGAATCAATGAGGTCATGGGCACACAGTGTCCTGCTTGCAGTAGGCACCAAATCAGTGAAGATGCCGCTCTCTGCCTTACAGCCAGATCAGAACTTCGGGCTGTGAGGGCCAGCATTTATCACAAATGTCCACTTAGCAACATCCCCAGCTGCCTGTTCTATACATGTCTGTCCACCATTCCCCTACTGAGAAGATACAAAAAGTGGGTGCGTGAGCTTCAGAGCAAGCACTTGGGGGGTTCCTGATATATAAAAGTTGAATGTTAGGAGTCTTCTGGCCATCAGGCAAGACTCAGGCAAGGCCGTCTTCATCAGGAGGTATTAGGATAGTAGCCAGGAGCTTGGATTCTCTAGCCAGACTGTCTGGGTTCGAGTCCCTGTGCTGTCCCTCCCCAGCGGCCTGACCTTGCACAAGTGACTTAACCACCTCAGTTTCCCCATCTGTAAAATGGGGATGATAGTCAGTACCTGCTTCATGGGGTTGTGTGAGGATTAAATGAGCTAATATTTGTAAAGTGCTTGGAACAGTGCCTGACACCTAGTAAGCCCTATAAAAAGGTTTGTTTAATAAAACTGATGAGGGATTCAGGGACATAGGAGTGGACAGCAGGGGAGCTCAAGCAAGATACAAAATGGGCTTTCAGAACTGGGTTTCTGCAGAGCTAGAGTCCAACAAGCTGCCCATTAAATTGGCCTCTGTCTGAATAAGCAGGGCCGGAGATGTTCTTGAAGTAAAGGCTTTTTCCGGAGACCACTGGGATGCTGATTTGGAGAAGAATGGGCCCAGGGATGTTGCAGACAGAGGCAGCCTCTGCAGAGAGCAGCAGGGAAAGAGATCCAGGGCTCTCAGGGCACCTCTGAGCCCTGCGGGTCTCACCTGCCCTTCCTCTGGCCCAGTGAAGGCTCCTGGCATGACTGCTCTCTTTCTGTCGATGAAAGGTGAGGTCGATTGCTGTGCCCCCTGGATGGAGGAGAGCCAAGACACTTTGTGGGGGGGTCTCAGAGAATCCCTCCCACAGTCTGGCTGAGCAGGGAGTAGAGGGTGAGTCCTGACCCACCCTCCTCAATCTCAGCCGGGGCTGGGACTAGCCGTTACTGAGTGTCTGCTCTGTGCCAGGCCTGTGCTCGGCACCAGGAGGGTACAGTGGACCAGACGTGGTCCTTGCCCTTGAGGAATTTGGGAGGAAGAGCAAATTCCTGGAGTCTCTCTTCTCCTTGGGCCTCAGTTTCCTTATTTGTCCTCTTCCTTTTCACAGAGTGGTCCTTCCACCTGCCCCTCTCTTTCTCTCCTCCTCCCAAAGCTCCTCCCCAAGCAGAGGATGGAAGGGGCCCCCAAGGAAGAGAGAGAGTTTGTACAAACTGGGGGCATGGCTGGAACTTCTGATTGGCTGGTTAGGGCCATTCTTTTCCCTGGTTGCCATAGCAGCCATTTCCCCCGGTTGTCAGTGATGAAACTCACAACATTGTTTTCAAATAATCCGTGTAATTGAAATAACAATTGAGCTGTTAACTCGTCTCTCACATCCTGGCTAGGACAGATCCTCTTCTCCTTCACCCTCCTACCCACCCCAGGAAGCCCTGGCCCCTCCCCACCTCCTCTCTGAGGCTCCAGCCCCTTCCTTGGGTTGGAGGATGAATGAGGAGGTGGCTTTCTTATAACTCAGAACCTCAAGTTTCCAGAACTGAACCAGAACTTAGAAACCAGAAACCCCCTCTTTTTGCAACCAGAGGCACAGAGGAGGATGGGACTTAACCAGGGTCACACAGGAAGGAAGCAGCTGAAATTGGACACAAAGTTCTGTTTTTCAGTGGGAGTTGGAGTTGATGTGTTGCATTAACGGGTTGATATAAAACCATGGAGGTGCCCCCTTCTAAGGACTTGATCTTGTACAAATCCTTACCCACCCCATCCCCATTTTACAGGTGAATAAACTGAGGCCTCGAGAAGTTAAGCTTAATACAAGTGTTTTTATAACTTTTCAGAAAATACCTGTTGAATGGATGGATCTCAAAGAGCACAGACTACTTCGCCCGCGCCCCACAACCAGGAACTGAGACCTGGTTTCTTCTGTCAGAGGACTTCCTGGAAGAGGAGGTTGAGGGCAATTTGGGGAAATGGGCTTAGAGGGAGAGGAAGAGAGATTCCTGGAGGAGATAAGAGAGGGAGGGAATTGCAAAGTACTGACCCTCCCCATTCCCCCCCATCCACTCCTAGCTTGGGTCAGAGGTTGTGTATTCAGAAGCATAAATGTGAACAACGCAGGTCCCTGACCAGTCCTTGGCCTGGGATGGATTGAAAAATGGAAGAAGCAAGGCCTCTGCTATGAGTACACGGCTCTGTGCACATGTGGGAATGCAGGTCTGCACAGACAGCTCCCTGTAGTGGCAGCTATAAAAGGCTTTAAAAAAAAAAAAAAAAAAGACATCTGGTCGCTGTCCAAGGTACTTGCAGGGTCCGCAGACTGTGTGGGTGGCTGGAGCGGCAGGCGCTTGCTGGGACTGGGGGTGGGGGCAGTTCTGAGCGTGAGACTGGGTGACAGCAAGAAGTTGGCTTCCTTATCTGGATTCTAGAGTGTTGGAACCACTAAGGGTCTTGGCAACCATCTACTCCCTTCATTCATTCATTCATTCTTATTTATTCAACATTTATTGAGCACCTACTCTGTGCCAGGCACTGTGTGGGTTACGAGGACATGAGAATTAGGGACACCCTGTCTCTATCTTCAAGGGCTCTTTCAGTCTAGTGGGGAAAACACACACACACACACACACACACACACACAACACTGGCCGGTGGTCTTCTAGAGTGTTAGAGGGTGGTGGGTACTAGGGGAGCACAGAAGAGGGAGTGATTAACTCTGCCTACAGGAATAAGAAAGACTTCCTGGAGCAAATGACTTGGGCTCAGTCTTGAAGGATGAATAGGAGTTCTCCAGGTAGATAATAGGGCAAATAGCATCTCAGAGGGGACAGCATAAGAAAAGGTAGGGAAGTATTCATGGCTTAGAGAACAGTGACAGGTTCTGTGTGGCTCAAGTGTTGGCTGCCTTTGAGGAAACTGGTTCTGGAGAGGGGCAGTGACTTGCCCAAAGTGCCACCCTTAGTTGGCGCACAGCCAGGACTAAAACACAAGACACCTTACTTTGTCAGAAAACCAGAACATCACAGCTCGTTGGGTTTTTGAAAGACTCTAGTCCAAACTGCCCATTTTTCGGATGGGGAAACAGAGGGTCAGGGATGTTCAGTGCTGTGGTTGGGGTCCCACAGGAAGGTTGTAGCAGAGCTGGGATTTGAAATCTGGTCTGTCTGATAGCAAAGCCTGAACTGTCTTCACGGAACCAAAGCCGGGAGCAGGGTAAGTGCGACCTCAGCTCTGCTGAAGAGCAGAGGGCTCAGGCAAGGACAGGCTGCCCCAGTGGGACCTGTGCGTGTGGTGGGACAGGCAGCCTGGGCCACTCCTGTCACACTGTTGGCACTCAGCGCTTGCATAGGAGGAGCACAACTCCAGCAGGAGAGCTCAGCCGCAAGCCCTTCCCCGTGGCTGGAGTGGACCTGCGTTGTTGTCACTACTGGGGGGACAGGGCTGCTCCTGGCATCTAGTCTGTAGAGGCCAGGGATGCGGCTGAACGTCCTACAATGTGCAGGACAGCCCCCACCACAGAGAATTATCCCATCCAAAGTGTCAATAGGGCTGTGGTGGAGAAGCCCTGCAGTCTGAGCCTTGTTTGTGAAGATCAAATGAGGCCGCGAGGGTGGGCACTGAAGGCTGCGCAGAGGTGCACCCCAAACTGTAACGTAGAGAAGTGGAAGTGGCCTTGATGTCGGGTAAACCTGGCCATGTTGAGAGGTACTTAACCTTGTTGAGGTTCGGTTGCTTCATCAGTGGAACAGGGGCAGTTATAATAGCACTTGTCTCAGGAGACCATGGAGTGGGTATGATGAGATATCACATATGCAGACGGAGAGGAAGACAGCAACATGGGAAGTCAGGGGCCCCCACCCTGAGCCTCTCTATTGCAAAGGGAAGCCCTGAGCCTTTAAGTGCAAATTCCAGAGCCAGCTCTGCTACTCAGAACTATGGGATCTTAGACTTAACCTCTCTGTGCCTCGATTTCTCATCTGTAAAATGGGATTACAGTAGTACCTACTATATAGGCTTGGTGGGAAGATTAAAAATGAGTTGGCTGATTAAAACACTTAGAGTGGCACAGAGTGAGTGCTATGCAAGTTGTTAGCTCCTCTTCTTCCTATTACTATTACTGTCATCATTATTATTATTATTTGGATTCTGTCTTGAACAAGGCACTCAGGCAAGTTGCAGAGGGTGCCTTAGACACTGGCCTCTCCAGATGCCGCCTCTCCAGATGCTACCTCTCTACAGCTCTCTGCCTATCCCTCCCCTGACCCAAGCCTCCCGTGACCTGGCTGGGTCACCCTCTGTGACCCTGCCAAGGCTGTTGTTCTCGTCTCAACAGCTCCCACCCTGCTTCTCTGAGCTTCGTGAGTCCATCGCTACCCTAACCCTCCTCCTCTCCCCTTGAGTCTGCCAGAGCCAGAGATAGCTGTGCGAAGTTGAACCCATGGGGAGGGGTACACGTGGGCACCTGCACCTCACTCTATAACTCAGGCCCTGTCCCACCAGCCCTCAGCCCTGAACACTCATATCCTGAGCCCTGGCCCACCTGGATTAGCCCTTGGCCAACCCTTCGGAGAATGGATAAATTCTCCAGCACAGGGTTTCTCAACCTCAGTACTATTGACATTTGGGGCCAGATAGTTGTTTGTTGAGAAGAGCTTTTCTGTGCGTTTCAGGATGTTTAGCAGCATCCCTGGTCTCTACTAGATTCCAAGAGCTCCCCTCCTCCAGTTGCAACAACCAACGATGACTCCAGACATTGCAAGATGTCCCCTGGGTGGCAAAATCGCCCCCAGTAGAGAACCACTGTTCTAGAACTTTGCTATAAAATGTGAGTTTCTGTCTTATAGTATCCTGCCAGAGAAGCTTTTAAACCTAACGAATGTCCTCAAGTTGAGCCCCTGAGGTCACCCTCAGCTTTATCCCATTTTCCAACCAAAGTTCCAATCCTTTGACCCATTCTCAAGATCAGTTGACCACAAGCATCACGCCCAGCTCCCAAACCCTCAGCCCTAAGCAGGAATCCTGGAGCTAAGTCAAAAACTTCAACCTGTTCCCCAAACCTTAATTCAAATCCTAATGCTAAACCCTTGACCTATTCCAAAACTTCACATCCCTTAACTCATGCAATTCTAAATCCAAAGGTTAGTCCTAACAGGAAACCAACACTTCCAGATCCTTCCAGCACCAGCTCCTAATCCCAATCCCTGGCCTCTGGAGATTCTTTGGCTCAAGCTTCCAGCCTCCTTCCCTCCAGGGCAACCCTAGGTCTCTGGGGAGAGTCAGGAAGAGCCACAAGAGTAAGAGGCTCCAGGAGGCAACTCTGTCTATCCATAACCCCTCCCTCACAGCACCCAGGCAACCCATCTGGAAACTCTATTATTTATTCATTTGTTTATTCAGACATCTAATGAGCACCCAGTCTGGGAGGGCACTGAGTTGGACGCCGGAAAAACAGTGGAGAATTGGACCCAGTTGCTGCCTACTGTCTACTGGGGGAGACAGAGAAGGAGACAAACAGTTCAAAACAAACAGTTCTCTATTTGAGAAATAGCCGTGGAACACCAGTTATGTGCCAAGCACTGTTCTAAGTGCTGGAGATGGAGTACCGGCACAAAGGACAAAGCCCGGACACACAGGGCTTACATTAGAGGGCGAGGAGGCAGGTAATAAATAAGTGAATTAGTGATATGTCGGATAGTGCCAAGTTCTATGGGAGGAAGGGGCGAGGGGATAGGGAGGACCCGGGGCTGGAGGAGCTGTTCCGTCTCAGGTTGTCAGGGAAAACATCGCTGGGCTCAGCCATTTGAGCCGACCCCTGGAGGAAGGGAGAGAGGGAGCCAGGCAAGGGGGCAAGGGTGCTCCAGGCAAGAGGACCAGAAAGGGCAAAGGCCCTGAGGTGGGAACATGCTCGTATTCAGAGGCCAGCCAGAGGCCAGTGTGGCTGGAATGGGTCGGGGATGGAGATGGTAGGAGGAGGTCGGAGAAGTAACGAGAGGCCAGATCATGTTGGGTCCTATGAGCCATTTCACTCTGAGTAAGACAAGAAGGAATTCTGAGAGGAGAAGTGTTCTGATCTGATTTGTGTTTTAACACCATGACTGAGAACAGCCTGTAGGGAGCACAGGCTGAAGCAGGGAGACCAGGGAGGAGGCTATTGCAGTAACCCAGCTGAGAGATGATGGTGGCTTGGACCAGGCTGTTAGCAATGAAGGTGGTGCGAGTGGCCAGATTCCGGATCTATTTTAAGGCAGAGCTGGCAGGATCTGCTGATGGATTGGATGTGGGGTATGAGATAGAGTGAAGTTAAGAATGACTCCAAGGCTCTTGGCGGAAGCGGCCAGAATAATGGAGTTGCCAGTTACTGAAATGAGAAAAGCTGGAGAGGAGCAGTTTCACATTTATTTTATTATCATTTGTGGAAGGGTACAGAGCTCAGGAGTTCTGTTTTGGACACGATGAGTTTGAAGTGCATTTTAGACCTCCAAGTGGAGATGTTGAACAGGCAAGTGGATATATGAGCTGGGGTTGCGGGGCGAGGTCTGAGTTGGACACACACACTTGGGTGTCATCAAGCCATGAGATTGCATGCGGCCACCTAGGGGTGGGTGTAGACAGAAAAGATGAGCGACCCAAGGACTAAGCTCTGGGACCCCCCAACAGATGGAGGGAGGATGAGGTGGAAACAGCAAAGGAGATTGTGAAGGAGCGGCGAGGTCAGCGAGGTACGGGGTGCGGCAGGAGCGTGGGGTGCCCTCCTGGCTCCCGGCACCTCTCTTTTGTAGTCATTATCATACCATTTAATGAAGTCCTGGGTTAATACGGAGAAGGAGAGACCAAATACAGAGCAGCCAGAGAAGGCTTTGTACATTGGAGGTGACATTGGAGCCTGGCTTTGAGTGAGTAATAAAAAAGTCCCCATCAGACAAGATTGGGGAAGGGCATTCCAGGGAGAAGGATCAGCACATGCAGACTCAGAGGCCATGAGGGCATGCAGACCAGGCTCATGGTCCCCGAACCTCCAGACCTGCTACTCCTTCTCTGTTCCCCACTTGAGCAATGAGTCCCCAGTGTCGTCCTCCCCAACAGTCCCCTCTCCCTCACCTCCCCAAAGCACTCCTACTGTGTCCTGAGGATTCTACCTCCTGTGGATTTCTAGAAACAGCCCACTCCTCTCCACCCTGGTCCAGGCCACTGTTATCACTCACGTGGAAAGAGCCTCTTCTCCTCACTCCGCGTCTCTTTCTCAGCCACCTCCTGAGGGCCCCAGCAGGGGGAGGGGGGCCAGTCTGCTTTACACACACAGCGGCCTGGGTGAGTTTAAAAACAGAATAAAATTCATGCCAATCCTCTGCTTCAGAGGCTTTCAACAGCTTCCCATTGCTCTCAGGATGAAATTTAAAATTTAACAAGGCCCACGAGGGCCTGCGTGGTGTGGCCCCCCGCCTGTGTCTCCAATCTCGTCTCAGCCCTCCTTCCCCATCACTCCTGACGCACCAGCCTCCTGCTGCTTTCAGGTTTCTCCACGCTGCAATCCCTCCAGCCTCAGGGCCTTTACCCATGCTGTTCCCTCTACTTGGCTGCTCTCTCCTCCCCACCCCCACCGCTTCAGTTAAAACCCACTCATCCCTCCAGTCTGAGGAAATCGGACTTCCTCAGGGAACCCTTCCCAGAGCCCCAGACTGCGCCAGCCCCCCTGTTTCGTGCTCTCCTGGCCCCCTGCACCTTTCTTTTGTAGTCATTATTGTACATTTTAATGAAGTCATGAGTTAACAATAATAGCTAACAGTTATCGAGTACTTCGTGCTCAATAATAAAGGATAGTAAGTATATTACATGTTTTCCCTATATTTTTAGCCATTTAATTCCTCACACAAACCTATGAGGTAGCTACTGTTATTATTCCCATTCTATAGAGGAGGAAACTGAGGCCCATGAGAGGTTATTTGTGCAAGGTCACACAGATAGCAAAGAGCCAAAGCGGACGTGGATCCAGGCAGCCTGGCTTCGGAGCCCAGAAGCGTCTGTCTTTTCCGCTTGCTGTTAAGCCCCATGAGATGAGGGAGCATGTCTGTCTTATTCACAGCTTCGTCTCCTGCATCCTTCAGAGAGCTCAGTAAATGTTGAATGAATGAATGAATAAATGAATAGAAGTTTGAGCAGTACAGTGTTGGTGGTGTGGGAATGCAGGCAAGGAGGCTAGAGCGATAGACAGGATGAGACATGGAGGGCCCTGAATGGCAGCCAGACGAGTCCAGACTTGGCTCTGGGCCCCTGGGAACCATGGGGCTGTCTTGAGCAGAATAGGGCGGAGCTCAGAGAAGTATGTTAGAAAGATCCCGCTGTGGGCTGCCGGGGAGGAGGGCCAGAGGTGGGGTCCTTCCCTGCCCAGCAGCCTGGTGAGACTGGCACCTGCCCCCTCCCACTTGGCCCGATTTGCATTCCGCGTGTGGCTTGGGCTCCACAATTAACACAAAGGTACAGTCATTCATTCTGACTGGCGGACTCGGGGGATCAGCTGATCGGGGGCTGGCTGTGCTGGGCTTCTGCTGGGAAGGCATGTCACAGCACAGCGGCCACCGAAATGAAAAGCTATTAATAATGATCCTGGAACTTCACTCCCATCAGCTGTTTGTTTAAAGGTGTTCGGTACTTGGCGCTGCCTGATTTATGTGGGCAATAACACGCCCTGGTCGGTCCACACTTTTTAAAGCAGCGCTAATGGGGTGGGACCGAGCCCACGGGGAAACTGGGGAATAAGGCTTGAAGGCCAGGCCTGGTCAGGCTCAGATCTCGACTCCCTGCCCGGCACCATCTTAAGAGACCCTGGAGACGGTAAAAAGGAAAGAGCCGGATAGCTGGGTTCAAATCCCAGTGGCTCCGCTGGGCCAGCTCGAGCATGTCTCTTTCCCTCCCTGAGCCTGGGTTTCCTCCTCTGCACTTTGAGTAAAAGAACATCTGCATTGCAGGGTTGATAGGAGGATCCTTGAGAAGCATACAGTAAGTGCTCCATAATGTCTTAGTTTTCTCCCCTTTCTCTTCTCTTAATAGATAACTGTCCCCACTACCTGCCCAGCCCTCTCCAGGTAGAAGCATTCAGCCCACTTAAATGTTTATGCAGGATCTGCACTTGTATTTGACTGCAGAAATTTAAATTTCTGAAGGCCTCGCAACAACACAGGGAGAGACATAATAGCGTTCCCGTTTTAGAGATGAGAAAACTGAGGCTCAGAGAGGGAAAGACCCAAGTCTAAGATGACCCACCTCAAAGTCCACTACACTATGAGTTCCAAATGGGCAGAGATGGTATCTATTTTGTTCACTACTGAATACACAGCACCTTGCACAATGCCTGGCACATAATAGGAGTACGATCTGTGTTTGTTGAATGGAAAACAAAAAATGTCAGAACCCTGAATCTTTGACTTGGAGGCCTACTGCTCTTTCCACTGTTTAATCCCGTGGGTAGACACAGTCAGAAGAGCTGGGTCCTGCCCCACCTCTTAGATAAGTTACTTAATGGGGACATTGGATCAAATGACTCTAGGGAGAGGTTTCTCAACCTTGGCACTATGACATCTTGGGTTGGATAATTCTCTGTTGTGGGGCCATCCTGTGCACTATAGGATGTTTAGGGGCATCCCTCACCTCCACCCACTAGATGCCAGTAGCATCCCCCCAGTTGTGATAAGCAAAAATGTCTCTAGATATTGCAAATGCCAGGAGTGTGCGTGTGCAAAATCGCCCCTGGTTGAGAACCATTGCTCCAGGAGCTTTCTCCAAATGAGGCACGAATTCTGAACAGCAGAGGTTTACATTATGATGGGAGGTATGGAGAGGAGACGAGACTTGAACGCACAACCCAGCCCATGACCCGAGGAGAAATGTCATATTGACATTTTCACAAAGTCACATTTTCCCACTTGGTCTGTTAAAGGGCAATGCTTCTCCTTGCCAGAGCCAATCACCAGGCAGTTTCTGCTGATGACGCTGACCTCTTCCACACATAGAAGGTCATGGACTTGCAAGGTTAAGCTTCCCAGAATGCATTGCAGCTAAAACCGGGGACCACTGGGTCCCTACTAGGTTCAAAGGTGAGGGAGAGATCTGAGGCTGTTGGGGATGAAGGCCAGGAGTGATCAGGGCTGGCCTCCAGGGAGGCGCTGGAGGATTTGGAGAGATGAGAGGATGGGGAGGCAGGCATGAGTGGTGGTAGGGAGCGAGGGAAAAAATGGCCTGTGCCCATTCCAGAAGGACAGACACCAGGACATCCTCCCTTCTCCAGTAGGCTCTCCCTCCCACTTTCCACCTGGGGAAGCCACCCCTTTTCCACAGGGGACACCGTTTCTTCTGGCTCCAACTTATCTCCTCCAGCCTCCTTCCCACTAGGACTTATTACACAGAGGCAGCCTGGAGGGGCAGAAATGGTGTATGCTTTGACGAGGGCCACCATAGCTTCCAGCTGCAGATGGGAACTTACAGCCCCATGACCTTGGCCAAGTCACATGACCAAGAGCAATACTCAAAATACGTAACAAGCGGAGGAGCACAGGCACTGACCAGTCAGAACAGACGACACCTGAAAACAACCAGTAGGGCTGGCTGAACATCATCAGCCCTGTCTCCGAGCCTCCGTCTCCACGTCCATGAAATGGTGACACTCACATCTACCCTATGGGGTGAAATGGAGGTAGAGCACCCAACACAGCAACTTGCATACAGCAGGCAATCAATAAATGTTCCTTAGCTTCCCCAGAGGATCCAGAAGGTGCTGAGGTTCGAATTCCCTGCAGTGGGCCCTGGATCCAGACAAAGAATTCTCTCTTCCCAGCTATTGAGGAAAGTCGTCTGATGAGCGGTTCCCCCTGGCCCGGGCTCAGGAGCACAGAGGCTGATAGAGATACTCAGGGTCCAAATACATCACCTGCAGCCAGCGTGCATTGAGCACCTACTCTGCAGAGGCCCCAAGCTGAGGCGGTGGGCTCTGCATCTTCCTCCCAAGGGTCTTCATCCTGGCCAGAGACCCTGGAACACCCAACTGTCATCTGTCCCAGGAGGACCTGGATCTGTCACTCCAAGCCGGCCCAGTCAGCCCCCTCTCGGTGTGTTTAGGCAGCTTGTCATTACGAAATCCATTTTGTTATCTCCTACCATATCTATTTTTCTAATTCTTACTTAACGAGCTCCCCTGAAAATAAGAAAATCATTGGAACAATTTCCTTAAGTGTGAAAGATTAGTCTGAAATCGGCATTAAGGGGAATAATTACCTTCATTCTCCCACCTTTCCGACAGCCGTTTGTTAGCTGCAAGGACTCATTCATCTGCTGCTCAGGGAAGACAGTCAACATTTGGCTGCGTTGGGATTCTCGCTCCTGCTTTTACTCACGGGGCGAGCGTGCGTGCATGCGTGCGTGCATGCGCGTGCGTGTGTGTGTGAAAGAGAGAGAGAGAGACAAATGGGGAGTGGGGGCAGGCAAGAGCAGAATGTCCCATGGGTGGAGGTGAGGGGTGGGATCCGATTCAGAATGAGAGGTGAGTGGGTACCCGGGGTGGGGGGGGTGTGGAAATCAGCCGGCAATACAAGGGCTGAGGAGCTCCCAGAGACCTAGGTTCCCCGCCCTGACTCACTGAATGACTTTGGGGACGTCACTTTGTCTCTTTGAGCCTCAGGTTTCTCGTCTGTAAAATGAGAATAATTTCTTGTAGCCGCGGCAACAGCAACATCTGGCTTCACTGAGGCCATGCACTGCCCAGACCCCACCCACTCTTAATCCTCACGCTAGCCCCCGGAGTACAGATTATCATCAGCGCAGCGCACAGAGCAGTAGCGGAGGATCGGAGAGGTTAGGTAACAAGCCCTCGTCACACAGACAGTGACTTCAGAGCTGGAGTAGGAGCCCGAGTCTATCTGATTCTGGAGTTCATGCCCTGTCCGCTGTACCCAGCCTCCAGACCTCCATCTGCTCCCAGCATCGCGCTCCTGGTGAATGCGGAGTCTGAAGACCTGGGCTTCAACCCCAACTTGGACGCATACCAGTGGTGTGACCAGAGGCACAGTTTTCTGAGTGTCAGTTTTCTCCTCTGTGAAATGGGGGCAGTGATCAAGCTTCCTGCCATAGAATAATGTGGTGAGGCCCACATGTGAGAGTGCGCTCTGTGAACGGAAATGTGAGGTGGAAAAGACGGAATGGAGAAGCTCTTGAGGGAGGGGGACCCAGGGAGGGGCACGGACTTGCACAGGAGCACGCTTGGAGTCTGCGGACGCCGGGGACAAGAACCCAGGCCTCTGGGCTCCCAGCCCCCCTACACCTGTTCAGCTGCCCCCGCTCCTGTCCCCAGCATTGAGGGGCCTCCTTCCTGAACAAGGCCCTGAGCAGCATGAAGGCTCATGACGGGGGGAGCAAGTTGACAAATGGCGATGCCCAGAGCGAGGCAGGGATTACCAGCTCCAGAGTCCAGGCCTGTACCTGGGGTGGGGAGGGGCCACCCCCGCCCCTCTCCCTGGGAGAAGTCACTTGGGGAGGCGGATAAGCTCGGGGAAGACGGCGGGAACATCTTCCGTTTTCCATTTAACCACCCGATATTGAATTATAAATAATTCATACACCTGCCAAACATTTGATTAAAAGAACCCAATTCGCACTGCATTTGTCAAGGGGTAAGAATTGCATTTGGTGTTTTTATTTTAATCTGTCCTTTAACTCTTTTACGAATATTTATTTATACTTGGCTGTCAGGTTTTATTCTATTTGCCCTGATTTTATTCTGGCTGTAGCTGGCGTTTTTTCCTTTCCCTTTTTATTTTGTCGCTTCTGCTTGGGAGTCGTGCATTGGAGGGCCCAGAGGTCATAAATAAGGGAGCGACACTCCCACCCTGCCCTCTCCATGCATTCCTGCCCCACCTCCATCTCCACCCACTGTTTACACACCCCGTCTCCCCAGAACTGCTCCCCACCCACCAGGGCTAGGCTATTCTGGATGTTACCTGCGAGGTCCAGGGTGTCTTGGGCATGTCACACACCCATCTCGGTCTCCAGATCTCTCCCCATGTCCCTCCCCTGCCATCCTCCTTCCTCCTTGCCAAGCATAGAGTAGGCACTCAATAATTATTTTTTGAATGAATAAATGAAGCAACATCGTTAAAATCATCAGGATCGGTGTCTTTGGGGACGAAAAGGAAAGTATTGGTATTCGTCAAGTCTGGTGATGAGAATAAGCTAGACAAGCTTTAAACCCCAGCTCTGCCACTTACCAGCGGTGTGAATTTGGGTATGATACTTCAGTTCCCTACGTCTGCATATCCTCGTCTGGAAAAGGCTTCTACAAAAACAGCACCCACGTCAGAGACTGACACAAGAATGAGTGCATGTGCCCAGCACAGAGTAAGCATCCAAAACGTGGCAGCTGCTATTTTTGTTGTAAACTGTGGCGTTCCTCTCCCACGGTGTCCATATTCTCACCTGCCCTTCCTGCCTCTCCTTTGAATCTAAAGTTTTGCACGTTTGTGATGTTATCCTGAATGTCAGGTGTAGGTCAACAGATGTGTCTGTGACAAACAAGCAAAAGAAGAGCTGGCTATTCCTTTTTGCTGGCTACCTGCTTTTGCAATAATGCTGTGTGTTTATCTGAGAGCTTACGTGGGTCGGTTTGTGAGTTGACATAAAAACTTGTTTCTGCCAAGTGATTCAAGTGAGCTGGGAATTTGCTTGAGACCTGTGTCGATGCTCCCTGAATACAAAGGGGCAGGGATGCTGTATGCCCAAGAAAGGATGTGACTGTGACAACGAGGGCATCTGGGTGCGTGTATACGATGTTTTTTAGTTTACGAAACACATCCTCATATACATCACGTGTTTTATCTCCCTCTCCTATAAAATCCTAGCATCTTTCAAAATTCAGTCCAGCCACCCCACTCTTCCCTGCCTTCCTCCAGTCCCCCAGGTATCTCACAGGATTAGAAGGGACTTCAGGGCCCTGTGTGTCACCTGAACTGTTCACCACTGCCTTACCATAAGTCTCCCTGCCTGTGGGCTTATCTCTTCCAAAGCCACACTTCACACAACGTGTTCTTTCTGAGACCCATCTAACCATGTCACTCTCTTGATTAAACCTTCAATGGCTCCCCACTGCCCTCAAAGTAGAGTTCAAGATGGTCGTTGCTTGTGAGTGGGGTCTGCTACCCCAGTTAGATTGTGGTGACTTTTCCTATTGTCATCGATAATTTAACCCCGTGAAAAGCCAAGTCACAAACTTCCCTGGGCACCTACTTTATATCAGGCGCTGTGCCTGGCACAGGGTTCAGGGGTGAGTCAGGCCCCCACTCAGAGTTGGGAAAGCAGTGGGAAGAGGAAAAGAGCAGGAAATGGAGCACTTACTATGTACACTTTGCCCACAGCAACCTGCAAACTAGGTATTATTTTGCAGAGCAAGGAAGTGGCTTGCTCAAGGTCACCAGCTGGTTAAGTGACAGAGCTGCGATTTAAGTCCGGCTCTCTTTGAGTCCAAAATCCAAGGCCTATCCTTAGCACCATACAGCCTCCCAGAAACTAGTGGGTGAGGGTCTCAGGAGAGAGGGCAGCCCCCAGACCCTGTGGCCGAGGTCTTTGGGGCCAGCTCAGGTGTTGCTGTGGGACTTCTGCCTGAGACTGCGGGTCCTCCTGAGAGGGAGCTCAGACTCGGACCGTGCCCCACCCCCACCATTATCCTAATGGCTAGCTTGGCCTGGAGACAGTTTAAAAGGCATCTTCACCCTAGAGCCTGAAGCAGTAGAAAGAGAGGACTAGGCTATGGAACCAGCCGGCCCCAGGCTTGAATCCCAGTTCTGTCCCCACGCCACACGTGTAACCTGAGACGAATCACGTCACTTCTCCACACCCCGGTTTCCTCCTGAATAGAACAGAGATTGTAATCCATCCCTCAAAGTCTCGTTGAGAGGATGGAGTAAGGTCATGTGGGTAACTAGACTGTCAACTAGAAAATGAATTACACATTCTCTATGCACATAGAACCTGGTCCTCCAAACAATTTAGTGAAATAGGCAGGGCAGGAATTTTTTTAAGTGAATTTCTTTTTAAAAACTCATGTTAATAGTATAAGAAATACATGAATCCATTCTCTTAGAAACCGGGACGTTGTTGATGAAGCTCAAGTCCCTTTACCACCACCTCCAATCTGATCTCGTCCCCACTTCCTCAGAAATCACTCGGTGATGAGCTTGGTGTGATGAGGATGAGTGTGCACCGTTTTTACACTTGAGCATACGTGATATACACCTACAGGAAATAAAGGGCATTGCTTTGTATTTTTTAATGTAAATGGACTCATACTAGAGATATCATCACTCTGCAACTTGCTTTTTTCTCTCCAACAATGTTTTTGAAAGCTATCAATGTTGATATATATATAGCTCTGGTTCATTCCGTTTGAGTGGCTGTATTCCGCCGTATGAATATACTCCGTTTCACGTGTCTGTCCCTTACCATCCAATAGACAAGTAGAATGGTTTCCCTTATTACCAGCAGTGCCTCAGTGGCTGTCTATGCACACGTCTCCTGGAGCACATGCCGATGGTTCTCTAGCACAGGTCTGTAATAGCTCGGGGGGGGCTTATTAATAATGATAAAGAGTTGTATACTGGGCTTGCGCTGTGTTCTGGAAGCATGAAGTGCATTATCTCACTTAACCCTCACAGTAAAACCACATGAGAGCAATGATCATGTCCAGTTTTCAGAGGAGAAGGCTGAGGCCCAGACGCATGCAGGATTTACTCACAGCCACACAGACTGGTTGGGACAGAGTCTGGACCAGGGCCTGGTTTTCCTCAGCCCAGTACACACATTGCCCCAGAAGTGGTATCCCCCTCTGTTCATGGGGGTTTAGGGCAAGAATATTTGGAAAAACGAACCAGGCCATTCTGGATCCAGAGCCCAGAATCCATGAAATTCCAAGTGGCAGGTGTCTTCTGGTCACAGGAAAGGTGTCCAGGTCATCTCTGGGCCAGACGCTCATCTTGTCATCTGGGAGGACCACCTGACTGTTCATGAGTTTTCCTTAATGCAGACAGCAGGGGCTGAGGCTGCAGAGGCAGGACTGGCAGGGACTGGCAGGGACGTTGAGCCAAGGATTCCTAGGATCCTGGGGCTGGGTCAACCTCTGAGGAGAAACTGAGGCGCAGGGGTGGGGGTGGGGAGGACTCTTGAAGGCCACACGGCCAGCCAGAGGATGAGCAAGGTCAGGAGGCTGTCTTGACCCTCTCTGGTGGCCGGAGCAGCTGAGCGAAGGGGCCTGGAAACCTGAGCCAAGGTTAGTGATTAACACGAGAAGCAAGCCAGGCACTGTCCCCAGAAGGTCAGGACAGACGGGAAAGAGCAGGAGGGGTGTCCCCAGGGAGCTGAGCCTGGCTTCTGCTCCCAGCTTCACCCTTCCCTCCTTCGCCACCTGTTATGGCGGAGGAGCCGTCCTCTCTTTACCTCACCACCTGTTATGGCCGAGGGGCCGTCCATCTCTGCCTGTGCTCCAGACCCCTGGGCCCCTCCCGTGCCCTCAGTCCACACTTCAGCCTCTCCCGCTCTCCTGGCTCCTCCCCGTCAGCACTGAACACACTCCACTCTCTCTCTCCTGTAAAAAGTCCCTCCCTCACCCCCACATTCCTCTCTAGCTACACCCCCTCCCTGCTTCCCTTCACAGCCCGGCTTATCAAGTTGTCTCCATTCCACGCCCTCCCCCGCGCTCCGCAGCCCACTCCAATCTGGCGTCCGCCTCCTCCCTGTGACAATTCTCGCAGGGTCCCCACAGCCTCCCTGGTGCTATAGGACACCACGATGCTTCCAGTCTTCGTCTCGGATCCCTTCATCATCACCATCACCGCACTTGGTCTCTTATCAACATCGGCCACCCGGGGCCACACCGTCCTCCAAAATCTCCCTCCTCCCACCTCAAAATCTCCCTCCTCCCACCTCTGTGGCCCCCGTCTCCTGGTTTTCTTTCTACCTCTCTGATCGCTCCTTCTCCGTCACCTTTGCCATCTCCTCCTCCATCTGCACCTTAATTTCTTTAAAAACAATTATTAAGTTAAAAAAATAGTATATAGAGAAAAACGAACAAAAATGAGTTTAAATCTCATCAACCAGTTATTCCCCATTGACATTTTTTAAGAAATAGAGGTGGCACGTGTACCACATGTGCGGGAACATGCTCTGTGTGCAGAGAGCACCCCCCACCCCGCCAGCGGCTCTCCAGAGATAAACCCTGTTCACAGTTTCTCATAATTCCTTCTAGAAAAATGTTTACTTCTACTCCAGCTCGTATGCTTTTATATTATTTTTATTTACTCCAAAGGAATCATACTAACACTCTGTTCTGTAGTTCTCCCATCCTCTAGATCTCGGGGCTGCCCTGGGCCTCGTTCTCATCTCGAGTTATCTCAGCCGCTGGGAGTGGTGTCTTTGTGGGCATAAGGCCCAAATCACTTGTTGCGGGCTTTCATTTCTTCTCTGGATTCCAGACCCACGTATTCAGCCGTCCGTTTGGCATCTCCACTTGGGTGGCTCCCAGAACCTCGCACTTTTTGTAGGTCCTGCGTCTTCCCTCTCAAACTGCCTGCCCCTCTCACTTCCCCTGGTCCTGCTACCCCGTCTCCCCAGTGGCTCTACTACTCACCCAAGCCAGCCACCTGGGAGCCTGAAAGCCCAACGTCGTCTTTACGCTGTGTCTGAATCCCAGATGCACAAGTTAGTCATGGAGCCTCCCTTGTTCCAGATTCCTAGCGTGGTGTTGTATGGATAAGGAGATGCTACCTCTCAGGTGCTCGGAGCCTTCCCTAGCGCACAGTACCCGCTCAATGAGTGCTGGCCGTGGCTGTTATTATTATCCATGACCCCTCCCTTTTCCCACCACCTACATCCAATCGGTCACCTCGACGGTCCATTCTCCCAGCTGGACTGGCTTCAAGCCTCCTGCCCAGCCTCCCCGAGTCAATCCTGACCCTTCCAATCTGTTCTGCTCTTGACAGCCAGAGCGATCCTTCCAAAAGCTAAACCTAAACTCTTGCTCTCCTGTTTAAACCCTTCAGTGATCGCCAAACATCTGAAGTCCAGGGTCTCTCCTATGGCCTAGGGCACAGTAGGGAGCCAGTGGGAATGTCCCAGCTCTTTAGGGCCAGCGTCTTTTCTGATTGTTTGGTGCCCTGCTGAACTGACTGTTACATTTTTGACACCAGCCCACCTTGCGGGCCCCATCTCTTCCTCATCCCCCTCGTGATTCATGTTTCAATTGGAGCAAACATCTTACATGTCTCCTAATGGGACCCACTCTCTCTTTGACCTCTGTGCCTTTACACATGCTGTTCCCTGGGCCTGAAATCCTCTTTCCCTCCTCCCCACCTGGCTAATTTCTACTCCTCCACCACGTCACTCTCCAAGAAGACCTTCTCTCATTCTGCTCCCATAATAGCCTTTTGTAAAATTTATCACACTCATGATTTCCCGGTGATGGGGTTTCCCTCCATTACTGGCTTAACATTTTTTCTTGCCTATGGTCTCTCTACCACTAACATGCAAGCCATCTAGGGGTGAGAGACTTGTCCACCCAGGTCCCTGCTCTCTGCTCAGCTCCTGGCACAGAGAGGGCATCCAGAAAACATTTGTTGAATCACTTATTAATTCATCCACTCGACACATATGGCTTGAGCCGCTTTCTGTGCCAGGTACTGCGCTATGCCCTCAGGGGACATCAGAGAATCAAACCAACAAGAGATCCTATCCCAGTGAAGCATGTATACTAGTGGAGAGAGAGAGACAAACAATAAGCATAATAAGTAACTCATATGTTAGGAGGTGATAAGCCCTATGAAAAATAAAGAGGAGAGAAAGAGGGGTTGGCAGAGCCTTGGAGAGAGGCTGCAATTTCAGATGGAGTGGTTGGGTTACTTTCCACTGAAGATGATATTTGGACAAAGATATTAAAATGGTAAGGAAGAGAGGGAGCCCTGCAGATATCTAGGAAAAGAGAATTCCAGGCAGAGGGAACTGCCAATGCAGAGACTATCAGGTGGGAGCACATGTGCTGTGTTCAAGGAAAACCCAGAAGGCCAGCTGGGCTGGAGCAGAGGGAGGGAGGGGGAGAGCGGGTGGGGGTGAGGTCAAAGAGGCCATGGAGGCAGATCCTGTAGGGCCTTGGAGAAACTCTGGCTTTTATTTTGAGAGAAATGGGAGCCATTTTTTTCGACAGCTTTATTGAGGTGTAATTTACATACTATAAAATTCATTCATTGTAAGTGTACAATTCAATGATTTTTAGTAAATTACAGAGTTGTGCAACCACCACCATTATCCAGTTTTAGAACGTTTCTTTTACCCCAGAAAGATGCTTCGTGCCCATCTGCAGTCAATCCCACTTCCCACCACCAGCCCCAGGCAGCCGCCAATCTGTTTTCTGTCTCTATAGATTTGCCTTTTCTGCGGCCACCAATCTGTTTTCTGTCTCTATAGATTTGCCTTTTCTGGACATTTCACATAAACAAAGTCATACAATATGTGCTTTTTTTGCATCTGGCTTCTTTCATTGAGCATAATGTTTTTGAGATGTGTCCATATTACAGCATATATCCGCAGTCTGTTCCTGTTTATTGCTTAATAGTATTCCTTTGCGTGGATATACCACATCTTGTTTATCCATTCACCAGTTAATAGACTTTTGGATTGTTTTCACTTTTTGGCTATTTGGAATCACGCTGTCATGAACATTTTCTTACAAGCCTTTGCATGGATATATGTTTTCATTTCTCTTGGGTAGATACCTAGAAGTGGAATTGCTGGATTGTATGGAAAATTTATGTCTAACTTTTTAAGAAACTGCCAAACTGTTTTCCAAATGGGCTGCTGTGTGGAGAATAGTCTACAGTGGAGCAAGGATGGAAAGCTGAGAGACCGGTTGTTTAATTAACATAATTAATTAAATAAACCCACTGGGTTCGAGGAGAAGGGAGTTAGTCACCAGGTTGGGACTGAAGACCCTCATGGAGGACCCATGCCAGAGACTTCCCAACTGCAACCCCAGCCTTCCTGGCTCCAAAGAGGCACGGGGAGCCCTCTCACACCCCCGCCCCTCCCTCCACATTGCCCAACCCCCAGACAGCTTCCGCGCAGGCAAAGCGTGAAATTCCCCAGTTTGGAGAAGAATCAGCACCAAGCATGACTATTCGAAGCTATGGAGCCCTCTCCCCCCAGGGAGATGACAAAATTTTCTTTGCAATTAAAATTCCTTTGAAACTGGAACCAAGGAAAATGCAGAGGAGAAAGCTTTTTAAACTAGGGGAAATACTCATCTTAGCAATTACCATGTGTGCATTTCAACAGAAGCTGCTTCTCCTCCCTCCTCCCAGCGGCTGCAGGGAACAGCCTGGGCCATGGTTCTGCTTCTGCATTCACACGGGCCTCAGGGGACTCCCTTGGCCTTCAAGACTTTTCCCTGGCTGGTCCTTGCTTCTCTGCCCACTCTTAGCTCTTGGATCCCTCACACATTCCAGCCTTCACGTCAGGCCTTTACTTACAATGTCACTTCCTATGAGTCCTCTTTTCCCAATCCAGTGGCTCATCTGCTGAGATGCAATTCCATCTTTGTGCTCATCCCGGTCCTATGCACTACCGCTGCCATTGTCCCTCCCCATCCCACAGGGATCTTTGCCTCCTCTGAGCTCACAGCCCTGCCTCTCTGTACAGCTCACGGAGCTCTGACCACAGCCCTCTGTTAGTGTCTTGGCCTGGGAGTAGGATGTACAATGCATTAGGAAGGGCAAGGATGTTGGAGACCTGGGTTCACCTCATTCATTCAATCAACAAATATCCATTGAGCCGTTACAACGTGCCATGTACCATGCTAAGCCCTAGGGATTAGCAATTTCTGTGTTTAGAAACAGGAGGCTAGGTTTTTTGGACCAACCCTTTAACTGAAAAGAGCAAAGAATGCTGGATAAAACAGAAAAAGCATCTCATTAAAGCATCAAAGAGTTGACAAGCAAGCTGTTTGTAAGGAATTACCAGGAATTATTAGGTCAAAACTGAAGAGAAAACAGAAACCCAGAGAAGTTAGAGAGCATAGAATCTGCTTTTGTCCTGAGGGCATTTGCTGATCTCGGAAATTTTGCATTTGTTTTTTTTTTTTTTTTGATGATCTCACAGCCTAAAGGGAATTGAGATCAAAGTCCATGGTCTGCACAAGGTGGGCAATCAAGTAGGAGACCCTCACCAAAATAAGCTGGGGCTCCAGAGGGCTTCACTCTTGGGGTCAGGGTGCACCCAGGGTAACCTAGCCTTGCATCATGGATTGGCAGCCTCAGCCACACTACTTGGGTATTCCAGGGAAACTCAAGCCTCAAATTTTTTTCAAAGCAGTTCCAGAATGGTAGCACCACAGCCAAATGGAAATCCTTTTTTAGAAGAAAATACCTTCATCCTGGGCTTGAAATTCTTCCTAAAAAGAAATCCAAGTACAATGGCCAACACACAGTCAAAGATAACCAGACATGCTGGAAAACAATGCTAATGGGCTAAGCACCAGACGTACAATGTGAGCAAACAAGTGACATCCCTTGCCTCGTGGAGCTTACAGTCCAGCAGGGAAGACAGACATCAGCTGTCTCATCAAGGCCACTAACAAGCCCTGCATTGCCTCGTAGAGTCACTTCTCCATCCTCAGTTTACTTTGCCTCTCGGTGGCTTTCAACATGTTGACCTCTAGTTCCGCTCTCGGTTTCCATGACGCCACAGTCTCTTGGAAGACCTCCAACCTCACTGGCAGCTTCTTCTCAGTCTTTCTGCTTCCTCTCCTCCTCTGTTTCATCTCTGATGTTGGAGTGCCCCAGGGCTCACTTCTGGGCCTGCTCTCTATCTCTCCCCAAGTGATCTCATTCATTTCCTCAGCATTAAATATCACCTACATGCTGGTGAATCTCAGATTTATATCCCCTGTCCTTGTAGTTCCAGACTGTTCCATCCAACTGCCTGCTACACATCTCCACTTCCATGTCTCGTGAATGTCTCAAACATAATATATCTAAAGAGGAACTCTTGTTTCCTCCCCCAACCTTTTCTCCCCTAATTCACTGCATCATGGTAAATGTCTCACCATCCAACGTCAAGCCAAAAATTTAAGAGTCATCTTGAACCCCTGGTTTGAATTAGGGTGGTAATGTAAATGAGGCAAAGTGGTCAATTTAGAGAGTTATTTAGGAAGTAAAGCAAACCAGACTTAATAATAGATTTTCCAATGGGTGTGCAGGGATGAGAGCTGTCAATCATGACTTCCACCCTTCTGGTTGGACCACTTGACAGATATGAGTGCCATTTGCTGAGATGAGGCACCCTGGAGAAGGGCCAGTTTTGAGGAAGAAGAGCATATGTCTGTCTTTGGACATGTTGGGTTTGAGGTTTCCCAGAGGCATCTAAGTGGAGGTGTTGAGAGGGCAATTGTCTTTTTATCCCTGGACTTCAGAAGGGAGGTTGAGACTAACTTTGGGAGTCATCATAGTTTTGATGGTATTGGAGCCATTGGCATGGCTGAGATTGCCCAAGAAAAGATTGAGGAGTTTGAAGAGAGGAGGAGAGAGGGGAATAAGCCTGCAAAGGAGATACAGAAGGCATTGTCAGAGAGGTAGGAAGGAGCCCAACTTTCTAGTTTTGTGTTTCAAATGATGATGAGAGGTCAAGTAAAATGAAGAGTGGAGAACATCCATTGGATTTAGCAAGATGGCGGTCATTGGTGACCTCTGTGGGCCATTTGATGTGGTGTTGGGAACGAAAGCCAGATGGCAGTGGGTTGAGAAGAGAGTGGGAGGTGAGTAAAGGAGAGAGCGAATACAACCAGTCTTCAGAGAAGTTTTGCTGTGAAGGGAAGGGGCTGGGAGGTGTGCATTTCTTTCCGTTGTTTTTTTCTAAAGATAGAATCTACTTGAGCACATGTAAATGCTGATGGCCAGGAGCCCATCAGAGAGGGATGAAGATAAGGCAGGAGAAGGGACGATTCATTGTATATGTATATGTCTACTCAGATGCCAGGAAGGTATGAGAGGGCTCCAGAACCCAGATCAGGGGACTGTCCTCAGACAGGAGGAGTGAGTGACATTTTCTCTGTTGCAAAGGGCAAGAATAGAGGATGGGCACAGATGTGTTTCCTCATCTGTAAAATGGGGATAATAACAGTGCCTCCTGCGGGGACTTGGGGTGGGGATTCGACGAATGGATGCTTATAATGGGCTCAGCCCAGGGTGGTAGTGGCAGGCAGTAAAAGCTCTACAAACTGCTGCTGCTACTATTACCGTTCACTCTCACAACTCAGATCCACTCTCGCTTGTGGATAATAATGAAACCTCACCTGGTTATAGCACTTGACTCTTTCCAGGGGATGACTTTTACATTCATCATCTACTCGAGCCTCACAACAAACCTGGGAAGATTTATTTTCCGTGTTTTATGGAGGAGAACACAGAGGCTCCGAGAGGTGAAGTGACTTGCCCAAGGTCACACAGCTGGTAGCAGCAGAGTCAGGAGTCACTCCCCCCACGCCGGCTCCCGCCTTCTCCGTAAAGATGAACGTAGATTTAGGGTCTCACCACCCCCCATGCAGCCCCTACACTGCAGCCCAGTGTGGGAGCTCTATTTTCCTCAGCACCTGCAGTGCCCACTGGAGAAAGGGATGGGGAATCCACGACTCAAATCTGTAGCTATAAACTCGGGAAGGAGAGGATTAAGGTTTGAGTAAGGTGCTGGGCTCTTCTTGCTTTCTCGTTGCAGCCTGAGATGGGAGGTTAGAGAAGAAGATGCCCTATCTGCCAGCTCGATCGCTGTCGGGAGACAGAATAAAGTAAAACCTCCCTCAGGCCTGGCATCAGTGCTGCCTGTCTCCCGGAAGAGGCCCTGCGCATAATCTGGGGGGCAAGTTGCCCGAATGAGTTTGCAGCCTGCCGCCCCAGCAGTCCCGACCTGGGGACATAGGACCCGTGAGAAATATTGTCTCCCCGTTCCCTTCCCCCATCTGTTCCAGGCACAGCTAGGTCGTTTGAGTGTTCCCACCACTGAGTTCAGACCCAGCCCCTTACCAAGGTGCTCAGTCTGGCCACAGCTTACTTTTCTACCCTCGTCCCCATCCCCCTCCATTGCCCCCGCCTCCCCCACTTCACACCCCCCCACACTCTGAATATTCCTTCCTCCAAGACTTTGCTCAAGCAGTTCCCTCTGCCTGGCCTTCCCTTTCCCCTCTGCTCTGTGTGGTGTTCACTTACCTTTCAAGGACCAGTTCCAATGTCACCTGCCACAGGAAGCCTACTTGACCCCCTTAGGTAAAGCAAGCTTTTATTGAGCACCTACTGCATGCTGGTCCCTGGGTTAGGCTCCGGGGTCTAGAGATGAATCAGAGCCTGGCCCTGCCTCAGGAGGTCCAGGGTTGCAGTCCAGTAGGAAGAAGTGACAAGGCTGGAGGTCCCTGGGGACGTGGATGGGAAGCTGCGGAGGTGGGAAGTGACAACTTCCAGTGGGCAGGCTCGGGGCGGGGGCGGTGCTGACCTCAGGCCCCAGGGCCAAGAACATGAGCGACAGGCCAGTTTCTCTGGCAGAGGAGCCACCATACCAAGGAGAAGTAATGGTGGCTGGTCTGCCAGAGAAACTGACCTGTCACTTGTGTTCTTGGGCCTGGGGCCTTAAATGCCCTTTTGGCATTGTTGGAATGCTTCTGAAGCATTCCAGGGCTGGACAGGGCTGGACCAATTATTTGGAGACTGTGTCCAATCATTAGAGAGATAATGGGCCCTCTGGAGGGGCAGTGATCTCCTCATCACTGGAGGAGTGTCAGCAGGGGCTGAGATCTAAGAGAGAATTCAGATGAGCCAGGGCCTTAGAAGGCCTGAAACCTCCAGGAGACTCTAAAACCCTCCAAAAGCAGCCATTGTGGGAAGAGGCAATGGCTGTAGTGCTTAAGAGCCGCGGCCCTGGAGTCAGCTGCTTCCTCGGTGTGACCTTGGCAGTTGACCTTGCACTCCTCGGGCCCAGTTTGCCCATCTATAAAATGGGGCGGTGATAGTGTCTGCGGTTAGTGTGAGCGTGAGATGTGACAGCATCGACGTGCTCACTAAATCGACTGGGTTTCTGTTATCTCTCTGCCTCGGCCTCTGGAAGCCCATTCAGCCGTCCTGGCCTCTCCTCATTCCCATCCTAGGAGGAAGCGGCCACAGTGGAGTCGGGCTGACAAGGCTCCAGCCCGAAGCCTCCCTGAGGAGCTTGCCATGGTTACCAGCTGCCTGCAAGGAGAGGCCATAAATCCTGAGCCTGGGGTGGCGGGAAGGAGGGGACCCATGTGTGGGGTGGGAAGGGGGGCAGCTAAGTGGAATTGAATCTGGTTTAAGGAGGAGGCCCACGCCTCCCCGGGCCTGTAATTTACTGTGAGGTTGACGAGATGAAAGTGGAATGTTCAGTGGCATAATCGCTGGGACCTCGGGGAGCCGCAGGAGATGAGCCGCGAGGCAGGCGGAGGCAGCCGGGCTTTAAGCGAGATCTGGGGTGCTGATCCCGCTGTGATCGCAGCAGGCAGCCGATCAGGAGCACAAGGCTTGGAGCCGGGCCAGGACCTGGCTTGCTAAGCCCAGGGCTCGGGCCACATCTTGTCTGCTGTCGTCTCCAGAGCCGAGGTCGGGCCCCAGTTTTTCAGCAGATTTTATGTAGTGGAACATGCCGCCCAGGAAGGCTGTGACAGTGGCTGCGATAGGCCTCAGCTGAGCCCCTTCTCAGGACTGCCCTCAGCCAAAGGGAGCTGTCTCATCCGAGGTCACACCCCTGGAAGGGTGAGCAACCCACGTCCAGTGTCTGGTAGATGCCTTGCCTCAACTCGGAGCATCCCAGCTCCAGACTGCCCCGTGGGACGAGGTGAGAAGGCATCGCAGTTCACCTTCTCCTTCTGTGCGGGCCTGCCTCCCACATCCCTTCCATAGTGTTCCCACTGCTCTCCCTAATAAACCTCTTGCAGGAGCATCTCTGCCCCCAGCCGGTTACCAGGGAGCCAGTCCTAAGACCTTCCATCACCAGGAGGCTTGTGTTAAAGCAGTGACTGTGTGTCATGTTGGGATGGGACCACAGAGCCTTCCTTTCCAGATGGGGAGACAGAGGCCCAGAGAGAGAATAAACTTATCCAAGAACACACAGTGTTAGAGCCAGAGGCTGGGATGCCAGACTCCCAGCCCATGAGTTCAACTCCTCTATTTTACGGATGAGAAGACCAAGGCCCCGAGAGTTGGGGGCTACAATTCAGCATCTATTTCCAGGTGCAGGGGAGAGTGGGGTAGTGGAGGCAATGTGCTAGGTGAGAGCTTACGGCTTTGTAGTTGGACCCCAGCCCTGTGGTCTCGAGCAGCCACCTCTGTTTTCATCAGTAACTGGAGACACTAAAGCCCGTCTCAGGAGGATGGTGTGAGGATTGCCTGCAATAATAACAGTAGGAGCTTGCACTGGTTGTGTGTGCGAGGAGCCCTTCATGCACACCTTGTCGAATCACTATGACAACGGGGCGCTCACAGTAGGTGCACGAGGCTGATCCCCATGACACAACTTCCTGACCGCCTGGTCCAGGGGCTCCCGGGTCAGCATGAGAATCTGCAAGGGAGGTGTCCCACACCCAGGACAGGCTGTGGGGCCAGACTTTCCTAGTTCAAGTCCTGGCTTCCTGCTTCCTGGCTATAACCAGGCAAGTTACTTCCCCTCACCGTGCCCCAGTTTCTTCATCTGTAAAATAAGACGAAGAAGAAGAAGATAAACTATGGCACAGATTAAACAAGGTAACTCATGTCAAGTGCTCAGCACAGTGGGCAAGAAGCACAGTCTCTTATTTGTATCAAATGTCTAAGTCCTGGCACACAAAGCATCCAGTAAATGTTGCCTGTTGGTATTATTGTCATCATTACTGAATCAGATGCTCTGGGGACCTGGGGATATGAGTTTTGAACAAGTTTCCCTTGTTATGCCACCAGCATGACCCTGGTCCTCTGATGAGCCGTGGGAACCACAGTTTGACCTTTCGTTGTACAGAAGCCCAGAGAGGGTGGGGGCTTGCCCAAGGTCACCCAGCATGGTGGGATCAAAGCCAAGCTCCAATCTAATCCACTTGCCATCCAGTCTAGAGAGCTTTCTCCTGTACCACAAAGGGACAGATTCCTTAATCTCATCTGCTCAGGTTGCAATAAAAATTAACTGTCCTGAATATGTGCCTCATCAGTGCAGCTCCAAGACAGAGAAGGGACTAAGGGAGATGGAAAGGAAATGTATCACACGTGCTCCTGGGGTATCCAGGCAGGCTCTCTAATGACTCTTCGGACCCCCATAAGGTCCCCCACCAGCCTGCTGGTCTCCTCTGCTGTGGCCTGGGTGAGACCCGGTGCCAGGCACAGGATGGGTGCTGCGTGAGACTGAGTGAGCAGAGCTGAGGCCATTATCCAGCCCGGGTTGCCCTCCCCCCTCCCCACCCATCTGTGCATCCAATAGATGGCTGCAGGGACTCCGGGCCACTCAGTTCTCACCTCAGCCCAGAGGGTAGTGTTTTACCATCTGGGCGAGGGTGAGAGGTGAGGCCTTCTCCCCCAAGGTTGCTAGAGTAGCAGCCAGATGTGCAGCAGCAAAGGACTCTGCTGATGACCCACAAGCTCTGCCCCCAGGGATCTTGGCAACAGATAAGCTTTAATAGACTCAGGTCTAGGGGAACCTCCCACGTATTCCAGGAGCTGGGTCGGGGAGAGAGAGACACAGAGGGGGCGTCCAGGACCCTGGCAGGGTGGAGAAACTGGGATCAAGTGTGCATGGTGTGAGCAGATGTAGCAGACAGAATGATGGGAGACAGACAACCAAGGAGGCAGAAGAGGGGGAGAAGATGGAAGTGAAGGAAAGACTGGCTAGAAGGAAGAGCAGGAGAAAAGGGGGAAGAAGAGGAAAATGGAGAAAGGATAGAAAGGCTGTATAAATCATGGTGTTGTCATGCAGTGGAGTACTATACAGCAGTGAAAAGGAACACATGTGAGAACAAAGGTGAATCTCAGAAACATCATGCTAACAAGATGCAAAAGAGTATGATTCCATCTATGTCAAGCTCAAAAACAAGCAAAACTAAACTAAGACTCTAGGCATGCGTAATTAGGTGGTAAACTACAAAGAAAGACAAGGAACTGGTTATCATAAAGCCGGGATGGAGGGAAGTAGTGGGTTATGGTCAAGAAGGGACAGGGCAGGGGGCTTCTGAAGAGGGGGCGATTTTCAGTGTTTTGATCAAATGGTGCATTCATGGGGTTCATTTTATAATTATTTGTTAAACTCTGCATTTATGATTGGTGCGCTTTTTCGTATGAATGTTGGATTTCACAATTTTAACTGATTACGAAAGGTCGAGAAGGAGGAGGAGGAAGAGGGCAGGAGAGAATGGAGGAGGCAGCTCCGGCGTGAGAGGCAGCAGGGCCTCCCGGGGCTCTGCTTGGCTGGCACCACGGCGGGGCCCTGCCCCCCATCCGGCCGCGTTTGTAAAATGGAATAAATATTGACACGGCCAGGATGGTATTCAATTTGTCCTGATCACTGGGCTGCGGTGAGTTCTGACAGGGCGCGGTGTAAAACAGCAGCTCGGGATGTAATTTCTACTGTCAACATGATGTACAGCGGGCTCTGCCTGCGGCACCAGCAGGCAGGCGGGGCGGGGGACGGGCAGGGAGACAGGTGCAGGCGGGGGGCACCTGGGGTGGAGGGTCCAGGTGGGCCACCCCCGGGCAGGTGAGCAGTGGCAGCCAAGATATGTGTGTGTGTGTGTGTGTGTGTGTAAGTGTGAGTATGCACACACACATGTGTTCATAACTTGCGTGGGAGGTCAGGCCTTGAGTAGGGACTCAGGCCTGGGGTCAACAGCATTAAGAGGCATTGTAGGGAGGGACATGGTTCATGCTCGGAGCCAAATGCAGGCCTTTCCTTCCTTCCCGGCAGCCACTAAGCACCTCTTTGCCCATCCTCCTTCCCCTCCCCCTGCCACAGCGTGTTTGAATTCCAGCTCCGCCACTAAGTAGCTGTGTGACCTTGGGCAAGTCCCTCAACCTCTCTGAGCCACTTTCCTTTCTTCTGTAATAGAAACTTTAAAGAGAGCTGTGTGAGAATTCAATCAGATCATTGATATAAAGTCCCCTGCATGGAACTACGTGTTACCTCGTATTATTAGCTAATTGGATGGCACCACGCCTGGCACACAGTGCAAGCTCTATAAATGTCAAATGTCATTGTTCTCACTGACTCAGAATCAGCTCAATATATGCAACCTGCCTCCATTTCTTCCTTCTCTATTCCTTCCATCCGCCAAGGCTGTTCCCCAAAGGAACAAAGCGTGGGACCAGCCCCACTGTGCCCCCTGCCCCAGCAGCCTTATTAGAGTGAAATGAGATGTGAAGGGCGGTGATGATAACTTACCTTGTGGGGTTATTGTGAGGAATAAGCAAGGTGATGCCCATCAAGTGCTCGAGCAGTGCCTGCTCTTAGTAGGCGATCGAGAAACATCAGCTAAAACAAAAACAAAAACCGAGAGTCATTCTCGACGTCGCCCCCTCCCTCATTCCCTACATCTGATCCATCACCAAGTCTGGTCCATTGTGCGTCCTAAATATTTCAAATCTGTCACCTCTTCTCCATCCCACGACGGTGTCCCTGGTCTGAGCCAGCACCACCATCTCTCGCCCAGACGCTGCCACCACCTCCTCCCTGGACCCTGCTTCCGGTCCTGCACATCCGCAGTTTGTTCTTTAAGCCGCAAGCAGAGTGAGTGATCTCCTTAAAAATGCAAATTTGATCACATCTCCTCTGCCAAAGACCCTCTGATGACTTCCCGTTGCTCTCGAGCCAAAATCTACACTCAAGCCCCTTCGTAAGTGGCCTCTCCCCACCACACGCTGTGCTCTGGCCCCCTGGAATTTCAGGCCCTTGAATGTGGCTTTGTACATTCTGTTACCTGTGCCTGGGTATGTCTCTCTCATTCGCTAGGTTTCAGCTCAAAAACTCCTTTCTCAGGGACCTGGCCATCACTGGCCCCACCCAGCCACCCCAGGAGGCTGTGTCCCCTGCTAAGTGTGGGGGTCCCCTGCACTCTTTCTTTCTGGGACTTGACCCTGTTGGTAATTGCACATTTACTTGTGAGGTTATTGGATTAATGAAGATCTCCCCCTTGCACACACACGCACGCGTGTACACACACAGAACGGAAGGCCGTGGGGGCAGGGACTTGGATGTGCTTGCTGCTGCGTCTTCAGCCTCCAGCACCAGGCCTGGTAGACAGTAGGTGCTCAATAAATATTTGATGAACCAATAAACAGAACAAGCAGAAGGAAACGATGCCACAGAAGGGCAGTCTGGGGGAAGGCGGTGTGGCAGTAACCAGGCAGCCTCATCACGTGTCCTTCTGTCCATCCACCCATCCATCCACGCATTCTTCCATCCACCCACTCGCACATTCAGCCGCGCCCGCTCTGAGAACGGCACAGAGGTCTGAGCTCAGGGCAGAGAGCAGTCGTGGAGGTGCCCACAGCCGCAGGCAGTGTGTCGAGACCGAGGCAAGGGAGCACCCGTTTCTGAGCCATGGCTCAGAGGAGTGAGCTCGTGTCTGGGGGAGGAGGCAGGGAGACTGCATGGAGGAGAGGGCAATTGGGCCGGGCCCTGAGAAGTGGACCAGTGTTGACGTGGGGCAACATGGAGGAAGGGCATTCCTGGCAGAGGGAACAGCAGGAGCAAAGGCCCAGAGGCATGAAAGTAGTAAGCAGTGGGTGGTCCCAGCTGCCCAGGGAGATGGGCTCATGAAAAGATGCGGTGACAATAATGTAGAGGGGGCAGGTCCAGATCTGACAGGGCCTCGAGCAGCCACGTGTGTGGCGGCTAACGGTACAGGCTTTGGAGCCGACAGCTCAGAGTTCAAATCCTGGCTCCACGGCGCACTAGTTGTGTGACCTTGAGCAAGTCACATAACCTCTTTGTGCCTCAGTTTCCTCATCTGAAAAATGAGGGCAAATAACAGGACCCACCTCAAAGGATTGTGCGTGGGGACACTAAGCGTGAAAAACCCTTTATTACTCTGAGGGGGAACTAAAGAATGCCAGGCTCGAGTCTGGACTTTACCTTGAAGGTGAAGGGAGCTGGGGAAGGTTTTGAACAGGAGAGCCTTCCAGACTGAGCTGGGCTTCATGAAGACCCATCTGGCAGCATGCTTGCCATAGACTTGGGGGCAAGACTGGGGGCCCTTGGACCAGCCTTTGCAGATGGCGTGACCATGTATATGGAGTGCATATGGCCCCAGCTCTGCTCGTCTCCTCTTCCCTGACCTCCCACCTTTGCCTTCCTGGGTAATGGTCCAGCCACCAAGCCCAGAAGCTTTGACGTATGCTGACCCCACACACAAACACACTCAGGGATGTAAACAGCCCGCCCCAGCAACACACTGTTGAACTTACAGGACAAGTGCATCACCCCCAGGCCCCCCGGAAGAGCCCATGGGCTCATCCAGTCACTCCCTCCACACCTGCTGGGCACCTACGATGTGAAGGGAGCTATTGTAGGTGCTGGGATACAGTGCACACGTGTCCCGCCTCTGCACACGTCCTTAGTGATGCAGACGCACACGTGCTCATGACGTCGAGGCAGTAACTGGCCGGCTCGCTTGCTCATGGCTCCCCCGTGGCTTCCACCTGGGCCAGTGAGAGGTGAGCAGAGACAAGGCAGCTCTGCCCAGCACCCCGCTGCACCTCAGCGGCTCCCGCATTGCGCTGGCGTCCATTCCGGCCTGGAGGGAGAGCACCGGGCTGGTAGAAATCATTTCCCCCCAGGGATATGGCAGTAGCCAAGCTCAGAGAGCTCTGGGCTCAGGATCCAGCAGGCACAGTGCCCTTGGGACCCAGACGGGGCGGCTAGGAGCCAGCCTCCCAGGCACGGCTCCCACTGGCAGACCTGGGAGCCAGGTGGACAAGGAGAGAGGACACGCACGTGCCACGCCAGTGTGCAGGGCGGAGAGAGTGAATGAACAAATGCATTACCCTCCCCCAGGCACCAGCCTCGCCCTGGAGCGGGAGGCAATCACCCTGCATAAGGCTTCCCTCTTCGTGGAATGAGGTGCACTCATGGGCCTCATAGCAGTTGTTAACTAAACACATGAGTGAATAAATAGATCACTGGACGAACATCTATGGACCCCTGTTACCCAGTCAGGATACTTTTTTGTGTGTGTGTGTAGGGAAGATCAGCCCTGAGCTAACATCCATGCCAATCCTCCTCTTTTTGCTGAGGAAGACCGGCCCTAAGCTAACATCTATTGCCAATCCTCCTCCTTCTTTTTTTTCCCCCCAAAGCCCCAGTAGATAGTTGTATGTCATAGTTGCACATCCTTCTAGTTGCTGTATGTGGGACGCGGCCTCAGCATGGCCGGACAAGCAGTGCGTCAGTGCTCGCCCGGGATCCGAACCCGGGCCGCCAGTAGCGGAGTGCGTGCACTTAACCGCTAAGCCACGGGGCAGGCCCCCCAGTCAGGATACTTTGTACATAGTAGAGTTCTACCAGTTTTTGTCAACTGACCAGAAATAATAAGAGTCATTATCATTACTTTCGTGAACGTTTACTGCCAAACACTGTGGATCCCTTCACACGCATCATCTCATTTATTCCTCACGCTGGCCCTGGGAGGTAGGCACTATTATCCCCATTTTCTGGATGAGAAAACTGAGGCTCAGAGAAAAGGAGCAGGTTACCAAGGTCACACATACAGTAAAATAGTGGAACTGGGACTCAAACCCTGGTCTGACTTTGGACGCCCTGGTCTTAGGTCCTCTGAATGTTAAATTCTGCCCCATGGACAGGGGCTAGGAAGATTATCAGGAACTCTTGGGAGGGGGCAGGGGTGATAGCCCCAGTCTGTACCATGAAGTCTCCCCTGCTTTGTCCTGCCTGGAGGTCACTGTACCCAGCGCCTCATCTTGCTCTTGGCAGAGAGGGAGGCTGGGAAACAAATGTGGGGTGGGCAGGGTGAGAAGCCCTTCCTCTGTCCCTAGAGAGACAGCCAGATGACAAAGGAGGGCCTGGAGCAGCTGAGCTGGCAGTCATACAGCCTCGGCAGCAGTGGTGCCAGAGCATTGAGAAATCAAGAAAGGACGTGCTGGCCACCCAGCCCCAACTCTGGAAGGACACAGTGTGGGCAGTGGCAGTGATGCCCAGAGCATAGACGGGGCCACAGCAAATCAGCAAGGCTGGCAGCTCCTCAATGAGAGGGAAAGACATATAGCTCGAGCAGCTCCCAAAATCTGTCTGAGGCAAGACTCTCCTGAGTGCCCGCCAGGCCCCAGCTCTGTGCTTGGCTCTGTCAGGCGTGTGTGGGAAGGAAGCGGGAGGGATAGAAGAAGGAATAGGCATGGTCTCTGTCCTCCTAAAGCCTGCCATCACAGCTGACACCAAACCCCAGAGGAAGGCCCAGCCAGACAGGTCTGAGGGAGTTCAGAAGAGAGAGAATGAGATTCCAGAGGAATTGGGGGCTAGAACTGCATCTTCAAGGCCCAGAGTGGGTAAAGTCAGTGGTTCAACAACATCATCAAAGACACAGATTGTTCCATCTTTTCTTAGTAGGTCCCTTTGGCCTCTTGGAGTGGGTCGCCTCATTGTCCCCAAATAGCTGCTGTAGCTCCAGCCATCACCTCTTCACACATGCAGAAAACAAAAAGTTTCTCCTCAGGGCATCACTTTTTAAAGAGTTTAAAAAATTCCCAGAAGCTCTCCAGCAGTTATCCCTTTATATTTCATTGGCTAGATTTGTGTCACATGATACTTTCTAAACCAATCACTGGTGGGAAGAGGGGAATGGCTCTTATTGGTTTAGGCTAATCACTGTTCACAGGGAGGGGCTGAGCACATGGCCAAGCTGCGGGAGGGTGAATACTGAAACAAAATTGAAACAAGAAAAAAGGATAGAGGAATGAATGGGCTGTTAGCAGCCAGCCAATCTTTTGTATCTCCCATCATTCTCTTTTACACACCATAAAACCCAGCCAGCCTGCTGGGGTGGGGGGGATCTGGGGGAGCAGGCAAAAGGAATCTTCAAAATTCCCTAGAGGGGCTGTCACCCACCCACACATATGTCTCCGCCGACTCCTCTCCCAGTCTCTCTTGAACCCACTGCAGTCAAGTTTGCACAGCCATCGCTCCACCCAAAGAGCTTTCATCAAGGCCACTAAGGACCTCGGTGTTGCTAAGCCCAACGGTCAATTCAGAGTCCGCATCTGACTTGACCTATCAGGAGGGCGACCGTGTAATTTATCATCCAAACTGGGAGTAAAAGGCATGGTACACTATTAACAGTTATGCCAGGACAATAGATATAAAGTGGGACCGTCACAGGCAAAGCTGGACAGCCGATCACCCCGACAGAGCGTTCAACGCAGGTGACGACTCCCTTCTCCTTACGCACCGCCTTCTATTGGCTTCCGGGATATCTCCTGTCTCCTCGCCTCCCCTCCCCTTTCTCAGTCTCCTTCGCTGTTTCCCCCTCATCTCCCCGACCTCTGTATGTCGAGGTGCTGGACCTCTTCTCCACCTACACGCACCCCTTGGTGAGCTCATCTAGTCTCAGCTCTGAATACCATCCAAATTCCCAAACATATCTCTGCAGCCAGGACCTCACCCCGAGTGAGCTCCTGACTAGAGGGACAGTTGCCTGCTCGACATCTCCACTGCATGTCTAAGAGGCATTTGCATGTAACATGTCCAAAACGGGACTGAAACACGTTCAGATGAGTCCCTGGGGGAGTCATTTGACTGCTCCCCTAATCTGCTCTGTCCACAGCAGTCTTCAGCTCAGTGAAAGGAAGCCCCATCGTTCCTATTGCTCAGGCTGCAGGCACGGTCATGCTCGGTTCCTCTCTTTTGCACCCCATTTGTGACCCATCAGCATATCCCTCACTCCCCAGCACCTCCACTGCTCCCACTTGGTCTGAGCCACCTCCACTTCTAGTCTGGATTAATGAAGAAACCCCCAGGCTCTTCCCAGCCCACCTTCCCTCTATTTTGAACACAATAGCCAGCCAGAGTGATCTTTTATAACATAAATCAGATCGCGTCACTCCTCTGCTCAACCCTCCTAGGGGTCCCGTCTCACTCACAGTAAAACCCAAAGGAGACCCTGGAGGCTCTGATGTTCACCTCCATCTCTCTCTGACCTCATCTTCTGCTGCCCCCTGCACTCACTCCACTTCAGCAACACTGGACTCCTTGTTATTCCTCCTGCACACCAAACATGCACTGACCTCAGGGCCTTCACACTTGCTGTTCCCTCAGCCTGGAACAGCCATGTGCACAGCTCCCTCCTCCCTGCAATTCGGATCTCTGTTCAAATGCCATCTTAACTGTGAGGCCTTCCCTGACCACCTCGTGTAGATCCTCATTTATAATGGATGATTGAGAGAGAGAGAGCGAGAGCAAATCCCCCACCCAGCACATCCTGTGCCCCTCACTCTGCTTCGTTTTTCTCCATAGCACTTACCAGCATCTGACGTGTTATTTGTTTGTTTACTGTCTGTCCCCCACCTGCCTTGCAAGGATAGGGAATCCACCTGTTTATTTTCACTGTGCCTAGAACAGCACAGAGTGGAAACGCACAAGTTTCTGTGGGATGAATGGTTGAGCACCAGACGCACAGACGCACGCTGACGTCCGTGATGGCAGACACGCCCACACGCACATAGGAGCCATGTGCACGTACGTGGACCGGAGGGCACGTGGATTATAGGAGATGAGGCTGAAGAGTGGACAGGGGAAAGCCAACATTTACTGAGCCAGGCCGGAGCTCGGCCTTGAATCCCATTTGGGATTAAACATCTGTGCAGTAGGTCAAGACCTGTGGCCCAGAGAAGGCCACCACATGCCCAAGATCTCACGGTGAGTCTCAGCAGGGCCGAACGCAGCCCTGGGGCTCCACGGCTGCCTCCCCTGAAGACTCTGAATGCCGGGACAGGGGCTGTAGTTGACACCCACTCAGGGGCAGGAAAGGGAGGAAGGGAGGAGGCCGAAGTGTCCGCAGCATCCCTGCCGGGGCTGTGCAGAGCAGTGAAGAGTTGGCAGGAGGCCAGGGCACCTGGCCAACACACCCGAGGGAGGACCCAGTGGACTGGGGTATGAAGGTCCAGGGAGGGAGAGATGGGGGCTGTGAGGGCGCCCCCTCAAATGATAGCGCAGGATGTGCCCTGCTCAGGAGCGCCCAGCCAAGGGGACACGTAGGGGCTGAGGTGCAGCCACCCTCGTCCTGCCAAGCGTGCCCCCTGGCGCTGGGCTGCATCCACTCCAAGGGGTGTTTTTTTGCTTCCCTCAAATTGCCCTACACCGAGGGGAAGCCAAGCCCCGGTTCGAGGCCCCGCTCCGGCACCACGTGTCCTATGCAACTTTGGACAACGCTCTCGGCCTCTGCCCCTTTCTCAAGGGAGAGTTGACCTCAGGCCTTTGCCCCGGGCGGTCCTTCCACAGAGAGCTCCTTTTTCTCCCCGACGTCCCAAATTGCACATGTCCAAATCCTGCCTGCGCTGTCACTTTGAGTGCCACCTTCTCTGTGATGCTGTCCCTGCTCTGCAGCCTGCAGAGCTTGGCTCTCTGAAGTCAAAAGACTGGCATCGTGAAACTCCCTCGCAGCCCCACACCATTTCCGTCTCCTGTGGTTTTTATTGTATAAGATTCCGCCAAGCGCTTCTCTGCACACTCAGAATAAAATGGAACCCACCTTCCCTCCTCCAGTCCTGCCTGATCTGGCTGTACCCGCCTCTCCTGCCTTGTCTCAGCCACCCCCTTGCTTTGCACCAGCCACAGCGGCCTCCTTACTGTTCCTCGGCTTGTTCCAGCCTCTGGACCTTTGCACATGCTGTTCCCTCGGTGTGGAAAACCATTTTGTGCCGGGCTCCTTTTCATCCTCCCAGATCACCCAAATGTCACCTCCTCTGAGAGGCCCTCCCTGATACCCTGTCTGTAGTAATATACCCACCCCAGCCCTTCCATCATTCTCTTCCTCCCTCTTTTCTGCTTTATGTTCCTTCTTAACACGTATCACTTCCTGAAATCATATTGTAGATTTCATTCCTTTATTACCAGAAGGTCAGCTCCATGAGGGCCAAGAATTATTTTGTTTATTGCTTTGTCCCCAGTGCCCAGCACAGGCGCTGCCATCAGGGAAATGCTGGTAAATATTTGTGGAAAGAGTAAATGAATCACCAGAAGAAATGCATCTCTCTCCTGATATATATAGCTGAGTAGCTGATTGTATCTTGCTGTCTTACACAGAGAAATGATTTTAAAAGTATGTTGAACAAGTGAATGAATGAATGAATGAATGAAATGCATTTGTCTCCCCACTGGTTGTAGGTGCTAATGTATGATGAATGAATGAATGAATGAATGATTGAATCTTAACGTGCCCCCCTCTTGTAAAATGCGTTATAAAGAAAGAAAGGAAAAGAGGGAGAGAGGGCAACGATGGGGTGCCTGCACACATTGGGATGTCTTCCCTCTTTCCCCCCCACGGCCCCCCAGAGGTGGTCCCAGCCTCCCTGCAAGCCCTCTGTCCTGCCAGCCCTCCCCTCTGTATCCCTGCAGGGCTGTGATGGCCCTGGCACCGCCTGACAGAGTCAGGGGAACAGTTCCTGCTGCGTGCAGGGAAGTCATAAGCTCCAGGAAATGAAGGCTTCGCCGCGGGGCCTCCTCCTCACCAATAACTCCAGCCTCATTACGACCAGCCCGGCCGTAATGTGGAGAATCAAAGTTGGATCCCCAGAGGCGGCAGCACAGCTCCCCGATTGCGGAGCAGGGCCACCTGTGTGGGGAGGGTCTGCCCACATCCCTTGGATCTGCCTCATGCCCAGGCTCCACAGAGCGGGCGAGGGGCAGGACAGGGGCACCGGGGATGCTCCAAGCAGGGTCACAGGTCCTCCTGATCTCCATCAGTTCAGGGTGGGGCCCGAGGGAAAGAGGGAACAGCGTGGCCAGGACTCTGCTGCTCCACTCTCCCCTGTGGGCTGCTGTTTCCTCCTTCTCGTTGCCCAGAAATGCAGCTTTAACCCCCTCACCATCACCCCCACCTTCCAACAGATGACTCTCTACCCCCAACCCCTTCCATAATGAAATTCCAGAGCCCATGCTGGGAAAGACCCCTGAAAAGTCAAGCATCTGCAAAATGGGTTTAAGACACCCGACTTTCTTGGTTGTGACTCATGTGAGTTAGTGTTAAAGGCGTGAGAATTGCCAGCTGTGGTCCTGGGTCACAGGAGCGGATCTGCATTTCTTCTGCCCTGAAGATTTCTGCCACTCCCTTTGTCCGTCCACAGGAGGACCTGGCTGGGGCCAGGTCAGTCCCTCCCAGATCCTCTGCCCAGCCACGCACCTCATGTGTTCAACCTAACTCCCCAAACTAGCCAGACGCCCCCAGCCTGCCTGCACGCTCCTCTGTTGAAATGCCCATCCCTTTCTTCCCACCTGCTCAGATGCCCCCTCCTCCAAGAATCAGCCCTGATTCCCTCCTGCCCAGCAGGTCTCAGGTTGCACCCCCTTTTATAGCCCTGATCACAAGCCACCCGGCATTTAGGTTGTTACTGGGGCTCTGGTCTCCCACTCCACTAAACTGTGCACTTGTGTATCTTTATCCCAGCATCCAGCCCCAATCTGGCACCCAGTCGAAGCTCAGCAGAGTTGAGTTCTTGAACTGAGCTGACCTGGGCTTGGGAAGAGGAGTGGGGATGGAGCCCCTCACCTCCACTCACTCTTCTCAGTGCCTGAAATTCCTCCATTAGAGCAGCATTACTGTCCCCTATAAACACCCACATCAAGCCATTATTCATCATTATGGCTTGAGTAGGAGTTAGTCCCTCAGATCCTTTCTTGCCGAGAGCAGGATCTGATGGAGGGAGGGAAGGAAATATGGATTATCTGGGGACGGCAGTGCCGGTCCAGGATGGGGGAGGAGATGTGTCTCTTGGACTCTGGGAAAGGAAGGTTTTTGGGGGGAATGTGGAGACACAGAGGCAAGCTCAGAGGGGTTGTGACCCTTCCCAAAGTCACACAGGGCACCTCCAAGCAAGGCCCTCTGGGACTCAGGTGCCCCAGCCCTGAGAGGGGGTGTAGGGGGACTAGCATGAGATCAGAGGGCCTTCCCCGGGCTCCTGTTCTGGATGGAATGACCTCTCTGTGCTTCTGTGGGAGGGCGGGAGTGGTAGGTGGAAGGCTGGGTGCTGGACTCTGCACCCAGGAGGCCTGGGTCCTGGGGGCTCTTGAAGATCCCTTCTAGAAGGGACTGCTGCTCCCTCTCTGGGGTGGGGGATTTCTAGGGGCTGAGCTGACCTGGGGAGATTGTCAGCCAGGGGCAAGGGACGCAGCTTATAAGGTCCCTGCTTCTGTGGGCTTGGGGGCTGGTGGAGGACCGCTCAGAAGGAGCTGGGTGAGGGGAGTGTGAGAAGGGGAGAGGTTGCTGAGAGAGGGTGGGAGAGAAGAGGTGTATGATGAGAGTTGAAAGGAAGAGTCTAGGGCAGGGGGCATGGGGGAGCTGGCAGGACTTTGACCCAAGAGGGCAGGGACTGCTGTGGGTCACTGTCGTGTGGTGTTTGTCCCACGCTGCACAGTGCCAGGCACACAATAGGTGTCTGATTAGTACCTAAAGGACAGAAGCTACACTCGACCTGCCCTGCCCCCACCTAGAGCCCCCTCTGATGTTTTCTTGTTTCTCTCGCAGGCTCCTGGTGGGGACGGCCCCCGGTCCTCGAGGGTTCCGCCAGGCCCCACCCAGCGCCCCTCTGCGCGGGGCCATGGCGCACACCAGCCTCGGGAGCTGCGGAGGCGCTGCCTGGTGACCCGGCGGCGGCGCGAGGGGCGCGCGGGCGGGGGCCCCGGGGGCGTCCATGCCCCGGGAGCGGCCGCGCCCCCTCCCCTCCGGCCGCGCGCCCCCTCGGCTGGGCGGCGCGCAGGGCCTCGGGCCTGTCCGGGTGCCCCGTCGGGGGCGGCGCCCCGGCGGCCGCGCGGAGGCCACCATGTGACGCGGCGCCGCTGCATCGTGCCACCGAGCGGCGCCGCCCTGGTGCCTCCCGTCCATGCTCCTGGGCCCCGGCCCCGCGCAGGCCAAGCATGAGGCCGCGGCCCGACGGCCGGGGGCTCCGGGCGGGAGCCGCGCTGTCGCCCGCGTTGCTGCTGCTGCTGCTGCTGCCGCCGCCGCCGCCGCTGCTGGGACGCCTGTGGGCGGCGGGCACCCCCGCGCCGTCGGGGGCTCGGCAGGACGCGCCCGGCGCGGGCCGCGTGAAGCGCGGCTGGGTGTGGAACCAGTTCTTCGTGGTGGAGGAGTACACGGGCACCGAGCCCCTGTACGTGGGCAAGGTAAAGTGGGACCCCCACCCGCTGTCCCGCCCCCCGGAGACACCCACTGGTAGATGCAAGGGACCCCAGTTCCCCCGCCGCCCTCAATCCCAGCCCCTGGTGCCCCCACCCAGCGGCCCCTGGCCAGGGGCAGACAGCAGGATCCTGCCCTCCGCTCCCCTACGCCACCCCCACGCCCTTCTCTAAACCAACCGCTTCTGCATCTGAGAGCAGACAGTGCTAACAGGTAAACCCAGTCCATCTGGTAGCTAGATGGATCTAGAGTGTAGAAACAAGTTTGCACATCTGATCGTGTCACACACATACTCTCCCCATTCTGCTTAAAATTCTTCAATATCTTCCCTTGCACTTGGGGTCAAACCCAAATTCCATCCCATTGCCCACTAAGATCTGACTCCTCCGGCCTCATCTCCTGCCATACTCTCTCTGAGTTTCTGCCCCGCTGCCCTTCTTCAGATGTCCTGTTAGTCTCTCCAATGCCCCACGCTCTCCTGCCGCGGCCCCTTTGCCTGGGTTGTTTCCTCCTCCTGAACTGCTCCGTCCTTGTACTCACACTCAGGTCTCCGCTCAAACGCCACTTCCTCAGAGAAGCCAGCCCTGACCACGCCCGGCTAGGACAGATCCCCCCATAGGTGCCTATCCCCCTCTCATGTGCCCTCCGGGTCCCAGTATCTTCCTTTCATAACACTTAATTATGCATGTGTTTGTTTGATTACGCAGTTAATGTATGTCTTTCCTAGTAGATGGTGTTTGTTTTGCTCCCCATTAAATCCCCGGTGCCTAGCACAGACGTTGCTCACAAACTGCTTGTTATGTGAATGAATGAATGAATGAAAGTTTCTTAAATTCTGAGTAAAGGCTGGTTAATGTGGCTCTAGGAGTACAAGGAGCCGAGAAGGAACTTTTCTTCATCCATTCAATCCCTGAGCCCCTCATGGGTGTGATGCTGGAGAGGCAGAGGCAAGTAAGACCCAGCCTCTGCCATGTGGGGGCTCCCCAGAGTGGCAGAGACACCCTGGTGCATAAAGCGCTTCAGAGGTCAGCACCTGGCACTGCGTAGGCATTCAATAAGTGGTATCTGTTGGCTGGCTTCATGGAGAACACACCTGAGCTGGGCTTTGATGTACAAATAGGAGTTCACCAGGCTGAAGGGAAAGAGGGCATAGCCTGTGCAAAGATTTGGAGGCCTGAAGGAGCCTGGCTTACTCAGAGACTTGTCAGCAGTTGAGGTGTTGAGGTGGAGGGTGCTTGTAGGGCATGACAAGCAGGGCGGAGCCCAGGGACAGTCCTCTGGCTTCTGCTAAGGCCGGGCAGCTTTCCAGGCAGTTTTGGTCAGCGGAGATGGTGGGAGACCGACTCTGGAGTTTCCTGTATGCCTAAATGAGTCTGAGAATCGGGAAGCTGAGCAAGTGGCTCAGCTTGGAGGCCCAGGGATCAGGACCCTCGACAAGGAGGGAAGGAAAGTGTTGATATAAACCTTTGGGTTTTCCTTGCGGAAAACCCAGATTTTCTCTGGTCCAGACACAGTCATCCCTGGTCCTTGGCTACTTTCCCTCCATACACGTGTCTGAAGTTGATCCCCACAATTGAGCAAAGGATTTAACAGATAGAGCTCAGAGAGGTTCATGTTCTTGCTCAAGGTCACCCAGCAAACTAGTGGCAGAGCCTAGAACTCCTGACTCCCAGCCAGGGCTCTGAGATGGTGGGGCTGGTGGAACGGGGTGAGGGGATGGGGATGGAGGATCCAGTGCCGACAAGGCAATAGCTAATGGCGAGGTGGCTAGGAATGCAGGCTTTGAAGCCAGACACGGGTGAGTTTGAGGCCTCGTTCTGCCAACCCATTAACCAAATTACCTTAAACAAGTTATTGCACCTCTCTGGACCTCAGTCTCTTCATCTGTAAAAGTGGGGCTAAGAGAGTCCACTTTCTAGGGTTGCTGAAAGGGTTAAAGAAAAAAACTGAGCACATAAAGTGTTCAGCCTGCAGCCTGGTTGTTTGTTTATTGTTTTCTCATTATTCCCATATAAAGCACGTAACCCTTAAACTGCAAGGTAAAAATCATTGTTCCCTTTTCAGGCAAGGAAACTGAGGTTCAGAGAGGGCAGAGTCATAGAGTGGGCTTGTGGCTGGCCAGGATTTGAACCTATGTGTGTTGGAGGCCAGTCCCAGCCTGATTCTCCAAACCTCTCTGAGACCTCCAGGCCAGGGAGAAGGACGTTGGTCCAGGAAAAGCCCAGAGAGATGGGGAAGGACTCTGACACATCTGCCTAAATGTCAGCTGTGGTGGTCCCAGGCACCGCGGCCCTGTGGTCTGCCCAGCAGTTGGGGCTCTGAGAAGGCCTCCCCAGCCACCCACTTCCTGAGAAGATGGGAGAAACCAGCCGCTGGCTCACCACTCTCATCTGCATCCACTTAGCCATTGTCATTTCAACAGCACGAGCCAAACCCCACCCCCTCTCCTTGAACCACAGTCTGTCGGCAGTGGGAGGGCCCCAGGAAGTCTCTTTATTATAAGATGGGGAAAACAAGGCCAGAGGCAGAGAACATCGTGCCAAGGCCACACAGCAAAACCGTGACAGTAGCAACCCAAGAGACCAGATCTCCTGAGGCCCGCTGTAGGCCCAGTGCAATTGAACTGTCCTGTATGAAGCATTGCGCCAAGCATTGTGCCCGGCCTGGGGGTCTTTCTTCTCACAGCAGCCTCTCACTACATCCCCACTGCTGTCATGACTATCTTATCCTCCCTCTCCATCATCTTCCCCCAGAGCCCCTCCTCTCTTACTCTCAAGGCCACTTCTAGCAAAGCACTGCATGAGGGAGGAAAGAGAAATTTCCATCATTTTGTAAACATTTGCCCAAAGCACACTGTCTTATGAAAGGTGGTATAGTGTGTGTTTCAGGGGCCCAACAGGAGACAGGCTGCCAGGGTTCGAATCCAGCTCTGCTGCTCCTTATCTCTCTGACCTGGAACATGTTATTTAACTTCTCTGTGCCTCAGTTTCCTTTTCTGTTGAGTGAGGCTATTACTGGCACCTCCTCGAAGGGTTGTGGTGAGGATTCGGTGGGTTAGTGCATGTCAAGAACCTAGAAGAGCATCTGGCTCCCGGATGTGCTTGGTAAGTATTAGTTTTTATTATTATAGGTCTCGCCTGGTAGTTCCACCGCCTTGAGCGTACCATCTACACGGACGCTGTGAACCCCTGCCCCAAATCCTTACAGCTTTCTTCGCCACATGATGTCCCAGTTTCTCACCACAAAGTGGGGGGAGATGGTCGCTAGCCCACCCCTCCCTCCAGGAATAGGAGCTTGGGCTTTTAAAATCCACCTGTCCCCTTTCTAGCAGAGTCCCACGTTTGTACAAGTGGTTGTGTGTGCACACGCATGCGTGCGTACTCACACACACACACTCAGACCACGCTCTCTCCCTCTTCAGGGAGAAAGGACTTCTCCACGTTTTCAGTTAATTCACTGCTTCCCGGTCCCCCGCCCCAGGGAGCCACTCGGAGCATCCGTCCTTGTCGAATTCCAAAGGTAGCTTAGCAACAGCACCATCCGCGGGAGTGAACCCCGGGCGCCCAACGGTAACCTGTTTTACAACTGCCTCCTCCATCACTCACCGCCAGGTTCCTGTCGGCACCCGGCACCCGCAGGAACCGCCCGGCCCGTGGTTGTCGCCAAGGCCCCACACCCACAGCTCCCTCACTGTCCTGCCCCCTCCATAGCCCCGGCCCACCTCTTCCCCTCACCTTCTCACAACGCCCACCCTCAGAGCAACCTCCCAGCATTTCCATACAATCTGGGTATTTTGACTAATCCTTTTTCCGGACTGTAATTTCCCCCGAGTCTTCTGTCAGCTGGATATGGATTTTGTAGGATTTTTAATTTTTTTAACAAAAGATAGAATTATGGGGTCAGCACTTATGACCAGCTCCTGTGGGCGGTGAGATCTATTTTAGATATACGGCAGGATTAAAGTGGGGAGGAGAGCAGATTTAATTAAGTTGCTAATATTTAAAGAAAATTGATGAACTCCGGTTTACGAGTAGCGCAGGCGTGAACGGACCCTTTATTCTGGGGGAGCCTCTTTATTTGATTTGCTTTCCGTTTAAATCCAGGACGCGTTTTATTTGCGTAGCCGCACTGTCCGTTTAATTGTCTTTAATAAGGAAAACGTACCTCTGCACGCATTTAATTTTGATTTAATTAGGAAGAAGTAATTAATGGCCTCGTAAATCCCATTTTTCAGCCCCCCGGGATGAGAAGCCATCACTCTTATGTTTCTCACGTTGTTTATGATCCAGGGCTGGGGTGTGGGGAGGGGGAATCTCCTCCCGGGCCGTCCACACTTGATGCGATGGAAAGAACCCAAGATGAGGAGTCAGAGAGGCCTCAGGGCTGCTGCTTATTAGTTGTGTGACTTTAGGTAGGATATGGGCCCTCTCTGAGCCTCAGTTTGCCAATCTGTACAACGGGGGAGAGAATAATCTCTGATTCTCAGGATCATTATGAGATATCCATGAGGGTCTAGAAGTATGCCCAGGGCCTCTCCTCCCTAGTCTAGCTCACGTGTACCTGAGATTTAACAGAGTGACTGGATCCTCCAGAAATTCCAGAAGACACTTGGGGAATTCCAATGACAGTTGTGTATTTCATTATTCATTTATTCAGTATATTTGGTGCTGTGCCCTGTGCAGGGTGCTGGGGAGATGGAAACGAAGCCACATGCTTGACCCTCAAGGAGCTCAAAACCTCACACTGTCACATGTACACGCGCGCACACACACACACACACGCACACACACACACTCGACTCTCTCCCACCCCCCGTGTATTTTCTCTGCGCACATTGTCAGAGCACCTAGTGTGTGCAAGGCATGGGGAGTTCATACAGAGATGAATCAAAATTAGTCCACTCCCCTGAGGCCCATGACAGCTGGAGGGACAGATGTGCAACACTGCAGTGTCACGGAGTGTGGAGCAGAGGGGAGTGTGCATGGGGCAGGGGTGCAGAGCAGGATGGGGGCTCTTCAACCAAATGGGAGGGCATCTGAGAGAGCTGCCTGAAGGAAGAAACAAGCTGAGTGTAAAAGACGAGAAGGGATTGGATCATGGCCCCTGGATCTCCAGTGAGCCAGGATTCGAGCCTGTGGTTCTTGTGTTAGGAGATGGGGGGATGCACCAGCTGGCCCTCAATCCCCCCCAAGACCAGGGCGGGAAAAGGAGAGGGAGGTAATCTGCACTGAAGACCTACTATGTGCCAGGAGCAGCCACATATTATCTTATGACTTCAGAACTGTGGGTAGTAATACCAGTCCAATTTACAGATGAGAAAACTAAGGCTCATAGAAGGGCAGCCTCTTGCCCAGGGCTGTGCAACAGGTCAATGACAGAGCTGAAGCTGGTGCCTGGCTGTTCCTGAATCTGTCATCTCTCCTGATTTGTGATTTGAAGTCTTTTTCTGAATGATGGAATAGAGGCTCAGATTGAGGAGGCCACCAATGACTGTGACCTGTAAGTACAGGGCAGAAGACTGGTGTCCAGGCCTCCCCCACAGTTGGGCAGCCCAGTGACTGCCCTGCAGCCCACTGCCTCCTCCTTTCTCCCTCTTCCTTAGCCAGAAACATTGTAAGTGGACTAACCAGATTCCAGAGGCTGCAGAGGGACCAACCTGTACATTGGAGTCAAGCAGACCTGGGCCCATCTCAGTCTCTTCACCTGGAAAGTGGGGATACATTTACATATGCCACAAAGTTAAATTAGATTTCTGCAGAGGCCTACAACGCATGTCTGACACATAGTAGGCACTCAGTAAAGGAGAGCACCATCCTCCAGCCCCCACTCATGGTGAGGGTCTTGAGAAACATCTTCCTGAGGTAGAGCCACAGACACCCCCTCTCCACTCCGGAGCCAGGACCCAGGCAGACAAGGCAGACAGACCAAATCCCAAGCTCTGAGCTCTCAGCTCCTGCCCAGGCCAAGCAGCCTTGTCTGACTCTGCAGTCCCCAGAGAGTAGCCACTGGGCCCCAGCGTGAGCTCTGTGTCCTTCACTGAAGAACATCGATGACATCAGCACTGGGTTCCACTCCCTCCTACGCACTCCTCACTCATAAGTGGTCCCTGTCCGGGGTCTCAGTTAAACTGTCGAGGGCTGCAGGGACAGGATGGAGACCCAGGAGACAGAAAGGGAAGGAAACAACCATTTACGGAGTGCTTAGGTCATTACAAACATGCTCTCATTTAATCCTCACCGCACCTGTGCCAGGTAGGGCTTAAGCTGATTTCGCAGGTGGAAAAACAGACTCCGAGAGGTAAAATTAACAAGCCGGTGGTCACAGCATTAGTGATGAGTGGTGGGATCAGGAGCTTGGCTTCCCGCACTTAGCTGTGTGACAAAGCGAATGATTTGCCCTCTCTGTGCCTCAATTTTCTTATCTGAGAAATAGGAAGAATAATAATGTTTCATATGGCAGTGATAAAACAATAAGATGATAGCTGTTAAGCATCCCCCAAATGGTATCTGTTCTGCCATGCTGCTCAGAAATGTTTGCTGATTAAATAAGCAGACAACAGGTCTGACTGGGAAGTGGGTGGAGGCTCCCTAAAAGGGAACGTATCCACCCTCTCCTGTCCCCATCTCCCCTGGGCCAAGGTGGAGGAAAAGCACAAAGAGCAAACAGGAGAGACAGGACTCCTCATCCCCAGCACTGCCAATGATTCAGGGCCGACGTCCTGAGATAATTTTATTGGGGGCATTAAACTGAGTTATGAGGTTTTTACAATCCAGCCACTTATGAGAAATCTATTAACAGTAACTGGACAGGAAGAAGGCTTCTCTGTGGAGCCCAGGACGGGCATTAATTGGGGCAATCTATAACAGGACGGGGACCCAGAAAGGTTCCACCAGCCGCTTCCATTTACTCCCCGCAATTTCTGCTGAGAATCAGCAGACTCGCCAAAAAGAGAGAGATGCCCATTAATCGGCTAATGAAATATGAAAATGTTTATGGGCCATTCAATCTTCCAAATGGCACTTCTATAATCCACCTTTCAGACACAAAGTTCCACCAGCAGAATTTATACCCGGGCTCCTCCCGCGTGGCTGGGGGTGGGCTTTCGTCCCACTTCGTGATGACTTCATTGGCACCTGTTATCCTGCTGAGTGAGCTGGGGGATGCAGCTTCCTGGCCTGAAAGAGGCCTTCGGGATTTTCTCATTCACACCCCATCTCTGCAGAAGCTTAGGGAGAAGCAGAGACCCTCCCGAGGTCACCCGCTTCATCGGATGCATTTTCCTCTGCTCAGTGCTGCCTCTGAGACTCGGGCATTGAAAGATAAGGACTTGGGTGTTTCTGTTTGGGAGAACAGTCTTCTCGCTGGTTCCTTGCCCGGAGATCTCAGTGCAGTGAAAACAGCCTGGGATGGATCTGAAGCCTAACAGTGCCTGGATTAAATCCCAGTTATATATAGCTAACATTTAGTAATAATAGAATAATAACGAAAGTACCATTTATTGGACACTTATCATGTCTCAGGCAGGCTGATTTTCAGCTAATACATACTGGTGTAGTTGTACCGGTTGTTAAAACAGTGGAAAAGATCTCTAGCTGCGGTAATAGTCCCTCTCCTCTCCTCTCCTCGACTCCCTCAGCCCCTCGGGCCTCTCCCTGATCCAGCAACCTAAGGGTCCCTGCCTAGCCCAGCAGGGGCCCTGCTGCAGTACCGTCCATGGGCAGTACCCCTGCCATGCTGGCTGCTAAATGTTGTAAGTGTCACATGGTGCCAGGCAGGTGCTGAGGGCCTTATGTGGCCCTTCAGCTCAGCCTCCCAACACCTCTAGGATCCACGTGTTACAGAGGAGGTGACTGAGGCCCGGAGAGGTCCAGTGGCTTGTGCAAGGACGCGCAGGAAGAAGATACTGCAGCTACGGCCAGGCTGTGCTGCCTCTTCCTCCCCATGAGCTCCTCCCTCCTCCCTGGAGGCTTGAGGATGGAGTGAGAAGGCCCAGGCTGTGGACCAGGCCAGTTCCTCCAGGGGTCTGACCTTGAGCAAATCATCCCACTTCTCTAATCCTCAGTAGGAAAATGAAAAAAAAATCTGCAAAATGAGGATAGCAAAACCTACTCTAGTAGACTTTTTTTAAGAGCCCTGAACTAAATGTGTAAATTGCTTAGCACGTTGCCAGGCGCGGAGTAGGTGCTCCTGCAGTCTGCATTCCCTTCCTCCTCTCTCCCTTCACTCCCCGTCCCCGCCATGTGCCAAGCTCTGAGGCTGGCTCTGCAGATGCTGAGATGAGTAAAATACCAGCCCCTGGGGGCTCAGAGCCTAGGGAGCCTGGACCTATAACTCAGAATGAGGTCATGGACAGCAGTTTGGAAGCCTGTTAGAAATGCAAACTCTGAGAACCCCACCCCAGACCTACTGAGTCAGAATCTGCATTTTAACAAGATCCTCAGGTGATTTGCATGCACATTGAGGTTTGGGAAGCGCTGGGTACAGCAGTCCTCCAAGCTGAACATGATAATCATGGCTTAATGTATGGCAGAGATCTTGGAGGGGAATGGGGGGGGGCGGGTTGTGTCCAGAAAAGCTTTCGGGAAGAGGTGGCATTTGAACTGACTGAGCCTTGTGGGATGAGTAGACTTTCAGTTGGCAGAGAAATAGGGCAGGGTGCTCGAAGCAGGCGCAGGGAGGTGTGGAGGTGGCTTTGGGCATCTTTGTAAAGACAGTGGGGAGCCGTGGAACAGTTGCAAGCAGGGGAGGCTGTGTTCAGATCTGCCTCTGAGCTGATAGCTCTGGCTGTAGCAGGGAAGGCAGGTGACAGGGGCAGGGCTGGAGCAGGGAGGGCCGTGGAGGGCTGGTGAAACACTCCAGGCCAGACAGTGAGGCCTGGGACTAGGGTGAGCATGGCTTCCTGGGCTGCAGTGTCTTCACTGAAGGATAGGTATGTCGAAGGAGAGATGTGCTTAGGAACAGGCCCCCAGTCGGACTCGAGGGGGAGGCCGAGAGGAGTTCTACCCAACCTCCCCCGTGCCTTCCTCCTGCCTCCCCAGATCCACTCGGACTCAGACGAGGGTGACGGGGCCATCAAGTACACCATCTCAGGCGAGGGCGCTGGGACCATCTTCCTGATTGACGAGCTGACGGGCGACATCCACGCCATGGAGCGCCTGGACCGCGAGCAGAAAACCTTCTACACGCTGCGGGCACAGGCTCGGGACCGCGCCACCAACCGCCTGCTGGAACCCGAGTCAGAATTCATCATCAAGGTGCAGGACATCAACGACAGCGAGCCTCGCTTCCTCCACGGCCCCTACATTGGCAGCGTGGCCGAGCTCTCACCCACAGGTGGGCTGCGGGGGGTGAGCCGGGGTTGGGGGGGAGCTGCCCAGTTCTGAGTGGGAGCCTGCTGTGGGGAGTGGCTGATGCTCTGGGGAGGGGCCGGAGAGACAGGAACTGTCGCAGGCATAGTCCTGAACACAGTGGGAGCCGCACACCTGGACAAAGGCACACGCGTGACCTCAGGCACATACATGGACACAGTCCCCACGTGGGCATGGCCTACATGTGGACACAGCGACACACTTGGACGTGGCCATACACCCACACGCAGTCACACACACAGGCCCAGCCCCCCTTACAAGCTCAGCTGTCCACCTGTACGCAGGCCCACTCAGGCCTGGCTCCATGCACAGGCGACATCGGGACAGTCACACACACAGACACAGCACAGCCCTTGGCTACAAACCCCACACAGGCGCAGACACAACTGACCACGGGCACACCTACAACCAGAAATAACCAGAGTGAGACGCAGCTGAAACAAGGCCCAACCACACAACCAGACACAGCCTCACAGCTGACAGCCACATACAACCCGACCCAGGAAACAGCCCCTCACACAGGTGGAGCTCAGGGGCAGACACAGCCACCTGCATAGACGCAGGCAGAAGCCACAACCAGACGTTACCATCCTGGAGCAGGGCTCCCCCCAAGTGTAGCCACAGCCAGGCCTGGACACAGCCAGACGCAACAACATCCAGACCATCATTCCCCACCCACAGGAAGCCTGGCATACCAAGACCCGGCCCCCTGGGGTCACAGGTTCACAGAGATGGCTGAGCCCCCAGACAGAGATTCAGCTGCACGTACCGGGCGTGGCTGCAAACACCCAGAGGCACTGGGCACACACAGTTGTACACGTAGAAAAGGGAACACACACACCGAAACACCCCTCTGCTAGAAGACCTCAGACCTCCCGTATTCAGAAACTCACATTTGCACAGCAGCGGGACACTGAAGCTCAAGATTGGATGGATCTTCCCTCTCCTACTGTGGGGCCCACAGACTGTTGTCTGACCATCAAGGCCCCACTCAGCCTGGGGCTCCTGGTAGAAGCTGGAGTCGTGGGGTGAGGGGCATAGCCAGTAGCTGCCATCTCCTTCCACCGTGTTAGCCTAGGTCACCTGCAAGCCAGGCTGGACAGGGAGCAGTGGCCCCAGGTCCTAGACACCACGTTCCATTGCTGACGCTCTGTGGCCAAGGCCTCGGCGCTGCCTCTCTGTGGGCCTTCCAGCACTCAGCTGCGTGTCAGAAGCCAGGGGTATTTAGGTTCTTGGCAGAGGGCGCAGTCAGCCCAGCTTCCCCAGATTGGGCTAAATCGGGCAGATTGGTGGGCAATGAGCAGGCAGCCAGTAACGGAAGAGGAGGAAGTGGACCAGAGAAAAGAGTGGGTACAAAGGGATGGTGGGAAACAGGGAACAGTGAGGGTGTGAATATGGGTTTGAGCTGATGTAGACACACACACACACGCGTCCACATGTATGCCTGGTGGGCATATGCATTCACACACGCGTGTGCACATGCATGGCCAGCTGAACAGCACTTAAGGCCTGTGCATGCACGTGACATGCAATGTGTCTATTTGCATAGTCTAACAACTACGTATGAGGACCTACCATGTTCTAGGCAGTGGGGACACAGCAGGGAAAAGGCACACAAGCCTCCTTGCTCTCATGGAGGGCATGTCCGGCTGAGGAAGACAGGCAGGAAGCAAGTAAATGAACAGATCATTGGTCTGGGAAGGCTTCTTTGAGGAGGTAACATTAAAGCAGAGACCCGAAGGGCATGGGCCCTGGGGGAAGAGCATTCCAGGCAGAGGGAACAGTATGTGCAAAGGCCCTGAGGATAAGTGGAGAGGCGAGCAGACTGTGCAGCCATGTAGACCATAGTCAGGGCTTTGCCTTTTATGCTGAGCAAGGTGGGAAGTCAGTGAAGGGGCTTGTTCAGAAGAGTGACATGATCTGACTTAGTTTTAACAGGATCAGTTGGCTGTTCTGTGAAGATTAGATGCGGGGGAGGGGCAAGGGCAGAAGCAGATTGTCCATTGAGGGCGATGTTGCAATTACTAGGCAGGAAATGACGGTGGCTTGGAACGAGGTGGTACCAGCAAGGGTATTGAAAAGAGGTCGACTTTTAGATCTATTTTGAAAGTAGAGCTGAAAGCATTTGCTAATGGTTTGGATGAGGGGTGTGAGAGAAAGAAAATTCAAGGATGACTACCAAGATTTTGACCTGGGCAATTAAATAAATGGAATTTCCATTGACTGAGATGGGAGAAGTAGTGGGAGGAGCAGATTTGGGGGATGGAGGGAAATCAGGTGTTTGGTTTCAGACGTGCTAAGTTGGAAGTACTTATTAGAAAGCCAAGTGGAGACCTTGAAAAAAGTAGTTCAATATACAGGTTCAATGGAAAGGTCTGGGCTGGAGAGATAAATTTGGAAGTTGTCAGTGGCAAAGACCCATGGATTCTAAGAGCTCGGCAAATACTTAGAAATCAATTTTGCAAGTGGGGAAACTGAGGCTCAGAGGAGCAGTGATGTGCCCACGGTCACACAGCAAGTCAGAGGGAGCTCAAGCTCCTGACTTCCCAGGTTCAGCAGCCCCCACTCTGGGACTCAAACTCTGGCCTAAGAAGACATGGCCCTGTGTCTCTTCACCCAAAACGGGCCTGCATGTTTCCACATGGAAAAGACCAGAAAGGTGGCAAGAGATGAGGCTGGAGGAAGAAGCAGGAGTCATATCCGAAGGACGTAGCCTGGGAAAGGCTTAAGTGAGGAAGTGACATGGGCAGACTTGCATTTTAGAAAGCTCCCTCTGCTGCAGTGTGGAGGATGGAGATGGGGCAGGGGGCTCCCGAGGGAGGTTCAGCCCCATATCCACCAGGTGGCTCGTCCATCTCTGCTTCACTCTCACTTCAACTCCGAGAGGTGGCAGGACTGCTGGTAGCATCCCCATTGAACAGATGGGAACACCGAGGCTCAGAGAGGGATGTACCCACAATTACATAGCAAGTCAGTGACCAGCAAGTCTCTGGGATTGGCTCCCAGACTGGTGGAGTGGCAAGGGTCCTTGTGTCACACACAGGGGAATTGAGACCAAGAGGAGGGCAAGACTCGTTCAAGGTCACCCAGAGAGTCGGAGGCAGAGCTGGCCCCCAGCTGCATGGGTATCCGCCTAAGGAGCCCCAGCCTCACCTCCCTCTCCCAGCCCGGATGCTGACATTCCACTCAGGAAAAGGTCAGGCAGGGAGACTCAACGTGTACAAGCTGGGGACCCCAGGAGGGGGAGGGAGAAAGCAGAAATCAAATTAGTTTACTTCATCTGAGCAACTTTTTGAAGGGGAAGCAAATCCGACACCCGGGTGCTTGCGGGGACTCCGGGCGGCTTTGAAAAATCAGTCACAATTACTGAGCCTCCTGATCTGGGCTGAGGGGGCGGGGCCGACACGCGGCAGCAGGGTCTGGGAGGCTGCGGAGATCTGAGGGAGCGGGGACGCAGCTTGGGACATGAAAGGCAGCAGCGTTCGCAAATTAAACCACTCACAGCTTAAAAGCGAAGGGAAGTGTGCCGGGGGGCCTCCAATGAGCCACACTCTTGAGGAGGGGCGCGCCAGCCACGCTGAGCCTAATGGAGCGGAGCAGGTCCTGCAGCTGACAGTCAGGAGGCCTGGCTCCCGCGACCTTGGGCGAGTCCCTTCCCCTCTCTGGGCCCCAAGTTCCCTTCTGAGCATTGAGAGGGTTCATTCAGGCCCCAATATTTGAGTTACCTACTCTGTGCCAGACACTGTTCCAGGCACTGGAGTGCTTAGGAAGGCTGCGTATAGAGCAGGGAGAGAGACAGGAAAGCAAGAAACAAGCCAATGTACTATATGCCCTGTGGTGTAAGTGCTGTGAAGAATAAGGGAGCTGGGAGTTATATTGGAGGAGTGCTATTTTAGATAGAGGGATCAAGGAAGGCCTCTCTTTTTATAAGAGGCCATTTGAACAAAGATCTGGAGGAACCAAGGGAGTGAACCAAGAAGCTATGCGAAACAATGCTTTTCTTATTTTCTTGTGCATCCACATTACCTGGAGGGCTTGTTGAAACACAGATTACTGCCCCTCCCCTCAGGGTTTCTGATTCAGCAGGTCTGGGCTATTAGAAATGCTTGTGTTTTTAACAAATTCCAAGGTGATGCTGATGCTGCTGGTTCAGGAACCACACTTGGAGAACCACTAAGCTGGAGGAAGAATGTTCCAGGCAGAGGGAACAGCAGGTGCAAAAGTCCTGAGGCATAGTGTGTTTGTCGTGTTTGATCAGTAGCAAGGAAGTCGGTGTGGGTGAAGAGAGGAGTAAGTGAGGGGGAGAGTGTGCAAGGAGGTCACAAGAGGTACCAGAAGCCAGATCACATGGGACTTTGTAGCTGTTGAAAGGTTTTCAATTGTACTCTGAGTGAGATACGGAGGAGAAGACTGACATCACCCAACTTATATTTTTAAAGGATGACTTGTTGGCCACCATGTTGAAAATAGACTGTAGGAGGCAAGATTGGAAGTAGACAGATCAGTGAGGAGGCAACTGAATCGTGCAGGCAAGAGGTGACGGCAACTTGGACCAGTGTAGGTGGTGAGAAGATATGGGATTCTGGATGTACATTGAAGGTACAGCCAACAGGGTTTACGAGGGATTGGATTGGATGTGAGCGAGACAAGACAAGGATGATGCTGAAGATTTTGGCCTGAGCAATGGGATGGATGGGGCTGCTATTGCTGAGATGGAAAATGCTCCAGGAAGAGCAAGTTTGCAGCACAAAATTAAGAATTCATTCTTGGACGTATTAAGATTGAAATGTCTACTAGAAAGCCAAATGGAATTGTCAAGGGGACAGTTGGATCTCTGAGGCTGGAGGTCAGGAGGGAGATCAGGACCAGAGATACAACTTTGGAAGTCGTCGGCAGAGAGGAGGAACTTAAAGCTTGAGGCTGGATGAAATCAACAAGAGAGTGAGTTTTGATAGAAAAGGATTGTACTAGATAATCTCTTGATGTTGGCGAGGGCCAGACCTCTTCCCTGGGGTGTCACAACCGGACCAGTGGACAAGAGGATTTCACATGGCTCCCAAGCCCAGTTCAACTCCACTTACTTATACATGCCAACTATGTATAAGACAATATACTTGGCGTTGTTGAGGATACAGAAGTGAGAAGTTCAATCCAGCACACATCTATTAGCTACTGCTTTATTCTGAGCACTGCAGGGGATGTAAAGATAAGTAACTGAATTAAATCCACAAATGTTTATTAGCACCCATTATATACAAGGCCTCCAGTGTACTTGGCTCTGTAGGGGTTGCAAAGATGAGTCACCCAACTTAGCAAACATTTATTTGCACCTACTTTATATATATAGCCCCAAGGGAATATAAAAATAAGCAGTTGCTTTCAATTCAATAAGCACATATTAGTGCCTACCATATACATGGCACTTTGCTAGGGATGTGGAGATGCCGAGATGAGCAAGACACTACCCCTGACCTCAAAGTGGTGGCAGATCGGTTTCATCTCTGGTGCCAACTCTGGTCAATTGGTAGTGATTATAGGGCTGTGTTGAGAAGGAGTCTGAGGTCTCCTTCAGGCTCAGCAGAAAAGAATACCACAATTGATTAGTGATGTCTGCTGCGAGCAAAGGAAGGAGAATGTGGTGGCTCATACGCCATAGGATGGGCATTGCTGGGCCGTAGGATTGGGGGGCAACAGACTGTGATGGGCAGGGACCCTGCCACAGCCGCTTTCCCATGTATTCCAATTCCTCTGTGAGCAGCATCTTTAATAGATGGAGAAAGACTGTTTTGTAGTACAGTCGGCACTTCTTAAGACATTCACTAAATAATAGCTATCAGCCAACACTGCTTTCACAGACCTATTTCCCTTTATTCTCACGATCCTGGGGAATAAGCAGGGCAGGTATTACTGTCCTCATTTTACCAATGAGGAAATAAAGACAGAGAGAAATAAAGTAACTTTCCTGAGGTTCCAGAGTAAGAGCTGGAGCCAGAACCAGACCCAGAACCTGGAACCAGAACCCAAGCTACTTGCCTCGGCATGCATGGGAAACCGTTACAACCGTTTCTTTAGCGTGCACAGGACTTTACAGCTTGCAGAGCACTTTCACATCGCTAATCTCATTTCCTCCTCCCAGGAACTCTCTTGGGTTAAGTGTTGACACCCCCATTTTACAGCTGAGGAAACTGAGGCTCAAGAGGGGAAGGGATATAGAATTGGGAGAGCACATGGTCTGATTGCTAAATCCACTGCTTAGGGGATGGTGGCAGAGAGGACAGGAGGAAGGCAGGAGGCAGGGTGTTCCCCAAGGGTCTCATTTGGGGAGGGCAGCGGCAGGCTGGGAGCCTCCGACTGTCCCGTCTGCAGCTGAAGAGAGTGTGGCTCAGCAGCCCTCAGGCCCAAGCCAGGAATCAATCGCTGGCCTCTGCAGAGACAACTTCTAAAGATGTTTTTAATTAAAGTCCAGGAAGATCTATATGTGCAATATCTCCTTGCCTAGCAACGGCACTGGCTCTCACCGCCCAGGATCAGGGAGAACGGGACAGGAGGTTTCTGGTGAGGAGAGGTAGCAGAGAGGATTAGTCAGCCCCATGGCCCAGATAATCTGGACAAGGAAGAGTGTATCCATGTCTGTCTTTGTCTTTTCCATCAACAAATCACTCAACAAACATGAGCACCCTCTTTATGTCAGGCCCTGTGACAGTGGGTACAAAAGTGACAAAGCCACCATCCTGCCCTCGAGGGTCTAGCACTTAGTGAGTGCTCTGTAGATGCTGGGTGACTGAATGAAACTGATAAGCAAAAAATGTTTGCTTTCTGCAACTGACAGAGGAATGCTATTGCCGGCACTTAGAATGATGCTGTCCCAAACAAACAAGGTGACCAGACTACATAACAGAAGGTGTCTTTTAAACGTGAAGAGGACAGAAGGGTGTTTGGGTCTCAGTTTGGGGTGTTAGGAGAGTCCTCTCTCTCAGGGGGACAGTTTAGATCCCACATACACAGTCAAGGGTTGTCTGCATGGGTGAGTCCATGGCTGGGATCCATAAGGAGAGAAAGAGTGAGGGGAGGGTATTCCAGTTCCCGGGAGACTCTGGAGAGGTGTGTTTGTGACATAGGAGGGCTCTGATCCCATCAGGCCGAAATCGCCTTTCTTCTCCTTGTGCCCCCTCCCGGTCTCTCCCGCTCTCCTCTTGCTTCCTATGTATCTCTGTCTGTCTTTGTTTCTATAGAACCCTACTTTCTGACTTTATCTCTGTATTTCTCCCTCCTTCTGTCACACTGTCTCTGTCCCACTTTCTCTCTGTCTTTATGTATCTCTGACTCTCTGACCCTCATCTCTCTGTCTCTGTCCTAATTTCTCCCTGTGTGTCTAGGTATCTCTGTCTATCTCTCTGAATCTCTGTCCCTCTGTCACTTGTCTCTCTGTCTCTGACACACTTTCTTGCCCCATCTCTCTGCCACCTTCTCTGTCACTTGTAGCTGGGCCTGCCTCCTCCCTCTCTAAGCTGCGACCCCTCCCTCCCATGCAGCCACTTTCCTTCATCTCCAGTGCATCATTCGTCTACATTAGGCTGCCCTGGCTGGGCGGCCGAAGCGGGGTTGAGGCTAGCCCAGCAAGCCGGCATTATAAGTGATGATCAAAGAGAGAGTTGGGAGGAGGCAGTGAGGGGCTTGTTTCCTGTGTAATCTGAGTGTTCCCAGGGACTCGACAAGTGGTTTTTAATTTTTAATAGAAAGCATTCTGTGCAGTTCCAGCAGCAGCAGGGGGTGAGACTCATTTTTTATAAATGTTTGAGAAGCTAAATGTGAGCCAAGGGTTTCCCCAGGCCCAGCGGGGCAGCAAAGGGAGGTAGGGAAGAGGCAGGATGATAATAATTACGAACATCTTCATAATAATGACACTTGGTCACCTCGGTTGAGGAGTCTGTTCTTTTCCAAAGTGCTTCATCTTTTTCGTCTCATTAAGGGGTCCCCTTCACCCAGTGAGGCAGGAAGGATAAAGCGTTGTCTCCATTTTACAGAAGAAGAACTGAGGCCCCATCAGGTCAGATAGTTTTCCCACAGCTACACAGACAGCTGAGAGCAGGGCTGGAATGAAAATTTATGTCTTCAATCCCTCAGCTTTACTCCATGCAGGACCCCCTGCTCCCTGAGCCAGCTGGGGCTCCTCCTGGAAGTTCTAGAGTCCAAGTTTCGGCCTCAATTGGACCTCACAAGATAGGAAAGCATTCTGGCCTGGGAGCCAGGACTTGGGTTCCAATTCTGGCTCCATGACGAACCATGTCAAAACCACCCAGGTAAACCAGAGATGAGGGGTGAGCAAGCCTCTTCCAGCCCGATTCTGGTACCCAAGGGTCTCCTACTCAGGGCCAAGGACACAGCCCCAGAGATCTTCTGACCATACAGAGAGAAGAGAAAGGAATAATCTCCAACTGAGTGCCCACTAAAATCCATCATCTCTAATCCCCATAGCATCTCTGAGAGGCATAGTGAGCCCCTCTAAATTACAGATGAGGAAACAGGGGAAGACTTCACCAAGGGCACAGGGTGAGGAAGTGATGGGATTTGAACCCAGGGCTCTCTGATGCCAAAGCCCCCCATCCCCCACCCCACCCGGCCCACCAGTTTCCATGGAGTTGAGATGGGCATCTCCTCTCAGGAATGTTCAACTTCTCATGCTGATTTTGTGTGGGAGGAACACTGCTGACTTGGTGGCATGCATCATCCTTGCTGCTTCCTTCTGAGCGTTGGTCTCAATACAGGCACAGTGAGTCCAGGAGGGTGATATGCTGGCTACACAGACCTGGGTTTGAATCTTTCCCTACCATTTACTAATGATGTAACCTCGGAAAAGTCATTGAGTCTCTCTGTGACTCAGTTTCTTCATCAGTTCAATCAGGAGTTGGGTCGAGGGCATCAGTTCTTAGCCTGGGACGCACTTTAGAATCAATCTGGGAGCTTTTAAAAATGCCTTTGCCTGTGCTTCACCCCAAAAGAGTCCTATTGAATTGGTCTGGGATGTGGTTCCACATCGGTTTTATTTTAAAGCTCCTAAGAGATTCTAATGTGCAGCCAGGCTGAGAACCACTGGTTTCTGTGCTCTCCAAGGACCAGCCTTCCATATCTAACATTCCACATGGAGCCCTGGGCTCTGATCCTGTTTACCCAAGGATCAGTTGGGCAGCCCTCCCTATGCCAGCCTGGATTGAGGCCCTTAACATAGCAGAAGAGCTGGCCGGCAGCACCACAGACAGTGAACAGCTCATCCCAGCCAATCCCGGCCCGGCTTCTGGAGGTCTCAGTTTGAACCAGCTGTTGGGGAGGGAGAATCCTGAACGCAACTCCTTGCCACTCCCCTCCTCTACCCTCCCTCTCTTTTCTCTGACTCTTCCCTCTCTTACTTGACTGTCTACCTCTACTCCTATGGACCCTCCTCCAGGATACATGTGGGTTTTGACATCAGATCGACCCGGGTTTGAATCCTGCCTCCCCTGTTTCCTTGAGAGGTGAAGCTGGGCGGGAACTGTCCTCGGTGCTGAACATGGAAATCTATTTGTGTTCTCACAACAATCCTGAGAGTTTGGTAGTCCTGTTACCCCCATTTCACAAATGAGGAAATTGAGCTACAAAGGGGCTCATCACTTAACTTCATTCAGCCTCTATTTCCTCATCCATAAAGTGGCAATCTTAATAGAGCTACCTTCAAGGCTTTATTGTGTAAATTCCACGAGATAATGTACATTAAGGGCTTACCACATTATCCAGCACAAAGTAGTTATTCAATAAACGTAATCTATCATTATCATTGAATAATGATATATAATAATAGATTTTATTATTATTCATTAGTAATTCACAGTTTCACTCTTCACTGTGCATAGCGGTTTCCTGTATCTGTAAGATGGGAATGATACAGGATTCTACTGGAGTCAGCTTGTATCAGTTCACAAGAGCCAAATATTGATTTTCAGGAGTTTCTTGAACCACTTTATATCACATTGGTAGCTTGAAATTGGCCATGGTGAGAGTATTTACACCGTGGAAATCAGAAAACACTACAAAGCAGGACATTGCTCCCTGCTCCTCCACTCCCTGGAGCCAATGGTTAAACATTTACCAGCCTGCCACTGCATCTACATCATACAGTTGGCATGAGGACTGAAGGAGAGAATGGACCTGGTGGTGCTTTGTAAACTACAAACTGCTGAACCCAGGGGGATGACCTGAGGTGGTCCCACAGCAGCCACAAGCCTGGAACTCTTTTGTCTGCCAATTCTGGGCAGCTGCTGACTTGTGAAGGAGGTGGGAGGGGCTGTGGGGCCTGGGGAGCCACTGGTGAATCACTGACCCTTCACCATTCCCACGTGTCGGCATTAACTGTAATGGCTGCAATAAAGAATCCCGGATTGGGGAAATGATTCCATCATCCCCACGGGAGTCCCTGGGATGCAGCCAGAGAGGGAGAGAGCTCAGCCATGTCCCTGGGGAGTCACTCAGCCCGGCATTGTGCCTTGCCCAGAGGGTGGAGGGAACATGCAGAGGGGAGTGACAGGAAGACCCTCTCTCATAACAGTTACAACAGCCACTGTTTATTGAGCACTCACCATGAGCCTGATGCTTTATGTATCCTCTCCCATTTCAGTATGTCTGGGAGGGAGGCAGGATTGTGCCATTGTATGCTGGCATGCATTGCCTCCTGAGACGACAACACAACAACCTGCATTTATCGAGTTCTTAGCATGGGCCAGACACTGTCCTTGGTGCTGAACATGAAAATCTATTTGAATTCTCAGAACAATCCCAGGAGTTTGATAGTACTGTCACCTTCGTTTCACAAATGAGAAAATTGAGGGACAAAGGGATTCATGACATGCCCAAGGTCAGACTGCTAATAAGTGACAGGGCTGTCACTGACTGTGACTGAGTATACTGGGCCATCCTCCCCAGTCGCTGTGCCTAAGCTGACTCTGGCACCCGGAAGGACTTTGGCATCAGAGAGCCCCGGGTTCAAATCCTACCACTTACTCACTCTGTGCTCTCAGTCATTTCCCCTATCTGTAATTTAGGGGGCCCACTCTGTCTCTCAGAGATGCTATGAGGATTAGAGATGATGGATTTAAGTGGCTGGTGAAGCCAGTCATGTAGCGGACGCTCAATAGATTATTCCTTTCTCTTCTCTCTGTGTAATAGGAGGCACCTGGGATCATGCCCTGGGCCCTGAGTAGGAGGCCCCTGGGCACCAAGCACCGAGAGGGAGGGGGCTTGCCCAACGTCTTCCCCAGCTTCTCCGGGCAACTCTGACATGGTGGACATGGAGCTGGAGACGCCAAAGAGAGAGACGCATTGCAGGGCCAGTTTCGGAGGCTCAGGCTGGGAGGGGGGACCTGGAGAGGAAAATGAGAAATGCAAAAGAGTGAAAAATAAATACATGTGTCTGTCTGGAATGATGGAGGGCCCCAGGCTGGAGGCGGGAGAGGCGGGTGGTGGGCTGGGCTTAGCAGAATTGCTGCAGTAGCACTTCCAGAGCCTCACTCATTAGCCTGGCAGTGACCTGGCCTCACCTCCCAAAATGCCACCCTGCTGGCCCGGAGAGCCCAACCCAGCCCCAGGAGGGCCCCACCCAGAACCTCAGGAGGCCTGGGCCCCATCCCCTTACCAGCAGGGCACCCAGAAGAGGGCGTCTCCCTGAACTGAGGTCTGAGACTCATTCCCTTTGGGTCATATCCTGAGCCCCCAAGACTCCCTCTTGGGTTTCCACCCCCCTCCTGTCTGGAAAGGTTCGGATGGACCAGACGGCTTTGCCTGCCCATCCATCCGACCCCTCCCCCACTCCCACCCTGTCTAGCCTCATGTCCCAAGCCCTGCTTTCGTCAAATTGAACATGATGTCAAATTAGAGCCATCTCTGGGACAGGCCGAGAGAAGCTCCCAGTTTAATGAGGCAGCGTCGAAAATCAATAACTTAATTGCCGCTGTTTGATGGACTTTTATCCAATTTATACTCTCCCCAGCAGCCTACGTGCAGAGCATGAGGAGAAGTATGTGTGTGTCTGGGGGCGGGGACTGTCTGGATACCCGAGGGGGAAGGGCGTGGAGAGCACCAGGGCCCACAGCCAGCTACTTCCCAAAGGGAAAACTGGGTGCTGCTATTCTCCTGCTCGAGACCAAGAGACACTGGCCTCTGAGCCCCAGTGAACTGAGTTGTCCTTCTGGGCTGCCCACTCCCCCGGGATGGGGATGGTGTGGTGAGGGGGACCTGGAGGAAGGAGGCAGAATTCCCTTGAGAAATCAGGAGGGGCTAGGATGGGTAGAAAGACCTCTGCTTTGGGAGTCAGGTGCCAAGTTTCCACTCCTGACTCTAACTCCAACGGTGATGACCTTAACTGGTGAAAATGATAACTGCCAACACCCATTGAGAGGCTGCTCTGAGCCTGTTCTGCAGAGAGTTTAAAATGCATTCCCTCAACTTCATGAACCAAGAACTAGGATTGTCCCCATTTTGCTCAAGAGGAAACATTCAGAGAGGCTGCCTTCCCTCGCCAGAGTCCTACAACTGGGAACCACTGAAGGGAGATTTGAGTCCAGATCTGACTCCATGGTCATGCTTGAGCCACTAGGAAGGCTCCAGAACATTCTGGAAGTGGGTTGGGAGTCTGTGTGGGGATGTGCACTGTGAGGGGACTGGCTTCAATGACCTCCAGCCTGAGTCTCCCCTCCCAGCTTCCCTGGGGGTGGGGAGAGGTGGGGAGGACGAGGGCAGCAGCCCCAGGTGACCCCTGTCTCGCTTGGTCCCCCGGGCCCAGGCACATCGGTGATGCAAGTGATGGCCTCGGATGCGGATGACCCCACGTACGGCAGTAGCGCTCGGCTGGTGTACAGCGTGCTGGACGGAGAGCACCACTTCACTGTGGACCCCAAGACCGGTGAGGGGCGGCCTCCGGCCAAAGGGCGGAGAGGCGGGGCCGGGAGCCGGGCCTGGGAGTGGGGCGCAGCGGCGGGGCCGGACGGGGCGGGCCGAGGACGGCAGCCGGATGTCTGCTGTCGTTCTTCTAACCAAACTGCGCTGAGGGCACAACAGAGGATGCGGAGGCATCTTGCCCGCCCCAGGGGACCCCAGGGTCGCGGGGAGGGAGAGGCAGCCAGGCACGAAGAGAGAAGCCCTGAGAAACAGAAAAAGAATGGGGTGGGGGGCGCCTGCAAGACTGGTAGAAAAGCAAAAAGGCAAGAGACAGCCACTATGGGCGCCCTGAAAGGACTTCTGAGGTCTGAGCTACGCTCCCTTGTCCTTGGAACTAAACTGAGGCAGGTGTGTCCACAGCTCTTACCAGGTCGGTCATAAGTGGAGTCTGGGGGGTCAGCTGGTCAAGGGGACCTTTTCAGCAGTTGTGAAAACTCTGTTCAAATGGCAGTTGTTAAAGATCTGATGGAAAAACAGACACCGTTACGTCGTCTTTGCTTATTTGCCCTCCCGCCTCGCCCCCACCCCCCAAACAATGGTGCAGCACCTCTGTTCACCCACTCTGCTGTTAGATCCTGATTACGGCTCTCAGAGGCCTTTCGAGTGGCAGGGAGGACGGAAGGAGGAGACTGAGGCTCAGAGAAGTGAAGAGGCTCACTGAGGTCGCACAGCTGGGAGTGGCTGCCAGTCCCAGGGGCAGTGCTCTCACTGTCTCTGGGATAGGAGGGGCAGGGCCGGAGTGAAGTCTGGAGATGAGACATCAGGCACCACAGAACATTTATCAGATGCCAACATGGGGCTCACAGTCCGGTGGGGGCAGGGAGACAGGCATATGCATGAGGAATTAGGATGCAAGGTTCTTGGAGGCGGTAGCAGGGGATCTCCAAAGGATGAGAAGGTGTTGGCCAGACCAAGATTCAGAGAAGGGCATTCCAGGCAGAGGGCATGGTGCAGGCAAAACTGGGAGGAAGAGAACAGCCTGAGGCATGAGGGGAATTGTAAGCAACCCAGGATTGAGGAAGCGGCCGTGTTGAGAAGTGATGTGGAGAGGCTGGCAGGAGCCTGACTGTGCCCAGCGTAAGCCAGGCTGAAGAGCTTGGATTTTATTCTAAAGGCAATGGGGCGGGGTGGATGCAGGGGGTGCTTGATGGATTTGGGTGTTGAGTTTTTGTTTGTGTGTTTGTTTTGTTTTGTTTGGAGGGAGAGGTTGAGTATAGCAGTCTATGAGCACAGTTATAATTGTATTCTCTTATACATAATATCTACATGATTTTTGTCTCCTTGCAAAAGGATACATTTTAGAAAACATTCAAACATAAAGAAATGTTACAAAAAAAAAAGAAAAAAAGTGCTTCCCACCCGCATTCCCAGTAACTGCAGCCCCAAAGGTAGCCACTTGGTGTATGTATCTTATGAGATCTTGGACTTGAAAAATATTGGGGTTTTTTTAAATAGATAATACATTGCAAGGTTCAAAATTCAAAAAGTCCAAACAGGTATTTAGTGGAAATTCTTCACCCCATCCAGTCCCTCAGCCACACAGTCAGTGTCCCCAAGGCAACCAATGTCATTTTCTTGTATATCTTTCCAGAGCTCTTCTATGCATGTACAAGAAAATAGGTACATATATTTGTTTCATTATTTTTTACACAGATGGTAGCTATAAACACACTGTATACACACTCCTTGCCTTTTTCTCTTAACAGTACGTCTTGAAGATTATTCCATATCAGTACATAAAGAGCTTCCTCATTCTTTTATTTAACAGCTGTTGTGGATACACTAAAATTTATTTCACCAGTCCCCTCTTGATGGACACTTATGCTGTTTCCAATCTTGTGTTACAACGAACAATGCTACAGTGAATAACCTCATACATATATCATTTTGTGCTGTGTGAGTATATCTGCAGGATAATTTTCGGGAAGTGAAAAGCTGGGTCAAAGAGCGTGTGCATTTGGAATCTCGATAGATAATGCTGAAATGTACCAGATTACACTCCCAAGACCCAGAGCCTGTTTCCCCTCCTCCTCACCAACACTGCGGGTTCATTGATGACTTTTAAGCAGGGAAGTGACATGCTCAGGTTTTCATTTTAACAAGATGCCTCGGGCTGCTGCTGTATAGCATGGCTCAGAGGCAGGAATTGAATTCAGGGAGACCCAGGAGCCTGGGGTGCCCAGCAGAGAGCCCCAAAGCACAAAAACCAAAGCCTGCACCCTTTCTCAGCACCCACCCAGACTCCTTAACCTCTTCATCTAGTTAGGGGGCCAGAGATGATGATATAGGATTGATGGGGGGGTTAGTTGAGATGCTGATATAGGATTGATAGGGAGGGTTAGTTGAGATGCTGAGGAAGGAGAATGAGGGATGACAGTGAGATCCTGCAAAGGGCAAACTTTGAGGGCCTGGATGAGTATATGGAACTAGATTGAGGAAGGAATCTAGGGGTTCCAAACTTTTGGCCCTGGGATGGGAAGGGGTACCACCTACAGAAACAGAAGGAGAAATGTGGATTAAGAAAACTGTCTAGGAGCAGAAGAATTAGTGAACGTGCCCCAGGATCTGGGGCAGAGCTAAATGATTCAGTTTTAACCATAATGGCTTTAAGATGAGAGAAGAGAAGGAGAAAGAAACATCTAGCAGGCCATCTGAAGTCTGGGCCTGGAGCTCTGAGAATGGTTGGGCTCTTTAAGTTTTGGTCTCCCCATGTGCACAAGAGGGATAATAATACCCAGCTTACATGATTGTTGTGAGGATTCAATAGGAGAGTTCATTCATTCATTCAACAAGTTGTCATTGTGCCCTACTATGTGCCCATCTCTGCTCTAGGCTCTAGGAATGCAGCAGCAGGCAAATCCAAGACCCTGCCTACCTTTTATTCAAGTAGGGAATTCAGGAACCGAAGCATATGAGCATACAACACAATGTCAAGTAGCAGTGAGTGCTGGGAAGACACATAAAGCAGGGTAAGGGGACAGACTTAGATGAAGAAATCTGGACAGGCCTTTCTGGGGAGGTGATCTTGGGACAGAGAACTGAGTGAAGGGAGGGTGTGAGCCATTCAGTATGTAGGAGAGAGCGTGCAGGCCAAGGGGACAGCGAGGGCGCAAAGTGCTCAGTGCCATACTCGCTACGTAAACGTAAACCAGGGGGATGATGAGGCTGATGAAGCCTTCATCCATTCAGCCTGAGGAGGTGGGGCCCTTAGAGCTCATCAGCTTTGAGGCAGGGAGTTAGAGGCAGAAAGTAGGCATCAAGGAAGGGCCCAGACCGAGGCTAGGAGGTGGCAGGGGTGGGCAGATGAAGGATCAGACTCCAAGACAGTGAGGAGGACGGCCAGGTTGTACGAAAGAGCATCCGCCACTGCAGACAGTCAGGAGGAGAGTGGCGAGTGGGAGATTGGGGGAGCAGGAACAGTTCCCAAGAAGCCAGAACGTGGGCACCAGGCAGGGCAGCTGAAGGAGCACAAATGGGGTTCTCGTTCTAGGGTCCCTCACCTTTCTCAGTCTGAAAGGGTCTTTGCTGACGTTTCCCAGGAAGGACCAGATTTTTCCTTCCCTGCCTTCAGCCCCGCTGCAGGAGCCGCCCTGGTGCCATTCCCAGCCCCAGCTCCATTTCCCCGCCAGGAATATTCCGCTGATGCCGGTCTATATTTAGCAGCTGCTGCGAGGTACAGTCTGTTCTCGCTGTGCAGATAGCAGGGAGCAGAGCCGGAACAGGGCCTGAGAGGAAGGTGTGAGGGAAGGGAGGAGGCGGGGCGCCAGGAGGCCGAGTGCCAGAGGAGGAATTAACTTGTGTGTTTTAAAGGCCAGGGCTGCCAGCAAGCCCCCCACCTTGGGCGACAGGGATGGCATTTGTGGGCTAATGAGGCGTCACTGGGGCTCCAGGGCCCCTTCGCAGCATTTGGAGGGGACGGTGGGGGTGGCAGGGACAACAGCGGGAACTGGGGGCGATGGGTGAGGACAAAGCCACATAGAGCCGCGGCCAGGTTCTAATTACCAGCCCCCGCCCACCACCACCCCAGCAAGAATAGAAAGACCTTCTCAGAGATTTCAAGATATCCGCTAAAAATTCTCAACTGGGCTAGAGATGTCCATTTTCCTGGGAAGGAATGAAACTAACCTCTGCTGAGCGCCTTCTAAGTGCCAGATGCTGGGGTCAGGGCGATGAACTAGATCTGGTGTCTGCCTTCATGGGGCTTCTGTTCCAACAGGGAAGCCGGAAACAAATAGACAACTACCCCCAGGTGGTGAGAGGGGAGATGGAGGGTCTGTGGGAGCAGAGCAGGTCAGGCAATATACATCCCCAGTCTATAGAGTAGGCAACTGAGGCTCAGAGAGACTCGAGAACTTTCCCAAGGTCAGATAGCGTGTAAATGGTGGAACGAAGACTTGAACCCATATCTGTCTGACTCCAAAGTCCCTCCTTTTTGCACGGCCTCTTATCCGACTTTGTGGGCCCTCAGTGAGGGTCTAATAAATGAGTGAGTGAATGAATGAATTTGCAGAGCCAGAACGTTTCAAGAACAACTTTGTGCGCTGATTTGGGAATTTTATCCCAGGCACCCCCAGGAGGGCACCGGCCTCCAGGATGCTTCTCCCAGCCTCAGGAGGTAGAGTGGGGAGTGGAACACAGTAAATAGCAAAAGATGCCGTCACTTCCTCCCACCCGTGCACTGGCCTCTTAGTAAGGGGACTTTGCTGTTCCTCCCACCAAGAGGCGGAGTCCATTTCCCCACCCCTTGAGTCCGGGCCGCTTTGTGATTTGCTTTGGTCAACAGAATGTGGCAGAAGTGATGTCTGCAAATTCCAAGACCAGGTCTTAAGAGACCTTGCAGATTTCACTCTTCCTCCTGGAACAGGGCCTGAGACGGCTGTATAAGAAACGCAGTCCAGCCTGCCAGAGGATGAGAGAAGGTTCGGCCCACAGCCAGGATCAACTGCCAGACATGTGCATGAGGCCTGTTGGGCCTTCCAGCCAGCTGACCATCCAGTTAAATGCAGCTGCAAGAGTGCGCCCAGCAGAGGCACGGGCCGGGAGCCTCGGTTCTCTATCAGCCGTCTACTGCTTTATAACAAGCTGCCCCTACACGTGGTGGCTTAAAACAGCAACGATTTGTTACAATCCTGTGGGCGGGCTGGGCAGTTCTTTTGCTGGGGTCACTCACATGGTGACAGTCAGCTGGCAGGTCAGCCAGGACAGCTGGCATGGCTGGGCCTCTCCCTCCGTGTGGCCTTTCATCCTGTTCTCAGGGTTCCAAGAGGACAGGCCCCAGCACACAAGGGCGTATCAAGCCTCCACTTTTGTCGCACTTGCTGATGTCCTACTGGCCAAAGCAAGTCACATGGCCAGGGCCAGAGTCAATGTGGGAGAGGATCACCCGAGTGTGGATCTCAGCAGGTGTGGTTCACTGGGAGCTGTCACCATAGCAACCTATCACTGAGTGGGATCCCGGGGCAGGGTCCAGAGGCAGCATGGCACCTGATCCCACACGCTGCAAGCCTTCATGACCAGTTTCCATTTGAGAAGAGTTTAGTGTCCCCAGTTCCTCTGGAGCTGGAAGTGGCAGGGACAGCAGGAGGCCGGCCACATGAGCGTGACTCCTCATCCACGGGTGGACCTCAGCCAGGCCCCTGCTCCAAGCCCCACTCAGAGCTGTAGTCACTCTTTTTGGTGCACAAGCTCACAAATACACAGTGGCCCCAAATCCTGTCACCAGCCTCAACATTCAGTGAGATCCTAGATGTACAGCGACATTCATGCAGTGAGGGCTCAGCCTGTCAGCTCCCTCCCTGCCTTTCCTCCTTGTTCGCTCAGGAGCCCCTGTCTCTGGCCTGGTGGCCACTCCACTGTCAATCTGTCTGTCTGTGGATCTCTCTTACCGTCTCCTCCTGGGTGTATGTTTCTCTCTGGCTTTACCCCTCCCCTCTCTCCTTCTGTCTGTAGGTCTCCCTCCCTCTCTCCCTCTCTGTTTCCCTCGCCTCCCCTTCCGCTTCCTCTCTGTCTCCACGTGCACGTCTCTCTCCCCGCTGACTCTCCCTATGTTTCTGTCTGTCTGTCTCTTTCCCCAGGCCCTCTTTTCTTCTCTCTCTTCTTCCTTCTCTGCCCCCTTCATCCTTCCTCCTCTCCTCTCTCTTCCCCTTTTGCTCTTTCTCGCCTTCCAGCCCCCTGGGTAGAGGACATGACAGGCTCCCCTGCTCTCCGGGGCTGCAGAGACTCAGCTAACAGAGCAGCTGAGGCTTGGGCGCTGCCTCACATCCAGAAGGGGCCCCTCTCACAGTCCCAGTGTGGAGCCGCAGCACCTGGGGAACAGGTCAAGGAGGGCCTGCTGCATGATCGAAACAATTGCCTGATTAGGACTGAGGAGAGCAAGGAGGATATTCTGGGAGCTGAGACAGGACCGCATAAGTGGCATCCCTCTGTCAGAGGCCTGAACCCTCTCCTGTACTTGGTGGGGGGTGGAGCAGGGGATTCGAAGAGGGCTGGGCAGGGACCTTCCATCCTTCAGGCAGTCCAGCAGAGCAGTTCAGAGCATGGACTCTGGCCTCAGAGCGCCTGCTTGAATCCTGGCTGTGTGCTTTTCACGTGTGCGACCTTGGGCAACTACTTAGCCTCTCTGCACCTCTATCTCCTTACCTGTAAAATGGGGATAATCACAGCACCTTCCTCATAGGGATGTTGAGAAGATTAAATGAGGCAGTTCCCTTCAGGTGCTTAGAACAGTACCAGGCACAGAGTAAACGCACATCATCGTTATTGTCATGTGCAGTTCTCATGAGATGAAACTGCACCAGTGGTTCACAGCCGATTTTGCCCCCAGGGGCCACTTGATGATGTCTGGAAACATTTTTGGAACTGGGGTTGAGGGGGAGGGTGCTGCTACCGGCACCCAGTGGGTAGAATTATCGTGCCCAAAATGTCAGTAGTGCCAAGGCTGAGAAATCCTGTTCTGTAAGGAGGTGTTGTCGTTCACCCATTTTACAGATAAGGAAACTGCGGTTCAGAGAGGAAGGGATTTGCTCAAAATCACAGGGCCAAAGAATGGCAGATCTGGGATTTATCCCAAGTTCATCTGCTTCCAAAGCTCCCCTGTCCTTGGGAAGGCCAGTACTGGCGGAGGAGGGGTCAGGAGGGGGCCTATTGAGGAGTCTGGAAGGCCAGTGACAGCGGATCTGTGTGACTCTTGATTAGACAGACTACACATTCCACATCCATGTGATCCCACAAAAGCAGGGCCCCCCTCAGGTGCCCCACCCCTGGCTCCCCCAGCTACACGTACAAATACACACACACACACACACACACACACACTCCAGCCGCTCCTCCCGTTCCATTGCCTTTATTGGAGTCTGGGGGCTGTTTGGGACATCAGGAGTCGGAGATTGGGTTTTATGGGGCGCATCGTGGGGCTGCTGGTGCATGACTCCACCTGGTGCTCAGGCCCTGGGCACCACCTGTCACCACCTGTGCTCGGCAGGTTGGGGGGAGCGTGTGCTGAATGCCTCATCGACTCCCCCTCCCCATGACACCTCCCTGGCAGGGAGGCAAGAAGCCCAGCCTTCCCCTCCGCAGTTCGTCTTGCAGTCACCCCCGTTCCTGCTGCCCCTCCCCCTCTTCCGTTAGCAGCCTGAAGGATTGTCTGATCAGCCATTAACTAGTGCCTGGACGGAGAATCTAGGGCCAGGCCGGGCCCGGGGGAGCAGGGCCCCCGAGGGTTGGAGGGTGGCTTCATCGTGGTGGGGTGTGTGTGAGAATAAGTGTGTGCTAGCAGCTATGAGTGTACGTGTACATCCGTGATCCTGTATGTGTTCTTGTGTATGTAGGACATGAGTGTGTGGGATGTATCTAGTGTGTGTACAGGTGAGCGTGACTTCAGAGAGAGTGTACATGAGTGTAGGTGTGAGTCCAGGTCACACTGTTAAACACTCACCACGCCACTGCTCCGGGCCTGCCTCTGAGCTGAGTGCCACCGACAGAGACGAGTCGGGCACAGGACAGGCCCCCGCATAGAATATCGGAGCTCACCCTCACATGGGGAAACTGAGGCCCCAAAAGTGTGATGGGCTGCCCAGGGGGGTCACAGAGTGGAAGGTTCTAGTCCCTAGGCCTCTTTTTAGTAAACCAAATAGTCCGTTCTGTTGCTTTTGTGTTGCGTGTGTGTGTGTATGCATGTGTATGTGAGGGTGTGTGTCTGAAAGTGTATGTGTGTGAGTGTGTATGAGAGTATATGTGTTTTAAAGTGGGTGTGTGTTAGTATGTCTGTGTATAATGTGTATGAGTGTGTGGGAGAGTGTGTATTTAAAAGTATATGTGTGTATGAATCTGGTAGTTGTGTGTACATGTATGTGTGAGAGAGTATTGCATGTGGTGTGTGTGTGAGTGTGAATTATCTGTGTGAACGTGTGAGCATATCTGTATAAGCGTGTGTGTGTTATCTGTGTGAGTGTGTGAGCATATCTGTATGAGCACGTGTGTGAGTGCGTGTGGTGGCTGCTGAGCCCACACCTGCACTGTCGCCATATCCATGTCTTCTGCGCGGCCCTCCTGAACTTGAATGAGCCTGGCCCTGCCCGTGGGGTGGCCTCCACATCAGCTGGCAGCTGGTGGGGGCGCCCCTGGCCTCACCGTCCCTCACCCACAGGCGTGATCCGGACGGCCGTGCCTGACCTCGACCGCGAGAGCCAGGAGCGCTACGAGGTGGTGATCCAGGCCACAGACATGGCGGGCCAGCTGGGCGGCCTCTCCGGCTCCACCACCGTCACCATCGTGGTCACCGACGTCAACGACAACCCGCCCCGTTTCCCACAGAGTGAGTGAGGCTTTCCCAGAGGGAGACAGCCGCGTCTGTCTGTATACCCATCCAAGCCACCCACCGACCCAGCACCCCTTCTATCGGGCTTCCATGCAGGGGAGCCACTGGGGGTGTCCATTCATCCTTCCAAGCCACCCACTGACCCAAAGCTTCCCTTTAGGCTTCCTACCAAAAGAGGGATTCCCATCTGTCTGTCTGTCTATCCACCCAAGTCGCTCGTTTACCCCTAGCCCCCCTCCTATCAAGCTTCTTGCAGAGGAAGGCCCCAAAGTTGTCTGATTTTTGGTACATCCGAGTAACGTGGTTATCTTCCCACTCCTCACCTTGCTTCCCGCCGGGGGTGCGCCCCCATCTGCCCACCCACCTCAACCCCTCACTGGCCCATGCACACACCCCTATGCTACTTATTGCACGTGATCTGCCACTGAGCCAAGCTTGCAAAGGGGTGGGGCACAGGGATATAGACAGAGGCTGTAGCCACACCCAGGCCGAGAATTGTGCAGTGGAGAAGCTGAGGTCTGGGGTCACAGCTCCTTCCCTCCCCCGGTGAGCCTGGAGGGCAGGATCCTGTGCTTCTGAATTAGGAGGGCTTTCCACTCTCTGCCTCTCCTGGCACCACAGGGGATGGGGGGTTCTCTGTCCCAGTCCCCCACCTTCCCATCAGCCCAGCCAGCCCCTCTGTCCCAGACTTAGGCCGAGAGCCGCGAGAGCCGCGCCAAGGAAGCCGCCGACGCTGGCAGAGACTAAATGCCGCGGGGAGCTGGGCTGATTCCTATCGGGCGAGTCATTACTCGAGGTCTGCTGCTCTCACATTAGGCCCCGCCACAGGGGACTGACCCCCGCGAGATAAGGGAATCCAATCCCTTAGCTGAGAGCACAGCATCACTGCGGCCCCGTGCCTCAGCCCAGACACAGAGTGGGGTGGGCAGAGCCCACCAGACAGCTCCACGTCGCCAGGGAGCCTGGCACAGAAGCCCCCTGCCCACTCCCCCAGCCCAACCCCAGCCACTGATGGGGAAGCTTTGAAGCACCATGTAGAGGGGTGGGGCCACCCAGTCTTCTGCCTAATTGTGCCAGGCTCTGTACCAGCTCTGAGCTGGAAGGGGTGGGGCCAGAGCCCCAGGAAGACTCTTGTTCATTCATTCATTTATTCATTCTTTATTTCTAACATTTCTTTATTGTGAAATATAGCACAGAAACAGAAAGGCGTAAAATATAAATATCCAGTTCAATGAATAATTATAAAGCAGACACTCCTGTAACCACCAACCCAGACCCCAGAAGCCCCCACAGGCCCTTTCCCGATCATAACTTGCCCCCTAGCCCTTCCTCCAGAGTCAACCACCATCTGCTTCTGTGATCATCACCACCTGCTTTCCTTGAGGGTTGATTCACCTATGCATGCATCGCCTAACATTATAGTTTAATTTCACCTGTTTTTTTAACCTCATATAAATGGAATCATATAACCCAAATTATTTGTGTCTGGCTTTTTTGTCTCTCAAAATTATGTTTATGAAATCATATGTTGTTGCTTGTAGCTATAATTTATTCATTTTCATTGCTGTATAGTAGTCCATCGTTTATCTATTCTACCGTTGATGGACATTTGTGCTGTTTCTGGTTTGAGACTATTGTGGAGGATTCTGCTTTGAACCTTGTTTTGTGTCTCCTGGTGCCGTTTTGCACGCATTTCTCTAGTGTATACACAGAGACGTAGGATAGCTGGCTCATGGGATATACTCATCTTCAATTTTACTAAATAAAGCCAAACTGTTTTCCCCGTGAAGAAATACACACGTCTGTTGTACCATATCCTCGCCCACACTTGGTATTGTCAGACTCTTTAATTTGTGTTAATCTGAGTGTATACCAGTAACTCATGCGGCTTTTCGTCCATTCACTCACTAGTCACACACACATTTCATTTCTGCAACAGTCTGGTGTTCTGCCAGGCCCTGAGAATGCCTGATGAATAAGAGATGTGGTCCTCGCCTTCCAGGAGCTCCTCACACCCGAGAAAGAGAAAATAAAGAGAAAATGATAGGGAAATGCAGTACTCCTTAAAATGGGATAAGCTTGGAGGCCCTGGGCACACAGGAGCAGAGCCTGGAGGTCTGGGAAGGCTTCCTGGAGGAGGTCACATTCAGTGAGACTAAAGGAAGAGTGGGAATTGGGGCAGTGAAGGCAGAGAGGAGAATAAAGAGAGGGAATGCCTGGAGGTGAGCCAGAGCAAGGCATATTTAAGGAATTACAAGAGCTTCAGCCAGGCTGAAGCTAGAGTTGGGACAGGAGCAGGGGCATGAGGCTGCAGAAGTCAGCAAGGGCCAGGCAGCAGTGTCTTGTGGGGCAGGCCAACAGGCTTGTCCAACTCCATCCCGAGAGCCGTTGGGGTGGAAGGGATTAAAGCAGGAAGTGGCATGGTCAGCTTGTGTTTTAGAAAGAGCCTCCTTGGCTGCCATGTGAGAATGAATCAGAGGCAGCCACTCCACGCAAGGGGTATCCAGACCTGTGGGGCCCCCAAGAGACACATCCCCATCTCCACAGCTCCTGCTTCACCTGCACTGGCCCATCCTTTAGCCAATCACCCTCACCTGGACCTCGACTCTGGGAGGAGAGCAGGGTACCGTTTGCGTCCCATCTCACCTCATTCCTTCTGCTTCTCCCCTCTAGCCAAATGCCATTCTTCAAACATGCCAGGCATTGCACCCACCCCAGGGCCTTTGCACCTGCTGTTCCCTCTGCCTGAATGCTCTTTCCCAAATATCTGCATGGCTCACTCCCTCACCTCCCCCAGACTTTTGCAAAACTGTCATCTTCTCAGCGAGGCCTTTATTGATCACCCTCTTTAAAGCTCCACACACACCCTCTTCGGCACTCCCCCCAGCCCTCTGCTCCTGCTTTGTTTTCGCCAAAATACCCAGCACCATTTAACATACTGCATGTTTTACTGAGTCTTTCCCTTCCCATTAAGAGGAAAGCACTGGGAGAGCTAGGATTTGGGTCTGTTTTGCTTGTTGCTGTGACTCCAGTGCCTACAGCTGCATCTGGGACATCATAGGTGCTCAATAAATATGTGGAAATGAGGGATCAATGTCATTAACAGCAACAGAAAAATTAGCATGAAGCCCCACCATTTAATACATTTGTTCCATTTATTGAGTAGCTGCCATGCCCTAGGCATCTGACATGCTTTATCATCCGAGTTTATTGTGATGATAACAGTGCTGTTAGGAAGGCACTATTGTTATTCCCATTCCACAGATGAAGACACCAAGGCTCAGGATTACACAGCCAGGACCGACTCCAGAGCCTTAGCCCTGATCACTGTGCTCCTCTGTCCCCCTTACTGGGCAGATGGGGAAACTGAGGCCCAAAGAATTGCAGGCACTTTCCCAATCAATCCGCGAATAAACCAGGGTCAGAATTAGGTCCCTCCTTTTTGCACTGCCTCCCACATTTCTGCAGAGAACACGCCCCTCCCAGTGCCCATCCTGGCCAAGCCGGGAGCCCCTTGGAGACACTGCCCTCCCTGGAGCCCCTCTGGGCCCCCCCTTCTCTCTCCTAGAGCTGGGGGAAGCTGGGGCAGGGGCTGCCCCCTTCCCTGCTCACAGCCGTATCCCCTGCAGAGATGTACCAGTTCAGCATTCAGGAGTCGGCCCCCATCGGCACGGCCGTGGGACGAGTGAAGGCCGAGGACTCGGACGTGGGCGAGAACACGGACATGACTTACCACCTCAAAGAGGAGAGCGGCAGCGGCGGCCACATGTTCAAGGTCACCACGGACGGCGACACTCAGGAGGCCATCATCGTAGTGCAGAAGGTGCGGCTGCCCCAGGAGGGGCGGGGGAGGCAGGGCCCACGGCGGCGGGGGTCAGGGAGGCCTCGGAGCCGCCAAATACCCTCACCCCACTCCACTCCAGGGATTAGGTCTCCCAGAGACCCAGGACCAACCTGGGAAAACGCTGATGTATCATTCCCATTTTACAAATAAGAAGATGAGGCACAGAGAGGTTAAGTGACTCGTCCAAGGGAAGGGGGACAGAGGTCAAATCAAGAAGCAAAAATTCACCTTCCACGACTTGGTCATGGCCTTGGCAACTCAGGGCTGCACAGGCCTTTGAGACTTCCCCTCCAACCCTGCTCTCCCACTGGAGGTCCAAATCCCCTGCACTGGCCCGCAAATGGTTGTAGGCTTTTGTATACCTCCAGGGATGGGACGCTCACTCCCCACCATTGTCCAGATCTTCCTCCCTCCATTCAGCCAGAATCCTTCTCCCTATATCTGCTCCTATCAGCCTGGGCTCTGCCTTCTGAGACCCACGGAAACAGCTGCCCCTGACAGCCCTTCATTTCCCCCAATAAGTACATTATGACCCACTCTCTGCCCGGCCTTAGGGTTTGAGGATGAGAAAACTCCCAGTTTCTTCAGCTCCTTCCCAGAGGATCATAACATAATAGCTAATACTTCTAACAAAATGTCTACGAGCACCAGGTGCCCTTCCACAATTTCCGTGTATTAACTCATGCAATCCCTACAACAACCTCTGAGGTACCATCATTGCCCATTTTATAGATGAGAAACCGAGGCCTCAAGAAGTTCAGTAATTTGCCCAAGGTCAGAGCAGAGTAAGGATATGGGCCCCCAGTCTGGCTCCAGAACCCACCCTTTCAAGAATTATGTGGTTTTCAGCCTTCTGATCTCCATTTGTCCTCCCTTTAAGGTGAGCCCATTTCACAGATGGGGAGTTGGAGGCCCAGAGAGGCCCAGCATCACAGACCAGCAGAATCAGGCCCCAAGCCCAGCCTTGGGACTCCAGCCCGGCATTTGTTCTCACCCCTAGAGCTGCCCCCTGCCCCCCCCCGCCGATTGATGACCTGGCTCCAGAGCCCATGGCTCACTCCCAGGCCAGGCCACTGCCTGCCTCCCTGCCTCCTGATTTCCCAGGCAACAGGACAGAGGAAGGAGGTGGCCGTCTTTGCTGCTGGGGAAGGTGGGGTGGGAGGTCCTGAGAGGAAGGGAGGGTCCCTACACAGGGGGCGGGTCTCTAGGAAGTCACCCTTGGGCTCAGATAGCTCCCCCAGGACGCAGGTGAGGTGCTTGCAGCCCCACCATGGCAATTTCTCTTGGCTACAAGGCACTGTCCTCAGAAGGCTGGAGTCAACACACAGCCAAGGCGCTCATTCATCAGAGGGTCACCCATTAGCACCCCCTGAGGAGAAGCCAGGCTCAGCATGGGCTTAGCCGGATCTCTGAGGAAAGCTCTAAGGCAGCCTGGTTTACCAGGCTCAACGTCTCCTTTAAACCGCCCGACAGAGGCCCAGAGAGGCTAATAGATGGCCCACAGACACACAGCTAGTCAGCAGCAGATCAGTGTCCTTTCCTCTCTCGGGTTAAGGGCCGGGACTTGGGAGCCACAGGCCTGGGTTTGAATCCTGCCTCGGCCAGTGACTGGCCGCTAAGCGACCTTAGGCAACTTACAGAGCCTCCTGGGCCTCAGTTTCCTCATGTGTAAAACGAGATAATAATAATACAAGCCTGTTAGGGGTGTTGTAAAACTAGATGAGTTGATATATTGGAAGCACGGCACATAGCAAGTGCTTCGTGCATTAATAAATTAATGAAATGCCCCAGCATACCGTGCCGGGAGGCCGCAAGTCGGCTCAGCCCTGACTGGCTGTGTGTCCCTGGGCAAGACTGTCCCTGCAGGGCCTCAGTCTCTCCACCTGTAAGCCGAGCGTCGGTCTGGGTCTCCGACGGCCACTCCCCCGGGGCAGCCCAGGTACCCGGGCGCCCCTGCTGAGTCGACGCGTGACCCCGGGCCAGCCCCGCCCCCTCTGGGCCCACCTCCCGGTCACTGAAGAGCAGACCCCAACCCGCTCTCGGCCTTCTGCTCCCCCCAGCGCCTGGACTTCGAGTCCCAGCCCGTGCACACCGTGGTCCTGGAGGCGCTCAACAAGTTCGTGGACCCCCGCTTCGCCGACCTGGGCACGTTCCGCGACCAGGCGATCGTGCGCGTGGCCGTGACCGACGTGGACGAGCCCCCCGAGTTCCGGCCGCCCTCCGGCCTCCTGGAGGTGCAGGAGGACGCGCAGGTGGGCTCCCTGGTCGGCGTGGTGACGGCGCGGGACCCCGACGCCGCCAACCGGCCCGTCCGGTGAGACCCCCGCCCGGGGCCGACGCCTCCTGCCTGCTACCCCGCCACCACCCGCGGACAGACTGCGGGCAGAGGGGGCGGGGCGGGGGAGGAGGCGGGGTGGGGGAGGGGAGAGAGATGGACACAGGCCGGGAGCCAGAGGCAAAGGAAACATGTGAGAACAGTCACAGAGAGGCAGGGGACTCAGGACGAGGAGGGAGAACCAGGTGTGACAGCCACGGCAGAGTGACCCGGGCTCAGTCTGCGCGCTCCTCTCTGTCCACACTCGCTGCCTCGTGCTCCCAGCCAGTCCATCCCTTCGCGATGGCTCCCCAGTTCCACTCTCTCGCGCCACCCCTCTGTCTCAACAGCTCCCCTTGGATCTCCACTAGACGCCTCACACTCATCCTGTTCAGAACTGAGTCAGAAAAAAGACAACTCCATCCTTCTAGTTGTTCAGGTCAAAAATGTTGGACCTGTCTTTCTCTGGACTCCTGCCGTTCCCTCACACCTCCCTCCAGTCATCCATCAGCAAATCCCGTCATCCCACTTGGAGACGGTCTCCAGAATCTGACCGCTTCTCACCACGGCCTGCTACTCCCGGTCCCGGCCACCACTTTCTCCTGCCTGGATTACTGCGGTTGCCTCTGTGCTGGTCTCCCTGCCTCTGTCCTCTCCCCTCTTTAATCTAGAACCAGCACAGGAGCCGGGCCGATCCTGCCCCAGTGTAAATCAGAGCATGTGAGGGAACGGCGTGAGGTGTGAGGGAACGGCACAAAGGTGTGAGGGAACGCTCCTCTGCTCCAAGCCCTCCCAAGGCCCCTCTCTGGCTCCCAGTAAAAGACCAAGTCCCCCCGAAGGACCCCCAGACGCTGTGTGTTCTGGCCTCGGTATAATCTCTCAGACTCACCTCCCACTAGGTCACTCTGCTCAGCCACCGCCTCCTCACAGCTCCACACACGCACCAAGCTCACCACCACCTCAGGGCCTTTGCAAGTGCTGATCCCTCTGCCTAGAACGTTCTCCCTAATATCCCCATGGTTTGTTGTCTCACTTCCTCCAGGTCTTTGCCCAAGAGTCGCCTTCTCCTGAGGCCTTCCCCATCACTCTTTCTAAAATTTCATCCCCACCCCCAGCCCCAGCCCTGACACTTCACACCCCTTTCCTCATTTTCCTCTGTCCTCACTAGCCTTCGTCACGAGCTAACATGCTGCCTATTTTTCTGATGACTTTGTTTGTCTCTCCCACTAAAAGCTAAGCTCCGTGAGGGCAGGGATTCATGTCTCTATGTTCACCTCTGTATCCTCAGGGCCCAGCCTGATGCCCAGCGCTCAGGGGACACTCACTGACTGCGTGGTGAATGAATGAAATGTGGAAATAGAGGGAGACTGAGAAAAGAGACAGAGAGAGACTCATGGGGATGTAGCGAGACCAAGAATGAGAGGAAGAGATCAGAGAGAGAAGAGAACTGGGCGAAACAGGACAGGAGTCACTAACAGAGACAGGCAATGTGGAAACAGAGGAAGGAGACTTGGAGAGAAAGCCAGAAAAGGAAAGAAATAGAGACACAGGGAGAGAGAGGCAGAGCGGGGATGGAGGCAGGTGGGTGGAAGGGCACTGTCAGTGTAATGGGAGGGTTTGGGGGCTGCAGGGGTTGGGGAGTCCCTGACTGTGGCCCAGGTTGAAAGGTCAGGTAGAAGAGAAGGGAGGAAAGATTGTAGCAGAAACTGATCCAGAGGAGGAGGTCAGAGTAGGAGGAATGACCTTGGTTGGACGCATGGGAAGGAGATTTGGGAGTGCCCTGCTTTCTCTCTAAAACCTCTGTACATAGTCGATGAGTGATCCCGGAGCCAACCACATACCTAGCTTTGTGCTGAGCATTGGAGAGAGGGGGAAGGGAAGTTAATTTGAGGATGTCTGTAATACACAATTCCAGATGGGTGACATTGCCATCATCATCTGTGTGAATGGCTCAGAGCTGTACAGTGCACAGCCTCTGCAACCTTATATGGCAGCCCTAAGTGAAGAGACAAAGATGCCATCCTGCTTAACTGCCCATGGGCTCCTAGACTGGGAGGTATCCTCAGGGGTCTGGAAAGACTTCCTAGAAGGGGCAGGAATTGAACTGAGCTGGGTACCTGGGCCTGGTCAGGTATAAATATGAGGTGAAGGGCATTCTGGGTGGAGGAACAGCTTATGCAAACGTATGGAGGCAAAGGAGTAGTAGGTGTGCCTGGAGGAGAGCAGACTGTGACAGCCACAGTGGACGGAGGGAGATGAGGCAGCAAACGTGACGTCTGATGGGCCTCGAGGGCAGGCCGAGGAGCTCAGACCCTCCAGAGGTCCAGAGGGCCTGGGCTTCCTCCTCCCTTCTCACTGCCAAACCCGTCCTGCCGCTGCCTCTGAACTCCTCCACCGCCCTTCCACCCAGGCTGTCGGGACAGTCTGTAAACATCCGCTCAGCCTCTGGCTCCGCCCCAGACCTCTCCCAGGAGGGCATTATCACCCAGGTTTGTTGGGAAACTGAGGCCCGGAGAGGGGCAGAGGCATCCCGGCCTCTCACAGGCAGTGAGACCGGGGAGTAGGAGCAGGGTCCTTGCCCCCTGCCCTGGGTCGGCGCTCCTGTCTGCCTGCCCCTTCCTCTCCAGTGTCGCTCCGCACACCCCCCAGTCTTCTCCCTCCTCCCTCCCTCGGCTTCCCTTCTCCACTGCTTTTATCTGCCTGAAAGGCCAACTTTGAAACCCGCTTCTCGCTGCTTTCATGTCTCTTTGCCGGCCCCTTCCCTGGGGCTCCTCAGACGTGGAGGCGGCGAGGAGCTTGAGACAGGTCCAATTTACCACCACAAACATTTACCCAACCCCTCCTCCGTGTCCGGCCCTGAGCCAGGCCTGGGGACGCCGAGATGACTCAGCAGGGACAGCTGGGGAGGAGCACCCAGTGTGCAGGGGACAGATGTGGAAATGGGAGGCCAGTGGGAGGCTGTCGAGGCAGAGAAGGGTCCTCACAGGCCACATGTGCTGCCCGGCTTCTGTCCTAGCTCCTGAGTTCTGAGGGTCGTGGACTCAGTCAGCAACTGTGCATTGAGTCATGCCTGGCACTGTTCCAGGCAATGGGGAGCAACAAGATTGACACAACTCAACAAATGGTTAAATGGGATCATTGTTGGTAAGAGCTTTGAAGAAAATAAACAGGGTAGTTAGATACATAGGGTTGGGGCCTCAGGGGGCTACTTTGGACTGAGTGGTCAAGGAGTTGACAAATGAGCTGAGACCAGAGTGATAAAGAGAGAGCCAGCATGCAAAGATGTAGAGAAGAGCATTTCAGGAAGAAGGAACAGCAAGTGCAAAGGTCCTGAGGCAGGAACAAGCTTAGTGTGTTCTGGAAATGAAGAAATGAAGTGGTACCCTGGGAGATTTTGCCCTGCACTGTAGGCACCTGGGAAATACAGAAATGCAGATACAGAGTGCTTTTTTTGAGTCCCTGAACTGGGGAGAGCGGAAAGTGCCTCATATTGTTGCATTTGCCCCTCAGGAGGTATTGTACTCATTTTACAGGCGAAGAAACTGAGGAGCAGAGAGAAGTGACTTGTCCAATGTCACTCAGCTTAGAAGGGGAAGGAATGATTTAACCCATGATTGTCTGCTCCTGAAGTCCAGGCTCCTGCCATTTCGCCCCTGCTTCATACTCCCTTTGTGGTTGGGTGCCCTCCCCTGCGCATAAGGCAAAGGGATGAGTCCAACGCAGGCGGAAGGGAAGGCTGAGCCCCCGTGTGAACACATCTAGTGACAGATCCGAGTCTGAGTGGGCTTGGGCCAAGGCAGGGGCTTGAAGACTAAAGAGCTCCAAGGAGAGGCAAGGACTCTGAGCACCAAGGAGGGGAGTGAGCACAGGCTTCCCTCAGTGGCCCCTGAGCAAGGGCGAAGAGGATGGGGTTGCAATGGGGAGAGGGCACTCCAGGATGGAGTCAGGGTGAGGGCCGGGGGACGGGACAGGATTATGGAGCCAGGAGCTTCAGTTCAGGAGCAGGGAAATCAACTGGATGTGCTCACGTGGGGAGTTGGGGCAGGGGGAGATGAGGACAGAGGGGCACTTGGGGACAAGCAGTGGAGGACCGTGAATGTCAGGTGAAGGACGGGACTTGATCCTTAGGCAGGGGGAAGCCTTGGAAGCTGTAGATGGAGAGAGGAGAGTGCTCAGACGGGCCCGTCTCTGCATTAAGCAGCCTTGCAGACAGACTGGCTGTGTGTGAGCCCAGCCATAGTCCCACCAGCCCCAGCCCCCGCCTGAGTCAACTTTGAACATCAAAAGCAGGAAAGCCCACACTGGACAGGGGGGCAAACACGTCTTTCCTCCTCGCCCTCCACAGTGGGGTGCAGCAGAAAGTACGTGGGCTTTGGAATCAGAGGAGACCTGGGTTTGAATCCCTGCTCAGTGGTAGAATTGTGGGAAAATCATGGCACCCACTCCAAGCCTGTTTTCCCATCTCTAAAATGGGCATCATGATAGCAGTACCTGCCTCATTCATTTATTCAAAAAATAGGTGTTAAGTGTCTGCTGCATTCCAGGTTGTGCTCGGTGCTCCCAGGGTGGCAGGAAGGATTATTTAGCACATAGTGGGCCCTCAGGAAATGGACATCACCATTTTTCTTGGTGGTCTGGACATCCGTTTCTCCCGTTCATTCTGCAACCAATACTAACCACATACAATTTTCCAGGCATCCTGTGTGGCTTTGAGTGTGTGCCTTAAAGGGGAAGGGGAGGGGGACCAAGTCACAGACGGGGTGGGGTGAGCGGAGAGGAATCCCTTGATTTGGAGGGGCAGCCCTTTTGTATCTGAAGAGATTCCCCTACTAGTAGCTCGGGTGGGGTCTGCATCATGCAGCCTGCTGCTTGTGTATATCTATGAGCCCACCCACAGGAGCACGGGAAGCCGGTACACACAAGAGCCTGCAGCCTCTCATGTTTATTATGTCTGTGTGAGCTCTGTATGCACGTATTTATGTGGAGGAAAACTACATGCGCACCCAAGCCAGGAGGAAGTACCCTCCCCACTTCCCCCACCGTGACCTTGACAACAGCAGCGTTTTGTGCTATTCATAGCGTGTGGGAGTGCTGGCAGGTGTACCTGGCTGGTCCTTAGGAGGGTGCTCTTAGACCTGGGGCTCTGGACAGGTGTGGCCTGGAACTTGGCTCTGCCACTAACCAGCCCTTCTGATCCTGGGCAAGGCACCTGACTTCTCTGAGCCTCAGTTTCCTCATCTGTAAAATGGGGCTATGACAGTACCTGGGAGGATTTGAGGAGCTCATGCATGTAAAGCCCTTAGACAGGCCTGGCACAAAGTCTTGCTCAGCAAATAAAAATAACAGCTAATCCAGACATCATGTGGCAGGTGCCCAGCACTGTTACAAGTGTTTTGTTGGTAGACGCTTGTCTAATCTCACAACCACCCTCTGAGGTAGGTACTATTATTATTATTATCATTGTTATCATCTCCATTTTTAAGAGGAGGAAACTGAAGAACAGAGAGATTAAGTGACTTGCCCAAGGTCACACAGCTAGGTTTCAAACCTAGGCAGATCCACCCTCCTGACTACCATTCCCAGGCCTCCCTTGCATGCATGCACGCACACATGCACGTACACACACTAGCTGACACAAACCCACATTCTCACACTGCATTCTTCCACCCACGCCTGCTCCTGTTCCCTTCCTGCCCTCCAGGTCCTGGCTGACCGAATGAGAAGCAGGACGAGGAGATCTGAGCAGAACCTTCTAGACCCACAGCTGCCTCCTGTCCTTCTCAGACCACTGGCAATGCTCTGGCATCCATCCGTGGTGCCTCCCACCCCCAGGCATGCAGACCACCCGCTGGGTTAGAGGGACTCCTGTGTACCTCTTACCAGACATTTCTGAGCAATAATTAGAATAACAGTAGTTCTCACTCATGGTGTAATTTTCCTGGAACTCAGCTGGCTGGTACCTTATCCCCCAGCTAGGCATTTAATCCTCCCAACAACTTGCAAGGTAGGATTAGCATCTCCTTTTTGCTGAAAATTAAGGCTCAAAGATGGAAGCGACTTGCCCGGGGTCATTGTGGACCTGGACGCAGAGCCAGGGCTGGGTGGCTGTCTCTTAGTTTTTCTCTTCCAGCTGCGATGCAGAATCTCACACACACGTACACAGACACACACACACACACACCGCCCACATATTCAAGTCACACGCACACACTTTCCACCCACAACACAGACCAGACACACAACTCATGCACCTACACATGAGGTGCACCAGCTCCCCCCACCCCCCATCCCCCACCTTAGCCAGGCCACGCTCTTTGCCACACGCGGAGCCCCTCCCTCCCACTTGCTCGCTGGCTCCTCGAGCTGGAACAAAACCACCTGGGCTCAGCCAGCCTCACCGACCCGCAGCCCCAAGTCTTTAGCTGGTTAATGGCGGGTCCCCGCAGTCCCCACCCCATGGCCTTGGGAACAGCTGCCTCCACTTAGATTCCAGCCTCCCCGCCTTCCACTCTAGGAGGGAACAAAAGAGGAAAACTGGGAGGAGGTGGACGAGGAGGAGGCAGAAGAGAGGAGAGAGGTCTGAGCAGAGAGGGGAGGAGAAGCCAGAAGAAGGCAGTCAGCATCCTCCCACGAGCCCTGCCTCGTGCCCAACCCCGGCCCAGCGATCAGGAGCCCCAGGCTGTGCCTGGCCCCCGGCCCTCTCCTGGACCCTGTTCTCCCACCTGTGAAGTCAGGAGGCAGTCTTCACGGTGCCTTCCACCTGAGCCGACACTCAGACAGTCTGGTTCACCTCCTTTGGACCCAAATATCTGACACGGCCAGGCTGGGGCAAAGGCAACCATTTGGATGGTTCAACAAGCTAGAAAGAACTCTGGGTATACAGTCCCAAATTCGGGTACAAATTCCAGTTCTGTGACAGTCCCTGGGCAACCTTGGGCAGGATCATCACTAGCCCATATGGCAGCTTTGTGTAAATAAGAAAAAGGCCCTTCTTTGAGAAGATACTCCCTGGGGCTAGGACACATGGCTTGGCAAGCAAAACAGTGGCTGGACTTCACTCCCACCTCCCCTCTTCAGTCTGGCACCCTTGTGCAGCACACAACCGGCACAACCATACTTGGCAGTCTTAAGCTTGGCAAGTTTCCTCTCTGAGCCTCAGTGTCTTCATCTGCAAAATGGGGGAGATCACATCAGCTTCACAGGATGCCAGCAGAGACCTCTTCTGTCTCGTTTGCCCCTTGATTCCCAGGGCCTAGCCCAGAGCAGCACAGAGAAGGCACCCAAGTAGTGTCTAGGCACGAAGGAATGAATGGAGGGATGGCTATAGGAAAGGCAGGCTGCAAACTATGATACTCATGGGAGGAATGATCCTCTTGGGTCTGAACCTCCCCGCACACGTTCACCCCGGTCAGAGGGCCCAAGCTGGTCAGAGGCAAGGAGGATGTGGGCTTAGCAGCTTAAGGACGGGAAGGAGCATTAAATGGGGACTCAGGAGACTGGCTGTGATGCCCACTACACCCACATGCTAGGCCCTTTGCAATTTGCCACAAGCCTTTACCTCCACTACAGCAGTCAATATGAAAAGAATAAGGGCCATCCCCTAGGCCCAGATCTACCTCCTCTAACCCACACCAGCGGGAGGTGAGCATGAATCACCCCCTTTTCCAGATACGCAAACAGAAGCCCAGGATGTCCAGTGACTTGTCCAAGGTCGCACAGGTAGAATAAGTAGCAGAGGATTCAAACCCAGCTCTGACTGCTCTCTGATGTGCAGTCCCACTAGATGTCATTGTCCCCATTCAACAGATGGGGAAACTGAGGCCCAGAGAAGTTGGGTAATGGAGCCAAGGCCACACTGAAGGGTCATCCCAGGGCTTTGGGCCCCCAGCAGGGGGTGTTTCTGGTGTCCTGGCCTCCTTTCCCACTGGGAGGTGGGGAAAGGGCGCCTTTCCTCCTGCCTGCGGGAGGGGCCGGGTGGCTGGGGCTGATCCCCGCCGGCCAAGCTCCTTTGTCCTCGCGGCACAATGAGGCCTTGCTTGGCGTTCGAGGCCTTTGTGGCCGCGCAGCCTGGCGGCGCCCCCGCCCGCGCTATCAGCGCGGGAAGCGGCGGCCGGAGCTGGCGGGGCCTCTCCGGGCCGCCGCCGCCCGAGACGTGTGTTGGACACGGGCCTTTCAGGCCCGGAGCCGCCGCACAAAGGCCCGGGAAGAAGGCGGAACAAAGGGCTTCTTCACGCGGCAACTGAAAAGCCGCGGATTAGCTCGCGCGTGCTGCGCAGGCGGGGAGGGGCGGCCGCCGCCCCCAGACCCCTCGGCCCGGCGCCTCCTGGTGCCTGCCCCCCCCTCCTTCCCAGCTCTGACCGTTTTGCACCGTTCACCATCCCCTGAATAATTCTCACCCGCCCCGCCTTTGCACCTTCTGTGCCCCCTGCCCGGAATGCCAGCCCCCTCCCCTTCTCAAGCCCAAGTCTAGGGTCACCTCTTATGGAAAGATAATCGAATATCCAGTGAGGGCGAGCTCTGTGCCAGGGACTTTGCCCGCTTCCAGCCCTCACAACAACGGTAGGGTGCAAATTATTAGCCCCATTTCCCAGCTGCGGAAACTAAGGCTCAGAGAGGTTGAAGGCTACCCGTGGTCACACAGCAGGTGCAAACCCAGACCCCTTCCCACTCCTCAGTCGGACAGGGTTTCTCTGCTCCTTGTGTCTCCCAGACTGGTGGTCTCTCTTGTGGGATGGGTGGGGCGACATGGGCGCCAGGGCACCTTCAATCAGCCCCGCCCTGCCTCCCATAGGTACGCCATTGACCGAAACTCAGATTTGGACCAGATCTTTGATATCGATGCGGACACGGGCGCCATCGTGACGGGCAAGGGGCTGGACCGCGAGACGGCGGGCTGGCACAACATCACGGTGCTGGCCATGGAGGCAGGTGAGCCGGGGGGGCGGGGCAGATGCGGGAAGGGGCGAGGGCTGAGGGGCGGGGCAAAGAGGAAGAAACTGGGCAAAGATGGCCCGCGGGGTGGTGAGGCAAAAGCTGATGAGCAGGAACAAGGATCTGGGAAGGATCTTAAGCCAAAAGCGCAGGGCCAGTCTTGAGGCTGGCTTTCTTCCCTCAGCATTTATTGAGCACCTACTGTATACTAAGCCCTGTTTTAGAGGCTGGGGATACGGTCCTGAACAAGGCAGAGAAGCTCCTGTCTTGGTGGGGGAGAGCCAGTCAGTCAACAAACTGAGAGAAGGGGTGTACATAATATGTCAGGTGATGTTAAATGCTAATAAGAAACAGAGAAGAAGAGAGCAGGGGACGGGGATTGGGAGGAAGAGGGTGTTCATTTCTCTGCAGGGAAGGCCTCTCTGAGGAGACATTTCAACAGAGACCTCCATAAAGTGAGAGGGAGTCATACCCACGTCTGAGGGAAGAGCATTCGAAGCAGAGAGAACAGCCAGTGCAAAGGCCCTGAGGTGGTAGTTTGCCTAGCATGTTGGAGGAACAGCAAGGAGGCCAGTGTGGTTGGCGAGGGCAGAGTGGTCAGCTGTTGTGGGGTCTTTGGACTGTGCTCCGAATGAGGTGGGAGTCCCTGGGGTGGTTTGAGCAGAGCAGGGACGTTGCCTGACAGGACACCTCTGGCTGCTGCGTTGAGAATAGACTGTTTGGGGGCTGAGGGGGAAAGCAGGGGCTCAGCTGGAGGCAAAATGCAATGGTGCCAGCAAGATAAGATGGTGGCCTGGCCCAGGGTAATAAGCCCGGAGTAGGCAAGAAGTGATCGGCTTTGGGAGACAGGCTGACATCAGAGCCGACATGACCAGCTGCTGGGATGACATGGAGGTGAGAGGTGGAGAGGGGTCAAGGATGGCTCCAAGGTGCTCAGCCTGAGTTTCTGGAAGAGTGTGTGTGTGTGTGTGTGTGTGTGTGTGTGTGTGTGTCACAGGCAGTTTGGTGCAGCTGGGGAGGAGTGTGAGCTGGGAGAGAAAGAGGGGGCCCTGAGACATGGGGTCCACATAAGTAAGGCCGTGGAGGGGAGGAGCTAAGAGCTTGGGGATTCACGGAGCACTAGGAGAGGGGACAGTGCGGTTGCAGGCCTCCTCCATAACCAGAGCAAGGCTGCCACCACCGCTGCCTGGACCTGCTCTCCAGCCGCCCACCCTGTCGGCTCTCAAGGTCTCGGGAACCAGCTGAGCTGCCGCTAAGCAATCATGACAACAGGAATACTGAGAGTCTCTGAGCCTCGGTGGGCGACATTCAAACTCGCCTCTGTACCCCTCGACCCCAAGCCCCTCCTGCCCCTGCGAGCCCTCCTGCCAGCCCTCCTCCACCTCCCCCTGCTGGCACCCTCCCACTTTGCAGACCCCACCAGCCAATTCTGGGCCAAGGAAGTCCCTAAGCTGAAGTTCCCTTCCTCTCTTTCAACTTCAGTTTAAAGGAAAATACAAAGCTGGCTCAAACCTCCGTGCCTGCTGCTCCACGCCTTTGAATCCACTCCTCCACCGCATGAAAGGGAGAGGACAAAGGTGGCGGGAGAGGAAGTGGCGGCTGGACTGGGGGGAAGAGAGCTCCCCCTCCCTGCCTCCCTGAACCTGCTCCCTGGGCAGCTGGGGGACAGCCTGGCTGCTGGGCAGAGAGGCGTCCTCTCCCTACCCACAAACACGTCTCCCCCAGCAGCCCGTCACACAGTCTGGCGTCCCACCACTAGCAAGTCCCCTCTCGGGTTAAGTGAGCATCGTGCTTCTACCCAGTGGGTCTCCTTCAGAAAGCAGCCAACATAGCATACAAAGTCTGTAACCCTGCCACTTCACAGTAGAAAGAATGTGGGGGGACTGTCCCCCCACAACATTTACAATGTTTACCTGATATATATTCTGGGCTAGATGCTTTCTAGCACATACTTCTATCGAATCACGATCAGTAACAGATCAGCACCCATTTTACTGACGGGAAAATCGAGGCTCAGAGTTAGGAGACGCCCAAGGATGTGCAGCGGCAGAGCTGTGATTGGGCCAAGTCTGCCTGCCTCCCTCCACAGCATTGCTGTGTGGGCTCCCTTTCCCTGGTATTCTGCTCTCTGAGCCCCAGCCCTACCCCACCCACCAGTCACCAGCAACTGACCACGGGGAAGGAGATGAGTCTCTGCAAGGACAAGACTGGTCACCAGACTAGAGACCCCCCTCCCGAGCTGCATTCCACAACCCCTGCCCGACGCTCACCCGGGGTATTCATCAATGGAAAGATGAATGGATCCCACCTCACAGTGCTGGTGGGAGGATTAGTTAGGATAATGCACCGAAAGAACTTAGCCTAGTAGGTGGTGAGTGCTCAGTTAGCGGTATCTGTTGATCTTGACTCTGTGCCCTTGATGTAAACGCCGACTCTGTGCCAGGCACCTTTCAGGGATGTGCTGATTGAATCTTCCTGCTGAGAGGGGTCGAGTCTGCTGTCACCCCCATGTGTGGATGAGAAACTGAGATTCGGAGAGGTGGAGTCATTCATCCAAATTCCAGCCCCAGCCCATCTGACTTGAGAGCCCAGCTCTCACCCAGATGCCCTCAAGTCCTATTTCCTTGGTGCCAAGCATGAAGCCAGGAGTGCCACAAATAAGCCACTCACTCCAGCTTCTTGCCGTCCCCGAGAGACAAGGACAAAATTATTACCCCCACTTTACAGATGAGGAAACAGAGGCTCAGGGAGAACCAGCAATGGCCTCAAGGTCACAGAGCAAGTCCATGCAGAGCCAGGGCTCCACCCCAGGCCTCCTGCCTCTCAGCGGCCAGCCCGAGCCCCAGTGCAATGCCGGTCGGTCTGCCCACCCGTGCCCTCCAGTCGAAGCATCCAGAAATGGGGTGCTCGCGGTTCACGGCAGCCCTGCCTGCCCTGGTGTAACAAACACGAGGTGACAAGAATCAGAGGGGAAATATTCCTACATGGCAGCGTTGCTGTGCGGGCCCCTCGGAGGATGCTGCAGCAGCCGCAGCCGCTGCCTGTCGTGCCGGATTAGCTCAAAGACTCCCACACCACTTAGTATGCCAGCTCCCTGCGCCCGAACTTCTGAGTCATCCATTCTGCCCATGCAGACGCTCCTGCCACTGACATTATCTGAACGTTTTGTAATCATGAAATATTAATGACCGATATTGAATTTAAAGTACAATTTGTGTCTGAATCTCTCAGTGGAAAGGGCAGTTGTAAAGGGACAGGGGAGGACTTGGAAAGCCAGCACTGGGGTGGGGGGTACCAGGGGTACCAGCATCTAGCCCCCTCCTCCAGGGTCGTCAGGCCCTAAGCTGGTCTGGAGGGGTGGGATCCAGCTGCCCGGGACAGCAAAGAGTTAACCAGATTAGCTAGAAGCTTCCCCATCTGGATCACCCCAGGCCAAGTGCACCCCGATTTTTCCATCACGCTGCAGAGCATGCTTTATGATTTATATATGCATTTGTGTGAGTACTTAGTTAATCTCTCTCTTCCCCAGGAAACTGTACCCTTCACAAAGGCAGGGGCTCGTATGTTTCTGCAGCATTCACACTGGGCCTGGCGCATAGTAGGCTGTATAAATATTTGCTGAATGGATGGATAAATGGGCTCACCCACCCAGTGGCATGATGGAGGAGAACTGGTCCCAGTCGCCCAGTTCCCAGCTGTGTGCTTTTTGACAGGTCACTCCCCCTCTTGTCTTAGTTTTCTCATCTATAAAATGGTACTGTGTTGGATGACTGTAAGGATAATAACTATTAATAATAGCAGTTGCTATTTATTTGAAGCTTACCAGATGCCAGACATCATGCTGAGTGCTTTACATCATGCTGAATGCTTTACATAAACCATCCCACGTCACGTGCATTAGAAATCACGTACACAAAGGGCCTCGCATGCTTCCTGACACACAGTAGGTGCTATTCATAGTCAGAGAAAGAATCTGAGGGGAGAGGGAACGTTGGAGATGATGGACACCAGACCCCCGCCCTGTTTCATAGCTGTGGGGACTGAGCCTAAGGAAGGGAAGAAATTTGCCCAAATCGACTCAGGAGGTTCTGACTCCCAGCCCAGTGCTCCTTAGGGGGACAACAGAGGGGTTTGAGGAGGCTGGAGGAAGGAGCAGGGACGGGAGTGAGGGGTTGCAGTGGGGTTTGAGTGGCAGAGTGCTCAGTTTCCTCCAGGGACAACCCCCTTCCCTCCGTGTCTACCCTCAGTGTTTTCTGAGGGCCCCTTGTCACCTACCTGGCCTGGGCTGGGCGGTGGGATCTGGTGGCAGACAAGATCCCTGACCTCAGGAGCTCACAGGTGGGCAGGGGAGAGACACGTCAACAGTGAGTGGGAGTAGGGGACAGTGGGCACCGGGAGGAGCAGGGAGGGACTTGCCCATCCAGAGGGGCAGAAGGCAGGAAGCCTTTCCCAGAGGAGGGGACATCTGAGTTGGGTCTCAAAGACTGAGGAAGCCTTTCTGGGCAGAAAGGGGGTGTGGGTGCTCCGGGCAGAAAGATCCCTGCATGCAAAGGCTTGGAGGCACAGCGGTCCACTGCCCATTCTGAGCACGGAGACTAGGTGTGTCCGGAGGCTGGGGCTGGAAGATGGCTGGAGCAGACGAGGTGAGGTGGGCGTGCAGAAGCTCACTGGGCCTCCTTGGATGTCCTGTGAGGCACGGCCATCTCCTGGAGACGACACGGAGACAATGTAGGTCTTTGAGCAGAAGGGTCACATGGTCAGATGTGCCGTCCCCAGCGTTCACAGGGGAGGGTGGACAGGAGGGGGCCGGCCTGGAGCAGGAGGGCAGAGGGGAGGCTGTCGGGAAGACTCAGGCTTAGATGTGTGCAGGGGGTGCCAGGGCTGGGCTAGGATGGGCGGGAGGAGGCACCTGGGGGGCTGAGTGTGGGGAAGAGGCCTGGCGCCGCCCTGCGTGGAAGGGACCGCTTTGGGAGGCAGTGCACTCCCCATCACCAGAGGTGTGTAAATCAGGCCTGGACTCCTCTTGGGCTGGGTAACTCGGGATCCTGTGGCACCTCAGGTGCCTACAGATGCAGCAGGAACAAAGGTTTTGTGATGTCCACAGAGTCTCCATAGGACAGCCCAGAACGTGAGGACCAGCTCAGCCCTAGGGAGGAAAACTTTCTCCCACTCCACTCCACTCAATTCCAGGGCACCAACTTCACCCAGAAGTCCTCCCCCACCCTTTGGAGAACTAAACTCCCTCCCGCCAAGGTCAAAGCCTCCAGTCTCCACGTGGAAGCCAGACAGATAAGTGAAGTCCCCAAGAGAGACAGAGAAGGGCCCCTGAACGTCCTGCTCCCACTGGAGGGGAGTGTGGACAGGGCCAGGAGTGCAAGGAGTCCACTCCTGACAGCCCTGACACCCCTCCTCGAGCACCCCCGCCTGCTCACCAGCCCCCTCACGGTCCTGCCTGCCTGTCTTGGCCGGTTCGTAATTGGGATGATAAATCTTCCTGCCCAGCTGGCCAGCTCTAATCAGAGCCTGGTGTTTGGATGCAATTTAATTCCCTTGGGAGGGGGGAGGCGCTGGGGGACAGTGGAGGAGAGGGTCTGGGCTCTGTGCCCCCCCACTGCAAGTGAGCAGGAAGCAGGGACCTGCGAGCGCCCCCTCTCTCCCTCCCTCCCCCTTCTCACTCTCCTCCCCACTCCCAGTCTTGCAACCCCACTTCTCTTTCTCTCTGGGCTTCTCTCTTTCTCCCTGACAGCCAAGGCGCTTCTCCCTGACAGCCAAGGCACACGTCAGAGTCCAACTCCATTTGTTTTACTGATGAGAAAACCTTGGTCCAGAGAGAGAGGCAGGAGCAGGGTCACACAGCTGGACGGCTTCCTAGACGGAGGGGGTGCAACCCCCACAGAATTGGTGCATCCAAGAAGGTCTCCGTCTCTCCCTGTCGCCTCCCCGGCATCCCAGCGTAGTCCCGATGCCACAGACAATGCAATCCATTCATTTTACAGTCTTTATTAAGCACCTACTCTGTGCCACGCACACAGGTGCTGCGGATACAGCAGTAAACAAAATAGACCAAAATTCTGCTTCCTTTCTAGTGGGGGAGATAAATGATGAGCAAGTTAAGTGAGTAAAACCAGGGGATGTTGGCTGCATGCTATGGAAAGAAATGCAGCAGGCAAGGGGTGTCTGGTGGGACAGCCAGGGGCAAATGTAAATAAGGTCATCAGGGGAGGTCTCTCTGAGAAGACACCTGGGCAGAGGTCTGAAGGAGAGAAGAGCAAACCTGGAGCAGAGCTGAAGGGAGGGGGAGGCACGAGGCCAGGGAGGTGATGAGCAGGAAGGTCACATGGGGCCTCGTGGACACGTCGGACTAGGCTTCTACTCTGATTGCCCAGGACTGAGGCAGTCAAGGGAAGCTTCCAGGAGGAGGCAGGGACATTTGCTGGGGACCTTGAAGGCAAGTAGGACTCTGACAGCTAAAGATGGTAAGAAAGGCAGTGTCATCTGGTGGTTAGAAACTCCCCCTTTGGAACCAGATCCAGGTTCGAGCCCCATCTCCACCTGTTATTCCCTGTGAGACGTTGGGCAGGTTCTTTACCCCTCTGGGCCAGTTTCCTCATCAATAAAATGTCAATAATCCTACTCTCTACTCCCACGATGGTTGACAGGGTAAAATGAGGCAGCACAAGCCCTGGCCCGTGGCAGGTGCCTGGTATGTGTTTGCTGGTGTCCTTCTGGGAAGGAGCACATTCCTAGGCGTGCCCTAACAAGGTCACCAGGCCAGGTCCCATCTCCTCTTCCCTTCCCAGTTTGGTTCAGATACCAGGTGAGCGACTGCCAGGGGCTGGGTTCTTCTTTCGAAGGGATCCAGAGTCCCATTATCTACAGCCTCCCCTCCCACCCCAGGACCTTTGCACACTCTGCTCCCACTCCCTGGGGCATTCTTTCCCTCCCGTCCCCTTCATCTGATTGGTTTAACAATGGGTTTAATAATACCTCCTTTACTTCCTCGTTGGATCTCAGCCTAAAAGTCACTTACTCCAGGGAAAACATCCCTGCACCCCGCCAGGGCGGGACCCCCGCTCCATGCTCTCACAGCTCCTGGACTTTTATCTTTCAACTCTTATCACAGTCTGGAGTACTGTCTGTTCCTGCCACTAGACTGAAAGGCCGTGTTGGTCTCGTTCGCTGTTGTGTCCTTGGTACAAAGGAGGCGCTCAATCCATAATTGTCAGCAAAAGCCAGAAGTCTCAGCTCCGGGTTGCCCAGTCCCATCCCCATCCATTATACATAAGGGGCTCCGCAGTCCAGAGAAGGTAAGAGACCTGCTCACACTGCACAGCAGCTCTCCTGCCCCAAGTCTGACCTCTTCCCGAAGCACCCACTGAACTGCCCAGCCTCCTCGGCCCCCCGGGGCTTCACCTGCCACCTCCCCAGATTAATGGTGAACCAGCTCCAGGAGGAAGCACAGGGCAGAAGCACGTTTAATTTTAATTTAGGAATCGGTTAAGGCTGCAGGCCTGCTCAGCTCTGGGCTGTCAATCAGCCTTCCTCAAGGCTGCATCAATTAGTTTAAAAATATTGAATGTAATTTTGCCTGACACAACATATTGCAGCTACTGCAAAATATAATTTATTTTAGAAGAAGAAATAATTAAACTAATTTGCATGTCAGTCAGCTGAACTGAGAAGCCAAGGGGGAGGGTGGGACCCATGGGGGACCCGGTCCCTGGAGAGGGCACCTGCCGCTGGGCATTGGGTGAGGTCGGCTTGGGCCTGGGTCCGAGCAGCAGCTGCTGTGGGATGGACAGATGTCCAGGCAGCAGGAGGGTCCACTGGCATTGTATTTGGACCAAACCCTGGACTTAGAGTCTGGGGACCTAGTACCCAGCCGAGCTCTGCTCCTGACTCCCCTGTGGCTTTGGGCAAAATCCTGCCCTCTCTGGGCCTCAGTTTTCTCATCTGCAAAATGTGTTTGACAAAACCTCCTTTATGGGTTGTTTTGAGGATCAAATGAGGTCATAGATGAGAAAGTTTGTTACAAATTGGAAAGTCCTGCACAGAAGTGAAGATTAATTAATGGATGGATTCCTTGTTTTACACCAGAAACATTTAAGGTGGTACAATTATGAATTATTATTATCCGGTATTACAAATGATGCTAACTGTGATCGGGAGGGGTTTGCAGGAAGTCAGTCAGAGGTAAGACGTCAGGTTGGACTCCCCGACCTTCCAGTCACCCCAGGGCGGTGGCTGGCAACCTTTGCTTCACACTTGATTCCTGGAGCTGTTAAAAAACATGAGTGACCAGGCCGTGGGCATCGGTGTGTTTTAAAGCCTTCCCAGGTGAGTCGAACATGCAGCCAGGCTGGGGACTGCTGTGATGTCAGGGGCACTGGATGCTAACTTAGGGCTGCCCACAAGCTCTGGGGGGGTCCAGGCCAGCCCCAAATTCTGGGGTCCCCAGGATAAGCTCTGCAGGTGGCACCTTCAGCGATGCAGAGGCTCACCTCTTCAGTGCTCACTCAGCTGCCCCACCTCTTACATCTGAGACCCCCACTCATGCCAGCGGGTTCAGGGCTTTCCCAAGAGGTGACCTATGACCTTTTAAAAGAGGAGGCAGGACAACAACAAAATGGTAATTACGTGAAGTGAAGGATGCGTTAACTAACCTTATTGTGGTAAACATTTCACAATATATACGTGTGTCAAATCATCACGTTGGACACCTTAAACTTACACAATGTTATATGTCAATTGTAGCTCAATGAAGCTGGAAATTTAAAAAAGAGGAAGAGGGCCAGCAGAACCCATAGGAAAGGTGCAATAATGGGGGTCTCACCCGCAGTGGGCCCAGCCCTCCAGCAGGGTGTCTGCCCATGAGGAACTCGTCCTGCTCTGAGGTTCCCTTCTGATGGCTCAGAGGACCTGTCTCTCCCTCCAGCCCCTGCACACCCTCCCTCTACCTCAGCGGGGAGAGGTGTCTGTTCCCAGCGGCGGCCCTCCCCTCGCCTCCCCGTCAGAAGCAGCGCCGTCTGTCTGTTTAAGTTCCCCAGCAACCCGCTCTTAAAAATAACAGCTCACCGGGCATTCCCAGTCACGACTCCCATCTCTCGCCCCCGGAGAAGCCCCCTCTAATCGCTGAAGCGGCAGATCTGGGTGAGCTGAGAAGATAAGGTGGCGCTGGCTAAGGGGAGCTCCAGAGAGGGGTCAGGGGCTGAGTTAATAAAGGACTCACCCCCCTCCTCCTTTCCCCGACCCCCCAGGAGGTGGCCGCACCTGCCTCCCGATCTCCATTTCCCTCTTTATCAACACACAAGCAGCTGCAGTCAGCGTCCAGCGAGCCACTGAGGTCAGAGAAAGAGGCAGCCGACCAGCCCCATGCCCCCCAAAACTCACTGGCTTCCTGGCTGCCTGGAAGTTTCCATGCTGCCCCCAGAATAGCTCTCTGCCAGCCAGGCCAGAGATCCAGCCATCCAGTCACTGCTTGGAAGGGGCTAGTTTCCCTCCAGTCCTTGAGGTCCCTGGCGAGTAGAGCACGTCAGCAATGAACTCATGACTGAGACAGCTGAGGACGGGCACCAGTGAGCACTCAGAAGTCTGGGGTGGGGGGTTCGGGGACTAGAGAGGGCCATCGTTCAGGGTGCTGCTCAGAGAGGACAGGCTGGGATGAGGCATCCCAACACCCTAGAGTCACTCACTGTCATTGCTGAAAGGACCCTTTGAGGACGTCTGTTTATTTAACAAGTCCTCATCTAGTACTTGCTGTGTGTGTTGTATACACAGTTTTAAGTGTTTTACAGGTATTAACTCAATCTGTCCTCTTGTTTGGCTAGTGAGAAAACTGAGGCACATAGAGGTCAAGTGACCTGGCATGGGTCACACAGCTGCTAAGTGGCAGATCTGAGATTGGAACCACATGCCTCCAGAGTCCTTGCTCTTAATCACTATGCTCTGTTCATTTTCCAGGTGTGGAAACTGATGTCAGAGAGGGAAAGGTCTGACCACAGATCAAACCTTGGTCAAGGACAGAGCAAAATGCCTGGAATTCAAGCCTCTTTCTGTCTAACTCCTTCCAGGCTTTATTCATTCATTCAAGGAATGTATTAGAACCTACTCTGTGCCATATCCCACAATGCCGGGGACCCAGGGGATTAATACAACAGAGATTTTGACCTCAAAGACATCACAGTTGGAGGAGTGGGGACGTCATGGTTTTGCTGAGGGGCTGGCCGAGAGCCACCTCCAGTGAATTGGTCTTGCCCCTCAGGATCGGGTCTTAAAAGAGCAGAGGTTTGGGAGTTCAGTTGCCAGCTGGCCAATTCTTTAAACTTTCCCATGTTTTAGTTTCTCTTCTGTAATACAGGGCTATAAATTGTACCAAACCACAGGATTTCTGCAAGGATACCTGAAATAATGGATGTAGGTGCTCCAGGTGCATTCTGCGTGCTCTCTGGCGATGGGATGGAATGGCAATGGTGATGATAGTGTTGTCGCGGGTGGGGGTGGGAGTGGAGTGGGGGTGGTGATGTGATGGTGATAGGGGTCGTTATGGTGGGGGTAATGGTAGTGATGGTGGGGCTGGTAATGGCGGTTGTGGTGGAGATGGTGATCACATTGCTGGTGATGGTGGTGATATTGGTGATGGTGGTGATAGAGGGGTGGTGGTGGTGGTAAGCGTGGTGATAGTGGTGGCCTTAGTGTTTGTGATGATGGTGGAGATGATGGAGGTGGACTGTGGATGGGGTGGTGGTGGTGGCAATGGTGGTATCTAATGGTGATGGTAGTGATGGTGATGATCTAATGGTGATGGAAACAGAGGTGTGGTGATGGCGTTGGTGATGGTGCTAGTGGTGAGGATGGTGATGGTGGTACTGATAGTTATGTTGGTAGAGGTGGCAATGATAATGCTAATGGTGGTAGTGTAATGGTTTAATGGTGGTAGTGATAATAATAATAGTTACAATGACGATGAAGTTAGTAATGATGGAGGTGGTGATGGTGTGGTGAGGGCGATGGGGTGGTACTGGTGATTATGGTGGTGGAAGTTGTAGTGATGATGCCATTGGTGCCAATGCTAATGGCAATGGTGGTGATGGTGATAGTGACAGTGATGACGAGGGTTACAGGGATGATCTAATGGTAGTGATGGTGATAGCAATGGTGGCAATGACGGTTACAGTGGATTACCCTCTTATGCCAGATGTCCTCGGTCCTGGTCCTAGTACCAGCTTGATCAACCCACAGATCTCTCAGTGTGACCCCACTGCCAAATCCTGTCCTAGTGGCAGATGGGGGTTGTCCAGATCTGGCACTTGATGCCTCTTACCCTACGCCTGTGCTCTTGTTATAGACAATCATGCCCAGCTATCCCGGGCATCCCTAAGGATCCGAATCCTGGATGTGAATGACAATCCCCCAGAGCTGGCCACACCCTACGAGGCAGCCGTATGTGAGGATGCCAAGCCAGGCCAGGTACCACTGAGGGGCTGGGGACTGGGGGTTGCTGCCAGGACTGGCCAGGGCACCCACTACCCAGGCCCAGAGTGGGCTCAGCCTCACATCAGCTCCCTGCCCCCTCCTCACCCTTCAGCTCATCCAGACCATCAGCGTGGTGGACAGAGACGAGCCCCAGGGTGGGCACCGCTTCTATTTCCGCCTGGTACCTGAAGCTCCCAGCAACCCTCATTTCTCTCTGCTCGACATCCAAGGTGAGTCACCTCCGAACCAGCAAATCCTAGGATGCGTGGAAGGAGGGGTCTAGCCTTCCCACTCTCTTCCCATATTATAGATGGAGAAACTGAGGCACCCAGAGGGCCAGTGTTGAGTCCAAGATCACACAGCAAGTCCGGGCCAGGCTGGATCTGTTCCCCAGCCCACTGGTCAAACCCTGAAGAACAAGCAGCAGTGGGTTGTGGAGTGGAGAGGGGGCATCCCAAGAGTAGAGAATGTAGACGGAAAGATACAGACAGGGAATATACAAGGAGTGGATGGGCCAGAGTCCAACGTGGAAAGAGCCCCCGGTCTAAGGGAAGACCTAAATAAGCTCTGTGCACACACTCCCACCCTTCAGTCTAAGAAGTGCTTTATCCCACTCCCATTTCTCTTTGCATCCTCAAGGCCACCTTGGGAGGTGTTTTTCTCCCCCTTCCACCCCCCTGCAGGTGATAAAACTGAGACTCTAAGAGGATAAGGGACCCAACCCAGGGTCATATAGTGTCAGTGGCGGGCTGGGATTCAAACCCGCACCTGTCTCAGATCCCGCAGTGCTTCCTGCCTTATCTCACTGCCTTGAAAGCAAACTGCCCCGCCCAGCCTGAGCTGATCCCACTGTGAGACCTGCCCCAGCAATGTGCCCAGGAAGTTGAAGTTTGAACCTTTGAGGAATAGACAGGAAGAGGGGTGTGGTCGATGGACTGGGAGTGAGGGACCTGGGTCCCAGCCAGGCTCAGTCGATGGCTCTCTATGCAACCCTGGCAAGGTCTGCACCCCTCTAAGCCTCAGTTTCATCATCTGTATAATGGGGCTGATAAGGCCTACCACCTCGGACGGCCGGGAGATGAGGGCCCCCGAGCTATATTGTTAGTACCTAGAACATGTGATCTCCTTCATTCAGCAATTATTTATTGAGCATTTATTGAAACAGGCACTGTTATGTGACAGGCACTGTTCTGGGCCCTGAAAATACAGTGGCAAACAAGACAAAATTTCTGCCCTTGTGGAGTTTACATTCTAGTGAGGGGAGATAGAAATTAAACAATAAATAATATGTTGGGGATGATAAGTGGCTGGGGGTGCGGATAATGCAATCTCCACAAGAGTCTGGACCTTGTTTTGTTCAGTGCTGGACCCTGGGTTCCTAGAGCAGTGCCTGGCACACAGTTGGTGTTTAATAAAATCTGTTCAACAAAACAGGGGAAAATAAGGCAGGATAAGTGTAGAGCTATTTTAAATAAGTTGGTCTGGGAAGGCCTCTCTGAAGGAATCACGAGTGAGTAGGGATCTAAAGGGAATTAGTGAGTGAGCCATGCAGATAACTGGACAAAGTATGATCCAGGTGGATGAAACAGCAAGTGCAAAGGCCCTGAGGTGGGAGCAGGCTGAGCTGTTCAAGGAACAGGAGACCTGCATGGCTGGAGTGAATGAGTGACAGGACTAGGAGGAGATGTAGTCAGAGAGGCACTGGGGGCCAGATCACGTTGGTTCCTTCCAACCGTGGAACAGATCTGAGATCACCCCTGATATCTTTCCATCCCTTCCCTCCAAAGGAAAAGACCTCAGCGGCCTCTGAAGCCAAACCCATCTGTATTTCCAAGAGTTATATTAAAAATAGTTAACAACCAGTGCAGTTCAGATAACCAATCAGAAAGGACACTGACCTTAAGTAACCTGGAGCAGGACCCTCGAACCCCTGCTGTGCGAGGCTTTAACCCCTTAATGGCCTGATTTTGTCAAAGTTGGGGGTGTGCCTGGGGGAAAGGCACAGGGAACGACTTGGGGGGCTCAGAGTCATGGCTATATCAACCTTTTGGGAAGAATTTCAATATTTTAATAACCGGTATGCCCTGCCTGCTTGTTATTTCAATGGCACCCTGAGCGGGCCCCAGGAGACACAGACAGCCCGGGCTTGACCTCACCAAGCACACAAGTCTTTGCAAACCCACGGAGCCTGAGGTTCTGTCCCAGCTGCCTCTGTCTGACAGCGAGCTGCCAGAGCTCTGTCTAGTGCGAGCTCCTGCTATGAGACCTGGGAGCAAGAGTGGCAGCAGCGTGCTGGGGTCAGCACAGCCATGGAACGTCCCCTCCTCCAGTCCCCTTCCCGCCGTGTGCCAAGCCCCCTCCTCCTCACTGTATAAATATCTTGGTGACAAATGGCTACCCCAACCCATCTGTTTCTTTGTACAAATTTGTAGCCGGTTTGGAAACATGATTTATAAATATTGCTTTTGCAGCCAGGGATTGACACTGATGGATGTCAGGCCAGATGGATGGACGCAGTGCTGGCCGCAGATCCCGCCTAGAGGGTGGCGTAGGGGTCTGGGCTGGTCAGCAGCTTCCCCAACTGAAGCCAGTGGCCGCCCAGGAGAGCAGCTCAGGGCCTTCAGAGATGATGCCCAGGGATTCCCTGCTATGGAGTGGAGGAGTGACAGGGACCAGAGCTCTCAGAACATATGGCTCCGTGGCCAAAGACAGCAACCCTGAAAAACAAACATCTCCTCTCTACTCCTCTGTTCTTGTTGGGGAATTTGAAGATGAGCCAGAGCCAGCCACTAATTTTTCAAATCTGTCTACTTCTCTGTGCCTCCACTACCAACATTCTCTCACACCTAAAACACACAGTAGCTTCCTAACTGGTCCTCCACATCCTTTCCTGTATTTTAGATTAGAAGCTCCCTTGCCTACAATGTAGGTTCAGTGAGGGCAGGGACCATGTCTGTCTCGGTCATTGCTGTATCCTCAGGGGCTAGAATAGTCCTGACATGTAGAGGGTACTCAATTAGTATTTGCTATTGAATGAATGGATGATATGTCACTAGGTCACTTCTTTGCTTAAAACCCATCAATCAATGGCGTCCCAGTGCTTTTAGGAAAATAACCCATCACCTCCAAGACTTTCCATGATGAGCACCTGCCTCCCCCTCCAGTCTCATCTTGACTCATTCTAGCCATCACCCTCCTCACCCCAGCCACGAAGGACCACTTGCAGTTCCTTGAGTGTATCATGCTTCTTCCAACCTCAGGGCCTTTGCATGGGCTGTTCCCTCTCCTTGAACTCATCGTTCAGGGCTCAGCAATAATATCACTTCTTCCAAGAAGGTCTCCCTGACTCTTGGCAGGGTCAGGTCCTCTACTAGGTGTTCTTCCTATACTTTTCCTTCTTAGCACTCACCATGGTTTGTAATTGTAGACTAAATTGTGGGTTTATTTGATTAACATTTGTTTCTCACATTAGAATTTAAGTGCAGATCCGGGACTATGGTTGGTTTAGCTCTCCATTGTTTCCCCCTAGTGATTAGCATGGTGCCTAGTACATAGTAGTAACTGTGTAGTTATTATAGTAGTTACATAGTAGTTACTGGATGAGTGAGTGGATAAGTGGAGGATGGATGGATAGATGGATGGATGGA